>NC_142130.1:58207249-58832249 GCF_024610735.1 Ursus americanus
CTCACTGCCCGCATACCCACACAAACATTCCATTATGGGCAACTCTTTTGAAGGCCTAAAGAACAGACTGGGAAGGAGAGGTCTCAATCAGGAGAACATAGTGGCATGAACTCTCTGCACTGAGTTTGGACTTGTCCTTGGTCCAAGGGGAAGACTGGTGAAGTCAACAACTCCGAGAATTTCTGCCATTCACCCGCATCCCTGGGGCTGTAGTAGGTGACTCTTGGTATGTAGTTCTGCCTGAAGTAAGGCTAGAATCTCTCTGGTATTTCAGGATCAGCTGTGCTTAGCGCTGACAACCTGAGGCATATTTGATATCTGTTATATCAGGCACCTACTTAGATAGAAGCCTTTGCGGGCTAGCTGTTTGCATGGTACACTCAGCAAGATCTTGTTTGCCCCATTCCAGGAACTTTAGGCCTTATATTTAGCACAAGCTGCTTGACATAGAAAAACAGAGAGGGATGGATGTTATTCAAACCACATTATTAGCCTTATTTTTCAGACAAATCAGTGACGCCCATACAGGCTAAGAAGTTTCTGCATTTGTTTAACAAATTAGTGAATGAGCTGAGTATTGAACACATTTAGAAATGAGGCCCGATGTTTCCAATTAATTCCCTCAGGAAAAATTTTCTGTAGACCTTCTGCGGGTCAGGCACTGCATAATAGTAAACAAAATTGGTTCATGTCCTCACAAACCTTATAATTTAATGGAGCAGATAGGTAGTATAAAAGAAAACAAAATCTGTTGTATATAGCAGCAAGTAACCCATTTTAAACTTCCTCTGGTATAGCTGCTATTCTGCAGAGGCTAGAAAACTTGCAATCAGGGAATGGAAGCTCTGAGATGTTGAAGGCAAAATGAAGGCAAAAATGAGGCTCCTTGGGCTGTTGAGCCATAAAGCTTAATTGTAGAGAAATCTAGTATGTTATTTCTGCATTGTAATTCCAGAATCTAGTCATGTGCTCTGTAGGAGTTGAGGGGATGTGGCAGCTGGTTGTAAATTCAGTTTATTGATGCCATGACTGTAGCAGTATGATCTTGAGATCAGTACCGGTAATGGCCTTCTGATTCTCCACCTTTCTAGAATTCGGCAGAAGCAGTGACTATCCTGGCTGGGCAGCTAGCAGTTCTTGTTCTGGGAATAATTGCTGGTGGTCTATCTGACTGCTTAATCCTGTAGAGCTTCTGAAAATTTTCTCTTAATAAGTCTATTTTTGATTAAAATATCCAGAGCAGTTTTGCCCCATTCCCCTAGTATTGAGTGTCCTCATTTCTGACCGATCTATACTGACTGCTTTTTAGAGGTCGAGCAAGGTGATAGGAGGAGCTAGGGAAATATTCTGTCCAATAATGTGCAATATGTTCTCTATTTTTGTCCTCTTCTAGACATCAATCTCTTATTTCTATTTGCTAATTACTCTGAAATGTGTACTACTTATCCATTTTTTTTTCAAAAAATAATAAATATGCCTAATGCCTATAGGGATAAGTAGATGCAGGTACTGCTTAAACACTTCACATATATTAACACAGTTTATTTCTTGCAGCCACCTAAATGTTAATGCAATTATTTCCCCTATTTGCGAGATAAGGTAACTTGCCCAGATTTCCAGATAAAAATAAACGAAATTTAATCTGAGATGGTATGATACCAAAGCCCATGATTTTAAATATTACTGCACGTGATTAATATAAGTTAAGAAAAAATTTCTACAAAGTGTGTAGTTCTTACCTGGAAATAAGAGTTACTGTTAAATATGAATCTTAGAGTTTAAGTATTTGAGGTATTGTTTTAAAAAAAAAGAACATAAAATAAACTCCTCTAATTAAATTTCTAACCTATAATTTCATTTTTAAGTCAGAAATATCATCATCTATCCTGTGGAGAAAAATAAACTTATTTTTGAAATATTAGCACCTTTAATTAAGCCTAAGATCCATTAGTAAAGTCCTCATTACAAATGTTTCTAGCAGCGATAATTTGCTATTGCTCTAAAAGCTACTCTTTTGTCACAGATTATTTTTGGTACAGTTAGCACATTATTAGCCTTTCCTGTCATACTCACTAGGTCACATACATGCACACAATCACAATGCAGGGCTGTATGGAGGAAAAGAAAAAAAGAAGTGAGCTATTTTGTGAGACCAGGTCTCCAGTGCATGAACTTTCATCTAGAGCTTGGAGCCAAAACTAAATGGTCACTTGAAATTATAGTTTTCAGAGAGTGAAATATTTATGTTTCCTTTTTTCTTTTTAGTGCAGAAATGGTAACTGCAGACATTGTGAAATAGTGCCAAGAACTTTGGTTGGAAAGTTAGAAGACTAATCTCCTGCTCTTCCACAAAATACTGTTTTGGCAGCTCTTCTTTAATATCCATGGATCCCAATTCCTATATTTCTAGAATGAGGGGCTGGAACCAGATGATGTCCAACACTAATACATTTAGTTATCAATTAGAGATTTAGCTCTCAGAATAAGCACTGAAAGAGTCCCCAGGAAGTAATTATATAATACAATTAGAGAGGATGCTCCAATCATTTGATATTCGTGGGGAAAATACTTTGCATCAATCAGGGTTATTGTTAGCAATAGTTAAAATTGCTTTACATAAATTTGTCTTTATAGATTTGATACCTTATTATCAATTGCCTAGACATTTAAAATACATCCTTCTGGGGAATTGAAATCACTATTTAATAACTCTCTTTTTGTTTGAAAATGCTTGGTCTTATAGAAAAATCTGCATTAATTTTACATTACTATAACTATACAAGCTTGTTTTAACAATTATCTCTGCCGTAAATGCATCTTTTGCAATTTGTTTTCAACAATTTTTTAACTATATGTTTAGCTATGTCTCGTGTAGGAAAAGGTTGGATTTTTTTTAAAAAAGCAAATCTCAAAAGAATTGTCTTTTAACTGTGTTGTTTTACCCATTTACTTTTACAATAAATACTCATATATTTGGATGAATATCTATCACCTTTTTTTGTCATTTTATTTGTTCTGATATTTGTATTTCTGTTTTTCTCTTTTCTTGTATTCTCTTATTTTTTGTTTATTTGTTTATTTTTTTAAAGATTTTATCTATTTGACAGAGAGAGAGAGAGAGCCCAAGCAGGCAAAGTAGCAGGCAGAGAGAGAGGGAGAAGCAGGCTCCCTGCTGAGCAAGGATCCTGATGTGTGGCTCTATTCCAGGACCCTGGGATCACGACCTGAGCTGAAGGCAATCGCTTAACCAACTGAGCCACCCAGGCACCCCTCTTGTGTTCTCTTATATCTGTTAATTAATTTTATCATTCCATCTTCTCTTCAACTATTTGTTGTACTCAACACTCTTATTAGGTATATCCAATATTTTTTACTATTCTTTTCATGGTTAATCTAGATCACATACCTTGCACATTATTCAGACTTTCCTTAATGACAATCTGCTAGCAGGAAACTCCCACAGATTTGTCTGAAAAATATCTTTATTTTACCCTTTGTATTAGTTTTTTAGGGCTGCTACAACAAAGAACCACAAACTGGGTGGCTTAAAAAACAGAAATTTATTATTTCACAGATTTGGAAACTAGACGTCTGAAATCAAAGTACCTGAAGGGTTGGTTCTTTCTGAGTGCTCTGAGGGAAGGATCTGTTCCAGGCCTCTCGGGTTGCCTGTACATGGCTGTCCTCTACCTAAGTCCCTTGACATATTCTTTATGTGCATCCGTCTCCGGACTTCAGGATTAATTATGGTTTATTCTGAGAGCATATCTGAGAGAGGCTGCATCTGCTTGGCTATATAGAAGGATGATTTCTTTCTGCCTTTGCAATCCTCAGCAGATTTTCTGTTATGTATATCACATATTTTTCTTAATGCTTTATTAAATAAAAAACTCTTTTCTTTCTCTTGTGGAGAAACTTTCTGGGATTTTAATTTTATTTCCCTAACAATACATATTCAACCTTCTCAATCTATGCTCCATGTCTCTTAACCTCTCTTTCATATATATTTGTTCCTTCTCTCTGTGCTGCACTATGGAAATTTTTTTTTCAGTTTTTCAGTTTTATTGAGATGTAATTAACATATAATATTATATAAGTTTAAGGTATACAACATAATAATTTTTATATTTGTTTTACTTTATCTTTTTAAGTTTTTATTTAAATTCTAGTTAGTTAACATACAGTGTAATATTAGTTTTAGGTGTACAATATAGTGATTCAATACTTCCATACAACACCCTGTGCTCATCACAGCAAGTGCCCTCCTTAATCCCCATCACTTATTTAACCCATCCCCCCACCCTCCTCCGCTCTGGTAACCATTAGTTCATTTTCTATAGTTAAGAGGCTGTTTCTTGGTTTGCCTCTCCCCCCTCTTTGCTCATTTGTTTTATTTCTTAAATTCCACATATGAGTGAAATCATGTGGCATTTGTCTTTCTCTGACTGACTTAATTCATTTAGTGTGATACTCTCTAGTTCCACCCATACTGTTGCAAATGGCAAGATTTCATTCTTTCTTATGCCTGATAATATTCCATTATATATATCTATATATATAAATATAGATATATACCACATCTTCTTTGGCCATTCATCAGTCTATGGACACTTGGACTATTTCCATAATTTGGCTGTTGTAGATAATGCTTATCTACTTTTGAAGCCAACTGTTTATCTCTTTGGCTATGTCTAGTCTGCTTTAAACATACCCTTTGAATTTTTTTTCAGTTAGTACCTATATTTGCTTTTGCAATGTATTTTCTTTTTCAAGCTTGCTTAGTCAGGAGTTTTCCTCAAGTATTTTCAAGTTGCTTTTTAATTTTTTAGAAAATAACAAGAATAGTTTCTTCTTCCCTCATATTCTGTTTCTTTTAATTCCAGTAGAATTGTTACAGATCTGTTACTACAATTTGTATATACATTTTCAATTCAGCTGTTTAATTTCTTTGTGGCTTAGAGATATTTTATGTTAAATTCTTTATTTTCTTTTGAGAATAATATTTGTGAGAATTTCTTCAGAATTCTGTGAGAATTAAGGTATACTCCTCCAGAGAGAATTTCTCTTATTTCCATCAAGAAACCAGAGGCCTACTGGGCAGATACATGTTTAATTTACAGTTTGTTTCTTTAACCTCCTAAGTATTAAAAAATTAGGGCTGTATACTAAATATCTATTACCACAAAAATTAACAGATGACAACATTTCCGAAGGTTAATAATCTGGAAGGGAGATGTTGTCTGGAGCCACAGAGATCTGAGGCTTGACTGGTTCTAGAGAATCTGCTTATAAAAGAGCCCACTCACTTGGCTGTAACATTTCTTTGACATGTACTTCTCCACAGAGCTGATCTCAGCATAGAATTTAACTTCCAGTGTGAGCAATCGGAAAGGAAAGAGGAAAAATCTGGACTTTGAAATCACAGACCATCACTTTCCCTTTATCCTATGTATTAGAAATCACTAAATCTCGCCTATCATCAAGGGAAAAAATTAGTTTCTACCTCTTAAAAGGAGGAGCATCAAATAATTTATGGGCACATATACAATAGATTGTGAATTTGGTTGAGGGCTGATTAGTATTTCACTTCTCAGACACAGCTGTTTTCCTCGCTGTGCTCTGGATCAAGGCAGGTTTTCTTGCAGTCATTTAAGAGAAGAGAGTGGTTGAGGTGGGCTTAATTTATATTTAAACTGACAGTGTGGCCTTCGGGATCACTTATTAGACTTTCCCTTTGGTCACATCCTTGGTTTTGTCATATTATACTCATATTTTGTTAAATTATTAAAACTACAGCTCACTTCCAACAGTTTGGAAAATGTTCTTAGGCAAAAGCAATGTTCCGTTTCTATCTGAGTTTCTACCTTCAGTTATATTTATCTAACATGTTATATCTCCCCAGCTCTTCTATGCTTCCAAAATGATTTTGTGTTTTGAATAATCAAGCATTTTTAAACTTTTATTTTTAAATAATTTTAGAAATGAAGAAGGTACTAAAATAATACAAAGAGACACAGGGCTTCCACAATAGTGAGTAAAGACCTCTGTAAATCCACTCCTCCATAATAGCAATGAAAAAAAATAGGCAAAAATGCAAAAGTCAACTTTTACAGAACTCTGGAAATTAACCAAAGCACACAGCAATCTGAGACTTATTTATTCAAGAGAATATTACCAACCTTAGTAAGAACAGCAGGAATTGTGGTGTTTTAACTTGACCTACTCCCTCAGCTTTGTGATAGCCTTGAAAACCAGCAGCCTGCAACCATAGTATAGTTCTGATAACCAGCAGCCTTGCAGCCACTGGTGGAAGCAGACTACATTTGAAGTTCTTCATAAATTTCCATTTCTAGACCATTGTCATTATTTGACCTTTCTTCCAGTTCCCTGGGAAACCCTCATTCACAAATGTTCATGTTATATTGACACATGAGTATTTCACTTTTTCTCAGAGCAATTGCTAACGGTATTGCCTTTTTACCTTCAGTTCCTATGTGTTTGTTGCTATTATATAGAAATATAATTGATTTTCATGTGTTGATCTTTTGTTCTAGAAACTTGGGAACTCACTTACTTGTTCTTAGGGGTTTTTTGATGACTCTTAGGTTTTTTTTTTTTTTTTATGTACACAATCATAACATCTGCAAATATGGACAGTTTTATACTTTTTTTCCCAATGTTTCTGCCTCTGTTTTCCTTTTCTTGACTTATTGTGCTGGCTAAAGCTTATAGATCAATGGACAAAAATAGAATCTAGAAATGTACCCACATAACCACAGTTATTTGAAGTCCCACAAATTCCCCAAAGTAATGTATGACAAATGAAAACCTTACCTATCAGGGTGATGGGACAACTATATAATCACATAGAAAAAGTAAATTTTGATCCCTATCCTACCCTACGCAAAAATTATCTTGAGCTAAGAGTAGAGACTTAAACATAAAAACTAAAAATTTGAAACACCTGGGAGAACAACTAGGACAATATGTTTTCTATCTTAGGGTAGCAAAAATTTACCCGAGAGGACACAGAAAACATTAACCATCCTGGAAACAAATCGATAAATTAGACTTCATCAAATTTTTTTAACTGTATAAAAATTTAGCAATAAGAAAATGAATATACAAGCCATGATCTGAAAGAAACTATTTATAATACATATGTCTATCAGTTTATTTCCTGGAGTCCAGAGTCTCTCACGTTTGTCTCCCTTCCTGATTTCCTTCCATTCAGTTTTCCCTCCCTTCCCCTGTGGTCCTCTGCGCTATTTCTTATGTCTATCAAATGATTTGGATCTATAAGAACAAGAATAACTCATTAATAAGGAGACATACAACTACTTAAAGTGGGCAAATTTTAAATAAAAGACAAATTTTAAATTCAAAATTAAAAAGAGAAAGATTTTGAAAGAATGGTTACAAAGAATATATACCTGTGGACGATAAGCACATAAAAAGATGCTAAATATTGCTAAATTTAAGAATATTGATTTTACCAAATGTTGGTGATATTACATGAATAAACAAATTTATGATGATAAAAATCAGAACAGTGTTTACTTCTGGAGTGGCAGAGTCTTGTTTAAAAAAGGAAAAAAAAAACTTCCTAGGATAAGGAAAATATTTTATATCTTGATTGAGGCTTGGATTTTGTTGGTGTAACTTTGACAAGAATCATTAAACTCTATCCTTAAGACTTGTGTATTTCACTCTATGTAAATTTTACCTCAATAAAAATAATAATGAAAATATGATCTACACACACATAGCACAAATATCACATATACCAATGTGAAGTAAATTTGGTTTCTCTTTGGTTCCTCTTAAAACTAAATTATGGGTATGGGAGATGAGACAATGATGGCGGGACAGTGTAGAGATAGTGATGGGAATGGCAGCTTTTTCAGGATTCTAAAACACAGATCAGAGAGCCAAAAGCTGGGACCACAGGTTCACTAGAGGAAGGTTAGCTTCTGGTTTAGATTTGGAGGATGGAGCAGATGGCGCAGATTCCCCTGAAGTGTCTCTGATCTCTATTTAAATTAGTCAACAAAGTAAAAATATGTTCTGTGGATAGCAAAAAGATTTAAAATTGACTAAGAATCTAGGTTAACTGTGATCATTAACTAACTTGTTAACTTGAAATTCCCTTACAGAAGGTTACTTTCTGCTCTTTTTTCCTAGCCCAGTCTCTCTGTGCATGCTCGCACGAAAACACCATAATCCTTAATATCATCTATAAAACTATGGGGCACTATGTTTGTTCTCTGGAGCAAATATGACATGCAGAGTTTTGAATTTTTTTATTAAACCAAGATATATATTTCCCCAAGCCAACCTTTGGAGTGCTATAGTACAAAATCATAGCTAAGCGCACTGGAGCTAGGAAGGAAAAGTTAATGGAAAAAACATGGTCACAAATAACACTGGTTTTTCAACTAGTTGTATGATCAGCCATCAGCTTCCATCTCTCTTCTTGAATTTCCTCTTCTAGAGTTGAAGTTTCAAACACATCTGGTTTGGAGATATCCAAAGCTGATTAAATCTTAACTCACTGCTTCCCATAACCTGATGGAACTGTTAGGTAGAAGTTAGGTATGAGCAGTGGAAAGAATGCCGGGGGGAACCTTCCTCCCTTGACCTGAAAGATTTCTGGAGTCCCAAGTCTCATTTAATCTGTTTAAACTCTGTTAAAGAGAAGGGCTTATGAATAACCTGAGGTCCAAACTCCCCAGGCTCTTAGACCAGAGGGCACAGCTTAGGGTGGGAAGCCCTGGGGATATGGAGGCAGTGAAGGGAGAGGGTGACAGGTAGGGAGGGGTGGATATAAACCAGCTGGCCTGGGAGGAGGGGCAGAGGGAGAAATGGAAGGTGGAGAAGTTGGCTTGGGCAGTGCCAGTGTCTTCTGGGTTCCTTCTCCGGGAGGGATTGAGATTCTCTCGGTAGGGGGTCCCTTTTGATAACTTCAGGACAGCCGGGTCATTCTTAAAAGTTTTATAGAGATCCTCCACGTCCTTTAAAGCAAAGAAAGTCTGGACATAGAGAATTTCACTGCAATTTCTCTGCCATCTACAAAAGAAATCTAGCTGAAGTAAGGTGTTACAGTTAAGGCTCCCATTTAAAGACCAAACCTCTCTGTCATCGAACTTTTATTGGGGCCAGAAGTTGCAGAAGATGAGTTGCTTCCTCTTTAAGGTCTCAGGGTCAAAGAGGACCAGTGTGCTAGGATGCAACCCAAGGGAACTTGGGAGGAATTGTAGAGGTTGGGTTACCCATCTGTAAGAGACACAACAGGGAAGTTAGAGAGGTTGGCATCCCGAGGCCTAAGCTCTTAGGGTCAAAAGGAGAGGCCCTTTCCTATAAAATTTGTACTGGAACTGTCATGGCAGCCTTCCTCCATTGGGGGGTAGGGCTGTACTTTCAATGAAAATGTATTATAATGAGTCTAGGGGTAACGTTGGGGCAGAGGTAGAAGAGGAGAGCCCATGCTCAGCTCTTGTGTCTCTTGGTCTGGCAGCACCAAGGTCTTGGAAGCCACATGGTCAGGGTGTTGTGGCCCTGGGCTTCTAATGTGTAATCTGTTTATCACCATCCTTGTTTTCCAGCTCATGTCTAACTAACTGTCTACTCTATCATTCCCCCCCTCAAAAACTTGGGACTCTGATATCTTTCAGGTCAAGGGATGAAGATTCCTCGGGGCATTCCTTCCACGGCTTATAACTAGCTTCTACCTAACAACTTCACTTTAGGCAGTCAGAATACTGTCCCTAACACCAGCATTTCTTCTGTGTCTCTCCTACTGAGCTCTACTGAGAATGGATTCCTTGAGCTTGTTGCAGTAAACTGTGACTTCTAAAATATTTTCTTATCACAGTGTTCACTTCGCTAAATTTTTTTAAATGATTTTTTATTATATTATGTTAGTCACCATACAGTACATCCCTGGTTTCCGATGTAAAGCTCAATGATTCATTAGTTGCGTATAACACCCAGTGCACCATGCAATACGTGCCCTCCTTACTACCCATCACCGGTCTATCCCATTCCCCCACCCCCTTCCCCTCTGAGGCCCTCAGTTTGTTTCTCATAGTCCATAGTCTCTCATGTTTCATTCCCCCTTCTGATTACCCCCCCTTTCTTTATCCCTTTCTTCCCCTACCAATCATCCTAGTTCTTATGTTCCATAGATGAGAGAAATCATATGATAGTTGTCTTTTTCTGCTTGGCTTATTTCACTTAGCATTATCTCCTCCAGTGCCGTCCATGTTGCAGCAAATGTTGAGAATTCGTTCTTTCTGATAGCTGAGTAGTATTCCATTGTATATATGGACCCACAACTTCTTAATCCAGTCATCTGTTGAAGGGCATCTCAGCTCCTTCCACGTTTTAGCTATTGTGGACATTGCTGCTATGAACATTGGGGTGCATATGGCCCTTCTCTTCACTACATCTGTATCTTTGGGGTAAACACCCAGTAGTGCAATGGCTGGATCATAGGGTAGCTCAATTTTTAACTTTTTAAGGGACCTCCACACTGTTTTCCAGAGTGGCTGTACCAACTTGCATTCCCACCAACAATGTAGGAGGGATCCCCTTTCTCCACATCCTCTCCAACAATTGTTGTTTCTTGTCTTGTCTATTTTTGCCATTCTAACTGGCATTAGGTGGTATCTCAGTGTGGTTTTGATTTGAATTTCCCTGATGGTTAATGATTTTGAACATTTTTTCATGTGTCTATTAGCCATTTGTATGTCTTCATTGGAAAAGTGTCTGTTCATATCTTCTGCCCATTTTTTGATTTGTTTATTTGTTTCTCATGTATTGAGTTTGAGAAGTTCTTTGTAGATCTTGGATACCAGTCCTTTATCTGTAGTGTCATTTGCAAATATCTTCTCCCATTCCGTGGGCTGCCTCTTAGTTTTTTTGACAGTTTCCTTGGCTGTGCAGAAGCTTTTTATCTTAATGAAGTCCCATAAGTTCATTTTATCTTTTGTTTCACTTGCCTTTGGGGATGTGTCATGAAAAAGGTTGCTTTGGCCGATGTCGTAGAGGTTGCTGCCCATGTTCTCCTCTAGAATTTTGATGGATTCCTGTCTCACATCGAGGTCTTTCATCCATTTGGAGTTTATTTTTGTGTATGGTGTGAGAGATTGGTCAAGTTTCATTCTTTTGCATGTAGCTGTCCAATTTTCCCAGCACCATTTATTGAAGAGACTGTCTTTTTCCCACCGGATGTTTTTTCCTGCTTTATCAAATATTAGTTGCCCAAAGAGCTGAGGGTCCATTTCTGGGCTCTCTATTCTGTTCCATTGGTCTATGTGTCTGTTTTTGTGCCAGTACCATGCTGTCTTTGTGATCACAGCTTTGTAGTACAGCTCGAAATCCGGCATTGTGATGCCCCCAACTTTGTTTTTCCTTTTCAACAGTTCCTTGGAGATTCAGGGCCTTTTCTGTTTCCATACAAATTTAAGGACTCTCTGTTCCAGTTCTTTGAAAAATGTCCTCGGTATTTTGATCGGGATAGCATTGAAAGTGTAGATTGCTCTGGGTAGCATGGACATTTTAACTATGTTAATTCTTCCGATCCATGAGCATGGAATATTTTTCCATCTTTTTATGTCTTCCTCAATGTCTTTCAAGAGTGATTTATAGTTTCTAGAATATAGGTCCTTTACGTCTCTGGTTAAGTTAATTCCAAGGTAACATATGGTTTTTGGTGCTATTGTAAATGGGATGGATTCCCTAATTTCCCTTTCTTCAGTCTCATTCGTGTATAGAAATGCAGCTGATTTCTGAGCATTGATTTTGTATCCCACCACATTACTGAATTGCTCTATAACTTCTAATAGTTTGGGAGTGGATTCTTTTGTGTTTTCCATATAGAGTATCATGTCATCTGCGAAGAGAGACATTTTGACTTCTTCTCTGCCGATTTGGATACCTTTGATCCCTTTTTGTTGTCTGATTGCTGTTGCAAGGACTTCTAGTACTATGTTGAATAATAGTGGCGGGAGTGGACATCCTTGTCGTGTTCCTGATCTTAAGGGAAAGGCTTCCAGCTTTTCCCCATTGAGAATAATATTTGCTGTAGGCTTTTCATAGATGGCTTTTATGAGATTGAGAAATGTACCCTCTATTCCTACACTCTGAAGGGTTTTAATCAGGAAAGGATGCTGTATTTTATCAAATGCTTTTTCTGCATCAATTGAGAGGATCATATGGTTCCTGAGTTTTTTCTTGTTGATATGATGTATCACGCTGATCGATTTGTGAATGTTGAACCATGCTTGCATCCCAGGTATGAATCCCACTTGGTCATGATGGATAATCCTTCTAATGTACTGTTGGATTCTATTAGCAAGTATCTTATTGAGGATTTTGGCATCCATATTCATTAGGGAAATCGGTCTGTAATTCTCCTTTTTGATGGGGTCTTTGCCTGGTTTGGGGATCAAGGTAATATTGGCCTCAGAGAATGAGTTTGGTAGCTTTCCTTCTGTTTCTATTTTTTGAAATAGCTTTAGGAGAATAGGTATTATTTTTTCTTTGAATGTTTGGTAGAATTCCCCAGGAAAACCATCCGGGCCTGGAGTTTTGTTATTTGGAAGGTTGTTTATCACTGACTCAATCTCTTCATAATTAATTGGCCTGTTTAAGAAATCAATTTCTTCCTGTTTCAGTCTTGGTAGTTTATAGGTTTCCAGGAAGGCCTCCATCTCTTCCAGATTGCTTAGTTTTTTGGCATATAGCTGTTGATAATAGTTTCTAATAATCCTTCCAATTTCATTGGTGTTGGTCGTGACCTCTCCTTTTTCATTCATAATTTTAATAATTTGGGTCCTTTCTCTTTTCTCTTGGATAAGTCTTGCCAGTGGTCTGTCAATTTTATTGATTCTCTCAAAGAACCAGCTTCTAGTCCTGTTGATTTGCTCTGCTATACTTCTGGTTTCTAATTCATTGATTTTTGCTCTCATCTTGGTCAACTGCTTCCTCGTGAGTGGATTAGACCTGTCCCTCTGTTGCTGTTCCAGCTTCTTGAGGTGAGAATATAAAAACTGCATTTTAGATTTTTCTATTCTTTTGAGTGTGGCTTGGATGGCTATGTATTTCCCCCTTAGGACTGCCTTTGCGGTATCCCATAGGTTTTGGACCGTTGTGTTTTCATTCTTGTTGGTCTCCATAAATTGTTTAAATTGATTTTTGACTTCCTGGTTTATCGAATCATTCTTGAGCAGGATGGTTCTTAGTCCCCAAGTGTTTGAGTTTCTTCCAAATTTGTCCTTGTGGTTGAGTTCCAATTTCAGAGCGTTGTGGTCTGAGAATATGCAGGGGATAATTTCAATCTTTTGGTATCGGTTGACACTTCGCTAAATTTTAAATGGTCCTTTGTGGGACTATAGTGTATTTGGAAGAAGAAAGATACTGAAACTTACATTTAACCAAAAACTATGAATCAATAACCATCATTCAGCATTTTCTGATTTAAAATTTTTGAGTATTCTTCCATTTGTTAGAGATAGAAAAAAATGCTGCCTGAACGTGAACTTTTATTGTTGTTTTTGGTTTGTTTCTCCCATCTGAACCATTATCACTGTTGTTTTCAATTCAAGAAAACTTTATCAAACTCTGATTTGAAGTTTGAAGTGGTTTTTTTTTTTTTGTTTGTTTATTTGTTTGTTTGGTTCGATTTTCCAAATCTGTTAGTCTTAGACTTCTGAAACCAGTCATTTAGGAAAGTATTAACACTTTACTTCTAATTAGAATGCTGCAGGTGTGGGGTATATTTTATGCAAATTGGTGTCTGTTGGTCAAATAGACATGCTGATGATATATTACATCCATAGTAGCATGGCATTATTTCAAATATCTCAAATATACTGCAACTCTGTGATATCTGTGCAATTATATTTTGGGGTTATGGAAAATGTCCATAACATTTACATATGTTCTGTTGTATTTGGTCTAATGTAGCTTTAAATAAATACTTTATTGATTTGGGAAGGGTCATGTTACAAGTGCCCATGTAATTATCAAACTAATCAGTGGTAATACACCTAGTACTACTTGCAACTTGAGGGCATATAAATAAGGAAAGCTCTTTTAATTTAATAGGGGGATTTATGGTTTTAAAATTTGTGTAATCACAGTTAATCCATAACATATCTACTTAAATGTATAAGTCATGCAGCATCACCTATGAGCCCTTCTCCTGAACGAAGAAGTTTAAATCAACTGTCACATACTCGGTTATAAGTTCAGAGGTAATTCACTCAATTTTTACCACACACAGTTTAAAGACTTTAGCAATTTCGTTTGAAGAAAGCCACATCCTGTGGAACAGTGCCCAGTGTCTAGGTTAATCACAACAGCGACCTCTTCTGAGGGAGAAAGATTACAGAGTCATCTGGTTATAACACAGAACATTAGTGTTTGATTCAGATGAAATGCGAGTCCAATTATACCTCTCAAAATTCAATAATTATATAAAAACTGATGGTGTGTAAGATGATGAGAAATAAAATTAACAAAATATATTATCATGTTCAGGTTTAAATACTATTTAAGAAATAAGTACTTAGGGTTATTATCAAGTAAGTACCTTGATAATACAAGAAAGTGGGTGTGTGGTATAAGTTGGGCATTGAGATAACTAGCGCTATGGAATTCCCCTGGGTGGTACATATTTCATCCAGGCTTCGGAACTGACCAGAAACCTGAATGAGTCAAAAGAGGACATGAAGGAAAAGGTGTTTGGTAATTTATATAACTACAGATAGCTACACACACTAGAGGACATCTAGAGATCTGAAGACTTGTTACTTCTGCTGACAAGTTACTTCTCCCACTGACTCTGTCAGTTCTGGGTAGTTAATAAATCTTTAAGAGCTATATTCTCAACACCTTATCTATTCTACAAATTAGTGAGTAGGTTGCTTGGGGAAACCCCAGGATAGGAAAGTCTCACTCTTATGCCGTACTGCATGAATCTGCCTGAGATAAGACCAATCCAAGCTTCCTATTGCAGAAAGTGACATCCTTGCTTTTATCATCATGGAAATTAGGTATGCCTGGCAACAATATGAGTCAATAAACATGGCTTGTTTGTAGACATGTTAAGTTTTTCCCATGACATCACTATATCACTGTGTTATATTTAAAATACTAATGACAGTTTCAAAATCTAATGCATAAACTTAAAATTGTAGAGCTTCGTTTGAAATATGTGGGTCTTGCCCACATTTCAAAATCAATGTTGGTTTTCTCTTGTGTCAGTTTGCTGCTAAGTAAATATTTTCCCTTTTTCTTCCTAACTTTAGAACTGTAGGAATATCACTCTTTAAGGTGTAAAAATCGCTTATTTTATTATACAGATATTTAAGACATATTAAAGCAATACACTGTAGGTATGTAATTTAGGAATAATCTTGCATTTACTTCATACCACTCTCAGAATAACTTGGGGTGCCAGGACATTGAACATTTCCATGCGGGTGTAAGGAGGAACAACAGTAAGACCTGATTTTAAGTTGGCATTGGTCTAGTTCAGAATTTATAGCCCTTCAGCCTTGTTTCAGGCTGACATTTATCTCTCTGAGCTCTATTAGGAAAGGATTTGTTAATCAAATTAATAGTATACATAAAGTGAAATACTATTTCAAACTACTTAAGATAATAAGTGTTTTAGAGCACTTAAAGCACTTTTGAAGCTCATATTTACTGTCAAATAATTGAAATGCTAATTTTAAATAGTTCTTATCTAAGCAGTAAAACAGTTTCCCCGAGGGACTCTACAAAGTAAGGATTCTTCCCAAGACGTACAGTATAAACTTGATAGTGTTAATTTAAAATTGCATTTTAAAAAACCCCATAATCCAGGGTTTATACCAATTCAGAAAGGAATTCTCTCCAATTTTTAAATTAAGTCTTTACTATATTGCCAAAATGAAACTATTATGTACACCCACATATTTAGGTGTTTTTTTTTAATTTTGTGTTTGATTGGATATGATCGATTTGACCTTGGTGTCCTATACTGTTATAGTATAGGACATGATATATATGACATTGAACAACATTTTTTAAAACATAGAATAATCTTGTCAAGATATTTTAGTCTCAGAAGTAATAGACTAGTACTATTCTCTTCATTTTCCCAAGTGAAGTTGCAGATTAGTTAAAACCTGTAACTATTAGTTAAAAAGCAATACTAGCACAGCAATAGCCACAGTCGAAATCAAGAATAATGAAAAATCATTTAACAATAAATTATATGATATAATTCTGAACGGTTTCCAATTGAGTGGCATGATTTTTATGTATTATGAATATATATTAAAATAAACAGGGGAAGTTAAATATGTGATCCTAGAAACACATTTGATTGAATTATGGAAGTGGGAAGATGAGGTGGAAAGTGAAGAAGGCATTTCAGATTCTAGTGGATAGTATGACAGGTCCCTTTCTATAAAGTTATTAGCACTGTGAGGACTCTATCAATCACAATCAGTGTTTGATATTACAGCAAGCATAGTCTCTCCCTCAAGATTGATAAAAAATAAGACCATTTTACTAATAAATCCTTTGTTGCAATATATTTATTCATGCTTATAGTTGGAAATTTATGGACTATAAATACAGAATTGTACTGCGTATTCTAACAAATACATTACACATTCTTCTGGGACAAGGAGTGACTAGATGGTGTTACATAATTTACTATAGTAGCGGAACACATATTTTGATTTTATACTACTTTTTACTCTATTAAATATTGTTTCCAATCCCCACACTTGTTAAAAGAGTGTCAAATAAATAAGCTTGTTTAAGCTCTAGTTATGTTTTTGTATCTTAAATATATAACATTAAATAAAAATATAAGAGTACAATATAACATATTTAGGTAGTGTTTATATGCTTTTAGTATAAGGGCAATTAATTTTACAAAAATCATGTGACTTAGTTAAGTCTACAGGCTAGTTAATGGCAGAGCTAGGATGCAATTCAAATTCTTTTGACTTCTAACGTTGTGCTTTTTCCGTGGCCTCACAG
Source organism: Ursus americanus (assembly GCF_024610735.1). Classification (NCBI taxonomy): domain Eukaryota; kingdom Metazoa; phylum Chordata; class Mammalia; order Carnivora; family Ursidae; genus Ursus; species Ursus americanus. The sequence continues at coordinate 58,224,299 of NC_142130.1, forward strand.
TTTTAAAATAATACTAGACTTCTCAGAACTGTAAGATAAGAATTGAGCTAATATATTGAAATGGGGAGGGAGAAAGCAATGGGAAAATAGGACAAAGTTCTACTTACTCCGGGGTCAATACAAGTCTCTTATACATAGGTCCCCTATAGATAAGACCTGAGTAAGTCTGCAAGACACGAGAGCTTGGACTAGTCCCTTGGGAAACAATATTCTGCTTAGAGATGCCAAAAATTCAGAAATAGCAAAATTAAAACCACCAAATGAATTAATAGTATTGAGTGAGGGTTTATTGCGCATATGTGAACAGTTCACAAACTGGGAGCTTTCAAATTCAAAACCGGTGTATAGCTCAGGTACATGACATTACTACACGGGAGGGCTTATAAAGTGAAAATGAGGGAATGGTTTAACCTTCATAATGATTGATCATTATCAATCTGGAATGGGGATTTCCACATGACAGGAAGTTGGTTAAAAGTGATTACCTTATACCATTTTTAGAAAGATGACTTAAGTTTTTTTAATTAACAAAGGTGTTTACAAGAAATAACCTAAGTTTCGCTATGTGCATGAAATAAGCTAGATTTAGTTTTGCTTGCATGATTTAAACTGTTTTGTCTGCTCAGAGAATTCTTAAGTCTGGCCTTCACTTTGTATTTAATTTTAACAAAGGAATCAATGTCTGAAAAATGAATAGAAGAATCTGAAAAACATAACTTGAGTTGGAGATAGGATTTGAATAATAAGATCTTAGCATTTGGAGGCTTGCAGACAAAAGCCTGGGCATGTAAATATATGCAAAAGATTAGTGGAATTAATTTCAGTTCCATTTATATTAAAAACAACCTACTATGAGCCAGGCAGCCAGGCACTCTCCCGGGCTCTTAGAGGCCAGAGAACACACAGGGTCCCTTTTGTGAAAATAACTGACAAATTTATTGATGATTTCAATATATTATGGCTAGAAATATGATGGAGTCAAGAGGATATAAGAGTCAAGAAGAGTGGCACACAGCACGATTTGGGAATTCCAAGACAGTCTTCTAAATGTTGCCTCTGATGTTTTGTGAGGTATGAAATGAGGTCGGATTAGCAAGATAGAGGAAGCAACAGCAAATAAAGGTGTTAAATGCCAACGATGCCAGAGGGGTCCCCTTGAGGCCTCCATGATACATCTCCATTTCTTGCCCCAAAGATGTCATTAGGACAACAGAACCTCCTTTAGATCTCTTTCCTAGTTGGGAATCTTGTGCCTTAAGTTGTGCGCCCTGAATATTCCTTCTTTATGGTTCCTTATCCATGACTATGGAATCTCTATTCCCACCTCCTCTTTGCTGTATTTCTTTCCCCCAGTGAAATACCCTCCTGAGGCACCATGCTCTCTCCACTCTTTGGCTGTGGTTCAATTAACAGTGATGCAATGATTGAAGAAGGAGGGATTCATATTTGTGACTTTGAAAAAATTTTTAAACAAAAATGTTTACAGTTCATGAGAAAAAAAATGTTACTGTGACCATTTTATCAAAGAAGAAACAGCTTCAGAAAGGTAAAATGTCCATGCACATGCAGCTGGTAAGTGATTGTGACATAGCAGGAGAGTAGAGTAACCTAGATGTCATCCCTTGGCTTCTGAAGGGTGGAGTGATCTGGACCACCTAAGAAAGACCCTTCTGGCATCACTGCAGGCTCAGATGCAGGCAGGCGATTGATGTGAAAACTTCATCTTCAATTGCAAGCATAGTTGTCTGACATATAAGGTGTCTCATTTCTGAGAGTGCGCTATTTCTTTCATTTTCAGCAACAGAGGTCTCAAGTGGGAAAAGTAAGAAAATCTTGTTTAAAATGGAGCCAGGAGGCCAGCAGGGGGGGGGCTCTGACGTCATATCACTGGTCCTCAATTACAGACCCAGCAGGAAGAAATGGACCTTGCAAGACGATGCTACTCTAGATACTTTGCCATCCCAGCAGTAGGAAGGAAAGTTTTTCTCCTCCCCTGGCAACAGCCCAGCCAATGAAAGACTGTCACAACTGAGCCAATGAAAAGCAACTATATTTCAAACTCCAAGATTATTCCCAAGGACTTTTGTTTCTAAAAGTCCCCACCTGTCCTGTATGAAAGAACTTTTCAGTCCTTTGTTTTCCAGACTTGCCTATGGTTTTGCTGTAGCTTGCTTGTGCAGGCTTGCCAATTCTTTGCTATTCTTGAAGAACACATTTTTGCCGGTAAAACAATTGACAGTTTTATTTTTAAAGTTAACACAAGGAAAAGGAGAGGGCTCAGCAATCAAGTATATATTTAGAGTATTCATAGAAGAAATGGAGTAAGTTTGGAATGAGAGTAACCTTGACCGCGTGTTTTGATTTAAATGAATACCTTGCTAAATGGAGGTGGGAAAGAAAATTGAGTTAAATGACCCGGGGCTGTATTTCCTGCAATGACAGGAAGGATCGTCAGAAAGAAGAACTGGAACAGGTGAGAGTTGGGGCAAGTCATAGGGGAGTGGCGGTGGTGGTATTTAAGGCCTAGGGAGGAAGTGCTGCAAAGAGAGAAGAGCACGTGGGTAGTTCGGTGGCCACACAGGGCCCCAGGTCAGTAGGCTGGGAGTCAGCAAGCCCACTCCCTCCTGCAATCAGTTACGCCATGACCCAACGCCTTCCCGTCTGAAGTGGAGTCAGTCCCTGCCTCAGGTCATTTCTTATGTCATATGACATATGTCAGGGTAGGAGTCCGTCTGCGTTATAATTGTAGCAGCCTCGGGATTCCAATGTCTGGCAGTTACTAAATTTTAACGGGCTAAAAAGGAGTTTCTTGTGCCTGTATTCACTGGTGTTTCTAGATTGCTGGGTTCACCCCCCCTCCCCTCCCCTCCAAAAAACTCAGTTTTTTTGATGTTGCTTGGATCCCAAGGCCCACAGCCAGTTAGCCTTTTCTTTCCACCTTTCGAGTCCTGAATTCTTAAACGTGTGTGGAGATCAGGGAACACTCTCCACCTCTAATATATGAGAATAACTAGCCTAAAATATCTCCACGTTACCATTTATTTGGGTTAAAAGATGGAGCCAATTTGACATGTACTTCTTAGTAGAAATCACAGGTTACTTTAGGGAAACAATTCACTGTCCTGGTGTATCCATCGACCCTTTACTCGTGATGCGCCCACTACAAGGGGCTTTTTTAGTGTCTTGAACCAACTGAATTCCTTCTTATAAACTCTTTCTAAATATTCTCTATACTGGTGTTTTCTCTCCTTGCTTGCTTTGCTGTCAGACTTCTCACTTATCAAAAGTTACGTGAGCAATGCTCCTAGTAAATTCTTCCCTAGTTGCCAATGTCTCAATTTCCCTATGATGTTCTCACTATACAAATAGCTATATTATTAAATATTATTTTAATGGAATTTTTAAAATACCATGCTTTTCATTTTTACTGTTATACACATATTTTAATTATACCTAGATTTGAGATCATATGTGATTTCACCACCCTACAAATAATAAGTATTCCATTTTAAGAAACTCCAAATGTCTTGGAATTGGCAAATCATCAATGAATATTTTTTAATTTCAATAGTGATTCCTATTCATAATGAACCTTTATTCTGATTCTTTTAAATAAATAAGATGTAAATATATGGAAAATGCTAAAAACTATGCAGATGTTCAGTTCATTTCCCTTATATTTCTTTATTATACTGTGTTACAAAAATATACACGTTCTTGGGGCGCCTGGGTGGCACAGCAGTTGGGTGTCTGCCTTCGGCTCAGGGCGTGATCCCGGCGTTATGGGATCGAGCCCCACATCAGGCTCCTCCGCTATGAGCCTGCTTCTTCCTCTCCCACTCCCCCTGCTTGTGTTCCCTCTCTCACTGGCTGTCTCTATCTCTGTCGAATACATAAATAAAATCTTTAAAAAATATATATATATATGTATATATACATATATATACATATATATATATACACGTTCTTGTTGAGTCATAAGACGATGAAAAAAATTCAAACATGATCATATATCTGATTCAAAATTTGACTTTGTGATGGAAAAATTTACTTTACTTCTATGAGCCCTTTTTATTCCAAATACAAATTATTGTTATTTCTTCTGATTAAGTTGATATGGTATATGAAATATACATAAGAAAAGTAGGACAGAGTAACCATGCAGTAAATAATATGCACTGACACTGTTTTACTCTGTATGTTATTTTACATGTAATTTTTTTCCTAACTGTAGACAAGGAAACTGATAATGTCTCTTCATTCCTGGGTCCTTTACAATCAATATAGATGACTATATAGTAAGTTAATTTATGCTATCTGGAAACGTTAAACTCAAAACTAATATAAACAGAGGTAATGCTAGCAATTATGGAAGAATTCCCCATGACAACAAAGAAAGAGTAGTTGTAAGGAAACAAGGTTTTTTTTCTCCCCCCCATCTTTGGTACATGTTTGTTTTATGCTTGGTTAAACAATATTCAGTTTCACAATGATCATTCCCCAAATATAAATAAGTATTTTGATTAAACCATAAAACAGTAAAACCAAAAAATAAGTTTTAGTATGAAGATCTGAGCAGAATATTTGGCAAGGTAAGTGGGGGATGTGATTTAAAAATAAGCTTCATTTCATCATATATATTTATTCTGGATGGGATTAGATTATACAGTGCCTTTATATGATGATGATGATTATAGATATGTAGCAGTTTCTTTTTGAGCCTCTTTTGTCAAGAGATCTGGAACTGAGGTAGAAAATCCAGCAGGGATAGTATATAGACTTTGATTCTGAGTTATTTAAGAGATAAAAGGAAAACAGTACATTCCAACTCCTAACCTTCTACATATGGCCAATTAAATTAATTTCTTAATTGCAAGATCTTCCTAGTAATTTTCGTGAAAGAAATAATGCAGCCAACTAATCTCCCTTTCTTGTCCTCAAAGGAGCATTCCTTCTTGGCCTGGACATCTTCATTTTGCATAGACGTGGATGACGACGGTTGTGAAGGTAATGATTTAACACAGTTAATGACTTGTTTGCTGCTGGGCTTAGATTTCAGTTAGTATTTTCAAGGAAGAAATCAAGTGTGGCAAAATGACCAAGCTAATATGGTGTTTGCACTAATTATGTTGGTTTTATAGCTATCAGTAAGCTTCAATAATTAAAAATAATGAGGAAGAGACACCTTCTCTCCTACTATATCACTACCAGGTAACATATTTAAAGAAAGCAAATACAAGACTGATTTTTTAAATGAATTTAACCATTTATTAAAAAGCAGTTGAGATGCACATGTGTGCTCACGTACACACACACACACACACACACACACACACACACACACATTCACCAGAACCTTACAGTTTCATCCAGAAGCTCCTTTTAGTCACATACTCTGTCCTGATAGACACTGGTAAACATCTAGCCAAAAACCAAACAAACAAACTTTGTTTGAGGCAAAAGGATGGTTTTAATGATAATATTCAGTGAAACCTTATTGGAATTAGATGACAGTCTCTGAATGTGGGATGGCCCTGGAGAGAAGGCTTATCTTAGATCGAGAATAATTCCCATGGGTGGACTCAGTTGTATGCCCTCAGTAGCCAATAACCCCCGCAGCTGGGACACAAGTGCCTCGGTCCTGAAAGGGAATCTAAATGGAACAAGACAATATTCACGACAGACAACATTTTGTACTTCTTGAATCCACTTGTAGTATAATAATTTTAATACATCTGGGAAGGCATCTTCAAGGCATTTTGGGCAGTGTCTTTTTCTGGAAAAACTTTTTTAAAAAGTTAGTGAGAAAAACTACAGCCCTCACTGCTTTGGCTGCTTTCAAGATAATTACTATCTTTTCCCTCTGATATCAAATCTAAATTCCCCCTGAATCTGATCTAGATCAGCAAGGCCATCTAAGTGGCTTACCTGGTGGAGTGACCTGGACACTCATCTCTGTGGTGCCTGAACCCCAACACCTTCTCATGCTGTGACTGTTGCACTCAGTAGTTTAAATTTAAATTAAAAATGGTGAGTGGAATACCAGGAGATGGCTCTGAAGCTCACTTAGCTGAACAATGTCCTGGCAAATGTTTAACAACTAGCTCTCTAGAAGAAAGAAAATAAAAGCCCCGCTTTAAAGCATTCTATGATTTCTATAGTGAGATATTCCAGGCATGGCTGGTTTCATTGATGCTGTGTAACTGAACAAGGAACTGGGAAGAGAGGCAGATAACAGGCTGTGATGCACAGGTCTGTAGAGCCTACATTGGCACACCGTGCCTCGATGCCAGCATATTCCTCTCTGTCCTGCTGGGTAGCAGCATCTGTATTTCCTCCTGATGATCAGTCAGTAATCTGCCAGGGTGATGTCTCCTTTCCTTGCCTGCTGGTCCCTTGGCACAGAGTCCAATTAACTGGGTGGCAGCCATAGCATAAAGTTTAACTCTGATCTGTCACTGATGGAAGAGATTTCCCTCTGGGAAATAGAACCTTTAAAACTTCTTAGTCTAAAATGCAAGGGCAAGAAGCAGCATTCCCTCCACTCTACCTTCACTGATGGTGCATCACAAGGAGTAAAGGTAAGCAGAATGTCTTCCACTTTAACTCCTCAGTTATCAGACCTTGTATTCTACCTTTGGGGACACAGCACCGTAAAGTTGCCATTGATGATAGCAACAGATCTTCTCAAGGAATCATCTCCAAGCTGGCACAACAAGCAATGTCTTCAAAGGCTGTTTTATGGGTGTCTCAGACTGCAGCTTCTTAGAGACACAACATGTGGTAAAAGTAGATCCCATACTCATCTACGTAACACCATACCTCCCTTTTAAAAAAGTCTCCTTGCTCTATAGTTATATTTTGCAAGATCCCTTGTCAGTAGATCAAATACGCTGTAAGCTCTCAGATTGTTGTATTGTCAGAAGAACTGTGGGAAGGGAAGTCAAATCCATACCTAGAATATATTAATTTCAGTCAAAATGAATCACTGCCCCTTCCAGTGTGGAAAGGATCCAATATAATTAACTCATTAGCAAATGGCACCTTGATCTCTTTGAGAAACTGAACTGGGACTTTACTGTTAGTCTCTGTTGTTGGCATGTGTGACACTAGACAGTGGTTTGGTTAGATAAGACTTGGTGACTAGGCCATTAGGACTATGCATATCCTCCAGTTCTGTTCCCAAAACTACCTTCATGAGCCCATGTACTAGTCTGGGGTGGTCAGTGACAGATGGTGATGGCAAGCAGCTGAATCATTCTGTCTACTTGGTTGTTTAGTGGCTCTCATATGGTACATGGTCACTGGTGGTGACAAAAAGATTGTTGAAGAACAATTAAGTTCATATATACCTACATTAAAAAAAAACTAACAGCAAATCTCTTTTTAAAACTTCATAGGCACAAAGTACTAACAATTGGAAGCATCTCTCCAAACTAAGCGTATCAAATAAACCTATATTACCAATTAAGGATATTTCTGCCGGAAAATATTAGAACTACTTTTATAATTTTGCTTCTGAAATCATTTGACTACAAGGAAAATTATATTCCAGTTTGTTAACTTTTTGGCCACCATTTTGTATATTTAGAAATTTTCTCCAGGAAGGAACAACAAAATTAAAATTGATTTTCAAATATACTGATGTGCTTGGGGTGCCTGAGTAGCTCAGTCAGCTAAATGGCTGACTCTTGATTTTGGCTCAGGTCATGATCACAGGGTCCTGGGATGGAGCCTTGTGTCAGGCTTTGCTCAGCGGGGAGTCTGCTGGAGATTCTGTCTCTCCCTCTGCCTTGACCCCTGCTCGAGCTCTCTCTCTCTCAAATAAGTAAATAAATCTTTAAAAAAATATGTATACTGATGTGCTTAAAAAATGAAAGTAATGCTTTTTCTATCATGTTACTTTTTGTAGTCCTTTCATATTTTACATTATCTTGGTTATTAAACTACTTTTTTTTTGTATGCTAGAGAATGTAATTTATTTTTCAAGTCCCACACATTTTTCTTATTGTTTCATGACCTTCTCTCCAATTTATCCTTTTCCTCTCAGTAATTATTTACACTTTATTTTATTAATAACAAAAAATTTCTATCTTTTAACTCTTCAGGCTTTTTGTTTTCTATGTAATGTTAAATATATTGTAATGGAAGCTTGCCTTGGCAAATTTACTAAATCTGAATTTTCCTTTAGAAAAATCCCATATAAGTTCCAAAAAGTGATCTCTAATATTTGCAGTTGAAGAATAATTCACTGCAGTATTCTACTGGTTTCTGAAGTTGGTCACTCCTAATTCACTAGTCTTGAGTTTCTCTATTTGTGAGAATAAATGTACTCAAAATTAGGAAGATTTCCTGCAAAAAATAGAGTGGGTCTGCTCCCAATTCTTTCTGCCTTTGACTTATCATTTGTTGGTGCCTTTACGATGTAGGTTTGTTGATAGAATTCCTCTGGATGACCTATAGCATATGTGAAGATTTTCACATATATTATAAAACTCTCCATAAAACTGTCTCCAACACTATAAACCATATATTACTCATGTTCTGAAAATGCAAAGATGAATAGGACTATTATATAGGAAAAGTTTACTTTGGGGATCAATAGCAATGACAAAAATATAAAATGCACACCTGTGTACTTCAAATAGTAGTTTGTATGGTTAATCAGCAACACCAAAATATACAAATTAAATCATTGGGAATTACTACTCTATTATGTCCTTATTTTCTCTATGATTACTACTCTATTATGTCTCTCTATACGTTATATATAAGGATTTATATATATATATATATATATATATATGGATTTTATACATATAAAACACACCCCTCATAGAGTTTTATGGTGTTTGTGATGACTGGAATAGAGGGGAAAAAATATCCTTTTGAAGACTACACAGGCTTGGCTGTGATAAGAACTTTCGTTCTTTTATGACAGAAGGAAGGTTTTTGTCTTCTAATTGTTTGGGCTCTCAAAGATAAAAAGGTTAAAGCTAGGGTAGACTAGTAATGGAAAAAATTAGTGTTTTAACCTAACAAGATTCATCCTGTGGATGATTAACGAAAGGCATGTATGACCTCATGGGAAATCGGCAGCATTAGAATCTTGCCCTGAACACAGAAGAATCTATTTGATATAGTTAGTACAAGAACTAGAGCTGTCCATATACGTTGCTATAGAGCTTTGCAGTTATAAAGCAACACTTAAACAGGTGCAACATACTATAGACTATATAAAAGCTTCTCTACTTAAAAGGCTGAAAGAATAGTATATGGGCCTATAGAAATATCATCTCGTGCAATTCATATTATATCCTTCAGATTTTTTAATTCTAGGTAATTTAATTACCATACTTCAATTTTAACATTCAGAATGTTTTTATTAGAATAACATATTTTGCCATTCATTCATTCATATATTTCTTCTATAATCGAAATATATTTAAAAAGCAGTTATTTGATATCTTTCATATATGCAAAGCCATGAGTTATAAAAATGAAAGAACTCAGTTCTATCATTTATAACACTTATAAGAGTAGAAATTAAACAGGAGACTGAATTGATAGTAATATAACTCAAAATATGATTTACATTATGAATAAAAAAACCACAGGAAGTTGAAAAGGAAGAATTACTCAAGACTGAGGTAAATAAATAAAGCTATAAATGAAGAAAGGGTGATTTAATCTCATATTAAATCTAAAATAAGATTAAGTTAATCTTCCATTAAATAATGGAATCTTTTTTTTTTTTTTTAGATTTTTTATTTATTTATTTGACAGAGAGAGAGAGACAGCAAGTGAGAGAGGGAACACAGGCAGGGGGAGTGGGAGAGGAAGAAGCAGGCTCCCCGCGGAGGAGCCTGATGTGGGGCTCGATCCCAGGACTCTGGGATCACTCCCTGAGCTGAAGGCAGACGCTTAACGACTGAGCCACCCCGGCGCCCCCCAATGGAATCATTTTTTTTCAACTGCAAAGATGTTCTAAGATAAGGACACATGAGTAAATACATGAAAATGGGAAAATTTGGGGTGTTCTGGAACAGCCACATTTCTCATAATTTGTCTGAGTATTAGTAATGGGCAAATTAAAAAAAAAAAAAAAGTAAATCATAGTTGAACTCTGACTACCAGGAAAGAAGAGGGGAGAATAGTTAATACTATATTAAGGATTTATTTTTATTTAGTAGGCCTTGGGAAGTCACTGAAACAGTTGAAGACAAAAAAATGTCCTTCTCCGTGCCACAAATATTTATTGAAAAACTATCATAGTGTAGATTCTACCACTTTTTTTTCTGAAGATGGATAGGATCTAAAAGTAACCTTCTCCATAAGAAAATTTTCCTGTGATAGTAAGGCTAATAGATTTCACAGACTACCATAATATATGACACATGACAAGTCTCAAGAGAATCACAAAGATGCATGAGTGGAAGAATGAGAAGTATGTATCATGTTTGCAGATTTTAAAAGTTGATGAGAGGTAGAGAGAGGTGGTATTTTTCAGGTCTGGATAATAATCTGTACAAACTAGCAGGGGGATAAATTTGTGGGATGATCTCAGGTGACAGTCAATAGTTCTATGGTTAGACCAGAGGCTCTGTGTAGAGCACAAGAAGGCAGCAAGTTTGTAAATTGGGGTATAGCCATATTATAGATCTATTTAGAGGGAGAATTAGATTGAACTCCATTACTGTGAAATGAGAGGTCACAGTTTGGCAATGACAAAACTTAACTTGTAATCATAAAAGTTAAATGATCAAAGAATAAATTAGAGTTTGATGAATTCTCATTGAAAATGATAGAGCTGAATCACAAAGTTCCCTCTTCCAAAACATAATGGACCAATAAAAAAATAGTAATACCACTACTACCACCAGCAGCTATGAACATCTGTTGAATTTTTTATAGAACTTATTTTTAAAAAATAATGAAAAGAAAAGAGAAGAGAACCTTTAGTACAAGCTTAATTAGGATGTTATATAATGCCTTGGCAGAAGGATGAGGAGGGACAATTTACACTGAAAAGAAAACAGTCCAAAATTAAAAAAAAAAAAAAGTGCAAAGAAAAAAATAAACTTCAATAATGGACAAACAGATTTAAAAAATGGATACAGTAATAAGGAGAGTTACTACTATGGAAAATTAAATCAGTGATGGTAAGTAAAATTCTCCCAGAGTACAGAAGAAAGAGAGACTAAAGATGAAAGCTAAGAGGCATGTGACCAATAAGCAGGGAAGCAATGCAGCTCAAACATTTTTGGGAGGTAAAGAATTTTAAAAAAGAAAACAACAGTTAAATTAAAGAAAATAAAGCTTGCTTCAGCAGCACATATTCTAAAATTGGAATAATGCAGAGAACATTAGTATGGTCATTGCACAAGGATGGCATGCAAATTCATGAAATGTTCCAAATTTTTCTAAAAATAGAATTGCCATATGATCCAGTAATTCTACTACTGGGTATTTATCCAAAGAAAAGAAAAACACTAATTCAAGAAGATGTATGCCCTCTTCTATTTATTGCAGCATTATTTACAATAGCCAAGATATGGAAACAGCCCTAGTGTCCATCAACAGATGAATGGATGAAGAAGATATGATATATATACACACAGAGACACATACATTACTCAGTCATGAAAAAGAATGAAATCTTGCCATTTGCAACAATATGGATGGACCGAGAGGGTATAATTCTAAGTGAAATAAGTCAGTCAGAGAAAGACAAATAAATACCATATGATTTCACCCATATGTGCAATTTATGAAAGGAAACAAATAAATAAACAAAGGGAAAAAGGGAACAAACAAAAAAGGCAAGCTTACATACAGAGAACAAACTGGTGGTTACCAGAAGGTAGGTGGGTGGGGGGATGGTGAAACAGGTGACGGGGTCAAGAGTACTCTTACCCTCATGAGCACTGAGAAATGCATAAAACTGCTGAATCATTTATATTTTACACCTGAAGCTAATATAACACTGTATGTCAGTTATACCTGAATAAAAAATAAAAGAAAAATAAAAGAACAAAACAAAATGATCCATTGTAACAGAAGGAAAAATCAAGGGCTTAAAGAAATTTTCCTGAGATAAAGCAGAGGCTGAAATGGGGAAGGGAAAAAATTTACAAATACCCAAGCTAATTATCAACAAAGTATCAAAATCTAAATGGTTATTTCAAATGACAAGGGGCAGGAACAATTTATCCACCAACTGCATTATCATTCAATTCTCTTTTATGTGTGAAAACAAAATAAGGATGTTTTTAAGATATGTGGGGCTTCAGAAAACATCCTACACACAAAAAACAGGTAAGTTCTTTGAAGACAGACAATATCTATCGTATTTATCACTTCATCACCAGTGATTGGTGGGGAGGCTAATAAATAATGCTCTCTACATCCCCTTTGTTGTATGTTTCTGGGGTTTTCCATTTCCTATTGGCCATTCTGCATTCTGTAGCAGTAGATAGCTGACACAAATTAAATATATGTTTCAGATGGTGATAACTTCCAGGGAGAGAATGAAGCAGGGCAATGGGGACAGGGAATGCTGGGAGCAGGGGAAGGTTTATTTTGTAGAGAGTGGCCAGGGAAAGTGAAATAGGTGAATGACAGTTGAGTAGAAATATGTAGAAAATGGTAATTCCAACCAAGGTAGTTTGAACGTTCCCCTCAGCTTGACGAAATATTAGACAGGCTTCTCCCTGCCTCTAAGCCCTGAACTGCCTTTTCTTAGAGCATGTGCGTCAGAAAACTTGTAATTGTACATCTTTTCATTGCTTCTTTGAGATACAAATCTTTTTAAAATGCTTCTTGCCAGTTTTACAACCCAGGCCTGTCTCTCTCAAGGACCTGGGAGCCATCTCTTTGAAATGTAATCAAGGAAAGTAGTGCGCCGATCCCTCAGTTTCTGCGGGAGGGTCAGAGCCTAACTTTGGCAGGTACCTTGATCCAAGTTACAAATTACCTCCTGTCAGGAAGATGGTGGAAAGTTTACTTTTAAAGGCTCTATTTGATCTGCATATAAAAGTTAAAAATTGAGCTATCCTACAACCCAGCCATTGCACTACTGGTTATTTACCCCAAAGATACAGACGTAGTGAAGAGAAGGGCCATATGCACCCCAATGTTCATAGCAGCATTGTCCACAATAGCTAAATCATGGAAGGAGCCGAGATGCCCTTCAACAGACGAATGGATAAAGAAGATGTGGTCCATATATACAATGGAATATTACTCAGCCATCAGAAAGAACGATTACCCAACATTTACAGCAACATGGACAGGACTGGAGGAGATTATGCTAAGTGAAATAAGACAAGCAGAGAAAGACAATTATCATAGGGTTTCACTCATTTATGGAACATAAGAACTAGGAAGATCGGTAGGGGAAGAAAGGGATAAAGAAAGGGAGGGGTAATCAGAAGGGGGAATGAAGCATGATAGACTATGGACTCTGAGAAACAAACTGAGGGCCTCAGAGGGGAGGGGGGTGGGGGAATGGGATAGACTGGTGATGGGTAGTAAGGAGGGCACGTATTGCATGGTGCACTGGGTGTTATACGCAACTAATGAATCATCGAACTTTACATCAGAAACCAGGGATGTACTGTATGGTGACTAACATAATATAATAAAAAAACATAAAAAAAAAGAAGTTCTTATAATGGTATTTGGAAACCAGTGCTAAACGTAAGTTTATAGTAATTCTTAAAATGTACTATTTATTTCTTAGTGTCAGGAACATGATAGTAGGATGTGAATGTACTTTTCTTACAAGGTTAAAACTCTGAAATAAGACCCATAACATTAGGGGGGGGAAAAAAACAATCCTTTTCGAGGGTAGGCCCAACCAGTAAGCATTGTGGTGTTGGGGCTGTTGGGTGGGTCTCTGACTTAAACCGTCTCCCCACATAACTTTACCAAAAAACCAAAAACCAAAAAACAAACAAACAAACAAACAAAAACAAGTGAAGGCAGCTATTGAGACACTGGGTAAATTTTTAATTAATCTGAGCCATTTATAGGAAACTACAGTTAAGTTTGGGTCTAGGATAAAAGGCACATAGGACAATTATTTTCAAAGAAAATAAGAGAGATGGAAATGATTAGAACTCGAGGTGCTTTGCAGAAGACAGAGGGGTATTACATGGGAAATGTTCTGCACAGGAGAGTCTCCGGCCTTGGGGGTAGTTGAGAGAATGAACTAAAGGTATTGGAAAGGAGAAGAGGGTACAAAAGGGAGAGAGTCCCTGAGAGAAATATTTACTATTTGGTGGTGTTACATTTTTCTGTGGGAAAAAAACAAACAAACAAAAAACCCTTACTTTCAATGTAGCACATTAAGCCAGTCGACATATTTACCATGTTTCCACCATCAAAGTGTCTATTGGGGTAATACTAATACCACTCTGCATATTATTTTCCGGGATTTTATTTCCTTTTTATTAACTGGTTTGCTCTCATGATATCGTAGCATTCCCCAAATATTAAATATTTTCAATAAACACGTGTGGCTGTTTCTCCCAGCACCAGGTTACAGATGCCTTGAAACGACATGTACAGTTTCAGGTAATCTTGTAGAATAATGATCTGATCTAGGTTCAGTTTAGGCCTCACTTACTGTGCATGTTCTTGCCCTGCTTTCTGGGCTGGAGCAACTGTCCTGAAAGAAACACGAGATACCTAGCAAGAGTGTGTGCTGTGGGATGGAGGGCAGCAGAAGAGTCCCTTGGAACAGGTACTCCTAGGTACAGTTTACTGGGCTAGTATGTCCTGACCGATGTCTCCCAGCTACTCTGAGTAGTAGGTCCTAAAGGCTTCTCCTGATTATTTTTCTCAGCTGATGAGAACCACCTAAACTGGGAACGAATCCCCTCCATCCCTCCCAGGACAGCCTATTGCCAATGATGGATGGATATGTGGGTTAAAAAGTCTAACCCTCTTCCCTCAGGGGGAAGGAGGAACTGTGTGGCGCTTATGGTTGAGTCTTCTCCTTGTGGGTCAGACTAAGGCTGAGACTCCATCACTCTTATCTCCTCCTTCTCTAGCCTGCTCGTCTCCATAACCTAAAGGTTTATACTGAAGAACAGTCCCTCAATCTGCACCAGAATCCCTATCTCAGACCCTGCTCTTGGGAATTTCACCTAGAAAGGTAACTTTCCGAGTTGTGTGTGGACACAACATGATCGGCTTCATCGTCTACTTGCAGCAGGAGCCTCTGTGCTTTCGCTCCAAGACCCATCTGTTTCTGTTGGGGCACGAGAAACTCTCAGGCTCGTCTAGCATCCAGGAATGAAAGACTTGAAAGTAAAGTGTGGGGGAATTAATATCTTCTGGGTCAAGTTTTGACTCACGGGAGAAAGGAGACTATAGATGGGTATTCATCCTCCCTTCTCTCCTTCCTTCATGGAGATGAAGGCTTCATTTTACTTTGCTGCCTACATTCCCTCAACACAATATAAAATCAAGCACTCGGCTGGTCAAAAATGTGCCCTCTCTTTCTGTCATTTCTCACTGTTCAGCCAAGGGTACCAGACTAAATTATAATCTGGGACAAAATGTGTTTTTGATGATTTTGGTGAGTATAAGAATCATATATTTTTTCTACCATGGCCATTGTTCTAGAGGGAATAGCAAGAGTAGAAAAAGAAAATGAAGAAAAATCTGTGGAAAGTTAATTTATTTATTTGCCAGAGAGAGAGAGAGAGAGAGAGAGCGCACACAAGCAGGGGGAGTGGCAGGCAGATGGAGAAGCAGGCTCCCGGCTGAGCAAGGAGCCTGATGTGGGACTCGATCCCAGGACCCCAAGATCATGATCTGAGCTGAAGGCAGACTGAGCCACCCAGGCACCCCTGTGGAAACTTTAAAACTGAACAGAATTGAAAGGAATTAGGATAGTTAAGAAAGTGACAGAGAGAAAGGCACATCTATATCTTACAAGAGAAAAGGAAGAGAAATTGTTGTAGTTCTTTTAGATGGAGACCAAACTGATGTCGAACTTGGTTTGACACATATTAACATGACTGAGGACAGTTGGCTTATTAGGACTGTCTTTGGGTGAGAGATGAAGAACCTTCTAGGTAAGGAGTTATTTTCATTGAATGGAGAATTAAAATATACATAAGCATACATACGTGTAAAGGCAATGCCACCATTCTGAGCACTACACAGTATCCATCACTCAAACGGTAAGAACTCGCCTGAGTCTTATTTAGACTGAGTAAAGTGAAGATGAGAGTTCCTTTCTGGAACCCACTGATCAGGAGTCTGACACTGCATTTCTTTGCCGTCTATTCAAGAGCAGCACCACAGAGAATTAACATACATTTTATCTATTTGAGAGTATAACAATCACAGCATGGGGATACCAAGAAGGCGAATTTAAAGGCTTATAGCACTGGGGCGCCTGGGTGGCTCAGTCTGTTAAGCATCTGCTTTAGGCTTGGGTCATGATCTCAGAATCCTAGGATCGAGTCCTGCATGCAGCTCCTAGCTCAGTGAGGAGTCTGCTTCTCCCTCTCACTCTGCCTGCCACTCCCCCTGCTTATACTGTCTCTCTCTGTCAAATAAATTAATAAAATCTTTTAAAAAAATTTTTTAAAAAGGCTTACAGCATAAGCTAGAGATACAAGGAAGCAGGAAAAGATACAATTTTTGTTACACTTGAAGAGGGGAAATGATTGCAATCATTTAAATGGGCTTAGATAATGCTAGCAGTGGCTTCAGTTTTGAAAAAAATATTTAATTTTTTTATTCTAGTTGTGGTGGTGTCACTGTTATTGCTATTATTATGTTCCTGTGTGTAGTGAGCATCTATCCTGTAGAGTGAGATGAGCGCTAAGAATCTTCGGCCGATGTGAGAGGCCCGAGGAGCCCACTAAGACACAGGAGCTAGCAGAACACAGGAGGCAGGACAGGAGCAGGGGGAATGATGGATAGCATGCCAAATGCAATCGGAGCGTTTATAAATATAGTGAGACAACTGCCAGGGATTTCAACCGAAGAAAAAAGAAAGGCATAGATCATGGGCAGGACTAGTCAAAAAAAGATACAGTGTATAAGAGACGGTGTAAAGGAAAAGCCTTCAGCTTCCTCATGGCAATTACACTTTGTTTATCTGGTCAATTTGAGATTTTTCCTCTGTCATTTTCTAACACATTTTGCGTCAAAGGAAGAGGATTGGATCGTTACCTAAAAGAAAGAGAAGAGGGAGTTAATTGCTGCTGTTGTCGAGTTTCCACCGTGGAGTCAGAAATATGAAAATCCACATTCCTGTTAATCACAGATAACAAACCGGAGAGAAGCGTGGGAGCACGGCAACCACCGTCACGACCGCTCGTGCGCACGCCTCCTCGTGCGCAGCTGCGGGAGCGGGGAAAGTGACTCTGTCTAGGCTAATGAGGCAAGACAAAATAAAGGCCCAAGTCACAGCAGAAAGGCTCTTAAATGCACAGCTGTATCCGCTGCTGTCTCTTTCTGCACCTGGTCTTCAATTGCAGGTTAAATTTTTCTCTGTCGCAATCTGCTTGCTTCCCTACAGGGCCCCCTAACATTTTTCTGAGTCCAGTCCAAGCTGCTATTGATTATTTATTGTGGGCACCCGTAACTGGTGACATTTGATTTTCTCTTATCGGTGGGCCCTGAGCTGAAGTAACTGTCAAAATCCAAAGTCCATGCAAGATGCAACATCACACTAAGGTGTAAGAGTTCATTTTAACTGTTACACAGCACTTGGCTTGCGACACCCGCATCGTCCATTAGAAAGGTGTGCTACAGGTAACAAGCGTGTGGGAGTTTGAAAGGACAATAAATGAAACAGTTTTCATTCTCATATTTGGAACACGTTGGAAAGGGTAAGATACAGGAGATGAACAGATGGCTATGTGGCAACTAACGCTGATTTGGGAAGGTGGCTTTAGGTTAAGGCTAAATGGACGGGCTCGGACTTTATGTCTGGATTATAAAGACTTCCTACCTTAGTCACCGGCCGAATTGGACAACTTCGGCTTCTCATTGGGCAGTCAAAGATTTTTCCTGTAGCTCTCTCCAAAGAATATGTGCTTTCTACAGAGACTGTAAACTAATTATCATGTAATTGATAGTGGTAATAATAGTAACAGTAATAACAAAAATGACCATACTAAAACAATAGCAACAGAAATCACTTCTCACAGTGTCCCTTTAGAGCCTAAGTGAACAGGTTGCAGCTATTCCTCCTACCCTGGTAAAGTTTGACTAAGAAAAGGAAACTAGAGGGTTTGAGCCTGGATGTAGAAACATTCTGTCCACAGAAACTTGAGGAGGAACGACTGTCTCTTGCTCCCCATGACTCTCCTATGAGTCAGGGCTCCTTTGTGCGGAGCCAGAGACACAGATGGTGAAGTCCAGCAGACCGAGGATGTGAGGAAGGACACCTGTGTGTGGCACTTTTGCCACCAGCCTTCCCTTCTATTGTCTGAGTCCAGGGCAATATTCAGGGAGAGTAGGTGAACAGGAGTCACCTTCTTATCGCCCTGAGAGCTGTTTTCTGGTGACAGTTTTTGGACATAAACCCATAAGCACAGGAACTCCTATTGCACACATCTTTAACTGTTAGCATCTACTTCAAGAAATCTTTGGAAAGACCAGATTTCTAGTTTCCCTGTGGTAAATTGCAAGCTCTTCTTGTTGAAGGATTTTCTGTTAGCTCTGTTTCCACCAAGTCATATGAATTGTTGAGTTCCTCAGAATTTAAAACCTTTATTACTCTTAACTCACACTAAAATGCTGCTTCGGCATACTTTCATTTGCTTGCTTTGGTCTTCAACTACTTTATGTTTTGGGCCTAGAATTGGGATTTGGGCATGAAGACAGGTGGCCAACACAGAATAGCACATGTTGAAATTGAGAATGGAAACATGAACTATGGATGGTAGAATCAAAAGATGAAAGTGTTGATCCCTGATGAAAAATATTTCCATTCTATCAGTCCTGTGTGCTATATCTACAAATTTGCTGCATGAGAGTTTGGAATAAATGTCCATCTCCCTTAAACAACTTATATCTTAGGATGCTTTCTGTATATTTGCAGTTAAACTTAATTCAATAAATATAATATTGGTACCAAAACCTAATGCGAGGTCTTGGTTTTAATGACCAGTGTAAGGAGATAGGGATAAAATATTTTGATATTGCAAGCAGAAAAGCTTAGACACAGATGGTGTAAGGTGTCCCTTACTTCATAGCAAAATGCTTGGCCAAACCATTATCCTCTGCACCTCAGAAGCATCATTCAAGTTACAGAAAATATTTCCTTCTGCCAACTGTTTAAGTAGTCAACATTTCCTACCATCACCAAACTACTGGCAACTATTAATCTGTTCTCATTTCTACCATTTTGAATTTTATATAATGCTATATGAGTGGAATCATATAGTTTATAGCCTTTTGAGTCTTCCTTCACTTAGCAAGATGTATTTAAAATTCATCCCTGTTTTATTATAGTTTGTTTCTTTTTATTTATGAATGGTGTTCTGTCCTATGGATAGATATACTGCCATTGTTTATCCGTTCATGGAATGAGGGACTTTTGGATTGTTTCCATTTTTTCAAATTATGAAAAATGATTCTGTAAACACTACTATACAAGTTTTAGTGTGAATGTAAATTTTACTTTTTGGCACAAATAGCTAGAAGTGTGATTGCTGGGGTATATGGTAAGTATGTATTTAAGTTCACAAAAATTGCCAAGCATTTTACAAAGTGTCTATTTTTATTTTGCATTTCCCCTAGTAATGTAGAAGCTATACCCTTACCAACAATTACTGGTGTCAGCCTTTGAAAAGGTCATTTCTGATAGGTGTATAATAATATCACATTGTAGTTTTAATAACATTTTCCTAATAGCTAAATTCATTGAATTTCTTCTTATGTGCTTATCTGTATAGCTCATTTAACTAAGTGTTTATCAGAATGTTTTATCGTTTTTAATTAGACTTTTGCTCTTTTATGGTAGAGTTTTGAGATTTCTTTATTACAAATACAACTTATTTGTCAACTGTGTGATTTGTAAATATCTTTGTGCTTTGGTCTAAGCACAGATAAGAATTCTGTCTTTGGGGTGTCTGGGTGGGTTAGTTGGTTAAGCCTCTGACTTTGGCTCGGGTCATGATCTCACGGTCCTGGGATCGAGCCCCACATCGGGGTCCCCCCTCAGCAGGGAGTCTGCTTCTCCCTCTCCTTTTGCCCTCCCCCTGCTCATGCTCTCTCTCTCTCTCAAATAAATAAATAAATAAAATCTTTTAAAAAAGAAAAGAACTCTGTCCTTAACACATTGTAATAAAAAATTTCTCTTACATTTCTAGGTAGAGGTTTGCATTTTTATGTTTTACATTTAAGACTGATCCATTGGGAGTAAGTTTTTGTCTAGGGTATAGGATACAGGTCAAGATTTTTTTAATATTATTTTTTGCATGTGAATGTCCAAATACTCTGGATTCTTTCTTATGCACCATTGATCTATGTGTTTATCTGTTCATTAATACTATAATATCTTAATGTGGCCTTTTATTAAGTCATGAAAAAAGGCAGCAAAAATCCTTCAAATGTATTCTTCTGTTTTAGCTACTCTGGTATCTTTGCTTTTCCATATAAATTTTAGGAAGAGCTTGTCAATAGCTACAAAATTCTCCCGGGATTTTCTTTGGGAGTATAATGAATCTATAGATCAAATGAGGGGATTGATATCTTAATACTTTTGAGGTTTCAATTCATGAACAAGGTATAATTCTCCATTTATTTAGCTTCTCTTTTATCTAGGATTGCCTTCATGAGTACTGTATAATTTTCAATGTAAAGAACCTGCAATTTTTTTATATTTATACTTAAGAATTTCACCTTTTTTTGGTGCTGTTACAGCTGGCATTGCTTATTTCTTGTATATGGAAATACAATTGATATTTTCATATTGATATGATTTCCTGCAATCTTCCTAAAGTCACTTATTAGATTTAAGAAATTTTTTGGTATTTTTGTTGATTTTTTAAAATGTAGATGATGATATCATCAGTAAATAGAGAAAGTGAGATAGGTTTTTTCCCCCCAATTCTCATTTGTTTTCATTTCTTTCTTTCTTGGTTTTTGTTACTTGTTTCCCTGACTAGGATGTCCAGTATGATGTTGAATGGAGTGTTAAGAGAAAACATCTTTATCTTGTACCAAATTAAGGAGAGAAACTATTTAGCATTATAACTGTTTGTTTTTGTGGTTTCCTTTCATTCTGTCATAGTAGATGATAAATTTTGTCCTGTATCTATGAGAAAGTTGTTTTTCTTCTTTAGACTCTTATGATGAATCAGTTTAATTGTTGAAACAATTTAAATGTTGAAACAGCCTTGGTTCATCCAATTTGTGGTGATATATTACCCTTTTTCTATATTTCTGGATTCCATGTGCTAATATTTTGTTGATGATCTTTCTATTTTCATGAGGGATATTTATCTATGGTATTCTTTTCTTTTAATGTCTTTGTCTATTTTTGTTATCAGTTAAGGCTTTTATTTTATAAGGGAGAAGCATCTGAACTAAGTTCATACCTTCCTGTGGTTGTTACTCTTTTCTTACCTCAGGCCTGTTTCATGAGGGATGTTTTCTCCGGACTTATGCGTATTTTTTATGAGTACTTAAATCAAGTTCATGAATAAGAGCCTACAACTGAGTACAGATTCCTTTGCACATTTGATCTCTAGTGTTTCTATATGCTGTTGTTGCCCCGCAGTTAGCCTTGAGCAATTATTTGTCACTTCTAGCAAGTTCTGGTGATGTCTCCCCAGAGTCAGGACAACTCATTTTTCTTGAGACCCTCATTTTTGATGGGAAAATAAAGGTTGTGTATTTTTAGTTTTTCAGCTTTGTTGTTGTTGTAAAGGATGGAGCAATGCTCTTTCTGTATCTCAGTTATGGAAAGGAATTATTGAAAATGCATCTGGTCAATAATCCTAGCTCTAGGCACCTGTACCATTGTTTAGAAAAGTCTTAGAACATGGAAGTTCTAGAGTGAGAAAGAATCATCTCCTTTTCTTTAGCCTGGATCTCAGATGAACTAACAGGTATGTCTCTACACGTAACGACACATCTCAAATACCCTACCATACTACTAGGCAACTTTTTGGACATTAGCTTTCCTTCTCCCTGTTCATAATCATTTCGGTTTTGGTACTTACATTGAACAGAATAGTCAATTGGGTTTTTTTGGAGAAATATTTGGAAGCATAAAGGAAATACAGTCTGTTTCTGATTGGTAAATATCTTGTATTCTTGAATAACTATGACTCACAAATAATTCCTACTAATAAACTCAACTATTCATAACATAGGATTTTGCTAACATTTTTACGTAGTCAGTTTTACTTTATGAAACCTACATAACATGTGAGTTTAAAGAATCTCATACAATTGTATTAAAATCCTTCAGATTATATGTTATGCAATAAGTTTCAATTTTTAGTACTATGAGGTTTTGCCTTAAAAATATTCACATTAGTATTTGAGAGGAAAACTGGAAAGTAATGTTTCATGAACTACTAGCCAGATGTGACTTTGAACCAGACAAATTTAAGATAGGTGTGAAACCAAATTACTATATCATGATTCAGTTTTCTTTAACATCTTTTGTGTAAACATCAGAAATGAGAAAAAATGAAAGTACTTTATTAGTATTTATTTCAATTGATAAAGCACTTGAAATTTTTTGTATGAAATTAAGAAAACGATTTTGAAACTCCTAAATTTTTATAAATGTTATTTATAAATCAAAGAAGAAGAAATTACTTGAAGTGCAGACACACTTTAAAATCACATATTTTGGTGGTGTAAGGTTCAAAGTTAAGTTCTCACTCACTGTGAAGCACAAAGAAAGGCTTCACAAAATTGGAAATAACACTTATCTGAATTTCATTTTACAGATGCATTGAAAAATTTTTATACTTACTGAAACTGTTGCAACAATATTTTTTATTCAAAGAATTATTGCCGGGCAGTCTTAAAAAAGTCATTGCTTCCTGACACAGAAACTTGTTAAAAATTATGAATGCCAGAAAAAAATAATATTAAATGTCTGTTTATCTATCAAGTTTATGAAGTTTAGCAGAGACTTTGGTAATTTTTTTCATGACATATCAATAAAATTCTGAAGTGAACTTTTAGTAAGGACAATAGGTTCTGGTAATGTCCCAGAAAAGACAGGGTAATTGAACATCTAGATCAGTAAATGATAAAATATTCAAAGTTTTGGCATGCTTTATGAAAGCTAATCATTCTGTAGTGAGTTGTTAATGTCATTTTGACTTCTATGTGGAACTTCACAAAGGATTGTTTCTTGGAATCATAGAATAATGTACAACATTTTAAATAATTTTATATAATCTTCCATTCTGGAGAAGACATAAATGCCCACACATTAAGAGTACAGACAAATACCTCACAGTTGATTTTTATGGTAGAGGAATGTATAAGACCCTGGTAATATTTCTCCCAAGAGGGTAGTTTTTTAAAGTGATAAAATTTTAGGAGATTTATCTTGGCACTTAAAAAATATATTTTGGGGTGTCTGGCTGGCTCAGTCAGTAAAGCATGGGACTCTCCATCTTGGGGTCACAAACTCAAGCCTCATGTTGGATGTAGAGTTTACTTAAAATATTTATAATATCTAAAATATTTTTATGTATTATATATAGTATATATAAATAACAAAATATTTGGTAGTGAATATGTTGAATATGCAAATAAAATATTTCTAAGATATATCCTAATGAATTACCAAATATCATCTATAACTCAGTGATTAGAATTATTAAAATTAACAACTGCAACACAGCCTTTTTGTAATAAGTTGATTCTATTAACTCAGTCTAAAATTGATTGATAGGGGCACCTGGGTGCACAGCGGTTAAGCGTCTGCCTTCGGCTCAGGGCGTGATCCCGGCATTATGGGATCGAGCCCCACATCAGGCTCTTCCGCTATGAGCCTGCTTCTTCCTCTCCCACTCCCCCTGCTTGTGTTCCCTCTCTCGCTGGGTGTCTCTATCTCTGTCGAATAAATAAATAAAATCTTAAAAAATAAATAAATAAAAAATAAAATTGATTGATAAAGTGTACAGTGTTCATAAATTTTAAAGAGTTGCATTAATATGTTTTATAGTATTTATTAATAACATTCTAAATCTAT
This sequence comes from Ursus americanus, assembly GCF_024610735.1. NCBI lineage: Eukaryota > Metazoa > Chordata > Mammalia > Carnivora > Ursidae > Ursus > Ursus americanus. The sequence goes on from NC_142130.1 coordinate 58,248,513, forward strand.
GTCTAAGATTTAGATAATTAAAAATATTTTGATTCGAAATTCTCAATATTTTCAAAAATATTTCAAGTAATTGTATTTCAATGCTCAAAAATTATTTTAAAAAATAAACCACAAATAATAATTCTAAAAATTCTGAAGTTTCTTACTAAATATGTCTTTGATAATCAGCATGTTTAATATATATTTAATATATGTTATAACATATAATGTAATAATTATATAACAATCATAATAATAACATAAAGTATAATCATATTTGAGAGATTTGACTTGAGAAATTACTAATAGTAGTTACAAAAATGAAAGTAATGGTTACATCATTTTATTAGTCTATACATTCACATCCTTTAAATGTGTTTTGTTTGGAAATTTCAGTTCAGACATCTGTTTTATTTTATTTTATTTTTCCAAAAGACATGGCAGCTTTCAACAGAGTTGCAATTTGCTTGTTTTTTTGGGGGGAGGGAATGTCTTGCATTTGTACTTTGTTAGAACATATCTCAACTGATAGAATAATACAAAAAAGAAACAAGCAAACAAACAAACAAAAGTGTATTTCCAAGAAGAAATGGATACATAATAAATATAAATCATATTCCAAGAGTGTGTCATTGAGTAACATCTGAAATACAGACCTCTCTACCATAATTTTCAAATGTCTGATGGTGAAACTTATACTAAAAATGAAGATAGAGGACTTGTTCAAGAAATACCTGTCATTATTAGTGTGAACTTGGGTGTGCCATGAATTCTTTAATCTAAGTATTTATATAAAAATAATGTATAGTGATACTGCCTTGATTTCCATGTTCTTGTGATTATTATATGAAATCAAGTATATGAAAATGTTTATAAGCTTAAAATCTTAAACTACATTTGCTAGAGGGGTTGTCCATACGTTAAAATTCATTCATCTATCTTTGGCTTATTTATGATATTTGTATACTTTTGGTCACTGCAAAAAACAACAGATGGTATATGAAAGTTTTCTTATTAGAAATGCCTGACATAATGATGTATGAAGCATAACATAAACGGTACATTTAGACATATAAAATTACTGAATCACATGATTGCTTTGAGTACGAAAGGAGATAATGTATACAGATTACTTAAGCTAATACCTTGAATGCATTATGTACTCAATAAAATGTTAAAATCATAGTAAGTATCAGTCCCAATGGAGGTTTTTTAATGCTTCTGGCATTAGTGTGTTGAGATAGAATTTCAACATTTTCTCTCTTTAATATATAAAGCATCTCTTCTTTAATCATTTTTTTATTAAGAACCTGAATACTAATTAAATAAGTATGGTTGAATGTGGAAGGTAATTTTAAAATGCCTCCAGTACTTTTTGTTTTCTTTAATAAAAGCCAAAAAGCAACACTAACAGTTAAGTGGCACATGTAATACTTCGAACATTCTTGTTCTCTAGTTCTTGAGTTATTTGGTGAGGGTCTTGCAATTTTATGATTTGCTAGAAATACTATTCTCTCGAAAGTTCTCAAACTTTTTTTTTTTTAATCTGAAGTGTGAATTTAGATGGTTGTATGTTATACTGCATCATAAAAAATTTAAAAGTAGCAGCTGGACCCAAAATCTGCTTGGAGTTTTTACCAAGTCTATATTCTGTTGTTTACCTGATTATCACCATTTACATATTCAGTTTATGCAAAATAAAAAGATCTTAAAATCCAAGTAAATATACTTAACAGTCCTTACAATTTCCTAAATTTGCATGCCAGGAGCATATGTGTTCTACTGTTTGTTAAGAGACATTTAACTTATATGAAATTAGATACATTCTTGAATAATAAAGTCAATCGGTTAATTTTTAGAATAAAAATATCTAATACTTGTGAAGGTCACGGTCTGTGGAGGTCTGAGAAAATTATATATTTTAAGTTCAAACAGTATTTGAAGTCAGTAAACATAATATTAGGTATGGACAAAAAAAGTTCCCAGATGGAAAAAAAAGTTATTTCATTTAATATAATGTTCTTATATAAAAATCCAAAATATGGGTTTTTTATTTACTTTTTTTTTTTTAGCTTTGCTATTTATGTGGAGTTACTATGTATCTGTTCTTGGTGGTGGAACCACTGGACCATATTATCTCCTCTCAGTTATGACAGGTATTCAGCCATATACTTACCCACTGGAACATTATAGGATCCTAGAATGTTACAGTTCAAAAGGACTTAGAAATATTTGATACTGTCACATTTTTTATTTAGATGAAAACTTCCATTGATTCAATTATATAAAACCAGCACAAGTGTAATTGCTTAGCTGAAACTGGGCAGGAAGCATAGAATTATGCCTTGTGTTCTCTTTCTTGTCTACGTACCCTCACTCGTATGTGGCCTTGGAGGTCTACTTCGAGAGTACACCATAGTGGATTTGATATATCCGAAGCTCGGAAAGTGAGGTGCACGTCGATGGTCACACAGCAGAATAGTGACAACCTTGACTGGAATCCAGTTGTCCAGAATGCAAATATATTATCCTTACTTCTTCACTACCTGCTACCTGGTGATGCTTAATTTTTATAAAGAATACACAGCTTCTCAGTAGCAGACTGGGTTCTAGTTCCCTTTTCCTGATATGAGACTTTATCATGCTCTAGCACTTCACCCCAAACCATATTTCCCGAACGGAACTGTCTTTCCTTCCGTGGCAGATGTGAATTGTTTCCTATCATCTATTTTTCCATGTTCCCTAATTATAGTATTACCTGATTTTTTTTTTAAGAATGCCAATTGTCCAAGTAAAGATTACATTTTCTAATCTCTCTTAAAGTTAAATGTGGCCCTGTGACTTAGTTTTATGAAAAGAAATACTAATAATGGCTGTTAGAACTTCTAGGAAGTCTGGCTAAAGGAGGGACAGTTTGCTGGGTGAGGCATTGTGTGTCCTCTTCTACTCCTACACTCTATTAATCTCCTTAACATCACCTGTCTCAACACAATCCATTCTCAACAGTAGCCATACTGACATTTTACAAGCGTAAATCAGGAGATCACCCTTCTGCTTAACCACTTCTAGTAATTCTCAGTCCCACTGGGGTTAAAAAAAATCCTTTAGCTTAGCAAATAAAATGTAGGTGTCTACTCCCTCTTTATCTCTCATAACTCTTACTGGTCTTTCCTTTTCTTGGTCCATGACCAGGTTTTCAAATGTGCCAAGACCCTTTCTACTCACTTTGCCTGAGGTTATTTTCCTCAGATCTGTATGGCTGGTTCCCCTTCATCACAAGAATCTAAGCTTAAAGTCATTTCTCTCAAGAGACCTTCCCTAACTACCCAATCTAAAGAAACTACTCAGTCACTCTGCCTCTCATGCTATTTTCATTCTCTCTCTAGGATGGTGTCTCTACATAGTATAGGTTTTCATTATCTGTTTCTTCACTGTTTCACTATAGCAGCAACCTTCACCAATCTGTTCTCTGCTGAATCTTAGACCATGGTGGACACCCGTTAAGCATTTGTCAATGGACTGTGTGAAGGAACATCCATGTATTTTGATATGGTACTCATCATTTTTTTACCTAAAGCCAATGGCTGGTCATATGCATCTCTTACTAATTCTATTAAAGTATAAACTTCAAACTGGAGCCATATTCCATGTATGTTTCATTTTTCAGGAAACCAGTCTTACAATAATTTATTGTCTTTATCCCCTGAGTCATGTCATGAAAACATTATCACCTGATCTAAGCTGATGATCCCATTTTCTTCACTCTCATGGGAACTTTGTCTACTATATTAAATGCATGTCCTTTCAATACAGCTACGATTGGTTTTATGTGTGTCTTTGAATAAAAATTAATGCAGTTTTATGTATATGTTTAATTTACATGAATTATGTTAAATATCTCTCCATTTCTTATTTTTAACACAAGCTGTGCTTATGAAATCTATTCATGTTACTTTGTGTATGCACAATTAATTATTTCATAATGCCACATAGTATTACACTGTAGGCAAATACCATATTGTAACTGATTTATCTAGTGATAATATTTTTCGTAATTATTTTTTTAAAGATTTTATTTATTTATTTGACAGAGGGAGACAGCCAGCGAGAGAGGGAGCACAAGCAGGGGGAGTGGGAGAGGAAGAAGCAGGCTCCCAATGGAGGAGCCCAATGTGGGGCTCGATCCCAGGACTCTGAGATCACGCCCTGGGCCCAAGGCAGACGCTTAACGACTGAGCCACCCAGGTGCCCCTCTGTAATTATTTTCTGTCATTATGTCTAAAACTTCTTATGTAAGTCCTATAGGGATGGGTAACAAGCTAGAAAAATATATTTTTAACATCCACAATATATAAGAGAATTATTCTTTTGCTTGTCAAGAAATTTCTGTACCCCATGGAAACTCAGAAGTGAAATGGATATAGGATATGGATAGACAACTCTCTTGTCTTAGTTTTCCCCTGTACTTCCTATCTAACACACTGGTATTCCTTTATAAATATCTCATATAAGGGGCGCCTGGGTGGCTCAGTCGTTAAGCATCTGCCTTCGGCTCAGGGCGTTATCCCGGCATTCTGGGTTTGAGCCCCACATCAGGCTTCTCTGCTGGGAGCCTGCTTCTTCCTCTCCCACTCCCCCTGCTTGTGTTCCCTCTCTCACTGGCTGTCTCTCTCTCTGTCAAATAAATAAAATCTTTAAAAAAATCATATAAAACACACACCACTCATTAATAACTAAATGTATGGATATGTGAAAATTTTGATATATCGATACATAAATGACATTATTACATGGTCTCTTACATATATAAGTAAGTCAGTTCTCTTATATGGATTAGGAATGAATGATCTTTAACTCAAGTTTATATTAAAATCAGATATTACATAAAGAAATTAAAAATTAAAATTTTAGGATAAAATACCATTAAATTGTACATGATTAGTAACACAAGGTCCACTTAGAAATGTAAATTTTAATCAAGTTTAAAGAGATCAAAATACCTGTGAAAATATGTTTTCAGAAAATGAAAACTCCTGTTTATATAATTACCTCCTTCATGATACATTTTTTTTGGTATTATCTAACACTAGTTTTATTGCATATGATTTCATAGTTAAAAAAACTATTTGGTTTATATTTGATAATTCTTTTTTTCATTATTATGTTTGCATTGGTATTCAGCAGATTTTCATTTTATTATTTGTTATTGCATTGCGTTTCTTTTTTTTTTTTTTTAAAGATTTTGCTTATTTATTTGACAGAGAGAGAGAGACAGCCAGTGAGAGAGGGAACACAAGCAGGGGGAGTGGGAGAGGAAGAAGCAGGCTCCCAGCAGAGGAGCCTGATGTGGGGCTCGATCCCAGGACTCTGGTATCACGCCCTGAGCCGAAGGCAGACGCTTAACGACTGAGCCACCCAGGCGCCCCTGCATTGCGTTTCTTAATCCTCTAAATGCCTTTTTAAAACAGAATGTCCCTTAGTCTTTTACTCCTGCCCTTTGACCTTGGCTCTGTTGAATCCATCACTGCTGGACGTTCCTGCACAGACTGACACAGGAGGACATCCTCTGGAATGATGGCACTTGGAAGAAGTCTCTAACTCACAGAGTTGAGTGTCGATTACTGGACAGTTTTTTTCATTATAGAGTTTGCTATTAACAAAGCTGAGGAAACAAACATTATCCAGTAAAAAAGGAAAGAAAAATAGCTTTATTTTCAATCATAGAAAATGCCAATTTTTAAGGAAATGTATTTATATAAACAGAAGAGCTAAAATATCAACAGGTACTAGAGCAGACCGTTAACCTTGGGTTGTAGTGTGTGCTGTGCTAAGGAAGTTGGTTTGTTTCAAATTATTCACAATTCATTTTTCTACCAACCTTCAAAACCTAGACTGCAGATAAAGTTCATAGCATTTTTTGAAGAAAATATATCATGGTTTTAAAAAAGAATCTAGATTCTCAGGTCAGTAGTAAAGTAAAGGAAGTTACATCTGAAGCAAGACCCATATGGAGGCCACTAGCTATTCTCCTGGATGTTTTTCCTAAAATTAAACTACAAATACTATAAGTAATCATTCATATAACTTGAACGAAATATTGCTTACGTAATATGGTGACCCCTGAAGTGACATTCCAGATTTAAGTAGCACTTTATTCTCAGAAATAAGACCCAAACAACATGTTTGTGTTCAAGGGAAAAAATAAGGTACTCTAGTGTCAAATAGTGTCGACTAAAAGGAATTTAATAGTAATTCAAAAGCATTTACTTAGAGCAGAAACTCAGGTGTTCTTATCCAACAGGTTACTCTGCATATCAATATTTTATTATTCATTTTTAAAATTTATTTTTGTTCATTTTGTGAATAGGTTTTAGTACACATAGCGCATATAATTAAAAATCTCTAGGGATGCCTGGGTGGCTCAGTCGGTTAAGCATCCAACTGGTGATTTCAGCTCAGGTCATGATCTCAGCGTTGTGAGACTGAGTACTGCATCAGGCTCTGTGCTGGGTGTGGAGCCTGCTTAAGATTCTCTCTCTCCCTCTCCCTCTGCCCCCGCCTTTCTCTCTCTTAAAAGAAAAGAAAAATCTCTAAAAAATGTTCATAGAAAATAAATCTCCCTCCCATTTCTTCCGCAAGCTACATAGTTCTTCTGCCAGTGACAGACTCTAGTAAGATTTTTGAATATCCTTCCAGAGAGATTCTATCCCATATATCAGTACAGGGACATATGGCAGACAACCTTAGCACTGTACAATACATGTACACTATTCACATGGATCACATGGCCTTGAAGTAGGTAGCTCTGCTGTCAGCAGGAACACATAGTTACACAGATGGTAGCATAAAATACACCCTGTTCTGCATCTTTTTTTTTCCACTTGCAATATTTTGGAAATAATTTCAAAGCACTCTCGGGGCACCTGGATGGCTGTCAGTTGAGCATCTGCCTTTGGCTCAGGTCATTCTCTCAGGGTCCTGGGATGGAGCCCAAGTCAAGTTGGGCTTCCTTGTCAGTGGGGAGTGGGCTTCTCCTTCTCCCTCTGCCCCTCCCCCCACTTGTGCACACGCTCTTTCTCTCTCTGTCAAATAAATAAATAAAATTTTTAAAAAAAAGCACTCTATATATAGTTACATTGTTTTTTGGGAGCTATATGGTATTCCAATTTATGGAATTATATTAGAAATTATATTTTTATAATGTTTACAGTTATATTATTTATTTAACCAATATTTATTAATAAGTACTTATTTAGTTTCTAAACACTTGATATTTAAAGCAATGCAGCAATAAATTTCCTTATATGTATTTAACCTTGTACATATGCTGGTATATCTGTAGTAAGAATTCCAAGAATTTTGTTTTCTAAAATATCTTAATTTATGAAATCATGTTTTCAGCTTTTGATTTTTTTTTTTAATGAAGGGGGGGCAGAGAGAGAGGGAGAGAGAGAATCTCAAGCAGGCTCCACACTCAGCACAGAGTCTGATGGGGGCTCCAACTCACAGCCTTGAGATCATGACCTGAGCTAAAATCATTAGTTGGGCGCTTAACCAACTGATCCACCCAGGCGTCCTAATGGTTTTGAATGCATGTCATATTTAGAAAGTCTTTTCTAAACTGAGAGAGAGAGAGAGAGAGCACATATCTACACTTCTTGTAAAGTGTATCCTTAGTTATTTTTTTTTTTAAAGATTTTATTTATTTATTCAACAGAGATAGAGACAGCCAGCGAGAGAGGGAACACAAGCAGGGGGAATGGGAGAGGAAGAAGCAGGCTCATAGCGAAAGAGCCTGATGTGGGGCTCGATCCCAGGTCGCCGGGATCACGCCCTGAGCTGAAGGCAGACGCTTAACCGCTGTGCCACCCAGGTGCCCCTCCTTAGTTATTTTTAATATATTTTTCATTATTCAAAGGATATTTATGCATCACATTTTATGTAACAGACCCTGCTCTAGGCATCAATGGAAACCTATAATTAGAACAGAAGACAAGCCTCTGATAACTGGGCACTGCTTTCTTTAAGATACCACAAGGCACCATCACTTCTATGCTAAGAGCAAATATAATTATTCTTGGATGACATATTTATTGATTGATTGATTGATTGATTTGAAAGAGACAGAGTGAGCAGGGGGAGGAAGAAGGAAGGAATCTCCAGCAGACTCCGTATTGAACACAGAGCCCGATCCAAGGGGTTCGATCTAAGGACCCTGAGATCATGACCTGAGCTGAAACCAAGAGTTAGACGTTCAACCAACTGAGCCACCCAGGTGCCCCTGAACGATAGTTTTTTTAAAGCAATATTTAAATCTTCTAAAATTATTTTGATGGAGAAGTCAGCCTTATTTAGATGTTCTGCTTCCCTGGTCTGCGCAATTGCAACGATCATTAATTAAGGAAGGGAATTTGCCAGTAGAGCAAGTAAGCAAGGGAAGGAACTTCAGTTGGTGGAAGGCAAGAGGAGATTAGAAATACTAAGAAAAAATTTAAACGAAGGAAAAAGATAACTATCAAATGATACTTTACTGTATTTTTTCTAATTATTAATATTCATGCCTGTTGTGTGTATATCAGCAGATTTTTTTTTTTTTTTTTTTTTTTTAGTATAAGGAGAAAACAATTAGGAGAAAAATTTGCAGTTGTTTCTCAACTCTTTATATAAGAAAGTCAGAAAAAAGTAATTTTCAGTCCAGCCCAAACCCAGGAAACAAAGAAGCAAGAATATACACCCTCCTGAACTCACATGAGATTTAGATCCCATTAAAGCATACGGATCACTCAATAATGTGCTAAGTACACACACATCTTACCTCAATTGTTCATAATAATTCTTTTTAAAAGATGGTTCTATTTAATGCTTTAGGAAACTGAAACTCAAAGGTATTTATTAATTCACCTGAAGATATCCAATTAAGAGTCAAGGAACCAGCCTCCCACATCTAGAATTCGCTATTATATTTTAATATACTTGCTTTGTCACATATTTTTCCATGTATTCATCTCTCCATCCACCAATTCATTTATTTTTGATGTTTTACAATGTAATTCAAAATACAATGTAGAGTCTTGCAAAACTACTTCACTGTGCATGTCTTCATCAGAGATCAACATTTGTTCATGCCTCACTATTTTGAACTTACGATGACAGAACAATACTGTTTGATGGGCGTAACCTTGACCCGCATTAAGATCTAAGACATTACTATCATTCTGGAAAGCTTCCTTGGTCTTTCCCCATCAAGCCCCACCCCTGAGGCAACCATTGTTCTGATTTTTTTTCATTCATTTATTAGCTTTGCCTCTTCCAGAATATCACATGAATGAAAGCATACACTATGTATTCCTTCGCATAAAGCTTCTTTCATACAGTGTCTTTTAATATTCATGCCTGTTGTATGTGTATCAGCAGATCCTCTTTTTTTTTATTGCTGAGTAGTAAACCATCGTATAAATATATCACCATTTATTTATCCATTCTTTTATAGAGGCACACCTGGGATGTTTCTAGTTTTTGTATATTATGATTAGAGCTGCTATAGACATTTTTGTAAACTTCATTTTTAAGGGAAAATTTTCATTTTTCTTGATAAATATTTAGGATTAGAATTGCTGGGTCATAGTGTAGTCATACGGTCATACCATGTTATACCCCCACCAGTAATGGATCAGGGAAAACCCAGAGTAGTATAGCATAGAGTAACAATCTTAACTGCTATCCTATGTGCATGTTTTCCAGGTTAACAGACCTAAACCTGTTCTCACTGTTCACTTAATGACTTCCCATATAGCTGTTTGTATATATATTACTATTTCTTCGAAACAAGAATGCCTGTGAACTTATCCCTGCCCTAATGCCACATGGCCCAAGGAGAGGAAACTTTCTTGATTACTCTTGCCCACTGGTTCTCTTCCCTGTGGGCTTGGAGTTTTGCTCTGCATGGGACTTTGAGCAATGAGGGGAGATATGTGTGGCTGTCACACCTGTGGGGGAAGGTCTACTAGCATCTTAGGTGGTAGAGGCCACAGAAGCTGATAAATACCCTACAGTGCGTAGGACAGCCCCTCCCCCATCTCAATAGTGTAGATGTTGAAAAAAATCCTTTCTAGCCTTAGTATTATTTCTTCATAATTTCCTGTCTCAACATGTCCTCTTCTCAGAAAGATTGACATTGAAAACATATACAGTGTCAGGAAATTCCACACACATATACAAACCATCTCACACTAGACAGAATCTCGATTTAGTGTCACTCTTTGTTCCTCATGAAACAAATTACTTCGGAAAACCCTTCAGCATCAGTACATTTGGGATTATCAGAATTAACATTAGCCATGGCATTTAATTCCCTTTTAATGTCCTTTTCTCCGCCATGAAATAAAGAACATGCCCACTTATCTCTCTGTAGTTCCCTTTGTCCTATCCTGTCTTCAACTGGAAACAACTGTTCAAAAGAGAATATAAATAATTTTGCGACTAAAGCATCTCTTTGCATCACAAGACCATCTACATTTGCATAAAGCCAAGGAACAGTTCACACTCTTAGAACATCGAGAGCGTATTCTTCTCCCAATTCAGCTCTCAAAATGAAAGAATTGGGCACAAAGATAGTAAGTACTAAAGTTCTTAATTTATATGAGCACAGTGACATCACAGATTTTTTTCCAAGCAAAGTAAAACTTGCTTTACAATCCTTTAAGGGACTAATCTAGTGGTTTTTATCAGAAAAGATGAGTGAATCCCAAAGTGGATTTTGGTATTTTTGCTCTTTCAAGACCAGCACTGCTTACATCAGCCCGATAATCTATGCTGATTCCTGATCCCACTCAATTTTATCAATTTGTCATTCTTTGTTGGGAGGGAGTGCTTTGACTAGGAAACAGGTGTGCCAGCAATACCCTGCTGTCAAGCAGTCATGCTGCTTCTCCGCAGTCAGTATTCTTTGGGATAATAAGTGGGTGAGATCGTCAAAAATGAGCTTGCAGCTCAGAGGCTGGATGTTGAATTGTTTCCATCAGAGGCATTAATCAGGCATTTAACAGCCTGATGGACTATCCTTTTAGATCTGAAGGTCTGTCTCTAGTTTAACTTAAAAATCAGCTATTGAGCCACTTACCTGCTAAGCGCTCCACTAAGAGTAGAGGATAAAAATTTTACAGGCTGTAAATCTAAAATCTCTTCTCGGTCCTTAATTCAGACTGCTGATGTTTGTGAAAATTGTTTAATAAAACTAATTTCAGCCTTTTCTATTTTGCATCTTTTTCTTAAGTTGCTACAGTAGTTCCCCCTTATCTGCAGGGGGACCCTCAAGATCCCTCGTGGATGCCTGAAAGTGCACGTGGCACTAAACCCTATATATACTATATTTTTTCTATATGTACCTACTCATGATAAATAAAGTTTAATCTATAAATTAGGCACAGCAAGAGAATAACAGCAACTAATAATAAGTAGAACAACTGTAACCATATGCTGTAATAAAAGTTATGTGAAGCTTGTATCTCTCTTCCTCTCAAAATGCCTTATTGTACTGTACTCATCCTTCTTGTGATGATGAGAGATGATAAAACGCCCATGTGATGAGATGAAGTGAGGTCAGTGATGCAGGCACATCGCGTTAGGCTATCAATTTACCTTCTGACAATAGGTCAGAAGGAGGATCGTTTGCTTCTGGATTGCAGTTGAGTGAGAGTAACTGAAATTGTGGAAAGCAAAACCACGGTTAAGGGGCGACTACTTAATTTTTACTTTAAAATCGTGGTTTTTGAGTGCATAGGTTTTGATGTTACCGCCACAATAATACTGATTACGTACTATCATGTAAGAATGAAGAAATTGATGTGTGGGTAAATAAATGTAACATTTTTCAATCTTTTAAGAAGTTAAGGAGCAAAGGTGTTATTCAGTTTTGATATTGCTGATCTTATATTATTAGACTTATGTGCTTTTAACTGGCTAGGTCCTGCTCAGTTTTATTATGATTCACAATCACTTACCTTAAAAAATAATTGACATAGGAAATAGAGGATGGATGTGGAAATAAGTACAGCTTTTTTTTGCATTTTAAGTGTGTTCTCTGAAATTTTGCTTCAGAAAAGAATTAGCATATGTTGCTAGCCTCCTTGGAGGATGGCAGTGTGATTAGCAACTCTGTCCCCACTTGTAATTTATAATTTGACAAAAGAGTCAGTGAAAATTAAAAGAAGTGTTAACAATAGATTCCCTTTTACAAAAGAAAAGGCAACAGTTTCCACAGAAAGGATGATAACCTAAGACACTAAATATTTTTAGCAACAGGTAACTATGAGACTCTTCTCTAAAGAAAAAAAGAATTTCCTGACCAGATAGATAGTAATGAATTTCAGATAGAAGACTCAAGAGAGTCTAAAATTAACTTCATATAATTCTCAAATCTGAACTCAATCTCAGCCATTAATTAGTTGAAAGCAAAAGACTTTTAGCAAAGAACATTAGGAAAGGAATCTAAAGGAGAAATAAAGAACGCTTATCTTTCATATGTGTTCTTTGTATTCTAGAATTCCACTCATGAAGTGACTTCATATTTAATGTTAAGTGTTTAGTAATTCACCTTGTGGGAACATAAAGAAAAGTCTAATGTGTGTTATTTGCATAATTTCCATTAAAGGTAACTTATTCACAAAACAAGAAGCATCTTAAAGTACGTATATTAATAATAATAATTACAAATTGTTAGCAATTATCAGTTGCTTACTTTAGGCTCAGCACTACTCCAAATGCTTCATGTGTATTCATATTCACTTTTCACCATAACCTTTGTAATAGGAGTGGATGCTAGATATAGTTTACAAATTAGGACAGTGAGAATCACAGCAATGTCAGTGGAATTCTGGGAAAAGCTGTGGTGAGCATTGTTCTTCACATGACAAAAGAGTTTGATTTGGAAAGCCTGTATATTCTAAATGTAAGATTGTATCACTTTAGTTATGTTGTTTTTTGGTCATTTTGCAAGTGATCATTTTTAAATGATTATTTGAAATTACCATTAATTTATAGCATTAATTGTTCTCATATGAATTTATTTTATTTTTTGTATGAATTTAAAGAAGTCAATTTTGAAAATAACATTTCCCGTGAATTTGGGTAATATAATGCCATAATTAATAAAGACATTTTATTTCAAGAATGCGAGTCTGACTTTTGACAGATTCAAATTTTAAGAACTGGCAATTAAGATAATCTATTGCTAGCTAAATCGTGGAAGGAACCGAGATGCCCTTCAACAGATGACTGGATTAAGAAGTTGTGGTCCATATATACAATGGAATATTACTCAGCTATCAGAAAGAACGAGTTCTCAACATTTGCTACAACATGGATGGCACTGGAGGAGATAATGCTAAGTGAAATAAGTCAAGCAGAGAAAGACAACTATCATATGATTTCTCTCATCTATGGAACATAAGAACTAGAATGATCAGTAGGGGAAGAAAGGGATAAAGAAAGGAGGGGTAATCAGAAGGGGGAATGAAGCATGAGAGACTATAGACTATGAGAAACAAACTGAGGGCCTCAGAGGGGAGGGGGGTGGGAGAATGAGATAGGCCGGTGATGGGTAGTAAGGAGGGCACGTATTGCATGGTGCGCTGGGTGTTATACACAGCTAATGAATCATCGAGCCTTACATCGGAAACCGGGGATGTACTGTATGGTGACTAACATAATATAATAAAAAATCATTATAAAAAAAAAAAGATAATCTATTGCTAGTTGACAGTGATATCTTAGTTTTGGCTCTATTACCTAGTTAACAATTTTAGCAGCAGTCATGATTTATTTATAGTTGAGACATTTTAATATAATTAAAATTAAAATAGATGTATAGAGCAATTTTAAATTAAAAAAAGTCAAAGCACATTTCATTAATTTTGCCACCACCTTATGATTCCTCATTTTAATCGAGTTTCACTTTTTTAGTAAACAAATCCTTAGTTGGTCTTTGCCTAATGAGACGAGGGATCAAGGACATCCCACTCTCTCCTGACTGTCTGGACTGACTGACGCTTTGCAGAGGAGCGCAGCCCAGGAATTCTCCTGGGGTCCCTTTGTTTAGCACTGGCTGGGGGTGGGTGTCTGCCTGCTGGGATACCTACCTCGAGCTGCGAGCTGCTGCGCAGGGGCAGAGAAGAAATTATATTGAGAGGAAGGAGAAGCACAGGGGAGAAAGCCGGGGAAGGTGAAGAGAATGGCTTCTCTAGTGCAGTGGCCTTGCTTTTATGAATATTTACCCACTTGGTAGAACAACCCATGTGTTATGGTATGACCTTCTGCTAACCTGTATAGATTTTCTTTTACTCACCTTTAACTCCTCATACTTTTCCCTAAAGCAGCTTTTTCAGGGCTTCACTGTCTTCTCAGATCCCCTAATTCAACTCACTTTGCACATATGAGCTTCTGACTCAGGGCTCTCCTGTTATTTTTTAATTCAATATTTCATGCAAACGAAGAACCATAGGTACCAGTATAACAAATAATTGTACCCACGTAGAGTTCAATAACTAAAACATTACAGATATAGCTGAAGTTTCCTTTGTTTACACGTAATTGATCCCATTCCCTCACATTATTTTATTTTTTATTTTTTTTTTAAGATTTTATTTATTTATTCAACAGAGATAGAGACAGCCAGCGAGAGAGGGAACACAAGCAGGGGGAGTGGGAGAGGAAGAAGCAGGCTCATAGTGGAGGAGCCTGATGTGGGGCTCGATCCCAGAACGCTGGGATCACGCCCTGAGTGTAAGGCAGATGCTTAATGACTGAGCCACCTAGGCGCCCTACCAAGCTGTTTTGATGTTTTCCTTCCATATGTCTGCTTCTCCACACTTCACTCTAACCTCCTTGAGGAATGTCAGAGTCAATAGATGAATAATCTTTGTTCCTCAAGTAACCAGCTGTGTCTAGCATGAAAAATATCTGTAGAACTAAACTAAACCACATCATAGGAAGAGAAGTTACTTTGGTGGTAGGTGCCTTCATAGTTTCAAGAAAAGATGAATCAGAAGGAAGAGGGTGGTTTATTGAATTACACCTCAGTTAAAAAAAAAAATCAAACAGGAAGTCCCAGGAGACCGTAAAATCTCATAATAGAGTTGGGCATTTAAGAAAATGGAGCAAAACTGAGACTTTGGGAAGGATTCTTTGGTTTTATTAATTTCTCATACTTGTTATTTTTATTTCCTGTGTGTTTCCCTGTAGTAATTACAAAAAGACCAACAACCTAAAAACCAAACAGGATTTTTCCCTATTTGTAGAGAAAGCAAAGAAGTATGATAAAAACAGTGTTTCACATCAGAGGTTTGAAAATTGTGTATCATAGAATGCCCATCGGGGCTCATTTGGAAACCACTGGGGCCAAGGGTGATGAGCCCTAAGCTTCCCACTCAATCCTCTTCAATGTATTTTTACTTGCTGAAGTTTATGGTAAGACTTCATTTGAAGAAAGAATTCCATGGCTTTAAATTTTGAAAGCCACTATTCTTAGTGAAGGCAAGTAATTTTGTTTTCTATAAAATAAAAAATAATTTGCTCTTCGTATGTCTTTTTCTTTCCCTTAAGTTATTTCTTCTCCTCCAGAATTGAAGTTATTATTTATGAAGAGACAGAAAGAAAGCTTATATGCAGTAAACACTTCGCCTTTAATTTGAGTTCCATTAAGTGAAAACTTTCCCAGTATATGAATTTTTCAAAATTGGTTGTAAACATTAAATGACTACACTAAGATTTAATAATATTTTATCAGTTTCACACTAATAATGGGACTTTTATTAAGTCATTTGTTTGTCATATAATATTACAGCTCTGTCAAATTACACAAATAAACTTTATTCTTCAACATACACAGAACGATTTTTTAGCAGTTATTTAAGGGTTTTGAAAATATGCCCTAAATAAAATTAGTCCCTATCAGTCAATTTTTTATTAGCCAACACAAAAAAAGTTATCTCATTTTAAGATATCATGGTTTTTTAAAAGGGAAAACATCATATTTTTTGAAATGTATGTGAGAAAAATATATCTTAAGATCTTAGTAGAATTAATCTTTTGCGGTACCCTCAAGGCACATGAGTAGAGTGCAAATAAGATAAGTTCACGAAATATTGTGTTCATTTATAAGATAAATAGAAAATATGCTCTATCCACAAAATTAGAAATCTGTGAGAATGCAGTAAATGGATGATCCATGACAAAAGAAATACAATAGATGGTAATATATGAACTCCTATAAGTTGTTTATTAGGGGTTCTCCCCAAAAGGTCTATAATTTGTCAAAACTGTCTACTGTTCCATACAACTTGTCAATATCTTCAAATGAATAGATGGCATCTACAAGTGCTGATGGCATATTTACAGATGAGAAAATTAGAATATTGCAAAGTCTTTCCATTGTTCCTTCCTTTAAACTAAACCTTGAAGATTTTTCAGATTACATAACCACTCTTTTATATTAATTTATTCTTTAAAGGTCAGGATAACAAGAAGGGAAATTAATAACAATGTCAACACACTATGTAGGAAACAATAATTGATATATTTCTCAAATGTCTATCTTCCTTTAACTTTCCCACTGAAAAGCAAACAAATTTAAAAAAAAATTAAAGGGAGTTAGTTAAACAGAAGAAACAAAACATATGAAAAATGTTCCTAGCTACACATATTAAATGAGAACAACATTTTCTCTTACATAATGAGAAACGTCAAAAAGAAATTTCTTTAATGATGAAAAAATGTCTATCTCTGCATGTGCTGTGAACACTTGAAATGTGTCTAGTACAACTGAAAAATTGAGTTTTCAATTTATTTTATTTTAATTCATTTTAATTTAAATAGCTACCTGTGGCTAACGGCTACCATATTAGACAGTTGAGTGCATTCTTGTGTGAGCCAATGTCTATCATCCATTTTTTGGAGGCCAAAATAGCTGTGTTTCTACAAATCATGCAAAGAATTTTTTGCTATTGTCCTGATTCCCTTTCTTCTGATTGCTTCATAGCCCTTGGCTTTGTTTTCCATGTTATCCATTGCCCTGATCTGTTGAGCTCTCTAAGGTTCTCTCTAAGTGCTCTCTAAGGTCCAGACTTTTTATCCCTCTGGTTCTCTTTA
The DNA here is from genome assembly GCF_024610735.1 of Ursus americanus. Lineage (NCBI taxonomy): Eukaryota > Metazoa > Chordata > Mammalia > Carnivora > Ursidae > Ursus > Ursus americanus. Next base: position 58,265,634 of record NC_142130.1, read on the forward strand.
ATCCCATCTACCTTGGATAGCTCATAACACATGATAGAAACACAATAAACAGACATTGAATAATATATATGTATAAAAGAATATGAAAAGTAAATGAAAGACTGGTATCCTGTTTATCTTTTAACATACTTTCCAAAAAATTTAAAGTTTTCTCTAAAATTGATTTAGTTTCTATAAATATATATACATCTATGTGTATATACTATATATCTAAGTATAGCACATCTAAAGAATTAGACATTCAATGTCCTTAATTCCTGGAAATTTCTGTCTCTCTCCAAATTTATATATTTATCTCAAAAAAATGGAAATAGAACTTATAATTTAAGAGACTTTACAATATAATTTATTAATACTTTCCAGAAGTGGAAAAATGACATATACAGTAAGTAAAGATCTTTCTGAATTCCTGACACATAATCATACAGACACATAATTTATAACTTCAATTCTAGAACTTAAGGTGTGTATCAATGGCAAACACAGAAACATTAAAAAAAAATCACATATCCAGTTATCAAATAGTTGTTTTCATTCCTGGTGAAATGAAATCCTTAAGTGATTTGAGCTTAAAACAGGAAAATATATAAGCAGATAAAGAAGGCTAACACACCAGATTCTCTGTGGTTTCTCACCCAACAGAAAATAGATGTCTACAACAAACAGAGCTCAACATATGGTCAGATCATAATACCAAATCTTCAATCATTGCTGCTACTAATGCCAAAGAAAGTATCAGTTGTAAATGAACCAAAAAGTATAAAAACACCAAAATACAAAAATAGTAGAGAAACACTAAAATCAGAAAAACAAAATCATCAAAATTTTGTTTCCACTTTGGACAGAGGCTGGAAAAGATGTTACTTGACTCAAGCAGCCCATGAAATGCACCTCTGTGGAGATAAAGTTCATTGTGGTTAGTCAGATCAATTTACTGGTCATCTTGGTGGTATTTCCAGACTATTAAAAGATAAATTTCCTGAAAAAGGAAAAAAAAAACAATTTTACAATTTCTTATGAAATTATAAAACTCAAAGGGAATGAAAAGTGCAGAGCTTCCACAGAACCAGATGACTCTGAAAAATATGCACTGAACAAGGAAATTTTTCAATAAAGGATAATTTTTCCTCTGCCCAAGTTAACCATTTTTTTTTTTTCCCATAAACCTTGGCTCTGCTGTGCAGGACACTAGCTCTGGGAGAAGCCATCCTATGCTCTGGAGAAAGAGATTCAGGGCAGACCCCGCCTTAGTGCTCATGATCTACAAGAGATTTGATGGTCAGCGCTCTTCCTGTGCACCTGTAGTGACTGGCAGGGATCCAGGTTTAATGCAGGTTGATTACTGGAAATACGATTTGACTACTTGCCTCAGCATGTAGATTGTCATTGTTTGGGTCTTTTGCCACCATGGAAGTGTCCATAAAATTGGATTTCTTAGAAATCAGTAACAGACAAATTGAAACCAAATTTATTAATCACTTTGACGTTAGAATTTGGTTGTCTGGTAACCCCTTTCATCGTTCCACACTTTGGTTTGCTCTCGTTTTTTATCGCCCCCAACATCCATGTGTAAATAGACCACAGAGTTGCATACCTGCAGGCTGTGGTTGAATCAGAACTCCAGTCTATTCAGGTCTTTATTTTACAAATGAAGATAATAATTAAATATTAAAGAAAAAAGACTATTAAATGTTTTTTTCAGGACACTAGTTGCAACTAAAAGATATTTGATTTGTTTTATAATAGTTCATGCACTATGATAAGCACTGGAATGGACATTTAAAAAAAATTATTCCCGCATCATTTGAAATCGTGTTATTATGTAAGAAAGACATAAACATAAATAGTAAGTAAAATAAAAAATAAATTCAAAGTACCATAAATGTCTAGTGCTAATTTCATTCCACATTTCTCAAATTATTACATATGAGAATACTGGCCCCTAAAAAACTGACAAAAATATTAAAAATCGTGGCTACTAAATGACAGCTGAAACCTGCAACAAATGTTATGATTCTATCCTCTTCTCATAAATTTACACTCACTTCCTTAATTTCAATATTTCAATAATCGGAAGTCATAAATGCCCAGGGCAATCAAATTTTTAAACATGAGAGACAAACATGGTCTAATTTATACTTTCCAAATTATAACACTTTATATTGAAAATGACATATTTAAGCAAATACAGTTTCTTGAATAAATACACTTCTCTGTAACAATGAATTATGACAAGCACAGCTATTATGATTCTGAATTATACTATAGTTATATCACATAGTACACGTTGACCTCTGAGAATTAGAAACTAATGATTGCATTTGCTTAATGAATTAAGAACGCTCATTTTGATTTTATTTAAAGCCAGATATTTATAGAAATTTAAGTTTTACTGTCATTGGGTCCTTAAAATTTGTAGAATTCCACAATGAAATTCTCTAATGCAGCTTACTAAGCGTTATTTAAAATGCCTACTATAATCTCAGTCAATAAGATGGTGGTAAATTCACAATAAAATGCATATAAAAGCTTAACTGTTAATATAATAGTTAAAAACCCAAGAATCATGTATGAGGTGAGTAAAGAAGGACAATTTGTATTAGATACCAAGATTAAGCATCTTTTGCTTTATTCATTTTCTCTGGGTTTCTCAACAACCATGGGAAAGGAAAATTAATAAATTATATAGATGATATTATCAATTTTAATGAACATATTTATTTTTCAGGATATACAAATGTTTATATTTGACACTGAACTCAAAGAGAAATCTACTGTATTAATTTTATTTCAAAGTTTTTAAACAATATAATGGACTATGTGTTTAAACACGGGTTTATAAAAGATTCATAAGTATTCCACTTATTGAGTTTCTTTATGACCTCTGATAAAATCTGTGGGCATATTAAATTATGATTCTATGGAGACATTTTGCTAAACTTCTATAGTGTAGATAAGTAGCTTTGTTTGTGATCTAATTTATTAGAATGGCAGATTTAATTTAATACAATGGAAGAATTGATGGTTAGCATGACCATTTGGCAATTCTTTTCAGGGATCATTTGTTTCTAGGTGACATTGCAAGCATGCTTTATGATTCAATAGTGGTATTTCCATTAACATCTTGTAGTAAAGTCATTTGTTCTAATAGAAAACTGTTATTCATAAATACATACTTAATTATCTAATAATACCAATGTGATAAAAATAAAGTGGTCCCTCCATTGAGCCTACTCTGTTGTCTCAATGGACAACAAATATTTCTACAGAAATGTCTACTTCTGTTTATCTTCAGTTCAATTATTTTCTCCACAAATATAATAATTATGATGGACCATTATAGGACCATTTATTTTATTGTTTTTTAACACTCTCTCTTTTTTCCCTTCAAAATTTGTTTTGTTCATCTTTTATTTACCAATTCTTTCAGTGTAGCCATACTCTACTGTGGGTGGTTAGGCCAATGGCTCTCTTGGAGACTTTCCAGATAGTTCCTGGAGGTCACCTTTTCTGGAGGTGGCTGAAAGCCATCCTCCTGATGGTCTGTGTTGAATGATTTACTGGTGCATTGGCCGACTATGCGGTGAGCTACAAACTCCCATTTCCTTATCTCAAGGTGGAAAAGACTCAGGAGCTCCCTATGTGGTAATAATATAGCTGAATTTCACCCGAAATCACATTCTTAAGAAGCTACTTCCTTTCCTTTATTCTGCTTCCCTGCCTCTTAAATCAATTACTTCTCCTGAGAGTACTCTCTCAATAAATCCCAAACAATTTCCATTTTAGACTCTGAGCCTACTGAATTTAACTTAAGACATTTACGTTCTGAAAGATTTGAATGTATTTCTCTGTTACCATTTTCAGTCTATTATGGTGCATTTTTCCTACATCAGGCAGAGTTATCTTTCAAAAAATAAAATCTGAGCAGTCATTTCTCTAATTAAAATCCAATTACAATGAGAATAATATAAAAAGTCCTTACTGTGGTTTATAAATATTGATAAAATCTTGGCTCTGGTTAATTTTCCACACTAATTTCCTATTAGTATTTTAATTCCTAAAACCCTATCTGTAAGTGTTGTCTTGTTGCATCTGAAAAATAGGAAGCTTATTCCTGCCTCAGCTCATTTGCATTGTACTTGGTGAACTATTTCCCAGGATTTTGGCTCTTCACTTCTCCCCGTTTACTTCTCAGGATACCTTCTCACCCCTGCGATCTCTCCATAAATGCCACCTCTTAGAGAGGACTCACTTGAGCATGATATGTATCTAACTTCTTCCCTTATATTCAGTGATGTCTTTTTCATATTCCTGAACGTTTACTGCAATTACCACTGTTTAACAGAATAGCTGCTCCTGCTTATTGTTTATTATTTTTCTCTTTAGAGTGTTGTGAATGTTGTTTATTTTACTTATATGATATCCCTAAATCCCCATCAGTGCTTTATCCAGTGTAAACAACCAGTGCATTTTGTGGAATAAAATGATTGCGCATCAATGAAGTCACTCAAGTAGATTTTAAATGTTAAAAAAAGTTTTAATTTAGAGGCTTGAAAACTGAAGTCGTTTTTCAGCCTGCCCATATTCACTTTTTTCGTTTTCATTATAACCATCCCTCTTGTTTTTGCATTACAACTTGTGTCAATCATATGCGGACATGGAGGAAACAATTTATTCTACTTGTAAAAACAAATATGACTATAGTGGTAATGTGGGTAGTATTTCTGTGTCCACATGCTATATAAAGAATGTTAAATTATGAACTATAAAAACCATATTTTTGTTGTTAAATTCAATAATCATAACTTTCCCCCTTAACACTTCAGTAAAAATATCTGTCAGCATCTGCCTGCTTTATCTGTATTAGTAGTAGGAAGTAAATCATAACATCCCCATATTTGAGGAACAAAAAAAAATCTTTCTATAGGAACATCTGCTGTTCCTTAGTTCATTTATTTTCTCCATAAATAGAGTACTTATCGTGACAAATAATTTACAGTGCCACTGATTTATTGTTTCTACATAAAATTTTTTTCCTTTGGAATTTTTTTTCTGACTTGACTGTTTAAGATGGCAAATTGGTTCCTATACATGATATCCAGTCACTACAAAATTAATAAAATGACAGAGAAAATGAATACTTGAAAATACATGCTAATATCATACACAGTCAAGAGAAATTAGGGAACACTTACTCTTTAGCATATTTGTCTATATAATTACTTTTTCAGGTTCAGGTAACTTTTCCCTTCTCATCACCTTTTAATCCTAGGAGTGATAACGACTCCAGGATGTTACAATTCTGGGGGATTGAGCCATTCCTTGTTGCTTTTTCTAAATCCTGCCTTCACCTTAATAACTAATTTCTTTACTAAGTTATATTAAATTTATCTTATTTGAATGTGCCATCTGTTTCTTGCCTGGACTCTGTTATTAAACTGACACTTTTTGAAACAATGGTAATCATATTTCCTCACCAACATGCAATAAAAGTAACTTAATAACAAAGTTATTAAAATGAACTTACTTAGAAATAAAAATATATTTCAGAATAATATTTGAATCAAAGAGAAATTCTGGGGCGCCCGAATGGCTCTGGCTCAGTCACTTTAGCGTCAGACTCCTGGTTTTGACTCAGGTTGTGATCTCCTGGGTTGTGGGAATGAGCTTTGGGTGGGCCTCTGTGCGTTCAGCGGGGAGTCCCGGGGAAGATTCTATCCCTCCGCCCCTCCCCCTACACGGGTGAGCACCCTCACGTGCTCTTTCTGTCTCTAAAAAAATAGATCTTTAAAAAAAAATGAATCAAAGAGAAACTCAAACTATTAAGAAAATTAGGATAAGGATATTAAATAAAAACATTTATAAATTGGTAGCCAACTTAATGAAGAAGAGATTCTTGTGGATTAGGAAATCTAGTTACATATACTATCTACTTGGATCCATCTGGATTTCATACATGATCGAGTGCAAATACATTTATACCTATATTGGTCCTTTTTTACTTTTACAGAACAGTAAGTATTATAATCATGTTTTATGGCTTGCAATTAAGTTGACAAATTAAAAAAAATGCTTGTGTATTATTTTAAAAAATATCCTGTAATTAGACCTGTTGTTTTCAATCTTCTTGGAACAGGAGGAGCTTTGTCTTGTGTGTTGCTTAACTATTAAGGAACTGGTTTGAAGAGTGTTTTATCTCCTAGCCAAACAATCTTTAATTTCTTTATTTAAAAAATCTTCACGAAGGACTCGTACCTTTTTAAAATAACTTTCAGCGGTATTTTCTTAATGAAACTTATTTTCTTAACCATGATGTAATCACATAGGCACCTTAAAAGGTGCCTCTGCAGCATTCCTCTGCTTATCTCTCACTGTCACAACAAGAAATACATTATGGGAAGGCTTGGTCATTTTCCCAGTGGGACTAACCCTATACTGATTCTTTATACTTATGGCATTCTGGATGATTTCCTCCAATTATTCATAAGCCTTTGTTTATATAAGTTTGATGTAGTAATTTAAACTAATGTGTGTGTGTGTGTGTGTATGTGTTTGTGTATGTGTGTCTAGTGTCTTTAATGTCACTAGGTATATCAGCTTGGCACTGTTTAGACTGGTATGAAAGTCAAATATTTAAAAATTACTTTTTCTCTACCCAAGATGAATTTCATAAAAGGGATTAACGTTTGCATTTTCATTATGATTATGAAACTGAGTACCATATATAAGTTCTAAATTAGATTTCATATGGAAATTCCCTCTATAACATATTATGATAAAATGAGTCCAGAGTAGAAAATTACCATTCTAACAGAAGAAAAATCATTCTTTTTATCCTAATAAGATGTATCTAGTTCATGAAAATATGTTGTTGCTCTTTAAGATTAGAAGACTTTTCTTTTTGTTAAGAGAGGTTTTCTTGAAATTAATTCTTAACTTTAGGTCACTTTGTATGCCCTTGTTACCTTTGTCCAATCAACTACTCTAATTACAGCCTATTTAATTGTGCTCATAGTTTTCATATATTTCTTTTTAAACTAGCTTAATAAGTGATATAAAATCTGCATTTATTGTCAAATCTACCAGTTAAAAAAGGCTTAGTCTTAACTGTTCCTATTAGTTGCTGGTTTCAGTAGCTTCTTCTCCCAGATCATCTTCTACTTCCTCTCAAAACTATAAAATTTCTAGAAGAGAACCCACAGATTAAGAAAAAAATTGAAGTGTGGAAATGTAAAATGGTAGTGACTCTTTGGAAGACACACATACTTTTTCTTATGAAACAACATACTTTTACCAAATGATTCAGCAGCAGTCGTGTTCCTTGGTATTTACCCAAAGGAATTAAAATTGTGTCTACACACACACATACCCCACCCCCACACAAACCTGCATGTGGCTGTTTATAGCAGTTTTATTCAAAATGGCCGAAACTTGAAAGTGATCATGATGTCCTTCAGTAGCTGAACGGATAAACTGTGGCACATTCAGATAATGGAATATTATGCAGTGCTAAAAGGAAATAAGGAATCGAGCTCATGTAAAGACATAAAGGAAACTTAAATGCATATTACTAAGTGAAGGCAGCCAGCCTGAAAGGTTACATACTGCATAATTCCAACTATATAACATTTTGGAAAAAGCGAAACTTTTAAGACAAAAAAAGATCAGTGTCTGCCAGGGTTAGGAGGGCAGAGCACAGATTTTTAGGACATTGAAAATATTTTATGTAATGATGGATACGTATCATTATGCATTTGTCTAAATCCATTGAATGCACAACACCAAGAGTGAACCATAATGTAAACTGTGGACTTTGGGTGATTGCGATGTATCAGTGTAGGTACATCAATTTAACAAATGTATCCCTCTAGTGGGGAAATTTGGTAAGTGGGGAAGGGTGTGCGTGTGTGGGAGTAAGGGTTATTTCGGAAATCTTTGTACCTTCCCCTCAATTTTACTATGAGACTAGTAATTCCTTTAAAAATATAAAGTATTAATAAAAATACGTAACAGGGCACCTGGGTGGCACAGCTGTTTAAGCGTCAGACTCTTGTTTTCGGCTCAGATTGTGATCTGAGGGTTGTGAGATTGAGCCCTGCGTCATGCTCCACACTCAAAATGTAGTCTGCTTAACACTCTCTCTCCCAATCCCTCTTCCCCTCCCCTTTATACTCTCTTTCTCAAATAAATAAGTAAATCTTTAAAAAAATAAAAAATAAATAAAATATCGATAAATTAATCATGTATTACTATATTACTCATATTCAACTGGTAAGCATTTATCCAAGAGAAATGAAAGGGTACATTTATACAAAGGGCTATATATTAATGTTCATTGCCTCTTTGTTTGAAATAGCCCAAATGTGGAAATAGTCCAATAAGTCAGTATATTTATAAATTTTGGGGGAGACATACAATAGAACAGTATTCAGATAAAATGGAAAGGACCATGACACAACAACATGATAAATCTAAAAATAATCGTGCCAAGTTAATGAAACCAGACAAAAAAGGAGTACATATTCTATTATTCCATTTATATGCATTTCTATAAAATCAAAATTAATTTACAATGTCATGGAGCAGAACAGTTATTTACTTGAAATGTGGGAGTGAGAACAATTTAAAGGATGGATTTCAAAAAGTCACAGAGATATTTTGAATTGTTGATATGTTCATTATCTTGATTGTGGTTATGGTTTAATGGGTGAATAAATTAGGCACAACATATCAAACTGTATATTTTCAACATGTGTGGTACATTTCGGGAAATTATAATTCAATAAAGAAGTTACAAAGTGTGAACTAGAAAGTTGTATCCTGATATATGAAATAAATTAAAGTAGGAATATGTATTTGAAGTAAAGAGTCATAACCTAGACTAGACCTTCTTTTGCAAGGCCTCCTTGGACTCCATGACTTAAAATACAAGTAGCTTTGATGAAAATGATGAGGCATTTTGCCCAGAAATACCGTGTTTAGAATATATCCTGATTTTAGAATGAAAAATAAATGAGTTTCACTCTGGAATGGTATGGAAAACAAGGACAAAGAGGGACTCTGAGCATTGAGCAGGAAATGAGTTTCAGCAAGAGATTGCCACAAGTATTTACTCGTCACTACTAGCACTGCAGAGTGGTTGAATCACGATTGGATTCAAGAAAATACCCTTTTCCCGAAAGACGTAAGAAAAATGATTCTTAGGAACAGGACGCTGCTGCCTGGGTAATAGAAAAACTGCTTTTTAAATTTGCTTTTCTCTAATACTGTATGCACTAATGAATAATCTGTGTATAGCAGGTATATTTTGATAACTGGCTACATCAATATGAAACACCGCAAATATTGGAAATTCAGATTTTCTTTTCTTTTTTTCTTTTTATTTTTTTAATCCCAAAATGAAAACCCAGTGATAGAACTGTTTAATCAGAATCTGGGAAACTGGCACTATGTACTGCAATTTGTCACTTGTCAACAGTTATGCCTTTTGGCAAAATAAAATTTAAAAACTGAAAAATATTTGTGAAAGATAAGTAAAAAACTCCAAAAATTAGCAAGTTTCAAAGTTTCTTGAAATTCAGTAATAAGAGTGACTTATTAAAGACATGTGCGTATAGATTCACCTATTGCTTAATATTGACAGATTTGTGGATTTAATTAAAACTTTAAATATTTTTATAATGATTTTTGAGCATACCAGGTGGGTTGATTAGGGTTTCCTTGAATTATAAAATATTTTTTGATAACTCTGAGTCTTTTATTTAAAGCCATATGATCTGAATTTTAAAATGCTTTCTTTAAAATCTCAGTAATTTTTGAAATTGTATAGAGTTCTTGTACTTTTAAATTGTTTTCTATTTTTATGCTTTTATAAACACACAATTTTTAAATATTCAGCATTTTGTTTTGGAATATATAAATACAATTAATTTTTAATATTGACCATGTCACATGACCTTGCTAAAATTACTTCATAATTTTGATAACTTATTTTTACACATTATTTGGATTTTTCTATGTTTACAATCATAGGATGCAAAAATGGATAGTTTTATCCTTTCAATTTCAATATTTATGACCGTTTCCCCACCCCCACTTATTTCACTTGCTATAAACTCCAGGACAAATGGTAGAATAAAACAGATGAGCTTGGTCATCTTTTCCTAATCTCCAAATTTGGGCAAAAGAGTAATTTTCACCTTTAAACATGATGCCATCTGTAGGATCTCCATGTCCAATAAGTTTTTTTCATGGAAATTAGTAAAAGAATTTAGTTGTAGACTTAAAATTACTTTCTTACAACCACTTACAAAAGCTTCAGGATTATAAATGTGTCAAGAATGTATGACTTACTGAAAAACAAAGTGAGAGAAAAGGGATATTTATTTGACCAATATATGGTTCTTCTATGGGCAGGAAGTTATCATATTTCTCTGAATTTTGAGACTTTCTGTTTATTTGTAATATTACTTAATAAAGATTTTAAAAACATGTTTAATAAAAATATAGTCCCTAATTGCTTAAAAATTCTTGATGGTAACTGCAATAGAAATATCAACATAAGTTATCTCTAAAGAAAACTAAAAAAGACTTTCAAACTTTGGAAATTTCCAAGTGATCCAAGCAGATACTGTCACCGCTTCTCCATAACTTCTTCAATCACCAAAACTTGTCCTCAGGATACTGGGACCTGTTTTACTTACGGGCAGCAGAGTGGAAATCCCTGGGTGATAATATCTTCACCTCTTTACCCTCAGTTCTTAAACAAATGACTGGAAGATGAGGAAAAATTAATGTAGTATGGTCTTCCCCCTGATGGGGACAACTCTAAAGTGTGATCTCCATGCTCCAGAGCTTGCTTCCCTGCAATATGGAGTTCAAGTTAACATCTATTATACTTCAGCTTCCTTTTCTTTCAGAGTCCTCACTTTTTTACCATTTTCAACTGGAGGAAAGGGATCCTTAAATAAATCATTTTTACATGGATCTTGTATCAGTGTCAGTCTCTGAGGACCCAACCTGAGACTGTGGCCATCTTTACTTATTAGGCAATAAGCACACTAATCTTATGTCCCCACAATGGATTGGTGTTTTGCATCAGTCAACATTTGTTAATCTCATTTTTTCTGATGCTTGACTAGAGTAACCCAACATATTGTGCTTTTGTTAGAGAAATTAACTGATGGTACTGCTAGAACTATTTAATAACATTGAGACATTAGCTAATTAACTGATACTGTAATTGTTAATATTATCAAGAAATTTAACATTCTCAGCGTGAATGTAGAGCTAAATCTCTCTTCTGTGTGCTTCCAAATTGCTCTTTAATAATTTTTAATTATTGGTTTATGAGATTATTTCTTTTATATTTGAGTATTAGATACTTGGAAGCAGGCATAATGTTTCAGTTATTTGGAATTCAGTACATAATTTTTAAATTCTTTTTTTGGAAAATGAATAAAGATGTAAGTGAACAGGTGAGCCAGGATTTGTGGTTCATGTAGACGAGAGCTAATAGACAAAATTGAGTCTCAAAGTCATAAATCTAGACTCAAAACAATTCACAGTAACTGGAGTGCTTGGTCAGCTGCTCTTTGCTTCATCTTCCAATAGGTATTACCTAAAACTGTGATAAAACCAGAGTAAATGAAATCTTTTTTTTCTCTTATTTTGTAACAACCAAATGCTCAGAGGTGAATCTCAGCTGGATGTATTTTGGCTTTAGTGATTTATCATCATACTACTTTTAGAGCTTAAAGTTGATGATACGTGGATTGATGACAAAAGGTTGACATTTCTTAGTCTTTGACTAATATCTGTGTTAGAGGTTATACAAGAGCAGCAATAAGCAAAAACTCAGAATACTCGATGCTTCCCCAGTGCATCTCTGGTGCGTATATTTCTGAAACATCTTGCTAACAGACTGACAGTAAGCTAATTTTAAGCAGGTAAGATAATGTCATTTGAAAGCCAATAGAATGTCAGGATCATTGTATATCATGAAACTGAATTGAGTCATGGGAAAAATTCTTCAAGTTACAGAAAGAGAAATCATTCTGGAAGTAGTATTTTAATTTTTACAAAATATAGGGTTATTTTATAGTAAAATCAAATGACACTGACTTTATCTTATAAAGGTACGTGTATGTCCACATTATAAATTATATTTAAGGGTCAGTATACCTCTTTGCTTACACTGTAATTACATTATATATTTTCATGCAACACACCAAAATGCCCATTATCCACTTTTCTATTTATAATGAAGTATCACTTTCGTAATACGATTTTTTCTTAATACACTTCTTTATTGCAGCATAAAATTTCCATAATTGGAATACCCGTTTAACTCTAATCTTTTTTTAATTGAAAGTATGTGAACTATAAAATAGCAAAATGGACTATATCTTCAAGAGATTTCCTTTTATCTTTCTGTGCATAAAAGAGCACTCCAACAGCCTAATTAGTAATTGTGTTAATAGCTTTGGGAATATATTAAAGCACTAAAAATTTCGGTAAGACTTACAAATAATGGCAGCTGTTTTACAAATATGTAAATTTGCTGGTAAGTGTTAGATTCTAGTGGGTAATTCTAGTTGAAAGAGAGGATAAATAGTATTTGCATATTAAACAAGTTAAGATTGTATTATAGAAATTATACATGCTATATATATATAACATGTCCTTAAACTGTCCTACATTTTCTACTTCTAGATGTAAAGAAGAGTGGCTAGCAAAATGTGTTCAACTGCAAGATTGCTAAGTATACACACATGCATTTATACATTTAAATTTTAAAACGATATGCTGCTTGTAAATCCAAATATTTCTAAAAACAATAAAATGTAATATTCACACAAACCTGTCTAAAGCAAAATTCAAAAACCCACTCTTTAAGGCATCCCCTCCTTCTCTAATTCTCTTGCTTGCTTCTGGCCAAGTTTGCTGCCCCCTTTCTCTTTCTAGACTATGCCAAACCTTTCCTTTGCCTTGGGACTTTTCAATGAGTCACCCCTCTGTCTGGAACACTAGTTCCTGAGATAATGCTACATCTGTCACTGCTCAATGAAAACTTTCTCAACCCTTGAATTTAAAATTACAACCTGTTATCCTATCCTCACATTTCCAAATTACTTTGCCATGCTATTTTTTCCATAGCACTTATATTCCCCTTATATACTGTAAAATTGATGTATTTATCATGTTCATTGCATATCTGTCTGCCCCACTAGAAAGTAGCTCCATAAAGACAAATTTCATTTTTATTTTTTTTAAAGATTTTTTTTATTTATTTGACAGAGATAGAGACAGCCAGCGAGAGAGGGAACACAAGCAGGGGGAGTGGGAGAGGAAGAAGCAGGCTCATAGCAGAGGAGCCTGATGTGGGGCTCGATCCCATAATGCCGGGATCACGCCCTGAGCCAAAGGCAGACACTTAACCGCTGTGCCACCCAGGCGCCCCGACAAATTTCATTTTTAAATAAATGTATCCAAATTCTGAATAAAGTGCTCAATACATAGTAGATGTTCAAATAAGTATCAAATGAATAACTGCATTAAAAAATAAAAAACCACAGCTTAAGTCAGATAATAAATAATAAAAATATGATTTTAGCCTAGGTCTTTCTGATGTTAATATTAACTGTCTAGTTCCATAAGGCTATTTAGAAACAGAAGTTAAATATATTTTCAGACAGAGATATTTCACTTGCTTTCTTAGAAATTCATTTTTGGTAGTTTTATGATTAATCAAATAAATACTATTTGAAAACGGTGTGGGGAACAAAGCTTACATTTCATTGTGCTTTCACCTGCTAGCTGAAGAGAAACCAATCGTTCAAAGAGAAGTCTTCGGATACTTTAATCCTGGATCTATAAATATTAAATTCTTTCCTGTAAATGTAAAGCTGCTTTTGCATTTTTCTAACCGGAAATATTCCACAGTAAATTAGAGATGCCCAATCTTGTTTCAATTCTATTTGTGGTTAATGACTGTATGTGATTCACTCTGTGTGAATCACAAGTAACAAAGAAGTGATTTTTGATACGTATGTGGAAAATAATTTTGAGATATGAGAAGATAGGTATGCAATTGACAGAGAGTTTTTGAAAGGGTCTTTGATAAGATGTAAGATATAAAAATGCATGATGTCTCTAAGGAATGGTGAATTCTCCAGTAGTGTTAGTTCTCATGGCGTCTGCTAAGGATCCCTGGAAGATTAATCAGAAAAGGTAAAGTATGGGGGTGCCTGGGTAGCGCAGTCGTTAGGCCTCTGCCTTCGGCTCAGGGCGTGATCCCGGTGTTCCGGAATCGAGTCCCACATCGGGCTCCTCCGCTGGGAGCCTGCTTCTTCCTCTCCCACTCCCCCTGCTTGTGTTCCCTCTCTCGCTGGCTGTCTCTCTGTCACATAAATAAATAAAATCTTTTAAAAAAGAATCCCCTTTTAGGGGCGCCTGGGTAGCGCAGTTGTTAAGCATCTGCCTTCGGCTCAGGGCGTGATCCCGGAGTTCTGGGATTGAGCCCCACATGGGGCTTCGCTGGGAGCCTGCTTCTTCCTCTCCCACTCCCCCTGCTTGTGTTCCCTCTCTCGCTGGCTGTCTCTCTGTCACATAAATAAATAAAAAATCTTAAAAAAAAAAAAAAAGAAAAAGTAAAGTATGAGGGGAATTTTATGCCACACTAACCTTGGATTGTGTTTTTAAGCAAAGAAAGATGAGAATTTCTTGGATAGAAACTGAAAGAACCTGATGAACATTCTTTTGTTGTTGTTACACTGCATATATTTTGTATGAGAGTTTTATTTGTGCATATTTGTTTCATTGTTAGATATAAAATGCTAATTAGCACATAGATGTAAGGTGCATTTATTTTTATTTTTTCAAAGATTATTTATTTTTGCAAGAGAGAGAGAAGAGAGAGAGAGCATACATGCGTGCGCTCCATTGCCTCTGAGCGAGGGAGGGGAGGGGCAGAGGGAGAAGCAGACTCCCCGCGGAGCAGCGAGCCAGTTTTGGGATTACATCCCAAGACCCCCAGATCATGACCTGAGCTGAAGGCAGATACTTAACCCACTGAGTCACCCAGGCGCCCCTGTAAGGTGCATTTAAAGACAAAGTTTGAAATGTAATAAATCTCTAAATAAAGAAATGATATTCTTGTATATCTGGGGAAAAAAGCCTAAGTTTCTAATGGACAAAAATAAAACATATAATACTACAGTTAGTGTTTGCTAAATTGTTACAAAAATTTTAAGGAACTGTGTGTGTTCATAAAACCATAAAATGCAGTGGTATAAATAAACATTTAAAATTCATTATTTAGCTCAGTAGAGTGCTTTTTGAGTTGATTTTAATGCACAATTTGGAATATGTACTTAAGATAAGTGATGTGTTAGTTGCTTTATTCTGTTTATTGGTTAATAGTAAGTATATTTACTACACACTATTAGTTTGATCTTTGGTTATGATATATTTTCGCTTCACAAAATTATTGCACAGTTATTAAATGTCCAAAACATTTTTATAATTATTTTATTTTACCTGGTATTTGTCTTTCTAATATAGTAAATTCAATATTAAAACTAGTATAGTTAATTTTATGTTGTTTTTTCAATATTTAAGCCAATATATCTTTAGAAAGATGACAAACTGAGCAGTTTTCTGCTATAATTTTCAGATTGTGAGAGCTCACTGGAATCACCATGGCTATGAAGTGTAACTTTTCAATTACAGAGAGGAATATTACAAGCGTGCATAGTAAAGTGGCCTTAAATTTAAATTTTCACGCACACACACAAGACACTTTCAGAGGGTTACTCATTTAAAAAAACAAAACAAAACAAAACTAGGTGTCAGGCAAAAAGAAAATGGAGTGCCCATTTTGTATTTTCAATTCACTAGTCTCATGGTAGACTTGCTTTAGGAAGTGAGTAAGATCAGGATACTGTATTAATATAGAGGCATAGAAACAAAACCAAGTACATCAATTATTGTAATTGTTAGCTCCTTTCCTCCTTCCCTTTAAGATATTGGAGAAAACACAAACAGATGAAAATTCTCAACAGAAACTGCTAATACTGTCAGATGCCAGGAAGAATTTATATTAATTAAAATGAAGTTGGTTCTCAGAAAAAAGTTTAGAAGAATTTGGAAGTAAAAAAGAGGGGACTAGTTTACACAATGACCAAAATAACTAAAATTAATATAGCACCAAAAGAAAATGTAAAATCTTCAGTTAACACTGTGCTTTGTACATTCATTCTTCATTCTCATTTCCATTAAAAAATATGTCTAAGTTGGATAAGCATAACCATTTGGACCCTGCCTCCTGGGATGTGATTTTAGGCATAGACAGTGGTAAACAAAATGCAAGTGTCCAGAGCACACGGGGAGTTACACACTTCCGTTCGCTTTTCACCAAGAAAAAACTGTATTCCTTTAAAAGGTCCACTAATAAATGCTTCTATGAATAGTGGGAAAACCGGCAAAAGGAATGAAAATCCTCTCCAGTTAAGCAGGAGGGTGGAGTTTGATAGCAGGTAATAGACACTGGAAACTTGAATCGGAGTGTTAGCTTGGGTCCTTGAAGTTCCGGATCTGAGAGAAGTTCCAGCATTGAAGTGAAGGGAGCTGCAGAGCAAGTCAACACTCAAGAGTGCAGGCTTTGAGTGTGGGTAATTGTCTTGGCTCTGACTCTTGACTCCGCTATTTTCTTATGCTATAAATTTTATACATCACTAATAATTTTTGACCATGTTTTCTCATTGGCAGAACATTTACTACATGTAGAGTCATGAATTAAATGCGCAAAATATATTTATTATGTAGAAAAGCAAATGCATCATCAGTGTCATCACCATTATTGTAAAAACTGAAAGATGAACCTTACTAAAGAATGTATAAAAAAGACAATTTATACATTGGAAAGTTGCACAATTGTTCTAGTAATAAAAATAGAATCTAATTTACTTTAGTGGTTAAGAAAAAATATTTCTTTTGATGGACAATAAAATAAAAATTTCTAAATATTTAGTGTATTGGTTTCCATAGGACTGATTTAGTGTCTAAAAACAACATAAATTTATTATACTATTATTCTGGATGTCAGAGTCCTAAATGGATATCACTGGGCTGAAAATCAAGGTATTGTCAGGATTGTGCTCCTTCTGGGGACCCTAAGGGAGAATCAATTTCCAGCCTCTTCCAGCACAGAAAGCCTGATTTCTTAGTTCATGACTCCATTTCTCCATTTTCAAAGCTATAACTTCATGTTGAGTTTTTTTCATGTTGCCATGAAATTGAGAAATAGAGCCAAAGTAATTAAATCATCGTACTCAAAGAGAAATATTATTTGCATTACCTAGGTTTAATTTTGTACTTATTTATTCTTTCTATACTGTGAAAATAAGAATAGTATAATGTCTTAAAAGAAACATTATAATACAGACTATCAATAATAAATATTTCAATTACTTGTGATTACCATGAGATGGTCAATATTAATATGTTGCATTAAACCTTTGTACACTTATTTTTCCCTTAGAAAATTATTTATAAAAGGCATTATAAAACATTCTACACATATATTTAATATAATTAAGGATTTGTGACAGAATAGATAAGGCCGTACATCATCATTTAAAAGCTTGCATTCTATTATTTGTAGGTGTGTGTATAATTTGTTTAGCCAATATAATACTGGAGTGCGACATTTAGGCGCTTTCATTTTTATGCTATAATGAGAACACTGTGATAAGTCCTATTACAGAGGACTTTAGTTTATTTTAAAGCTGCTAATGCAGTTAGGGATAACTAGACAAAGAGAGCCTGTGAAGTTACCCAAAAATAGATCTCTGCAATATAAAGAATACATACAATTTAACCAGATGAAGAACAAAGGAAGACTATTACAGAACTAGGAAAAATTAAAAGTATTAGTACTATTTTTTAAATACAATGCAGGATAACTAGAGAAATTGCCCTAAAAATCTCATATGAAAAAACAAAAATAAGGGAGTATTTGTTAATTGAAAGTGGCTGATATATGACTGAGAAGGAAAAAACACACTAATGATATTCCATTTTGAATTTTAGGAAAGGAGAATAAAAATGAAAAAAAATTAAAGTTTCTAACAGAATGAAAAACAGGGTAGAGATTCTAAATTACCAAGTGAGAGATTTAACAGATAATTTGACAAATGAAGCAAAAAATAAAGCATGATACACAGAATAAATAAAATGGCAGCATAAGTTCAAATTTACCAATTATGATAATTGGTTGAGATGAACTTTGATAAAATAAAAAAGCATATTTTTTGGGGGGAATAAAACAACAAAATTATAGCCATATATTCTATAGCAAAAAGAGGTTGAAAAGTTTTTTAAAAAGTGATTTAAAAAACTGCAAATTGGGTACAAAAATATTTTAAAGAATCAGAGTGTTAACATAAGATAAAGCAAAAAATCAAGTAATAAATAATTACAGAAAAAAAAAAAAAGCCCATGATTGCTTAATACTGTCGTAATGGAAAATCCACCAGGATGATATGACAATCATAAAACTTCATGCTCAAAATAAGATTGTATCAAAACCATTAATTTAAAAAACTATCAGTAAATAAGTCAAGCAGAGAAAGACAATTATCATATGGTTTCATTAATATGTGGACATAAGGAATAACGCAGAGGACCACAGGAGAAGGGAGGGAAAACTGAATGGGAAGAAATCAGAGAGGGAGACAAACCATGATAGACTCTGGACTCCAAGAAACAAACTGAGGGTTACAGAAGGGAGGGGGTAAGGAGATGGGGTAACCGGGTGGTGGGTATTAAGGAGGGCATGTGTTGTGATAAGCACTGGGTGTTACATGCAACTAATGAATTGTTGAACACTACATTAAAAACTAATGATGTACTATATGCTAATTGAACGTAAAAATAAAAATAAATAAATAAACTATTAGAAATACAAGCACGCTTTGGGAAAAAAAGCTTTATATAATTATTAAGAAGGCAAATATATTCTTTAAAAATTAATTAATTATTCAGCTGAAAAAGGCCAGATCCTACAGAGTCTTAGCCCTACCCATATTTCCAACTTCTTCTTTCCACACTCTCCATTTTGCTGACATATCTCTAGCTGTACTGCCCTTTCTAACATGGACTACACATGGTGAGGTCATTCCTGCCTCTAGGTTTTTGTCACTTCTGTTTCTTCTCTCTGAAATTATTGTCCTAGATTATCAGATGGATTACCCCCTTACTTCTTTCATGTATCTACCTCAATTTGACTTCCTCAGAGAGATTTTCTCTGATAACTCTAGGCAAAATAATTTTTTCAACATATTCTGTTTTTGATTATTTTCCCTTAGTATAATGTCAATAGCTGATATTATATTGTGTGTATGAGTCTGTGTGTTTAATTTTCTGTCTCCCTCTTAAATGTAAATTCTCTAAGTATGGGTATTCTTTCTGCTTAATATGTTTACATATTTTCAGTCCTATGAGTGTCTGGCATATGATATTAAATATGGAAGTCTTGAATGAAAGGATGGAACTAGAATTCCAACAAGAGAGAGACATCAAATGTAAAAAATAATTAAATATGGTGATAAATCATTGAAGCAAAATAAATCCAGACCTGAGCCAGTTCTAGAAAACTACCTTTTTTCCTAAGTATTTTATTTTTTCATTGATATTTTTTATTGAATTTTCTTTACATTATTTTTTATACCTGGCGTACTTTTTATATTTAAAGTTTATTGATTTTATACAATTACTATTAACAAATGAGAAATATATTTTAAAAGAAGAAACTATTTGTAATAGCATAAATTCTCAAAGTATTTAGAAATAATTATAATAAAAATGTCCAAAATTTCTATGATCAAAATCATACTACTTTACTGGAGACCATTAAATTATTAAGTAAATACATATAACTTGAATGTGAAAAGAAAACAACTATATTTTTAAATTGTTGATTCTTCTTAAACTGATCTATAGGTTTAAAGCAATTTCAATAAAAATCAGTATAGATTTTCACATATTTAAAAGAACTAACAGCTTGAGGTGCCTGAGTGACTCAGTCAGTTGAGTAGCTGACTCAGTTTTGGCTCAGGTCATGATCTTGGGGTTGTGAGATTGAGCCCCACGTGGGGTTCTGTGCTCAGTGTGGAGTCTGCTTGAGAGTCTCTCTCCCTCTTCTTCTGCCCCTTCCCCTGCTCACACATTCTCTCTCTCTAAATAAATAAATAAAATCTTAGGGAAAAAAAAGAATAAGCAGCTAAAAATTAATGAGCTACTTTTGAAGAGTAATTTACCATGTTACATCCAATGGTAAAAGTTAAAAATTCTGAAAATTTCAAGCATTGGAGAGTATGTTATCAATAGTATCTCATATCCATTGCTGGTGAACGTGAAATTGACACAATCACATTAGAAAAAGTTTGTCAATGTATATATTCATATATACAACCCAGATTTTTCACCCCTAGATATGTATTTAAGAGAAACTGTTGCAATTGTATACAAGGAGATGTAGGAAAAAACATTGAGTAGCACTACCAGTAATAACAAAATATTGGTGGGTTGAGGTAGAATTCAAAAGCTCATCAGCAGAATAGCTTAATAAACTTTGTTATATTCACAAAAAAGAATATAACCATGTTTGACTTTTTATCCATATGATGGAATATTAATCAGCAGTCCAGATGAATAAAGCTTCATAAACAACAGCAATCCAAATGGATTATATCTATCAACATAATATTGGGTAAACAGAAAATGTAGTAGAAGTTTACATATAGCATATTTTCTTTTTTATGAACTTTTAGAAATTGAAATCTAACAGCAAATATTCCATAAATAAAATATATGTGATCTCTTTATATGTGTATATATGTGTATGTATATGCATAATATCAATGCATAAGATTTTTTTCCCATTGCCTTACTACCTGTAGCTATATATTTGTAAGGCAAATGCAAACTTAATGACTGGCAGGTAAACAAGAAAGGAAAACTGGAGGTGAATTTGATAGCAAAGTGACCATCTCTGAATTGGCAGGTGAGAATGAGTGAGCAATGCCGTTCTAGAAAATATTCATATGGCATCACATAATTCTTTTCATACTTGAGGTCCCCCTTCACAAAACGCTGATGTGTTTATTCATAATGATTCTCACTTGAAATTTTTGTAGGACCGTGTAGACAGATAATGGCACACTTTGGGAGGTCTTAAAATGCAAAATATAGGAGAATGTTGGCACTCATAATGAAAAATATCACATATAAAGAAGTTTTAAACTTTTTTAAAGATTTATTTATTTATTTTAAGGAGAAAGAGAGACAGAGAGAGAGAGAGTGGGGGGAGGAGCAGAGGGAGAGAATCTTCAAGCAGACTCTCCACTGAGCACGAGCCTGGCACAGGGCTCAATCTCAGGACCCTGACATCGTGATCCAAGCTGAAACCAAGAGTAGAGGCTTAACCAACTGAGCTATCTAGGCTCCCCACATATAAAGAAATTATAAAATTTATGCAGTGACTGAGATTGTTAGAAAGTACAGAAATAAATGGGCAAGTTTATTGTTAGACAAATGGTGGGATCTATGTTTTCTTTGATCAGTATCATTATCAAGGTACTTGAAAGAATGCCATAAAAAAGGTCTTTAATAAATATATATTCATTATGGTAACATTTATCAGGGAACACAGATTTATTAATATTCTGCCGGTGTTTATAAAATGCTAAGTTAATTAAGAATACAGAGAATATAATCAAAGGTGGTACATAAATGGAGAGATGAAACATTCCCTTAAGATATATAGATGGATAGATGATAGATGATAGATAGATGATGATAGATAGATAGATAGATAGATAGATAGGAAAGAAGGGGAGTTTGGAGTTAAATATGCAATTTTGGTTCCACCCTTTAAGGGTTGTATATCCTTCTGTACTTCAAAAACACCTTAAATCACTTAGCATCTTACATGAGAATTCTTGAGTACACATGTAATACACAACTCACCCATTTTTGATCCCCAAATACTTAATTATGTAGCTGTGCCAAGATATTTTAAGGTTTTACACAAGATGAATAAAAACTATAGTGTTTTCAGCACTACCTCCTATAAAGCAGTGACTTTTCTTCAGAATCAGTATAACACCAAGCCATCTAACTAAACTTAGCAAAAAAGAAATAAACCAGAAAAGAGAATCTGGACTTTCTCAGTGCTCATCAACAATAGAAAGCAAGAGTCTTCGGTTATGTTAAACAAACAAATAAAAACAAAGCAAACAAAATCAGAGTAAATACAGAAAGAAGAATATTAATTTTGCAGAAAATATTCCACATACCAAATCATGCATGAAACTTAACCAGTATAAATAAGAGATTAAATTAAGAAAAATGCCAGATTAGTATATATTAAATATATGTAAAGAGAAGGTCTTACAGAATTTTACAGATAAAAGTAAAATCTGCAAAATCAAATATGATTTGGTTGGCAAAATAATAATTCTAAGGCAAACAATATCTTGGAGGAAGTGATTCCAACATATATGATGACCAAGTGGTTTTACACACACATAAACACACACACACACACACACACACACACACACAATCTCTAGTGTGCTTAAAGGTGTAGAGACTTACTTTCTTCTACTTTTAGCCAAGATGGATTAAATTTATCTGCACCATAAAGAGCTGGAAAATAAGCAAACTTTATTAAATAACAGTTCTCAGACATTGGACAGCAGTGCTGACAGCACTGTAATCCTTGATAGAAGAAAAAAAAATATTAAGTCATATTACAGAATTCCCTAGCTTACTGGAAAGAGTCATCAGGCCACAGAGTAAATATGTGGAATTCCAATAGAGCCTACTGTTTTCCTTGAGTTGAAGAGACAGAGTTGAGTATTCAAGAAGACAAAAATTGAATTTGTAGGCCAGAGAGGAGGAATCTCTAAAGAGATGACAAGGTGGCAGAAGGCAGAGCCCAAGTTCCCTACAGAGGTTTCCCTTTATGTCTATAACTGAATACTACAAATAAATGAACAAAGCATCAGCAATCTTTGAAAAACTCCTACTAAAATAGAAGTAAATAGAGTACCAGAAAGAGAAGAGAGAGTAGGAGATGATAGAAAACTATTTAAAAAAAAAAAAAAAGAGGCAAAACACATATTGTTCTAAGTTTGATCAAAACTATCAACTCCAAATTCAAGAAGGTTAACAAACTCAAAACTCAATAAGCATGAAGAAAACTCCAAGAAGGTATATCATAATCAGCATGCTCAAAAATAGGTATTAAAGAGAAGCTCTCAAAAGCAACCAGGGAAAAAGACACATTAAAGAGGAAAAAGAGATAACAATGAGGGCAGATTTCTCATGAGAACCAGTGCAGATGAGAAGATAGGTGGAGCAACATCTTTCAGTTTTGAAAGGAAAAAAAAAAAGGAAAATACTATCACCCTACATTCTATATGAAATAAAAATCTCTTTTTCAAATATATATGAAATAGGGCTTTTTCAGACACTAAAAGCCGAAACAATCAACCATCAAGGGATCTGTACTTTAAAAAAATTAAAGGCAGTTCTTTAGGCATAAAAAATATACCAGATGCACTCTAGATCTACACAGAGGAACCGAGAGCAAGAGAAATTGTACATATGCGAGTAAATAAAAAGTGCTGTACTTTCTTAATTTTAAATCTCTTCAAAGATATGTAATTAAAAGCAAACAAGAAATGAAACAAAATTTATATTATATGTAAAGTAAATGTAAAACAGGGGCACCTGGGTGGCACAGCGGTTAAGCGCCTGCCTTCGGCTCAGGGCGTGATCCTGGCATTATGGGATCGAGCCCCACATCAGGCTCTTCAGCTATGACCCTGCTTCTTCCTCTCCCACTCCCCCTGCTTGTGTTCCATCTCTTGCTGGCTGTCTCTATCTCTGTCAAGTAAATAAATAAAATCTTTAAAAAAAAAAATAAATGTAAAACAGAAATAGAATAAAGTATTAGAGAGATGAGATGGAAGGAAGGTTTACATGAGAATTTTGATGAATTCCTGGAGGCAGAGTGTGGACAACCATGAAAGTGGAAAACTACTAGGGTCTACAGTGTTAGAGGAGCCTCCCCAATTATAACTAGGGACCCAAATCATTTCTCACATTGAAGAGTCAAGAAAAAATCTCCTGGCTTTTCAAGCAGAGGTAGAGAAAAAGCAACCAGTTAAAATACAGCTGGAGTATTCTACATAACAAACCTCTACTCTAAAGGGAGAAAAGATTTTACCAGAACCTATTTATCTGGAAGAAGGACAATTACCCAACTTCAGTCCCCTTAAGCTTTCCTGTCACATACAAGAGGAAGGAGAAAAAGCTAAGAAACATTTGTGAATGTCTCAGTAGGGAGACAGAGGAACAATAAAAGACTGAGATTTAATCATAAGATATGGAAGACACCCATTCCCCTACATTTTACAACTGCACCAACAGGACTCCAGTATAAAAACAACAGATTATAGGTTAAAGAGCCATACAGTACAGACACAAAAGTTCTTAGAGACACAAAAACATCAGGGGAAACCAAATGAGGACACTAAAGAAAAATAAAGCCTCAGACATCTATAGGTATATCACACAGAAAACACTCTTCCTAGCCAACAACACAACTCCTAGCCAGATAAGCATGAAACCTCACAAGAAAAGCTTATTTATCTTAGTTATTATTATCAAGTATATTTGGCATTCAAGAAAAAAATTTTTAAAGCATATTAGAGGTAAGAAAAAAACAGTCTAATGAGACAAGGCAGACCCCAAAAATGGATTCTGTTATAATACAGATTTTGAAATCATCAGACAATGTATAATAACCATGAATAATATGTTAAGGAAATCCAATGAAAAATGTAGACAACATGAAAAAACAGAAGGTAATGTTAACAGAAAGAAAAAGAGAAGAAAAGAAATACTAGAAATTGAAAACAAGGTAACAGAAATGAGGGTCTTTGATAGGCTCATCAGGAGCTTGGACATAGATGAAGAAAGAATCAGTGAGTTGAAGATAGGTCAACAGAAATTCCAAAACTGAAATGCAAAGAAAACAAACAAATGGAGAAAAAAAAAAAAAAAAAAAAAAGAACTGTATCCAAGAACTGTTAGGAAAATTTTTAAAAGAATAACAGAAGTATAATTGGAATGTCAGAAGAGAAGAGCTGAAGAAATATTTGAAGTATTAATGGCCAAAAGTTTTCAAAATGATACTAAGAACAAAACTACAGATCTAGAAACCTCAGAGAATATCAAACAGGATAAATACCAAGTAGAAATATTTGGTATTTGGCATTATAAATATCATATTTAAACTGCAGAAAGCCAAAAACAGAGAAAAGCTTAAATAAAACCAAAGTGGAAAAACACCTTATCTATAGAGGAACAAAGATAAAACTTTTACCAGCATTATGTCAAAAAAAACAGGCAAGCAAAAAAACTGGACTGATGTATTCAAAGTATTGAAAGATAAACACCAACATAGAATTCTATGTCCAACAGCATTAGACTTTATGAGTGAAAGACAAAGTCTTCATCAGTTGAGTTGACTTGTAAAAAATGTTAAAATAAGTTTGTCAAGGAAAAGAAAATAGTATAGGTCTCTCTATATATAGATCTATATATAGAAAGGGAAATTGTGGGAGAAATAAATGGAAGCATAATAAAATATTTTATTTCTTAATTCTTAGTTGATATAATAACTACTCAAAATAATAGCAACAATGTATTTTGTGGTAGTATCATATGATAAGTGAAATGGGTACAATGTTATAAAAAATAGAACACTCTTTCATAAGTTACCTGCATTATACATGAGGCAGTGTAGTACTATTTAAAAGAGAATTTGGATTAGCTATAAATGTATATTGAATACTTAGGCCAACCACTAAAACAAAAGTTTTTTTAAATAAGTATAACTGATGTCCTAAAAGCAGAGAGAGAATGGAATCATATAAATGTTGAAGTAAAACCAGAGATGACAAAAAGAAAGGGGAGGATAAAATAGAAACAAGGAATTAGTATAAGAAATAGAAAATAGTTATAGAGAAGGCAGATATTAATCTGCTATATTAATAATTGTTTTAAATGTGACTATCTTAAGTACATCAATTAAAAAACAGAGATGTTTAAAGTGGATGAAAGAACAAGTCTAGAAGAAACCCACTTTGTACATAAAAACACTAATTAAAAGTAAAGAGATAGACACTTCACACAAAATACTAATCAAAAGAAATCTACAATAGCTATATTAATTTTAACTAAAGCAGATTCAGAACAAGGGGAATTTTCAGGGATAAAGAGGGACATTACATAATGCTAAAGGGGTCAATTCTCCAATAACCCGACAATCGTTAGTATGTCAGCATGCCATACATATCAGCATGCCAAAGTAGGTGAGACAAAAACTGATAGATTTTCCAGGAGAAATTAACGAATCCACTATTAGAGTTGGAGGCTTCAACAACCCCTCATAAAATAATTGATAGACCTAGCAGGCAGAAAATCAGTGAGAATATAGTTGAACTGAGCAGCACCATTAATCACCTAGACTTAATTGACATTTATAGACTGCTCTATCCAACAGCAGCAGAATCCACATTCTTCTCAAGCTCACATGGAGCATTTACCAAGATAGACCACATTCTGGGCCATAAAACACACCTAAATCGATTTAAAAGGACAGAAATCTTACAAACTATGTTCTTAGACCACAGTGGAATTAAACTAGGAATCAATAATAGAGAGATAGCTGGAAAATCACAAAATATTTGGAGTTAAACAATAGACTTTTAAAGAGGCCATAGGTCAATGTCTCAAGAGAAATTAATAATAGAACAAACTAAGTGTAGGGCACATAGAAACTCTCTATTATATCTATAATTATTCTGTAAATTTAAGAGTGTTTAAAAAATAAGGTCTTTAAAAAGAGTAATAGCTAATAAAGTGACAAAAGACTCAAAGACAATAACAAAAATTATGCTATTAATAATGCTAAATAGGGAAAAGAGAAGAAACACTAGATGGGACAAATAGTGAACAAATGACAAGATATAACTTTAAACACAATTGATGATCATATTAAATATAAATGACCTAAGGACTATAGTTAAATGGCAGAAATTATCAAATTAGAACAAGATCCAACTATACACTCTCTACAGTGAAGAAATTAAATTTAAAACAGAAATGCATCTAAATAAAAATAGAAAAATATACAACATCCACACTAATTAAAAGATAGCAGTAGTGGTATATTATTATCAGTAGATTTTAGAGAAGAAAATATTACTAGCAATAAAGAAAGTCATTCTATACTGATAAAAGGGTAAATCGTCAAGAGGACATAAAAATCCCCTAAATATTGATGCACTTAATGGCAGAGTTTCAAAATCAAGAACCAAATGATATAAAAATGAGGGGAGAAACTTATAAAATCAAATTGTTTCCATAATCTCACATCCCTTTCTCAATAATTAATAGAACAAATACACAGAAAATCATTAAGGATGTAGAAGACTTGAGTAATACTAATTTAATCTAATTGATTATTATAAAAAATTTCAACCAAAATCATCAGAAGACATATTCTTCTGAAGTTTACTTATAATATTTACCAAGATAGATTATATTCTGGGCTATAATGACAAGTTTCAATACACTTAAAAGGATTTGGATCATACATAGCATGTTCTCCGACTACAACTAAAGGAAAGTAAAAATCCAAATCAATAAAATAAAGAAAACTGAAAAATTCCCAAATATTTGGAAAACAATTAACACAATTAAAATAATAAGGGATTAGACAATACATATGAAAAGTAGTTAGATCTGAATGAAGATAAAAAATGACCTCAAATTCATGTGATGCATCTGAAACAGCTCTTACAGAAAACTATGGCAAGAAATCCTCTACAGGGACACCTGGGTGAATCAGTCAGTTAGGCATCTGCCTTTGGCTTGGGTCATGATCCCAGGGTCCTGGGATCAAGTCCCACATTGGTTTCCTTGCTCAGAGGGGAACTTGCTTCTCCCTCTGCCTCTGCTGTCCCCTCTGCTGTACTCTCTCTCTCTCTCTCTGACAAATAAATAAAAATCTTAAAAAAAAAAAAGAAGAAGAAGCGCCTCTACGGATCTTCCCTGACTTACAATGGGGGTAACATTCTGATAAACCCATTGTAAGTTGAAAATATTTTAAGTTAGAGTTGCATTTAATACACCTAAACTACTGAACATCATAGCTTAGCCTCGCCTACCTTAAACTTGCCCACAGTACTTATAGTCACCTATAGCCATAGGTGACTCATCTAACACAAAGGTTATTTTATAATAAAGTGCTGAATAGCTCATGTAATTTGTTGAATACTATGCTGAAAGTGAAAAAAAGAATGGTCTTATGGATACAGAATGGTTTTAAGTGTGTTGATTGTTCACCCTCGTGGTTGGCATTATAAATATCATATTTAAACTGCAGAAAACCAAAAACAGAGAAAAGCTTAAATAAAACCGAAGTGGAAAAACACCTTATCTATAGAGGAACAAAGATAAAACTTGGTTGCATGGCTGACTGGGAGCTTCAGCTAGCTGTCACTGCCAAGCATCATGAGATAGTTTTGTACCACATAATGCTAGCCTGGGGAAAAAATAATCAAAATTTAAAGTACAGTTTCTATTGAATGTGTATTGCTTTTGCATCACTGTAAAGTAAAAAAAAAAAAATCATAAGTCGAACCATCATAAATTATGGGCTGTCTGCATTAAAAAAGAGAGGAAGATCTTATTTAATGACCTAAGCTTTCATCTAAAAAAAAAATCTAAGAAAAAAAAGAAATTTAAATCAATAAAAGTAGGAGAAAAATAGTAATGAAAATCACAAATCTGTGCATTAAAAAGAAAAAAAAATCAATGAAAAAAAGCTCATTCTTTTTGAAAAGTAATAAAATTGATAAAACTAGAGTAGACTAAATTTTTTAAAGAAGACAAAAATATTTGTACCATAAACGAGCAAAGGCATTATAGACATTAAAAGAGTCATGAAATTATTATAAACGTATTTATGCCAATTAATTTGACAACCCAGAGGATATCGACAAATTCCTAGAACAACATAAACTAACAAAGCTGACTTGTGGAAACTTGATAAGTATCTATGAAAATTATTGGACTTCTAGTTGAAAATCTCTCCACAAAGAAAATTCCGGACCTATAGTGTTTGACTTGTGAATTCTATGAAATATTTAGGAAAGAAATAATACAAATTCTAAAATAACTTTCCCAGAAAATTGAAGAGGAGAAAATACTTCCAGACTCATATTATAAGGCCAAAATTGTCAGAAGACATTAAAAAGGGGGTAGGGGGATGTTCCAAACCTACATACCAATAATGCTCAAGATCACAAAAACCAATATTTTCAACAAAACACTACCAAGTTTAGTTTAGCAATATATATTTAGTTTAGAAATATATAGAAAAAGTTTAATATATCACAATCAATTTTTTTCTGACCAGAAATATAAGTCTGGTTTAACATTGGAAACATTGACCCATAAAATTTAACATATAAAAAATTTAAAATATCATTTCAATAGAGTAGAAAAAGCATTTGATCATATTTAACAGTCATACTGGATTAAAACCCTCAGTGAGCAATGAATACAAAGAACATAGTCATCCTTATTAAACTCATCCACAAAAGACTTGGAGCTCAGATTATAGTAAATGGTGAATGACTGAATGTATTCCTTCTATGATCAAGATATGTGATCTCTAAAATGTGACATACTTAGAATACATTTGAGCAAATATATGCAAATCCAATATCCTGGAAAGTGAAATCATTGGTGATAACATTTAAAGAAGAGCCAAATTAATGGAGAAATATATCATGTTTATGGGTTGGAAAACTCATTATTGTTAAAATGTCTATTCTCTCAAGAAATGATCTATTGATCAAGGCAACTTCAATCGATATCCCAGCAGGCTTCTGTAGAAATTAGCAAAGTGATTCAAAAATTATGTGAAAACGAACAACCTAACAAAGCTAAACTGACTATGAAATAGAGAAACAAAATCTGAGGTCTTGCACTATGTAACTTTAAGACTTGTTTTATTATGAAGCTACAGTAATTAAGAGAGTGTGTTGTTGGCATAAAGGAATACATAAAGATCAACAAACATGATGGGGTGCCTGGGTGGCTCTGTTGGCTGAGTGTCTGGCTCTTGATTTTTGCTCAGGTCATGATCTTAGGGTCGTGGATCTAGCCCTGCGTCAGGCTCGGCATGGAGTCTGCTTGATATTCTCGTTCTCCCTCTGCCCCTCCCCCTGCTTGCTCACGCACTCTCTGTCTCTCTCGCAAAATAAATAAATAAAATCTAAAAAACAAAACAAAACAAACAAAAAAACATGATAAAGTCTCTAAATAGAGTCTTAATATATATATGGTCAATTAATCAACAAAGGTGCCAAAACAATTCATTCACAAAAGGATAGTCTTTCCAACAGAGTGCTAAAACAATTGGACAGATAAACACTGAGTATCTTGAGCCAAAATTAACTCAAAATTGATCATAGACCTACACACAAGAGCTCAATCTCTAAATATTATTGAAGATAATAGAGAAAAAGTGTTAGTGACATTGATTTTCACAAGGTTTCTTGAATACAGAATAAAAATCACGGACTAGAATAGAAAATAATCAGTTGGCTTCATCAAATTGAAAATACTTGCAAAACATATATTTGACAATGGGTTCACATCCATAACACATAAAGAATTCTTACCATTTAAGCAAAAGAAGTCCATCTAAGTTGAAAAATGGACAAATGACTTGAACACTTTACCAAAGAAGACATATGCAGATGGCAAATAAGTATTTTTAAAGACACAACATCATTAGTCATTAGGGGGATATAAATTAAAAAGTACAATGAAGTATACTACACATTCCCTAAAATTAAAAAAATTTAAAAATATTAAAAAATGATTATGTCATTTAGAGTGAAGATGTGGAGAAACTGGACATCTTATACAACAATGGTTAGAATGTAATATTATACAAACACTTTGGAAAGAACTTTTTACTGTAGAAAGCTAAAGTTTTTAAAGATACACTTACTATATGACCATCCATTCCTTTCCTAGGTATTTACTCATGAAAAATAATTGCACATGTCAACACAAAGATTGACCAAAATGTTCACAGCAGCATTATTTGTAATAGATCCAAACTGGAAAGAAACCTCATGCTCATGAATATGTAATAGATAAATGACCTATGGTATATCCACAAAAGGGAATTCTACCCAGTAACAAAAAACAAATTACTTATTTTTATAAGAAATATGGACAAATATCAAAATAATTATCATGTGTGAAAAAAGTCAGACCAAAAATTCTACATATTTTTTCATTTTCTTCTTTGTCTTATATAAAATTCTGGAAAATGTAATCTAATCTATAGTGTAGAAAGCAGATCAGTGATTAGGGATAAAGAGGGAAGGGGACAAATGGTTGGGTTTCAAAGGAGTGGAATAGAACTTCTGGGATAGATGTCCATATATGTTTATTAGCTTATGTGTCGATTGTTTCATGGGGTTTACATATTTCAAATACATGCAGTTTATGTATCTCTATAATCTGAAAATGTATGAAAATAGAGGTATTCTTAGTCATTGTGTGACTGAGAGTAAATTGTTGTATTCATGGAGAAAATTTAAAAATTTTAACCAAAGTTTTAAATAACATTCATTCCCTTTGGCCTGTTTTTCAACATCTAGCAAATTAATGGAAGAATAAATAATAAATATCCATAAGAAAAATTAGAAAATAATGATTTGTCATTTTTACCTGAAATTACAGTCTGGATTACTATATACGCATAGTGATTATCTTTACAGTAATTATTAAAGTAATCCAAACATAATCTGCTAAATTATACTCCCACCTCAGGACATAAGTTGCTCATATTTACTTTAAAATGCTAACTACAATTTACATTTAAATGCTTTTAGAATGCTTAGCACACACCACAAAATTAAAGCATTTGAACAACAACGTGTAAGCAATACTGGTAAACATATTTTTCTAATGAAGTTACCAAAATATTTATATCTGTCTTTTTTGTTTTAAGTACCACAATCAGGAAGACATGTTCTCACAATTTAATGAATAAATTTAATGAAGATTTTAAAAATTGTTGAAAGCAACTGAATGAAATTCTAAAGTAAGACATATAGATATAGTCATATAGATATTGAAGGTATAGATATAGGTAAAACAATAAATTATATATTTTCATTATCCTTAAAATAATTTATGATAGGACCTAATGAGAATAGAAATGAGAAAATTTCTATTCTGGTCTGATTTAAGCCCCTTCTTATATTGTTCCAAAACTGTACATCTTTTTCTCTTTGTCCGAACTTTCCTGCCTTGTGCTGATCTTCACTGAGATATTAATCCTGTGGAAGTGAAAAATATATACAATGATAAAAATATTAGGTATTTTTGCATCCCTGGTGTTTCTAGGTAATTTTTCATTTGTGTAGTTCAGATCACTAAGCCATTTTTATATAACATGAAGGTTTGGTGTATGATGTTAAAATGGGGAGAAGAGAAAAGTTAGAATTAATAATAATCATACTTAAAGTAATTATTAGATAATTAGATTAGCAGTCTTTACTCCCATCCTGGACTAACTAATAAGCAACAACTTTTCCTGGAGGCATCGAGAACCGAGGTCACGGGGTAAACTGCCACCCTGCAATCCTGAGAGACAGGCTCATCCAGATAGGTATAGAAACCAAGATCAATTTAATTAGAGCAGAAGCTGTTGAGGAATAAACTAATAAGAACACTTAAATCATAATTTTGATGAACTGCTGGAGACTGAGTTGAGACTGGCATGAGAAGAAGAAACTCCCAGGGGATTCAGACTTAGGGGATTCCCAACACTTTTTTTAAGGTTACTTTCTGGAATTTTTATAGTGAACCATCACTAGATTTTTACAGTGGATATCTAAAAAAACAAAAAATCTTTTCTTACCTCTAACAGGAGAAAGCAAGAGTAAGCATTATGAAACAATTTGAGACTTCTCCATAGCAATGGGCTGCTCTCCAGGGCAAAGAACTTAGTCAGCATATTCTGAAATTTGCTCTTGGGGTGAGGAGAAATTTCTCCCAACTTACATCTCTTCGAGTCTTGCTGCCTCACTAAAGTTGGAGGGCACAGTCAACAGAGCTCATGGCTTTATATCACTTCAGAGAAATGAGTTGGGAATACAGCAGCCAGGCAGAAAAAGTAGAGAACAGCAGGGGAAAGCTACGGAGAAACATTTGTGAGGATAGATCTCTCAGACAAAGGTGCAATACATGACTACAATTTAATCCAAAGTTTATAGAATGTTCTTCCTCCTCTTTCAAGTATCAGTACAACACACATAGGGGAATATAATAATGCATAAAATCAGAGTAGCTGAAGGCAATCTCTCTAGAGAAGTACATGAGGAAGTCAATATGGGGGACAAACATATGGCTAACGGGAATTTGGAGCACCTGATATTGTCAAAGAAAAATTGCACTGGATGGAGTTAAACAGTCAAGGAAGACTTTATTTAAGACTATTGCAAAGGAGAAGAGAGATGAACTCATCTCTATTGAAACAAAAGCCAAGAGGGTTTTTAAGCACTGAGGTGAACTAGTGGAAACGCAATAAAGTATTTTATTTATTATGGGATTTATTCAAACTAAGAAACCCAGGTTTATCATTTAAAATTTAATGTAATCCGTCATATTGTATCAATTGAAACAGAATAATCATTTTATGGAATCTAACACTCATTCATGAAAAAAAAAAACTTCGCCAAAAATGAATAGAAGGTGAAGTCCTCAACATGAAAGAGTATTTTCAAAAAACCTACAACTAATATGGTGGGAGACTGGAAGTTCTACTTTATTACTAGGAAAAAGTCAAGGATTTCCTATCTCACCACTGCAATTTGACATCAAGCTGGAATTTTGTTAGTATAATAAGACATAAAAAATAAAATATATACAGATTGGAAAGGAAGAAATAAACTGCTTTTCTTTGCAGATGATCTGATTCTCTATGTAGAAAAAGCCAAATAATCTATGAAAGAAACAGAGGGAAAAAAATAAACAACTCCTGCAACTAAAAGAAATTAGAGCAAGACTACAGGATACAAGGTTAATATACAAAAGTCAATTTGTTTCATAAATACTAGCGATGAAAAATTGGAATTTGACATTAAAAGCATAGTACCATTTACAATAACACCAAAAAAAATATTTAGGTATAAATCCAACAACATGAGTCCAGGATTTATAGGTAGAAAACTTCAAAACTGATAAAAATAAACCCAAGATTTAAACAAACAGAAAAATATTCTGTATTCTTTCACTGAAAACCTCAATATTGTAAAGAGTTAATTCTTCCCAGTTTGGATTCAATGCAATCAAAATGCCAGCAAATTCTTTCACATATATTGACAAATTATTCTAAAATTTATGTGGAAATCAAAGAGCTAGAATAGCCAGAAGCATATTGTAGAAGAAAACCCAAGTTGAAGAACTCACATTATCAGATTTTAAAACTTATTTTGAAGATAGGATCATATAGATAGCGTGAGACACATAAAAGAATGGAACAGGGTAGAGATCCTAGAAATAGACTAACACGAACATAGTTAATTAACTTTTGACAAGGCTCAAAAGCAATGGAGAGAGAGAGAGAGAGAGGTAATTTTTTTAAACAAATTATACTAGAAAAATAGGCGAAATAAGACAGAACACAGACACAGATTTTACTCTTTCCACAAAATTTAATTCAAAATTCATCAAAATTTAAATTTTAAATGTCTGCTCCATGAAGGGGTGCCGGGGTGGCTCAGTAGGTTAAGTGGCTGCTCTCAGCTCAGGTCATGATCCCAGTGTCCTGGGGTCGGCCCCCTGCATCGGGCTTTCTGCTCAGTAGGGAGTCTGATTCTCCCTCTCCCTCTGCTGCTCCCCCTGCTTGTGCTCTTTTCAATCTCTCTTAAATAAATAAATAAAATCTTTAAAAAAAATAAAAATAAAAAAAGAGATGAAAGAAGAAACATCTTATAACTGATTAAAGAACCAGGGGCTATACTTTCTACATCAGCTCTGTATTGAAGGCAATACACACACACACACATATTTACACAGGCCCTACTTCCTATTTTAGAGGACAAGTTCCTGCAGGAATGTATTGATTCTTAGCCTTTTGAATATCCCAAGCCGTCTCAGTTGTCATTAGTGACTTTAGTTTTTGTGGAATGACAGTATGCTTGAGACCTGTATGAAATCTATGAAATCTAAAATTAGACTACCTGGATTTGAATTTGTCTCCTTTACTTACTACCAGTAAGACCATGGGAAAATTTGTCTAATTATCCATTTCCCCATCTTTAAAATTAAAATAATAAAAATAACTTATTCATAGTATCAGTGAGTTGATTGAATACAAAATAATAGGAATGAATACAAAACACATGACGGTACCTGGCATTGTAAATATACAATAAATGGTAACTACTCATTATTTCCCCCAGTAGTTTATCTCATAACATCATAGTCGATAGAGTCATTTCTGGTAGGAAGTACCTGTATTCATAATGATAGGCACTATGTTTGGTAGTACCGAAGTGCTGAACCTGAAATGTTTTACCATGAACAAGCCAGGTCATCTTCAGATAATAGGGTGCCTAAAGATTGGACTTACATTTTGAGACCAGAGAAGTACAAAAATTAGCTCCTGTCACATCCTTACATCAGAAAGGACAGATTGTAATTGCAAATAAATGGGTGTATTAGCCCAGGACTTGCAGCTAGAAAAAGTGAGAGGTACATGATGGCTGAACACTGTTTTTGTGATCATTATTTAGAAATTGGAATACTATCAGGATGGAGGAATCAATTTTTCATAGTCAGAAATATTGGTTATTCTTCAGAATTATTTGGCATCAACCCTTGTGATGAGATGGATGATCTCCTAATGGTTTCCTGTGCTGCTTTACTCATCAGTGGCTTAGAGGCATAGTCTTTGTTTTGGGGGGTTTTGTTTTTGTTTTTTTCACCACACTGGTACTGCATACAGAAAGAATAAAGCTTTTTCTCATATATATTTCCCTCACTTCAGATCTTAGTTATAGGAGAAGAATTTCATTATCTCTGTCATATATGGATAGACTAGTAAATATTTAACAAGAGACTCAAGAGACTCCCGCCCCCCAAAAAAAGCTCCCTGATTTGTAGTGTTCTTTGATTCTGTGAAGAAAAAGCTGCCACCTGGACAATTTCAGGCTACCAATGCAATGTGGAGGAACTCAGGAAGAGATGTTTTGCAAAATTGAATCTTGTAAACCATCACAACCCAGTTTCCACACAATACTCTGTGTATGTGTGTGTGTGAGAAATTTCCATGTGTCAGGAATTATTTCAAATACTGGGGAGATAAGAGAACAATAGAAAACGTCCCCCTTTGTGATGGGCTATGCACAGTCCATGGGGGAGATACAGACATTAAACTAATAAATGAATAAGTAAATCCAATAATTTCCAAAGCACTAAATATATAAAGGGAAAAAATAGAATGATGTGATAGAGAGTGACTTGGGGGCTTTCATGGTCAGGAAGATTCTTCAGATGGTATGTCAGTAAAGCCTTTTCTGTGAAAGTGACATTTGAACTCAAACTTATCTGATATCAAGGAACAAGCCTTACAAAGTGTTGAGAGCGGTATGCTCAAATAGCCCTGGGGTAAGAACATGTTCAGTGTATTTGAGGAGCAGAAATAAGCCTGAAGGGAGATGGGGTCATTAAAGGAAGCTGAACATTGGAAAAAAGAAGAAGAAGAAGAAGAAGAAGAAGGAGAAGGAGAAGGAGAAGGAGAAGGAGAAGGAGAAGGAGAAGGAGAAGGAGAAGGAGGAGAAGGAGAAGGAGGAGAAGGAGAAGGAGGAGAAGGAGAAGGAGGAGAAGGAGAAGGAGGAGAAGGAGAAGGAGGAGAAGGAGAAGGAGGAGAAGGAGAAGGAGGAGAAGGAGAAGGAGGAGAAGGAGAAGGAGGAGAAGGAGAAGGAGGAGAAGGAGAAGGAGGAGAAGGAGAAGGAGGAGAAGGAGAAGGAGGAGAAGGAGAAGGAGAAGAAGAAGAAGAAAGAAGAAGAAGAAGAAGAAGAAGAAGAAGAAGAAGAAGAAGAAGAAGAAGAAGAAGAAGAAGAAGAAGAGGCCGCCTGGTGTGACAGGTGGGAAATGAATGGGTAGAGATGTAAAAGCAGAGGTCGGAGGACTAGGGCAGATTATATAGAATCCCGGTAAGTATGACGGGCAGTTTGGATTTTCGTGCTCCAAGGCCAAGCGTATTAGGGTGGAACATTTGCCTCTGGAGAAACAGTTTTAGGGAGAGAGTAAAGAAATATGTAAGGATATCTGTACCTGGTATTGGAGGAAACAGCAAGTTAACACAGAAGCTTTTGTTCTCCACGTTTTCTTATGCTAACTACTATTAAGGTAATGAGTTTGAAACACTGCAATGAACGTCTTCAGATTTTGATGAACAAGCACAAATTTCATTTTACATACAAGATAAAAAATTAGGGTTTTTCCAATTGGTAAAAGCAAATTGTGTTCCTATACTCTTATGCCAAGACAGAACTCTGTATCTAGGTAGTATCAGTGACTTGCATTTGGCCGTATATTGAGATTTTCAGTAAGTTTTCTAAACAATTATTTTCATTTATTAACATAATTGTTCTACGAGATAGAATAGCTTAAAAAAAAAAGATTTTATTTATTTGAAAGAAAGAGTGCGCACAGAGAGAGAGAGCCAAAGGGAGAAGCAGACTCCCCGCTGAGCAGAGACCCCCCTCCCCCCACCAATATGGTTCTCGATCCTAGGCCCCTGAGATCATGAACTGAGCCAAAGGCAGACACTTAACCAATTGAGCCAACCAGGTGCCCCCAGAATAGCTTTTTAAAAAATCTTTCAAAATCAAAATGCAGAAAGTGAGGACCAAGGAATTCTGGTGCCAACACCATATCAGATATAATTTCAAGTCTTTTCTACTTCTTTCCATGCTAGTTATATCACACACTTATGATTAATGTTTATTTGAGACATATCAATTATTTTTTCAGTGCTATTTATCTCACTAGATAAAAGTAATGGAATTTAACAAGTCAGTTAAAAATGGATTCAATTGTCATGTTTAAAACCTGCTTAAGTCATAGTATAGTAGCTTTTTTCTCATAGTGCTCTACTCCTATGCACTGCTGTTCCTGTGAATTTTGGTTCTGTGAATATCTATTTGTATTACTTAAATTATAAGAACTGTTCAAATATTAAAGTCATCCCACAGAATATTGAGTCATATCTGCAGAAGCAGCTATGATTTTCTACTTCAGTACTTGGTTTTATGTAAGATATTCCAGAAATATTTTATTTCATTATAGAAGTAGCCTTCCCTTAGAAACTTGTAAAAGTCATTTTGACAGCTGTGCTCTACTATGCTGTGGTATTTCAATGAGATATCATATAATTAAATTAACTTGATTATCCTTCAAAGATATGAAGAACTCAAAAACTTTAACCATTAATGGAAATAATTTAAGGACTAAGGGGGAAAAACTAGATACTATGAATGATTGTTTCTTAATCTATGATATTGAATAGGGTTTATAAAATTGGCATCATTTATTTATTATGTACCTATCTCTTGTTTCCAACAAATATAGGTGCAACACATAATTCAATGCCATACGAACATTTATTAACACTAGGAGAACTTTTTACTTTTCACTGCTGCCCAGGGGCTGCTTAAGTCCACTACTTCTCAGCTCCTCTTACCTTTGGGAGAAGGAGTTTGTAGTCTCATTAGAGTCTAGGTTGTCTACCACTGATATTTTATAAGTAGAAAGGAATACTGTTAATTTTCAATGCTGTAAATTAAATAGTGTTTGATTTCAGTTCAGAGATTTCCCCATATGTGTAGATTTCCACTAAGAGCCCTCTTAAGAGATGATATAATGGAAGGTTAAATTCAGGCCTTCTTGGACCCCTGATCCTACTGCTATTATAATAGCACAAAAAGTACCCCGGAAGTATACTTGGATTCATGACGTACTCAGGGGGAATAGTTACGAAAAAGAAAGATGGTTTACCTCCCTTCAAAATATTCACATTTTAATGTGGAAGACACATATAAATAATTAACTATTGTTCTATAGGCACCAAAATATAAGGAAGAATATTTTATTCTGCTTAGGTGTACAGAACAGGAGGAATACTTCAACTGGATGTGATTTTTGACTTTGACTCAGAAAGGTGAATGAACTTTATCTAAATGTAGATAAAGA
Organism: Ursus americanus; assembly: GCF_024610735.1. Lineage (NCBI taxonomy): Eukaryota > Metazoa > Chordata > Mammalia > Carnivora > Ursidae > Ursus > Ursus americanus. The sequence goes on from NC_142130.1 coordinate 58,305,078, forward strand.
AAGAATATAATAGGATAAAAGGAGTACATTTGAGCAAATGTTGTAATGTACATGACTATTTAAATAATCAGAGGGAGATACAATAAGGGTCGGAACAGGAAGTGAAGAGAGAATCAGGAATACTCTCATTAGAAGAGAAACACGTTTTAGGGTAATGATAATGTCCTGGAATTAAGAGGAAAGAGTGAGGCAAGGAAAACTCAGGTATTTCTACATGATAGAGATCATGTTGAATCCTAAATGGGAAAAAAAGGAAGAGAAACATATTTGGAAGGTGGTTTATGAGAAACTTTTAGAGAATAATTTGAGGAATTGGTGCACAGCTAATTGAAGAGTAACGGACAGTTGGAAATGAATGTATGTTGCTCAGGATAGAAGACAGATTTTTAAATGTGAATTTGGAAACCATGTTATAGAAGATATACATTAAGGTGGGCAAAATACATCTTGAAATGCATTTCAACAAGGTGTTTTGATAACTTGTGGCTTAAAATACTCTTTCTTTCTGCAAAGAATACTATAAAAGTGTTGAATTGAAAGAGGGACAAAGAAGAGTGGAAGATGTAGATAAAGCCTTCAGAGACTTACTAGGTTCTCCTTTTCGAGATTCAAGTAACTGGGAGCAAGCCAGATGCACAATTAGGAACAGGAAATGAGCTTCAATCAAAATCATCACCTGGTTTAAAAAAAAAAAATGGGAGCAGTAGGTCAGCCCCAGGATAGACAGGGTGATCACAGAGTATTTCTGAGTCTATGAGGTGGTGAATATTAGTATCTCTCCATGTAAAGTATTTTCCCTATGTAAATACATCTGAGGAGCTCTAACATTGTCTAGGAGTCCAGTCCAGTGTGAATGCAAAACCCTCAGCAGCCTGGGTCATTTGCTGTTACAGAGACATTTCTTTGGTCTTAGTATCTGTGCATGGGAAAAGTGTTTTTATAACAATAAGGATTTAGTATAAATCTTGGAAGACCATACTCTTTTGTAAAGTGAGATTATACTAAGTGTACAAGATACCCTAGTAAGAGGCAAAGGTCACCATCAAGACAAGCAAGAGAGATGGCTTGAAAAGCAACCTAAGTAGAGGGCTAGTTTGAGCTAACTTTGTAAGAACCATGAGAAAGAGCAAGGCATGATGAAAATTAATCTGATTGTGTCTGAAGGTTAGATTGGCATGTTGACAGTAGGAAAGGGAAGAGGAAGAAATATAGGATTGGTCAGAGTGTGCTGTAAAACTTCTCATGGAAAATGGGAAAAATAAAATACTTCATCAGCAAAGTTCAAGGCTCTGAGCAGAAAATATAGGAAAAAATACTACAAATAAGGAAGTTGACAACAGAAGACCCATAAAGTAAAAAAGTTTGTTGAGAGAGGCTTCTTACAGTATGTGAGAACAGAAGGACAATGAAACTCATACATCATCAAATGGTCATTAATTTGGGAAGCAAGTAGAGAGACCTGAAAAATAATTCATTCTAATGTTGGGTGTGTAATGTTGTAAAAGTCATACCACTACAAGAAATATCATAGCAAGCTGGGCAATTAAAATGTGGCCTAAACATGGGAAATATAACAAGTGATATAATAATGTTTTGTATAACAACTGATAAAATGCACGTTACACAGAATAGTGTCCTCATGCAGGTGAAGACTGAGGGCTTGCTACCCAGTAGAATGAATTATAGATAAGTGACTGGTTTGCAATAAATTACTTTGATAGGGAAATGCCCTGGCATTTAGGGGGCAAGCAATTAATTTTCTACAAGTGAGAAGGCTATATTTTAGAGAGCAGTGAGTAGGGGAATGAGAATTTTCAGAACTAAATTCTGGAACTTAAATTCATTTCTACATAGTTTCTGCTTGGAACCATCCATAAATATTTCAAAATACGTTCCTGTGTCTACTAAAATCCAGAACATGAAACTCTATATAAACTTACAACTAAACGTAAGAAATCTCAGCTGGATACCCTGCAGAAGAAATAGAACTTCATACACCTGGGCCTTGGTTATCTGTCTGTTTCAGTCATTAAGCAGTTTGTGTTATGATAAGATAGGATATGTGATAGTTCGTATCATCACACCTATGAGCAATAACCAGACTAATTTACAAAAATTGATACCACATATATGAAATTAGAAGTTGACTTTATTTTGAAAGAACAATGGATAGAAATTCTTTCTTAGAAAATTCTTTCTTACTGTCCATGAAGGTGTTTGAACTTGGTGGGTGTTTGTAACTGATCATAATAGGAAATCATTTTACATCATAAGAAGTTTTGAAGGGGCACCTGGGTGGCTCAGTCTGTTAAGCATCTGCCTTCAGCTCAGGTCATGATCCCAGGGTCCTGGGATCCAGGCCCGCATCTGGCTCCCTGCTCAGCGGGGAGCCTGCTTCTCCCTCTCCCTCTGCCTGATGCTCCCCCTGCTTGTGCTTTCTGTCAAATGAATAAATAAATAAAATCTTCAAAAAAAAAAGTTTGAAGTTGTTGCATTATAGGCACATTATATGCATTATCAAAAGATCAGCCTAGGGACGCCTGGGTGGCTCAGGCGGTCAAGTATCTGCCTTAGGCTCGGGTTATGATCCCAGAGTCCTGTGATGACATCCCACATTGGGCTCCTTGCTCAGTGGGAGCCTGCTTCTCCCTCTGCCTGCTGCTCCTCCTGCTTGTGTTCTCTCTCTCTCTGACAAATAAATAAAATCTTAAAAAAAAAAAAAAAGATCAGCCTATTTACCCCATAATTATTAATGAGTATGAAGAAGAGGAATTCTGGATATTTTACTTGTTGGGCCTCATTTGAATTCTCTTGAAAAAGCCATTATAAAATCCTAACAAATATTTCACTTAAGTTAATCTTCCAATTCTTCCCAGTGCAGGTATCTTATCTTCACAGGAACAAGAAATAATCCAGATATATAGTTTTCCTTATAATCAAGTTAAAATACGTAACAATACACATGTTCAGACATAATCAGCTGGAATTTGTTATTAGGGCCATCTGATATTTGCCAGTATGTTTTGATAATTTCAATCTACCACCAGGAGTTTCAGATGTATCTCAGAATTATTCTCTAGAGTGCGAGACTGAAGAAAATATGTACAACCTCAAAATAAAGAATGTCTGAGGCTTGGGAGAAAAACAAGCTAGGATATCCATTTCTACTTATATGAAAATTTTGGATTTTAAAATCTAGGCAAATAGCACATTATCTAACCCATTTCGTTACATTATGAACTTATTTGCTTAAGAAGAAGATTCTTCTCTTCCTGTTGTAGGTAAACCCCTTAGCACTATATCATACCCGGTATGAATATATTGTGAAAAATATCTAGAAAAATACACACCGAGTAGTATTTATACTTATTGTATAATTATGTATTTCAGTAAACCTTGTATTATGAGATGTTTTGGGTTATGCTTTGAAAATAGGTAAAAAATAGCTTTCTTGTCTATAACTATTTGAACAAGGATTATGTTCATGTTCATTTCTGTTTATACAACATAATTCTCTGAGAAACAATTCTCTGAAAACAAAACATGCAACCAGAATCAAAACCTTAAAGCATAGTTTTTACAAAACTTAAGTTCACCAGGAGAAAGTAAGATAATTTTCTCTCTTATTTCATAAGGCACAAACTCCCTAATAAATTAGGTAATAAAATCAGAAACTTTGTGTCTTTCTAGGAAAAAAATGATTAAAATAAAATCAGCCTAAATTAATCCAACATTCTTTTAGGAATAATATATGAACAATATGATCACCTAATAAAGAACTCTTAATATGGATATGAAAGGAAATTTGGAAAGTATAAAGAAAAAGAAAAGTGGAGAATTAATAAATAGGTTAATATTGCCAAAAGGTTGAAAGCTTGTTTTTATAAGACTAATGCATGATAAATTCAAAAGTGAAATTACACATCAATTTATATATATATTGCTATGAATGATATACATTATGCAAAAACATTTGATCTTTAAAAATATATATTGATGTTTTTTCTGTACAAAACAAAAAATATCATTATGTGTATAAATAATTATCATTAACATTATTATTCTTTTTACATCTTTATCATATTCACAAGGACTAAATCTGAGAGTTTTTGAATTTATGTAGTGTGTTAACCCTAGCAGGAAATGTTTTGCCAAGATACATTTGATGTTGCGGTTTGTTGAACAATAATTTATATGAAATGCAAATGGAAAAAGTGACTTTTTCAGGTGAATAAGAGTAGCAGCTGCTATGGAAGATATATATATTATAGAAAATATTATATGTGTGTGTGTGTATATATATGTACATATATATATATATGTATATATATATACACATTCTGCAACATAGATTCGAGGAGAATGTATACAATAAATTATATGTTAATATATAGTTTCCCTTACACATCTATCTGGCTTATCTCTTGTCCTCATATTTTCTGGTGTATATAAGAATTATATCTACCACTATATGGTAGTATATTACAGTTGAACTGACTTCTTTATGTCCACTCTTCCCCTATTTACTACTATGTTTTTTCCTAAAATACAACTATGATTAAATCATTTCCCTCCTGGAAGCCATCGGTGATGCTCTATTGGCTTAGGATAAAATCCACAGTATTGAGCAATGCATAGGAGGCTTTTTATGATCTGACACCCGCCTAAAGCTGCTGAGCTAATTTCTAGTCACGCCTATATACATATGCATATACATAAATATACACACTTACATTTTTACAGTCCACAGAGTATATCTCATAGTTGCTAATCTTTACACATATCCTTTTCTCTATTGCCCATCGAATGTGTCTCTTAAGCTTTAAGAGTCATCCTGAAGGTTAATTTTTTTTCTTGGAACTTTTGCCAATTGATTACAGTTTAATCATGCTATTTGTTTTAATAATTCTCTGACATAGGTCTGTCCAAACTACTATCGTACTATTTTGTGAATAGTTTACTTTTCTCCCTACCCCACGGAAAGTAGCAACAGTGTGTTGTACGCCTTATTTAATATTCCAGTGCCAGGAACAGCTGAGATATTCTAAAATATGTGAGCGATACATATGTGTGTTTACTGAGCATCTCATTTACTCATCACAATACCTACAAGGTTGGTTATTGTCACTGTGATTTTATAGACAAAAATATTTAAGGTCACATTAATGGAGTTATTGAGATTTGGACTCAGTTTTTGATATTTCCAAAGGTTCCTTTTATGTTAGACTACATTGCTAAATTAATGCAACTGAATAAAATTTAGCAGCTCCTTTTGCTCTATTTCATTCATGGTGCTGTTGCTTCACTGGAAGATAGACTTTCAATGGCAATATTAGGGAAGTAACTCTTCCATATTTTTCTAAACTATAAGCTGTTTGCAAAATCATGGTACACCTTAGGGAAGGCAAAACTGTATTCACAGAGGCAGTAAATCAAGGCCGATCTACTTATCTATCTTTGATTTATGATGGATGAGCTCTTTTTCCATGGATGTTTGAGCAAAGTTGTTTCACTCACCCACAGATGATTTATTTTGGGTGATCCACTTGTCCAATGAAGATTTATTGCAAAGGATCCACTATCAAGTGTGATTAAATATGTGCAGTTGGCTTGTCCAGAGGTGAGCAAGGAAAACTGAGACACACGCACACCAAACTGAAATCACTGAGCCTAAGTAAAAACCAGGAAGGTAAGGCCATGTCTCGTGAAATTATAGGTGGCTTTGCAATATGTATGTTTTTATTTTATTATTTTATATTTTATTACCCTCTGTCATAATGCAATTATAAAATTATTAAATTGTTTTTGTCAATCCTAGTGGGTTAAAATATTATTTTAAGTGACATTTTGAGCAAATGATGTTCTAATCTATATTAGTGCAGAAATTTATAAATGGATTTTATAATGACTGATTAAGAATTGTGAATTAAGGGGGTGCCTGGGTGGCTCAGTCAGTTAAGCATCCGCCTTCGGCTCAGGTCATGATACCAGGGTCCTGGGATCGAGCCTGCATAGGGCTCCTTGCTCAGTGGGGAGTCTACTTCTCCCTTTGCCCCTCACCCCACTCGTGCTCTCTCTCTCTCTCTCTTTCTCAAATAAATAAATAAAAACTTAAAAAAAATAATGGAGAATTAGGTCTGTTCAGTATGTAAACTAATGAATGGTTTCAGTAAACATGTATTTAGTGATTAATTCTTGTTATCTGTCAACCATTTTAAAAAATCACCATATATTTTCTTTTCCCCCAAAATTTCACACCTGTATTTATATTTTTTATATATTTTTCTTTTTGATATACATATCTTGCCATCTCCCTATAGAACTTTATACAATTTTTGAAGAGATTATTTTCTCCCCAACACGTTTAACTTCATTTAGAATTCCCTTTTGTCTTTTTAAAAGATAATCCTATTCCAAATTTTTCCCTCGTATATTTAGGATCTTAATGCTGAGGCAGATTTATTGATAATTACTGTAAGGATTGAGGTAAAAGTTGTTTACTCATCAAAGGTCAATGATCAGATTTAGCTAGATTGTAAAGGATGATTTCATGTGTTATAGGATCAAACAGCTCTCAGGAAATCAATACAGATCATCTCTATTCTTTCCCTTCATCTATTTGACCCCTTTATCTATCATAGGAGGATATTAACTGAGGTTAGTACAATTTTATTTCAGAGTACTGTTGATCCCTCCAGTTGCTTATGTTTGCCTAGATGGCTGCAACTTCATTCATGTTTTCTTCTAATTTCTTCTCAAGGTTCCATGTTATGCTAATATATCTTCAATTCATATATCTATATATGTATCTGTATTTATATCTCATCTGTATCTATTCTATCATCTATCTATCATCTATCTATCATCTATCTGTCATCTATCAATCTATCATCTATCATCTATTATCTATGATCTATCTATGATCCATCTTTAAATTTTTCTCATAAAACATAGTATATATGCTTTCTTTTAGGTTTCAGAGCTCAATGACTTTCATAATTTACCAAAATCATTGTTGATAACTGAAACAAAAAATTACTGGCTCCTTAAGAATCTTAGTATTTGTTGTTTTCTGTGATACTTCTCCTTATTTATGTTTTCTTTCAATATTTCCATCACAATTTGCTGGCAGTCAGGCAATGTTGTCTTCTAATCTTATATGAAAAAGTCCTAAGAGAAAGAGAAAACCTTAACCTATACCTTTACAATCTTCTACATGGTGTATTTATGCTTAACAAATAGGAATATTTTTTCTTTTTTCCTTTTTTTAGCTGTTAAGAAAAAAAAGAAGATTTTGCTCCAATATGCTAGTTGCATTTCTTTCCTAATTATGCTATTACTTCTCTGAATCCATGCTTTCAAGAAACATATTTCCCAGAAGCTTTCTGTTTTGACCACAACTCTCAGAAATGCTTATTTATTACAAAAATTCCTTTTCTTTTTTCGTTTTAAATTAATATACCTTAATTTTTAAAGCAGTTTTGATTCTAAAACAAGTAAAAACTAGAGTTCCCTTATACTCCTTGCCCCCACATGCTTTATTTCCTTTCCCACTGTCAGCATCCTGCACCATTACAATATCATGCAGAATAGTTTAATTACCTTAAAAATCCCCTGTGCTACACCTCTCCATTCCTTCCCTTTTCACTCTGAACCCCTGTTAACCACTGATCTTTTTACTTTCTCCATAGTTTTTTCTTTCCCAGAATGTCACATAATTGGAATCATATAGTATGGAGACTTTCCAAATTGACTTCTTTCAGTTATCAATATGCATTTAAGTTTCCTCCCAGACTTGATAGCCTTCCTTTCTTTTCCTTCCTTCCCTTCCTTCCTTCCTTCCTTCCTTCCCTCCTTCCTTCCTTCCCTCCTTCCTTCTTTTCTTTCTTTCTTTCTTTCTTTTTCTTTCTTTCTTTCTTTCTTTCTTTCTTTCTTTCTTTCTTTCTTTCTTTCTCTTCCCATCCTTTTTCTTTTCTTTTCTTTTCTTTTCTTTTCTTTTCTTTTCTTTTCTTTTCTTTTCTTTTCTTTTCTTCTTTTCTTCTTTTCTTTTCTCTTTTCTTTTCTTTCTCCCTTCCTTTCTTTTCTCTTTTCTTTCTTTCTTTCTTTCTTTCTTTCTTTCTTTCTTTCTTTCTGTGTTTTTTAAGACTTTATTTTTTAGAACAGGATTAGGTTCACAACGAAATTGAGGGTAAGGTACAGAGATTTCCCTTATGCCCACCGCTCTGGTATTTTGTTGCCATTGACAAACCTACTTTGACAGATCATAATTGTACTAATTCAAATGCTAATCTCTTCTTGGGACACACTCACAGACACATCCAGTAATATTTTACCAAGTGTCTGGGCTTCCCTTAGTTCTCAAGTTGACACATAAAATTAACCATTACAGTGTTTTAGGAATTAGTACTTGATATGAATGTTGGTCGTGTGTAAATGACTTGCTGTTTTCTGCCTATGAATGTGGCTGCATGAGGAGGTGTTGGCAGGCTTAACTGCATTATCTTGTAATCATAAATGGAAATGTTAAAATGATGGAGATAGCTAAGCACAGATGTGGAAAGTAATTTGATGATGTCACAGTGCTCCTGGTTTAACCATCCTTGAAAACATAACCTCCACATTTCTTGTCGTTTGAAATATTAATCTTATTGTTTATGTAAGCTTTATCTGAGAGAATTGAACTGATCCAAATGTCCATCCATAAGGTACTGGAAAAACAAACTACAGTTTATCTCCATGAAACCCTTTCCCTTGGTTAAAAAGATTGAATGGGATGCCTATGTGCTTTCAGATAGGTCACTCTGTTGTATGGGCAAACACAGAGATTTTGATATATATTTATATAAACTTACACATACCATATGCCTCAATACTATATGTCTCCTAAAGTGTATATGCATAAGATATTTATTTTATATGTATACATGCTTATATATGATCTGCACTGGGTGGTATAAGAAGTGATTTGGAGGAATATACACTAACCGGACAACAGTGAATGTGTTTAGGAAATGTGGTGGGCACTTAATGACTGAGCCACCCAGGTGCCCCCGGAAATGTGGTGGGGACTGGGATGGGGAGTTCTTCAAAGTTGCCCTCATATTAACCTATCACTTAGAAAATATTTAAAGTTTAGGACACATTATTGTAAAATGCCATAATTAAAATAATTACAGAAAAATTAAGAAAAATTTAAAATATATTGTATAGAAAAGATAAAAACTCTTCAAGTTAAGTAAGTACTTTGTAGAAAATGTGTGGGTAACAGATTGTACTCTACTGAAGGCTTAGGGCAGAGAATAGGGTAGGAAGCGAATCTTCTTTATGTGCCAGTGAAGCAAATGTTTCTAATCACCTCCACAGAGGTTTGACAATACACCCTGTCTGGGTTATCAGGAAAGGCAAAGCCTGCCTGACTCTCAGGGATCCATCAACCTCTGGCCATCATTAGCCTCTTATTTGATATTTCAACTTAGAATACCCTAGGCTAAATTTATCTTTAATAGTTGAAAAGTTCAGGGTTAACATAAGAGACAAGTAAGTACTATAATAATTTAGAAACCACTTAATACACTAAAGTAGGAATTTGCCAAATGGTACCCAAGAGGCCTGAAAAAATTAATACATTTTCTAGAAGTACTTAAATTAATCCCAGGGTGTAGTTAATAAACTGCGAGTCACTATTTCAATTGCAGAAGGAATGAATTTTTGTTAACAAATTTAGTGGAAAGAATCTTTATTAAATCTTTGTTTGAATTTCATTTTTAAACATTAATTGCTCATGTTTTATTAGGACTTTATTTTTTGGCATTTTTTTTCAAGCTAGTAATTTGTTAGCACTATTTAAGTTGTGAGCAAAAAATAAATCATTACCAACTTCATGCTCATGATATTATCTTAAAGTCTAGACTGAATCCTTGCAGTTCAATTAATAAACCTATTTTAAAATTATCTAGTGGAATGTGAATTCTGCCATAACTTCTTTCTGGAAACTGCAAGTGTATTGTATTGATTGAAACCTTGCATGCAGCAAGTGGTTTGATTTGTTTTAGGCAAAGAGACAAAGTCTTGTCAGAACAAAATCAAGCAAATATAATTTAAAAACACATCTCTAGAAATGAAAGGGGTGGGAATAATTACTCACATAATCGAAATTAATATAATCCTAATATTTAACAACAGTTTTCTGTATTTGGTGATATATGGATGCTGCCTTGATGATTTTGATCTTAGAGTTTTCTATGCATCACAATTACCCTATCTGCAATTTAAAAACAATGAATTATAGAGGCTCTGTAAAATATCTGTAGCCTGCAATGTAAATTTATATAATGGCTTTCATTTCTATGCTTGTTTTTGATAAGCCAGTTAATGAATCAAATCCAATTCTCTTTCCACAATGTATTCTCTAATTCAGAGGTAATATCAACTCTCTAGTCACTAGCCCACCTTGAAGATTTTGAATTTGCCACACTCCAACAATTGTGTGAACCAATTTCTTAAAAACAATTTTCCCCTTTCCCTTTCTCTCTCTCTTTCTTTCTCTCTGGTGCTTACATACACATATATATGTAAATGAACACAGATGATATGTATACATATTATATGCATAATGTATGTTTATAATATTCTGTTGGTTCTGTTTCTCAGAAGAGTCCTAATACAGAATCCCCTATTGCAGATTTTCCCAAAGTCGAAGGATAAGATTCAAATTGCTAATCATGACACAGAAAATCTTTCATTTTCTTTGTAATGTACCTAATTTCTGTGCCTATTCTTTTACCACACATATTTAATGGTACCATACCAATTGATTTGCCATTTCTTGATATTATATACTCTTGTATTTCATTATTGATTCAATTTTTTCATATATTTCTTTTGTCATTCATTTGTATATGAAACATGGTTTTGAGGAACTGCTATTTGCTAGAAATTGAACTGATCTCAATGCTTGGGAAAGCAAGCCATTCACTTGCAATGCATGTGCCAGATGAAAGCAATATTGTTCTATCACTTCTAGTCATCTGGCCTCATGTGTCTAATGATCACTTGATATGTGTCTAGTATGAACTGAGATGTATTGTAATGGTAAAATATACACTGGAGTTCAAAGACTTAGTAATAAATAATTAAAAGTTATTAACTTTTTCACAATTGACTTTTTATTCTTTTTAATGTGGCTATTAGAAAATGTAAATTTACATATGTGACTTACATTTCTGACTCCTCTAACTTCTAAGAGTAGTGCTGGGCTATACAATCATATCTTCTCCAACATCCACATTTCATTTCCCAGACATCATATGAGATTTCATCGTGTTCTAATTTATATATCAATAGTTACTATGGTTTACAGTTGACTCTCGAACAACTTCAAGGCTAGAGGCACCAATCCCTCATGCAGTTAAATATCCATGTATAATTTTTGACTCCCCCAAAACTCAACTACTAATCACCTACTGTTGACCAGAAGCCTTACTGAAAACATACAATTGATCTTGTACATGTATTATATACTGTATTCTTATAATAAAACAAGCTTGGGAAAAGAAAGTGTTATTAAGAAAATCATAAGGAAAAAAAGACACATTTATAATATTGTACTATATTTATGAAAAATATCCACATGTAAGTGGACCTACATAGTTCAAACCCACGTTCAAGGGTCAGCTGCATTTTATTTGTATTCATCTTCAATAACCTTATTAGGTAAGAACTGTAATTTTTTCCATTCTACAGAAGGAAATACTGAATCTAAGATTGTATAATGAGTTATTTTTCTAACATCAAGTTGTAAACTTGCTGGAATAGAATTCCAAAGACAATTTGAAACTATAACACCACTGGTGTCATCTGACATCCTCCAAAAAACATATTGGATGAACAAATTTAAGTCTGAGAAGCAGATATAAAGTTTATGTCTTGTGATATACATATGCAGAAATTCAACTTCACACATTCTGTCTATGGCTTGGAGGATGAGAGGTACGATGTAGGCTTTCTCTCATCTGAACCATGACATGCCACTATTTATGGTCTTTTTGACCTGCCTTGTGTTGCTCTTCAATTCTTACAGTTAAAGTGGGCCACTAGGCATAGCCTACCTCAAGTTTCAAATTCTCAAAGTATCTTAAGTTTCTATATTCTCAAAGCAAGAAGTTTTTTTCCCTCGAGCAAGGACATTGATTGTTTTATTTGTTGTTTATTTGAATAAGATTGTAAAGGGTTGAGATCCTTGGTCTCTTCTCTGAATTTAACAAATAGATTAGTACATTCCTAAAGCTTCTAAATTTCTTCAGATTCTTCCATCCTCACACCAAGCAAAATAACACCTCTGGTCCATGTCTAACAGAAATTTCCTTTATTACACACCCCACATGACTCCTCTGAGTAAACTACTTTCTGAATTCTCTGCTAGTTGGCATGCTGGGATATACTAGTATTTTTTTTTCCCTCCTCAAAGCGAAGATGATTTTCAAAGTTCCATTTTCTTCCCATTTATTTTAAAAGTAAAAATTGCACAGTGATTTATTTTTTCTCTGCTGAAGTAATATGTACCTTATCCTTACTTGTTTAATAGCTTGAGATGAGCAGGGCAAATAATAATCACAATCATAATAACTACTTTGATTTAAAAATGCATTGGGCAATGTTTCAAAATACCTTCTATACTTATGGGCTGAGTTTTCTACTTTTCTTTCACTGTTTTGCCTTCCGTCTAAATATTAGAAGATCCATAATTCTGTGTTTGTTTGCATTTGAAAATTTCTCTCAGGTTTTATTTGTTGTAATTACTATTTGTTTAAAAGAACTTGTCCCCACTACTGTGGAAAAAGTAGGTTGCTGAATGTTAGAAAATGCTTGCCTCTCCATAATTTATATCCAACTCATGGCTTTAGGATCTGGATGCAAATACTAATATTGCCTGCTACTTTGAATAACCAGGATGCAAGGAGGGAGTATTATCTGGTCTCCATGTTCTTCCCCGTGAATGATCCTTAAATGTGATCAAGGACTCCCTGCAGCTTTTCCTATAAGTTGAGTCAGCTCAAGGAATCCTCAAGGTTACTTGCAGTCATCTTGTTCTGTGGCTTCTTCTAGTTCTATTTTTACATAAAATTATTCCCATTAGTCTTCTGTCTTTGAGAAATTACTTAAAGCTATAGTTTCCCAGTGACGTTTTGTCTTTTTTTCTAATGGCACAATTCATCGATTTATTCATTTTGAAATCCTTTTTTTTTCTTTTTTCAGTGAAATTAGGGATAGGAGGGAGAAAAGATATTTGTACCCATTTTGCAATCTTGATCCATTCTCCAAATAATTTTATTTTTATTTTCTAAAACACAAATTTAAAATCTCTTGATTGTTTAAAATCCTTATTGACTGCCTATAACCCCCAGGGTAGTAACCAAATTTATTAACACATCACACAAGACCTCCATGATTTTCCAGCTGCTTTAGATTAAACTCTCGTTAGCCTCAACCCCCATTCTATGTTAGCCACAGTACACCACAGAGTTTATAATTCTTAAAATCAATATGCTCCTTCTCATCTTTTATGGCCATATTTTTTGCCTGCTCTTTGTCTGGCTTAAATTCTTTCAAGTTTTATGACATCACTATAATGTCAATCTGACATTATAGGATGAATTCTTTGACTTTTCTCTCAACCTAATGAGATTCCTTCTCTGTGCAATTTTAACATCTTAGGCATATATCTATTTCAAAACTTGGTATTACATTATGTTGCAATTTTTCACATAAATGTCTTCTTACTAGGCTGTTAGCTCCTTAAACAAAGGCTATACCTTAGTTGTCTTCATAGTTTCAGTTCCTAGAGTCTTACAATATATATGCTAAAATATTACTGAATAATTCAGTGAAGTATGACATAGTCACAAACTATTGCATATATGGTAATAATATCAACACATGAGGATATAATAACAATATCTCAGTAACAATTGATTTCAGAAAGACTGTGTCATACCAAAGTTAATCGTAGGAACTTCACTTTAGGCCAGTCTCCACTTTTGTTTTTGTGGAGACAGAGAATAACTTTTGATCAAATCTGAAAAGGAAAATTAAATCAATCTGATGAGTTATTTTCGCCTATTAGAATAACCTAAGCATCTTTTATCTTTGTATGTAAGTATTCCTAAAATTTAGTCATCTTATTCCTCTTCTCTGGAATGTCTTTGAATTTCCTTCCTCTAGTCCATTGCTTTATATATGTCTTGTTAAAGTGAAAAAGAAACAACTAAATGCTTTATATCTATCTTGTTAAAGCAAAACAAAAAACAAAAAATGAAACAAAAAACTAACCAAATATTTTAAGATTTAATGTTACCCTATAAAATAAATAATTTGTCAGTGATAAAGATCACATTTTCCATTTTATAATTAGCTAAATATTATTTTCCCCAATCAACTCTATAATTACACTTATCCAAAGTTTGATTTTCTATTCTTACTTAAGTTTTTAATTTCTCCTCTGCCAGAGAACCTCTTACCTAAGGAAATATATCTACTTATCTATTAATTGGATATCAATCTCTTATGAAAATAAGAATTTTTGTCAGTGATCACTAATGATTTGGAAGTTAAGAAGGAGAAAAGGCAAAATATACTTGAAGATAACATTTTTGAAATACAGATTATTTAGGGACCATGTATTAATATTATATGGGAGTCTTCCCTCAGATCTATCAATAAAACTGAAATTTTTAACATACTAAAATCAATTAAGCAATTGATTAACATCCTCACAACCAGAATAAAATCTTTCCCTAGGTTTCATAACATATATATTTTAGAGTTCACTCTATCCATCAGTAAAAATAATCATCTCAACTTTTTTTAATCTCAACTTTTTGTCCTAATCATTTTTATAACAAATGCATTGTAGAAGATTAGCTTTTTCATTTCTTCTGACAAATTCAAAACATAAACTCAAAGAAGTATCACCTGGCAAATGCAGCATAATTTCAGATGCAAATGATAATTGAGATTATTAGTCATGAAACTGTGAAGATTAGCTTTTCAAAGTATAAATCCATATCTAATATTGTGTAGTTTTGTGCTGACATGAAATATTTATTGTCAAGGCACAGATTTTTTTTCTTCATATACTTTTTAAATGTTATAGTCTTTGAGCAATATGCACATCCTTAGTCATAGTTTTGATATAAAGTTCACTAAAGTTACAACAGAGGTCTTGGACGTGGTAATAAGGAAAGGAGAATGTGAAGTGACCCTGATGGTGAAGAAATTCAATGGAATTTTGAGGGCCTCCTCTACTCCACTGGATGCTGAACCTTTGAGTTGGGCAAACAGAATTTTATCCATAGCGCAAATACCAAGACCTAACAGTTCCATAGTGCTTTTCCTGTGCCCAGTTATGGTTTAAGTGCTTTCGGATGTCAGTTCATCATTGGAATCATATTCAATTTTAAAATAATAGTTGAAGTAACTATTTTTTTGGAGAAGTGAATTAATGCACACAGAGTTAGACAGCTAAGTTAATTAATGGTAGGGTCGGGGATTTTAAGAAGCTAGGGAGTCTGTTTCTAGAAATGTGCTCTTATACCTTGAGTCATACTCTCTTTCCAATCTACAGCTGATATAAGTTAATAAAAAGAGATAAACTAAGAGAAACAAAAAAATCTCATTTAAATTTCTCCCTACTATTTAAAAGATTGAATAAAAAGAAACACACTGTAATCATATTAGATTAGTTGAAATTTAGACAATAAATTAATAGGGAGATATAGTGTATATGTATTGTTCGAAAATTTATTTTGAAACCTTAAAATTTCTTTCTTCCTAAATAAAAATACCACAGGATTGTCAACATGCTCCTGTTTCTTGCTCACAGATGTGAAAGTTAACATTGATGTTTAATAATTTGTTTATTCTACCTATGAAGAGTGAAGAAATTTGTCTATATTCACATGATAACGAGTTACTTTTACCTAAGAATATGTTACAATGGTAAACTGAAATTATATAATAAAATGTAGAAATGTTTACTTTATTGTCCTCAAGTGAACTTTATTTCTCATTCAGATGTCTATTGATCTTAGATTTTATTTTCTTCAACTAGACCAATGCTTTTCAACTTATACATGGAATCACGTAAGTATAATATGGCGCTCCATCTGAGTACACTGGGGTAACCTGGCACAGATTTTGAGGCAATCGTGTAGTTTAGTAAAAAACATATTTTGCTTACTATTATATTAATAGAGAAGGAAAAGCGAAGCACAAACTTTTGAATGTGTTTCATACTGAATCACATTGCAATTTCAAAAAAATTCATATTTGAAATATGATTTACATATTTCATATATACACTTTTTAAAATACAATTTTTTGAGTAGCAAATGGAAGAAAATCAAATTATACCTCTGATAAAACAACAGTAATGATTATTAACCATAGTTCCCAAAGGAAAATTGCTGCTTTGAACTTTGTCAGTAAATATTAACCTATAATTCTACACAGTTCTTGAATATTTCATTGCGTTTAAATGTCAGTGAAGAGTATATGTTAGCGATTAGTATCATTCAAATAAATTTCAAGAAATAAGTTGAAGAAATTCACATTGTTTTCGATTTCCTTTTAACGCAATACTTTTTGATAAAACTCTACTTTTGTCTGTTAACCCATTATATTGTCAAGAAAGAAGGAAGGAAGGCAGGAAGGAAGGAAAGAAAGAAAGAAAAAGAAAGAAAGAAAGAAAGAAAGAAAGAAAGAAAGAAAGAAAGAAAGAAAGAAAGAAAGAAAGGAAGGAAGAAAGAAAAAGGAAGAAAGCTATGTTTTGATGAACACTCTCCTGATTTGAAAATGATACTTGGGTGATTGATCATGTTACTTTGATAGCATTTAATATAGAATTTAGATTTATAGGCAGGCTTGTATATAAGGGAACTTCTCTCTTCCTTTACACTCTTCTGTCATTGCAGCTCAAACGCACACACACACACCTACCCCTAGTTTTTCCATAAATTTACCTAGTTCTCCATAATATCTTATTCATCTTCAAATTGTTAATATACCATTTTGAGTAATTTATTCACAATAGTTTGTTTAGGAAGTTAAGTGGAGAATGCACAGTGTTCTCTATTCAATAAATCTATTGCTATGAATTGAGCAGTACATAATCACAGCTATAGATTCATCAATCTTCAAGAAAAACATTATGGATTTAGTAAACTTCAGGGTAGTGTCTCTCTCATTGACCCATCACCAATACATTAACTCATATTGTCATGTAAAAGTGGCAGCTTTTCTTTTTCCATCGATTCATTGGTCCCAAACAAACACTGACATTTTCATTATTATCGTTACTGACCTAAGCCATGGAATATTCTGACAGTGCAAGCCAATCAAAGTCTAATCAAAATAAGTCAGTATTAGAGTTCTGTCAAATTGAAAATGCAAATATTCACATTTTAAAGTTTCATAAAATTCTTAACTTTCCAAGTTTCATAGGCACATGAAACCATTTTCTAAAATACATGAAATCTATTGAAGTGAAAGTAAACACAGGATAAAGCTAGAAAAGACAACCAAAACTAGAAACATAGATGAAAAGCCTAAAGGTCTATTTTCTTATTTTGACCAGAAAAACCAGAGAAAATTAGATTTATATAAATATGTAGCGATTTTTGCAAACTTATTTTCTTGCATCTGATTGCATTGCATTGTGTTTTCAAGGAAGCTCAGTTCTAGTTTGACCTCTATTAAATCTCAAAAGATCCAATTGTTTTCAATGCCACCATTGTTTTTATTCTCTATGATTTTAGGGTTTTTTTTAATATGATGTCCATTCTTTACAAGGTTCCTAGTGACATATAACTGTAAAATATCATTAAGTGTGTGGAAAATTGGAGGAGATTATCTCACTTTGCTTTAACAACTACAGACATATATTGAATTGATATTTGGTTTAGACTCTCTCAATCTATAGTTATATTCAAATTGTAGATAGATATCTTTCCCTCCCTGAGAATTAACGCAAGTTGCTAGTGCAGGAAACAGATGTCAAAACAAATTGTTCATATCAAAACAGTGTGAGAAACTCTAACATGTATTCTAGTATAAAGATAAGCAAGGAACATTTAATCACTCTGTTCTATGTGATATCAGCATGAGAAGGAAGGAGATGGAGCAGAGTAAGATTATGTGACTGACCCAGGTCATCAAAGGAGAGGAAGTGTTGCATTGATAGATCAAGAAACAGTCACTGACTTCTGAGTCTTCTGGTCTGTGCAGATGTCTTGTCTATCTGATCACTAAATTTGTTTCTGGCATATGGTACTATGGTCTTTATCTTGGGAAATTCATGATTCTAGAAGATATCCCCAAAAGGCGGGCAGTAAGTAAAATCCATGAACATGGGACTCCCTCCTTGTTCTCTTCACTTTTTGTCCTTGACTCTGGGAATTTGATTCAGGAAGAGGGAGGCTTGACACAAATTTCTGGTTACCTATGGCATCTGTACTTCCGCCATACATCCCCAGCCTGGAAAATAAGCTTTTCTTTTTCTCTTCCACTGTAGCCACTGGATACACGATGATCCCTATACAATATTTGATCCTTACTTATTGAAGAAATGCTGGGATCTGAGTTGGTTACGTCTGACACTTGATATGAAAGCCAAGGGAACAGTAAAGATGAGGAATTAAAAAGGATTGAACACAATTGCTTTTACATGCCAAAATATCATTTCTGTTCAGGTATAACCAGAACATTTCTTAGAGATTGCTTGAGAATTCACAGGAAGTTGACAATGAAACTTCAGCCTGGTATTTCAATATCATTGCTTAAACCATACTATGGTTGCTGATTTTACTGAAAGTTTTCTTGCCTCAAGGAGCTATCAGTACTACTGCTGACCTGCCTGTATAGAAGGGAGATGAGTATGGTAGGATAGCAAGCAGGGGATATTTGTGCAAGGCTTATTATTTTCTGGCAAAGAGTTCAGATTTTACACAATTTTGGGTAGGTTAGCTAGTGTTTACAATTTACTCATACTTCCCATATGGGAAATATGCTATAGGGGCTGGACTGATGTTATTGCAATAATTTAGTTTAGAAGAAAGGAAACCAGTGAAAAAAATAGTGGCCTAGACAAATATGAAAATAAGTCATAGGAAGTTGTGATAATTTTTCTAACATACACTTTGGCAAAGAAGACATATTTTAGAATTGTATGAATATTGCTGTGGAAAGAGAGTAAAGAAGGATTGTCCCAATATTTGGTCCTATGCGATGAGTGAATGGTAGTGCCAGTTGATTGGGAGTGAGGTTGAAATGAAGACATGCTAAGACATATATCTCTCTTTGACATTCAAGTGGAGATATCAATTATATAACTAGGTCTTGACAGAATTACAAAAGCTTCTAAAGTTATTTTTCTCTTAGGAAAGACTTAGGTATGTAATAGAAACTTGATTGTTGACCTCGATTCTCATCTTAGCCCTTAACAACACACCATAATCTATTGAAAAATGAGTTTGAAAACTACTTACTTTATTCTTATTGGCAAGTTATTTTCATAAAAGGCTTACAAACAGTTCTAGAAAATAAAAGGACTATCTTTATTTTTACCAAGAAACCTACGGGTTTTTTAAGTCATTTTTTTTTAAGGCAGCCCAAGTATCCATTGAAGAATGAATGAATGGATAAGCAAAAATTATAAACATACAGTGGAATATTATTCAACCTGAAAAAGAAAGAAAATTCTACTGTATGCTACAACAGGAATGAAACTTGAGAATATTATGCTAAGTGAAATAAGCCAGTCAGTAAAGAACAAATACTGTATTTTTCCACTTTTATAAGGTACTTAAAGTAGTCAAATTTATGGAGACATAAAATAAAATCATGGTTTTCAGGGGCTGGGGGGAGGGAAACTTTGGAGTTACTGTTTAATGCGGATAAAGTTTCAGTTTTGTAAGATGAAAGAGGTTCTGGAGATGGATGGTGCTGCTGGTTGCACAATATTATTAATGTGTCTAATACCACTGTATACTCAAAAGTGGGTAAGATGGCAAATTTTATGTTTATTATACCACAATAAAAAGATGGAAAAATTTTTTTTAAAGAATAAAAAAAAAGGAATGTCTGAAACAGAAAGATGCCATGTTTACTTTTAAAAACTCTATAAACTGATTTGAAATAATTTTCAAATGACTTTTACTGGTATTTTAGAAGGCAAAAAAAATCACAAAATGAATAAATTTATTTAGTAAGACTAAACTGTTTCTTAAACATAACAAGGTGTTATTGGATAATAGAAGAGAGGAGTAATACAATAGTTGATTTGTACTATAAATACCCTTTCAGCATGAGATGCTATATATATAATACATACAATACAGACAGATAAAAAGATTTGTATATATGCATACATATGTTTTAAAATGTAGGGTTTATTATTTATTTTTTGCTCCCAGTTTCCAAGAGGAAGGAGCATACCATGCCATGAAAGACCACATGGGAAAGCACCAGGATCAGTCAGGAGACAGAAAGAGCAATAGGAACGCATGGACAAGAGCCTTTATTGGGGTTCCCATGGTAAAGGCAATGGGAAATCAGAGTAAGCAGCATAGGATTGTCTCATTTTGAATAATTTCAGTGGGCTCTGGAGTGTAGAGGCTGTCTTGAGTTATCTGGTACCTGGCTCTGGGGTAATACTGGGTAAGGAGACAGTGGCCCAACCGTAAGAGCTTGATTAAGGAGGTAGTTGGCTACTATGGGCTCTGGATTGGTTGGTGTGCACATGAAAGGTACACTCCCTACCCACCTTATTACCTGTCATTCTTTTATCATCAAAAACATAATAAAAGAGCCAAGAGAGAAGAAAGAAAGTTAAATCGCAAAATCTACAATGCAAGAGGAACTGAGGAGTGACACTGTTGACTGTTTGCTCTTTCATAGGGTGATTATGACTGAAAAGCTAACCTGATGCTGGGATAATATAAATTCTTTTAAAATATACTGAATATCTACCTGGTACCAGGAACTGTTATTTGCTAGAAACACAAAGATGAGTAAAATGCTTCTGACCTTCAGGAGTTTCTAAGTGCTAGAAACTACCAATAACCAAGCAGGTAATCACATTAATACTCAAGGCTTAAAATGACACTTGTGTATTTCTTGTTCACATTGTTGCTCAAGATCTTCAAAATCTGCGGGGCTTTTCACAGCTCTGCTCTATGTAGCTTCTATATTCTGGAATAAAATAAAAAAACTTCAACCCTAGAAACCTGATGAAATTGCAAAATGGCTATTTAAGTTTTCGCTCAGAATTGGCAGGCTCGTGACTTCTCTTATTTCCTTGGCCAAAACAAATCACAAACCTAGTTAGTTGTTAATGTAGCAAAACAATATAATTCTCCTACTAGAAGGAAATAAAATTACACAGCAACAAACAGGAATATATATATTCTCTGAATATGTATATATATGTATAGAGAATATATATGCTCTCCGTCTATATGCAACAAGGAGAACCAGACAGTATATTGGTATTGGGGACAACACTGGAGTACAACAAAGGAATCCATCAGTGGAAATACCTAGTTATTACCTTATGTCTCATTTTCCCCTCCCACAGCTAATGTTACAAAGAACAACACAATATATGTTCCTTTATGGGTCTGTTCGAGAATTTTAGTGGGCTCTATACCCAGGGGTAGAATTCTGTAGCCTGATTTTGATCAAATAGTCTTATTTCAAAATCTGAATGACAGAGCACCAAGTTTTCTCTTCCCCATGTTTCTGTTGGTTTTTTCCAACTTTCTGAAATTTGATAATTTAATAGTATGAAGCGGTGTGTCACATTTTTAAACTGCCTGTTCCTAATTTTGTCAGTTTCACTATTGGTTTTCTTATTCTTTTCCGGCTTGTTAGCAGAAGTTCCTGTATGTTACAGATGTTCAACATTGTCATTTTTAGACACTGTAATTATCTTCTTCAAATATCGCTTGTTAATTTTATCATCTGTAACCATACCCTATACCTCACCTCACATCCAGCCAGTCACGGAGCCTCGTTTACTCTATTGTGCTAAGCCTCTCAAATCTACCCGCTTCCATCCACCCCCTCTGCCTATATGCTAATTCAGCTTTGTATCATTTATTGCTGGGCTACTGTACTTACTTCTTACATTTTTCACTATCCCATTCATACATCTTTGCTGTATCTTTGCTGTATAAAGCTAGAGTAATGGTACTGTAATAAATAATATAAATAACAACAACCATCATTTGTTTAGGGTTTACCATTTGGCAAATACTATTTTAAGTTGTCTACGTATATTTACTAATGCAATTTTCAAAACAGTCCTGTGAGGCATGTGCCGTTAAGACTCTCATTAATATTTCAGTTGAGTAAATGAGGTTTGAGGGCAGCGTAGCGACGTGACTAATACTAAAACCCCAGCACCGTACTGCTAGATACCACCATTTATTGTTCATATACTGTCTGTCAAACTAGAATTCTAGTCCTGTCATCCTACAAGTTAAAAAAGATTCATGTTTTGACTTAAAAGGAGTTCCAAATTTCACCTGTCCTTATATTCTAGCCTGAACTTTTTTATTTCTTTTTGTTTCTGAAAAATCTATGTGGAGGGTGCTTTCTCAAGACTCCATGTTTTGTGTTTGTTGTTCTTTCTTCCTAGAATTCTCCCTCTTTCCCACATCCATGTGGCTAATGTTTATTTAACATTCAGACATCGAAGAAGTCACTTTCTATGGAAAACTTCCCAGGGTCTACAGGTGGCTCCTTTGATGCATGTTCATAGTATCTCTGAATTGTCTTACCATAGAATAGATTTCACTGTATTTTAATGATCTGACTGCCTTCCTTTCTGATATAGTAGGTTTTAAGCTTTGCAGAGACAAAGATCCCATTTAATTGTTACCTGCGATCCCTAAACACTATGCCTATCCCATACGAGGCACTCAGAAAATATTATTATGGAAAGAAAGAAGAACGAAAAGGAAAAGAAGGAATCAAATCAAAACCAATTTTAAAATTACATAAACGATCTTAAAATTTACATAAAAGTGCTTCATCGTGGAAAAGAGCGTTCTTAAAAATGATAACAAAATCAATAACAACATGCACAAATGAAGAAACGGGGTAGATATCGCGGTTAGGGTAGGGGAATGGCCTGCTGCTGAAAGAGACTTTCTGTTTGAGAAAGCAGGCCAGAGTCTAGTGCAGGCACAAATTGTGTCTTTCGTGTTGTGTTTGTCTGACCTGGTTAAAAGACATCTGTCATGTGTGAGCTGGCCAAAGGATATCAGCATATGCCATTTTCAAATTAGGGATGGGCTGCCAGGATCAGTTCTGGTAGCTTGCCCTTGCCAGCATTTTGTGAAATACATCCTTGTTTTCTCATTAGAGTTGCCAGTCTCCAGCCTGCGGTGAGACAGAGACTGAACGGGTTCCACCTGGGCCTCCGTGCTGCCTTACTTCCGGACCTGTCAGGTCTTCTTGTCTTCTTTTAACATCTCTACTTAAACAGCGCAGTGAGAAATAACGTAAATAGCATTGGATATGCTGGTCATTCTTTTATAATCTTGTTACTTTAAAACAAAACAACTATATTTAAAATGAAATGATTTGTCTCCAAGATTGACATAAATCTAGTAATAATAAAAGAAACCTTTATTCTTTCTTGCTTCTTCTTCCTTCCTTTCTTTCTTTCTTGCTTTCTTTTTCTTTTTTTCTTTTCTTTTTCCTTTCCTTTTCTTTTCTTTTCATTTCTTTTCTTTTTTGTCAGGGGGCTCAGTAGAATCAAATTTGTTTTCTAAGCCATGGAACTTTCTTGGAGATGTAAGGCAAAAGGAGCCTGTTACAATGAAGAAAAGAGAGTTCAAGTAATAAGAGAAACTTTGGTCCATTTCTCCAAGCAGGCAGCTTCAATATTTCCTAATGGTTGCCCATCCGCATATACAATTGTTACCCTCACCCTGCTGTGAATGCCAATGGGGGAGAGAAGGAGAGGAAGCTAGATCCACTCAGTCCTGCGTTCTCCAGCCAACAGCATCCTACCAGCCAAGAGTCTCCTACCTGATCTGGATGGAAAACAAAATTAATTGTTCACAAAAGGAAATTTTCCAGTCATTTGCTTATGAACTTGTGATTCTTTTCCACAATTTCACATAAAATTTTAGGCCATCTTATTTTCTTTTTTCTTATAATTGACATATAAGATTGTGTAAGTTTAAGGTATGCAATGTAATAATTTGATATATGCATACTCTGTTAAATGATTACCACCATAAGTTGAGTTAACACATCCAACATCTTACATAGTTACAATTATTTTTGTGTGTGGTGAGAATTTTTAAAACGTACTCTCTTAGCAACTTTCAAATATACAATACAGTATTGTTAACTATAGTCATCATGCTGTACATTCTATCACCAGCACCTTTGGGAGGTTTGCAAATTATGTGTGGCTTATTCAGTCTTTATAAAAATTAATTAATTTCAAATTATTTTTCTTATTCTGTTGTGCAATGCTTTTACGACATAAATCAAAGCAATCTCCCGCTAGAGTGAAACAATCTGAAAGCAAATACATTGCAAATAAATAGTTCAATTTAAAGTGGAAAAACATTCTTTAGGTAAATACCTAATAGTGCAATTGCTGGATCATAGGATAGTTCTATTTTTAACTTTTTGAGGAAACTTCATACTGTTCTCCACAGTGGCTGCACCAGTTTGCATTCCCACCAACAGTGTAAGAAGGTTCCCCTTTATCCACATCCTTGTCAACACCTGTTGTTTCTTGTGTTGTTGATTTTAGCCATTCTGGCAGGTGTGAGGTGATACTCCATTGTAGTTAAGATTGGTATGTCCCTGATGGTGGGTAATGTTATGCATCTTTTTATGTGTCTGTATATGTGGAATTTAAGAAACAAAACAAATGATTGTAGGGGGAAAAAAGAGAGAGGCAAACCGAGAAACAGACTCTTAACTCTAGAGAACAAACTGATGGTTACCAGAAGGGAGGAGGATGGGGAATAGGTTAAACAGGTGATGAGGATTAAGGAGGGCACTTGTTGTGATGAACCCAGTGTGTTGTTTGTAAGTATTGAATCATTAAATTGTACACCTGAAACTTATTTTACGCTGTGTTAATAGGAATTTAAATAAAAACGTATTAAATAAATAAATAAAAGCTTTAAAAAATAAAGTAGAAAAGCATGTGATTATTTGATCCGCAAAAAGTACTTTATTCTATTAAATTTGAACATAGCCACAACTCAATGCACTCTGTATCATAATAATGTGTCAATAATCAACCACCAAACTACATAATTAAAGTTTTTAATAAATAAGTATTATTCTTGGGGCACCTGGGGGCGTGGTCAGTTAAGTGGCTGACTCTTGGTTTTGGCTTAGGTCATGATCTCAGGGTCCTGAGATTGAACCTGCATCAGGCTCCATGCTCAGTGCCTAGGCTACTTGAGGTTCTTTCCCCCCCTTTACTCTCCCACTCTACTCCTACCTGGCCCCCATCATGCATGCTCGCTGTCTCTCTCTCAAATAAATAAATAAAATCTTTTTAAAAAGTAAGTATTACTTTATAGTTCTAGGAAATCCAATTATAGCCTATTGGGAAATAAGAAATAAGAAATTAATTTTTGTAGAAAAAGTGCCTCCATAAAAATTAAAGAAATAATTGAAATACATTATTTAATATATTCTTTTTAATATATTCTTTTTATTAATATGGTTGAAATATAATAAGTGAGAATATGGAAAAATCACAACCCCATACTTTGTTTAAATACTGAGCTGTTCTCAGAGGCTGTCAGTTGAAGAAGAGAGCTGGCCCTCTTGAGAAAGAAGCTGCAGTGTGACTATAAGTGTGTGTATGCATGTGTGTATAAATATACATATATTTTTTTCCTCCCCCAACCTTTGCCAAAAGGGTCATGCAGTCATTTAGCAGAGCAACAAAACAGTGGGTCTCTTGGAATGTGGAGACCAGGTGATGCATATCATTCTGGCCCACATTCTTTTAATTTGAATTCTGTGATCCTCAGGCCCATCATGAGGTTATTTTCCTGAATCCTTAACTTTCAATATATTGCTATCTCTCAAGAGAATCAATCAGTCACATGTGGCAAGTTGATTATATTGGATTCTTTCTCTCTTGAAAAAGAGATGAGTAACAATTTGTATTTACTCGCATTGTCACATATTCTGGAAATAAATTTGCCTTGGCTGTTCGCATTCAGTCTGCCAGTACCACTCTCTGAGGACTTGGGGTCACGGGATCACTCAGAACATGGCCTCAGACCCAGGGAATCACTTTACAGTGAAGGCAAAACAATGAAGGGAACATGATCATGGCATCAACTCTTTCTGCCTATATCACTTGGCTGCTGACCTGAGGGATCTTTGAGGCGGTCCTTTAAAAGGCTCAGGAAAAGTGTTACTTTGATGAATATATGATGTGGAGATGGGGTCCCCTGTCAAACCAACAACTACCCATGCTGCTGCTGCTTTGTTTCTAGTAACTAAAATACAAGATCTTGGGAACCAAAAAGTAGAAGTAGAAATGCTCCTTGTCTTCAGCATTTTCTTAATCCATTTGGGGGATTTGGGTTTTCATCTATGCAATTTTTAGGATTTCTTATCCTAGAAGAGTTAATTGAATATTATTTACTTGATATGTTAAGATTACTGCTGTATAATCAGGGCAGTGAAAAGATTGCCTGGAATTCAAGGACTACTGGGGGTCCTTACTCGGGCTACCATTCCTTGTGATAGCAGCCATAAGTGCTTTCTGGGAGCACTTCCCAAATACTTTTTCTGCACCTAACTCTGTACCTTAGGGTCTTTCTTTGGGGGAACCCAGGTAAAGAGGTGGATAACAATAATTATGCTGCCGTGGATGTCTACGGCCCCTATAAGAGTTGATGCATCCACTTCCCCAGCTGCTGTATAGGTTGGTTGCTAACAGCTGTGCTTTCTTGGGAGCCTTGCCACTCTCTCCTCCAACAGATGGAAGCTACCTTGCTCTCACTGTAGACCTCAGCAGATGACCTGGCCTTAAGGTAGGATAAACTGTGTTGTCTAATTTTTGTTCTAGAACCTACCTCCTTGTGGTATTAGACTAAAGCTAGTCTTCAGAAGAGTCACATGCTTGTTTGCTTCACTTTCCCCCATCCCCCGCCACCACCTTATCCCTCACATTGTCCTCAGTGTACTTCCTTAAACAATCATTTGAGTAGATGAAAAAAAAATTGCTATCACAGGCTTTGCATCTGGAGAAGCTGACCTAAACCACATGACATTTCATCTGAGTGACGCGTTTGCATGTGTGGGGACTCCAGACACTAGCCGGACCGCACTGGTAGAAAGGTGGAAAAGGGCTCATTGGGAAGACAAGGGCAGTTAGACATTGGCTGTTCCACGTAAAGGAGGCTTAAGTCTGCTATTTCAAGGTGTTAAAACCTAAGGAGAAAAAGTGACCTAATCTCTGGAGAGCTTTGAAGGATTCAAAAGCAGAGGGACTTCTGTGTATGTGGATAAAGGTGCAAGATTCCAGTAAGAAATGGCGACGTGGTAGTAGTACAGGACTTTGAGTAGCTGCATAGAATTTCTGGGATGCATCTCTGGTGAAAGGATGATTCCTTTACACCCGTGGGTGACCAGTACGAGGTGATGATCTCTGCCTTGTAGAGTTCTGTGAAGCACAGCATAGAACAGACCTACAGAATGTTTCCTGAGGCTATATGACAAACATGACATAAGCATAATGTAAACCAAACATAACACAGAGAACCACTAGACCCAAAGAGACCTCCTGGAAGAGATCGAAGAACTTTACCAAAGTCACCTACATGAAATGAAAACTAAAGGCCAGAAGAAGTAATTGAGGTCAGACTAATAGATGACACCTGAGGACCAGGCCTGGCTCTTCCTACAAACATCATTTTGCTTATTGAAACACCCACCTTTATTCAGTTGAAATTTTGGAGAAAAATAGAAATTCCCTGATTTTCACTGATCTGTAAAAGGGAATTATTAGACTTTTAATCAAAGATCATCATGATTAAGATATATCTCTAATACTTTAATTTATAATGTAAATAGTTACTAGTTCAATACTTAAATGAAAATGAAATCCAACCAACTTGAAGTTAACATCTATTGTTGTAAAGCAGGTGACGGCAAGTAATAGCAAAATGCAAAAAAAAAAAAAAGTGATAGCAAGTGATAGCAGACCTTTGGGCAGTTTATAATAAATGTTTTCAGATATACTTATTTTAAATGGGCAAATAGCTGTATTTCTGGAAAGAAAACATTATTTAGAATCTGAATAAATAAAAATCCTCAAGGAAAAAATATATTTTAAATTTCTATTGTGATTTACTATTTAAAATTTATTTGCTTAATATTAGCTGATTGAATCCTCACTAAAACAATAGATGAAATATCAGTTATTCACTTTTTTTGGCTGAGGAACTGGGACTTGGTCCCAGGAAAATTATACATGTTATTTGATATAATTGTCAAATTTTACACGTAAGTTCTCCTCTTTCTATTCAATCTCCATTGTTCTTTCCGATATACTGTAGCTCTTGCTCTTTTGCCATATTATTTTGTGTGAGTAGTAAATCACTTGGAAAAATGGATATCACGTCCAAGTACAGCCTAACTCTTCCTCAAATAAATTTAGTCAGAATATACTAAGGGAGATTATAACAACTAACACAAAGTAATTACATTTTGTTTTCCTTTGTGATTTAAAGTTTTGTTATTTTGAATACAACTTCATGGGAAATGTGGTTTTCAAAATTAAGGCTATTGTTACTTTGGGTTCTTAGAATAGACTATAATTATATAAAGATATATTAATCCAGATACATATTTTAAAGTAAAAATTAATCTAACAAAAATGATACTCTTCAACAAGAGACCGATCAAATCTCTTTGTTTTCACAAGGAAAAAAAATTGAGGATTTATATGTGAGGGAATTTTGTGTTTCATCCAGCCAGACCACTTTATTTTATTAAAGATCAAGACGCAGAGGGGCACGCCTGGGTGGCTCAGTCCGTTGTGTCTGACTTCCGTTCAGGTCACGGTCTCAGGGTCCTGGGGTCCTGGGATTGAGCCCTGCATCCCGCTGGGCTCCACACTCAGTGGGAGGTCTGCTTCTCCCTCTCCCTGTGCCCCTTCCCCTGCTTGTGCTTGCTCTCTCTCTTTCTCTCAAATAAATACAATCTTAAATAAAGTAAATAAATAAGTAAATATCAAGGTGCAGAAATTCTAAAGTTGAAATTTCTTGCTCACTTCTATAGCTAGTTTATAGATTTAGGACTTCTCAGGGATATTTCCACCAGACCACACTGAGAATAGTGAGAATTTAGATTTTTATATGCCTTGGGCTTTAAGGTGTTTGGTTTTCCATTTAATGCCTCTTAAATAGAAACTATTAAATAATTATTCTCACCTTTAATCAGATTACAATAATATTAACATGTATAATACCTTAACATTACCACATTGTGAACACTCAATATGGAAATGGAAAAAATAACGTCAAATTGATAATAAAAAAATAAAAAATAAAGCCAGACTTAAACAATGTTGTGGGACTTGCAGAATGATTAGTGCAGTACAGGAATTATTTTAGTAGTTTTATAAAGCACTTATTGGAAACTACACCTAAAAAAAATCTATGCAGTGTAATTTCATTATAAACTCCATGAACTTTATCCTTTGACATTCAGAACAATTTCCAGAAATAGCTCTTCAAATAACTTCTAATTTAACAGGATTATTTTCTATCTGAAATTATTCATCACATCTGGGAAATAACTGATAGAAGATTTTTTAAAACTGCAGTTATTTTAGATGATACTGGTAAGGTGCTTTTTAAAAAAAAAAAGATTTTATATATTGAGAGAGAGATTGAGAGTGCACACACACTCTCGTAGGTGTACAAGTTGGAGGAGGGGCAGAGGAAGTGGGAAAGAGAGAATCTCAAGCAGCCCCCCAACATGAGACTCAATCTCATGACCCTGAGATCATGACCTGAGCAGAAATCAAGAGTCACAGGCTTCACCAACTGAGTCACCCAGGCCCCCCATAAGATGCTTTTTTGAATTACAATTCATGGTATATTTTGCTTACCTGGTACTCTTTAAGGCAGTGACAATCTTAACCTTTTTTAATTACTGTATTTAGCTTATTTTAAGTAATGTCAGCATTTAGTCCTTTAGTCTTAAGGTACAATAATAGTAACACAAATTGATAGCATACATCATAATCACGACTGAGGGGAATAAAAAAGTTTGAATGATATTTCTATGCTTTACCAAACCTTAGGAGATGGAATATTAAAGAGAAAAAAAGTAATATGATTTCACACACTGATTTGGAAGTTTTGATGGTTTGTAAATATTAAAGGTTTAGAACTGCAATTCATGGATTTGCCGTATAGCAATTTGTCTGTGTGACAGAAACACAATGTTTGATGGACTGCTTCAATCACTTCATTCACCACTGAGCTGGAACTAAGAAGAAACATCTGTACAGTACAAAGTGACATGACTCAAATATTTCAAGAATAGAAATGAAAATGAAATGGGTGATTCATCATATTGAAACCAAAAAGTGAATTTATCTGTACAATATAATTATCTTAATTGGTGTTACTTGAAAATGAGGACTAAATTTCCCAATCATATTAAATTACTACTAGTTAATTATGGGAAAGTGCAGAGAAATTTTAACCCCAACAAACATGATTGCACCTGTAGCGCTGTTTACACAAATTCATGCATTTGAATTATCAGCTTCAATTCCTATCTTCTAGGAAAGAAATGGTACAGTGAAATTATTATTTGATATATGACTATATTGATGTTTCAAAGCAAGTTTTCCTTTTTTTAAAATTTTATTGTTTTTTAAAATTTATCTTTTATATTCCTCTGCTATTACATGTACTGGAATCAAAGTGATTTATACAATTGTAAGTTCCAAAAACTTTTTTAAAGTTCCAAGAAATTATTAGATTAAAAGTATTATACAATTATAGTATTTAAGCCAAAAATAAATAAGTCCCTTTGCATTTAAAGTAAGTTCTATTCTACTCATCATGATTTCTTCTTTTTCCAATATC
This sequence comes from Ursus americanus, assembly GCF_024610735.1. Lineage (NCBI taxonomy): Eukaryota > Metazoa > Chordata > Mammalia > Carnivora > Ursidae > Ursus > Ursus americanus. Next base: position 58,336,256 of record NC_142130.1, read on the forward strand.
AATTGCCATTTTTAAACCTTTCGTTTTGAGATAATTTCATACTTAGAGAAAGTTTGCAAGAAAAATACAGAAAAACTCTTATAGAAACTTCACGAAGATTTTCCAATGTTAACATTTTACGGCATTTGCTTTATCATTTCTCTCTATGTATACATGTGTACTACTATTTGATCAGCTGTTTAGTGTGATACCTTTATTCCCCTAAATCAGTTTGCATTTCAAAAAAATTTAACCATGCTACAGTCATCAAAATTGGGAAATTTACGGTGATACATTACCTAATCGTTGAGACATTCAGATGTTAAAAATGTTTCAGTGTTCTTTCTTGCAAAATGTTTTTAATTTCTAGTCCAGGATCCAATCCAGTATAACGCATTGCATTTAGCTGTCTTGTTTCTAGTTTTTTCAGATTTTCTTAGTCTCAGATCGTTGGCTTCTTCGAAAATTATAGGCCAGTTATTTTGTAGAATTATAGGCCAGTTATTTTGTAAAATGTCGCTTGATTTGGCTTTGTCTGATGTATACTCATGATTAGATTCAGGTTATGCAGTTTTGGCAGAAATATCACGAAAGTGAGGCTCTGCCCTTCTCTGTGATAGGAAGTGATATCAGCAGGAAGTGATAACTTGGCATTTTTAAATAGCCTAGCTTAACGAGGGTTTTACTTCTGTCATTCTGTCATTCTTGTAACAGTATCATTCTTCTCAGTGTATACAATGTTATTTAAGCCATTATGTTTGTTACTTATTGGGAGTTCAGGATTTTTATACTCTTTGATCAAGTGGACACTATATTTACTGCTTTTCCTTTTGTCATTTTTATCCCTTTTTTATTATTCCAGATACATATTTGAAATGGATGTTTATTAGCTATTACTTTTTTTCTTGGTCTCAGGCCTTTTTGAATATCATTGGACTTGGCCTGATCAGAGCTTCTGTTTTATCTTCCATCAACCTCTGTGTAGAACCACAGGGGAAATCTTTAAAAAAAGAAAAAAAAAAAAGAAAAGAAAAGAAACACACAGCTGCCACCTAAATTTTTCGTTTTCAATCCTTCCCCACGTATCTTCTAGATATGACTTTCCTTCATAAAGGTCAATAATTAAAGCTTAAATCCCTTCTACAGTAGACCAGTTGAGAAATTAGGGTTCACAAAATTTATGAAATACCAGGATTAGTCTTAGATATACTAAAATCTCAAGAAATGTGTTTTCCCATAAGTTTTGTCTAAGAAAGGTGTTTTTTCCCCTGAATCTGAGTTACAAAAATAATATATTTCATTGAATAATGAATAGATTGATAGTAGGATATCTCACTGAATAACTCTACAGATCACTGATCTGATCAAAGTGAATTGGTTCAAGAAAGAGATTTCTCTTTTATCCACAACAAATCATGTAGCAGCCCTCCTGCAATGTAGTAGGCATTTGAGATTTCCACTAACAACATTCTTTTAATTAGTTCCTGCCTTTTGTGTAGCTGCAGACCTTGTAGGTAGTGCTGGAGATGATGACAAATTTGTGGCTTCTTGAACTTTTGACCTAAGTAATTGGTCCAAGACCCCTCTCTGGGTTTAAGGTAGTTCCTGTTGCTGTTCTATTTCGTCACTTAAATTCCTCAAGGCAAAAGAGCAGGAATGGATATTTATCATTTTAATAGATTTCTATGGAAGAGTCATTTTAATAAATAGCCACTACAAAATACACAATTTTGGCTTGAGCATATGTATCTCTTATGTTTCATGACGTGCATTTATTTTCTAGGGGGAATTTGTAACTCACCAATAAGGTGTCTGGAATAAAAGTGGAACTGCTATCATGACGCATACCCTCTATAAGTCGCCATACTGTTCTACTCTGCAAACTCAACTCAGTTTTATATATAGTTGAGATAGCTACCCTTTCCTTTCCTTTCTTTCCCCGGAAACTGTGATTTATCTACCATAAAAAAAAAAAAAAAGCACTGTTAATTGTGCTATGGGCTTAGGTGTTGTTCCTCACAAAAATGATCTTACAATTTAGTGACTCAGTCACTTTCACATGGTTGTTGATGCTGAATGTGTCCCTCCAGATCCCCTTAACCAGCTGGTGTGCCTGTGTCCCAGCTATTATGAGGCTTGTGCTTAGCAGACAACTTGTACTTGCCCCCTTTTCCAGAAAATTGTTCTTGGTCAAATAGCACACACCTCAGGGAATCTTCTCCCCACTCTCACCTCTTTTGAGGGCAGACTTTGGCCAGTGACTGACTAACTGGTATAAGAGTTCAAAGTAACTTGTTGCAAGGAAGCATTGACTTTCTGGTGAAATTTATGTTCTACAGCTTCCACATGGGATCAGACTGGAACTAACCTCCAGCTAAGATGACATCATGTTTAAAATTTGTCTTTTGACCTTTATTGCATCACTTTTTTCCCTTGTCCTGAGAGCTTTTCCCTAATAAGTACTTGAAAAAAATCTCCACCTTAGACTCTGTGTCTAGAAAACTTGACCTAAGATAAGTGCATATGAGGAATCATTCTAGAAAGTAGCTCCTAAAAATGAGATTCTGGACAACAATGAGGATCTCAACACTGGTTGCAAGTGGAGTATTGACAGTACTTGGAATGCTCTAGCAGTGCAATTGCTAAGGCCTTGCCTTATGATGGGTTGGAATAGGATGTACTAAAAAAAAAAGAGGGTGTACTAGCAATGTAATATCTCAGGTGTCGGACAGATATGGAAGAGGTAGCAATTATAGGAATAGAATTGGATGGCTGTTGCTAAGTGCCAATGATTAATTAATTTGAGAAAGTGATAGTCTCAGATTTATTAATCAATGATTTAAAGCAATTTGTGAAAGTCAAAATGCCTCCTTGGCAGTTTTTAAGGAAACCCTTATCTCCTGCAGCTAGAGGATGAAGGAGGCTGGCTATCAGGCATAGGGAGTAATTGTAAGTGGTAGAAATTCAGAGAAGACTGAATTCTCAGACTAAGCATCCCCTATTCTAGAGTCAACACCATAAAAGTAACGGGAAACATGAAATATAAGGGCAGATGAACTAGGATCCCTGAATGCCTCAGTGCCCCTTGTTAGAAGAAAATGGCAATCCTTTGCTTAAAGATTACGAAGAGCTCAGGGGTGCCTGGGTGGCTCAGTCATTAAGCGTCTGCCTTTGGCTCAGGGCGTGATCCCAGGTCCCAGGGATCAAGCCCCGCACATTGGGCTCCCTGCTCCACTGAGAGCCTGCTTCTTCCTCTCCCACTCCCCCTGCTTGTGTTCCCTCTCTCGCTGGCTGTCTCTCTCTCTCTCAAATAAATAAATAAAATCTTTAAAAAAAAAAAAAGATGAAGAGTTCTTACCTGTTGTAATTTATTGGCAGGATGCTTCTTTCTCTCTTTAGGATCTGCCTACCTCCTCTCCTTGCCAGCAGACCAATAACTGTGGTCCAGTCTCAGCATGACCTAACTGGGAGTGAATATTTTAAAAGTGCTGAATGAGGGGGATGTGTGTGTGTGTGTGCATGTGTGTGTATACACATACTTTAAACTGGATAATGTTTTTTGTCATATCCGAGCGCTCTCTTGTGACTTGGGGTTTAATGCCCTAAAAAGGGTGTTTAGAGCCGTTCTGATCCACTGCTGGAATGGTCCCTGGAAAGTAGGAAAATAGCAATGACCCACATTAAACAAAAGCTTGCAGAAGAGTGGAGACAGAGTGGAGGAAGGGAACAAAGTCTTGAAAAAGTAGGTATACTATAGTGTAAGACCTAAGAAACCACCTGCCATGTTTGTTCCCAGATATGAGCACTCTACTCCACTAGGCTATCCCTGTAGCCATTTTAAGGCAGTTTCATACCAGTCATATCTGAGCTCAGAGGGGGATATTTTCTATAGAACAATGCTAAAAGTAGGAAATACTATTGTAGAACTGGGCTCCCATTAATAACTCAGGATAATATCACTTCTGAATAGAAGTCAGGTGACAGTACCTCAATTGTAAAGGCAAAGTAAACATTTTCTTTTGGGGCAACAAAGCCAAAAGGTTGTGTCTGACCTATAGGATCCTGCATAGCATTACCGTAATCCATGACCCACTGTATGGCGAAAGAGCGGAGATGCTGAGCATATGACCACAAGAGCCACTGGTTCTATCATATACCACGTTATGCAGATGCTGCTTTCTGGTATAGCACAGTTGATGGTGTTACTGGGGTTCCAGAATAAAGATGATACCCTGCAAAGGTGTTGAATTGTGAGGGAATACATGTTGAAAGGGATGTACTACAAAATTCAATATTTGGCCTTTGAGGTATAAAGGGAAAATAATAATTTTAAAGACTTTGGAATTTGGTTTTCATAGCTGGGTTTTTTTTTTAAGAATTTATTTATTTGTCAGAGAAAGCAAGCACAAGCATGGGGAGCAGCAGGCAGAGAGAGAAGCAGACTCCCTGCTGAGCAAGAAGCGTGATGTGGGACTTGATCCCAGGACCCTGGGATCATGACCTGAGCAGAAGACAGACGCTTAACAGACTGAGCCACCCAGGCATCCCCATAGCTGAGTTCTTTTGATATATTGAAGAGAGAAAATGGCCAGCTCAGATCAGTCAGTTACTGATCCCTTCTTTTCATTCTGTACGCTGTTCAGATATCAAATCTCTAGAGACACCTTTCTTGACCTACAAAACAACCACGGAGATTCATCTCTCAAATATCACTTCAAGAGACCCTGACACAGGAAACAAAACTAATTGAGATTCTCCAGGTTTAACACATTCTCTATATGTTGTGTGTTTATATGAAGACATGCTTCCCCTAGGCTACTTCTAACCAATTACTGAGCACAGTGAGTGAACTGGGTAGAACTGAACTACTCTTGCTTCATGCAGGAGCCCCTAAATGGGGCACATTAAGCTACTTGACATGAGACTATAAGGAACTCAAGGATAATAGTGTAAGAGAGATGATTTTGTATGCATTTGTAACTTTAATTTCTACACTAGAGAAAAATGGAAAGATGTATTTTATCTGAAATTTAATTTTTCTTTTGAATATTATCTGATTCACATTATATAGCCTATCAAGTACTTGATAGGCTATATGATGGTTCATTTGGACAAAGCAGTTAACCTCCTGACACGGGAACAAGAATAGGGGATGAGTTCTAAACTTGGTTGATGTGAAGTTCTAATGTATATCAATGACTTCTGTGCATAAATTGAAAATTACATGGGCAAAGGGTTTAAGAGGCTGAGGAAGAAAAAAATGTCCTTGGCCATTTTAGGTTCAAACTCAGAAGGAAAAGTCATCCTAAGGATCATATTTGCCTAGTCTGGTTAATTATAGGAGTGGAACTGACAGGAATTTGAAGTAGGCTTTCTAGCATATCAGAATAGTATTTGTATATCTGCCGGGACAAAAAAGGCAACACTGTTTTCTTTCATGAAAAGCCAAAGCCATAATTTAGACAAAAATATTTTTTTTACAGAATTTACTCAATGTATAAGGATTAATAGTCTAGAATAAAACAATAAAAAATGAAAATTTCAAAAATAGATTAACAGATTAAACCAGCTAAAAAGAGAAATAATAGATTCAAAGGACTTATCCAGAAGGTACCTTAAAAAGTAAAAAAAAAGAAAAAAAAGTGTGTGTGTGTGTATATATGTGTGTGTGTGTATATGTGTGTGTGTGTGTGTATGTGTGTGTGTGTATGTGTGTGTGTGTACATATATATATAAGGCTAAAAGACATGGCAAATAGAATAAAAGGGTTTATGGCATGTATTAAATTCTAGAAGACAATGGAATTGTTGAAATTAGAAAACAAATTCTATTTGATGAGGAAATGGTTCAAAATTTACAAAATTGTTGAAGTCCACCAAACACTCAGATATAAGAACCCTAAGGACACCTTCACTTATAAATAAAAAGAAATTCATATTAGGAACATTACAGTAAAAGTAAAGGGTGGTGTAGTGAGAATTTCCAGCCAAGCAAAAATGGAGAAAGTTCATCACCAATAGATCTTACCAGAGAAAATTCTTAAGTATATACTTCAGTCAAAAAAAGGAATTCCAGGTAGAGGGGCTAAAGGCAAAAAAAGAAAATCACTACTGAAAAATAATTGTTAAGGAGATGAATTAGAATATTCGGTCAAGGAATATTTAAATTTTTATACATTTTCTCGTTTTTAAGAGATGCTAAGGCATATGAATGCTGATGGAAAGGACTGAGTACTGAAAGAGGATAAAACTGACGGGGTATGAGCTAGAGTGTTAAGTGATTTAATTTATAAAACAGGGATTGCACATTTGGAAGTAGAAAGTATGTTTTCTGATTTGAAAGTGAGATGAGCGGGTTATGAATGAATGACTTCTCTTTTCTCTTTCTTTTCCTTCTTCCCTTCCTTCCTGTCTTTTCAACCTGTGAGGTAAGGCCAGGAGTTCAAAATAAGAGAAAGAGGAAGCCCGTGGTTTGAGGGGAGTGAAGAAAGGGAGGAGAACAAATGTTCTTGAGTAGAAAGCAAGACTGGCAAACTACTAAAAATCCCTATGGTTGTCTCCTGTCTTCTTTGTCCACTGCTCTCTTAGAAATTTCTTATAAATTCTTGCAACTGCTGTTCCTCAAATTACCAGCAGTTCTATTTTGTTGCACTGGTCTTCTTTCCAACCATTTATCTCTAACTCAAGAGTTCTGTTGTGGCTTTTAGAATCAGCTTCACATTAATGTTATTTCCCTCCTTGAAAGCATTCAGTGGTGGAACCAAATTAGCTACAGTAAAGCCAAGCTCCTTTCCATTATGTGTCTCTTAAATCCATAAGATGCTTTTGTTTTTTTCTTCTTCCCCTTCTACGTGCTCAGTTGTTTTTTTTTTTTTTCCTCTTGCCTCGGATCTCTAGTTCTTCACATCTCCACTTCTCATTAATATGTGAATGCCTAGTTAAAGGCCTTATTCTTAATACATTTCTATATTCGGAATTTTCCTATAGAGGCCAGATGTTATGGTGACTGAAAATAATAATTGGTATCACTCAATATTGGGTACAAGATTTATGCTTGGCCACTTAATAATTTAGTTTTAGAAAGGGTTTGAATTTCTTTAAGCCTAAGTTTGTCATTAGTAAAATGCTGCTAATAAGAGTATTTGCCAGGAATATGATAAAGATTGTAATATACAAATGATGTGTCTGGCAGATGGTTCAAGAAATATTGCCTATTTTTATGAAAGTTACAAAATATATTTATTTCAGTTTATATTCTTCAATATGAGCATATTTACATACATGCCTCCTTCCCTATTTCTTCACTTCCCACTGGATTTCTTATTAAAAATATACTCCATTAGTTCTGAGTGGCAACATAGCAATCAATATTTTTAAAGTGGGTTGCTGGCCTCCTACCCACTCATCTCTGCCTAGGCTAATTTTACAATGAATTAAATTTGGGAAGCTGGCAGGAATATTTTGTGTAATGAATGAATTGTTAAAGTTGTTCACAGACATATTTACCAAAAATGATAATTGATGCCCTTTAACTCTTTGCCTCTTCAATAAATATTTTTTAAACATGATTAAAAAGAAATGAAATATAATTTTATTTATATAAAGCTATTATAAAAACATTTTTAATAAATACAAGTAATTTGTTTTTAGTTTTTATTCATTTCTTGAACATGAAGAATTTGGTAATAAATTTTCACTCTTGACGTAAATGATAATTTGTTGGATTTTTTAATAGGCAATAATATCAATTACTAAAATCCTCTTTCACATGTAAAATATAAAAGCTGCTTGTGCTTAAATGGTTTAAGTGGTTACTAAAATTTCTTACTATATATTATGTTAAAAAACCTGTTGGAATTAATTTTCTATTACAACTGTCATTGAAATCTTTCCCATTATAATGTACAATATTTATTAAAACCAAAATGAGTTATTCTCTGGGAAAAGATATTTTGTCATATATATATGTATACACATTCTACTATTGCTACTGTACGTTCAATGATTCCCTTTTCAAAAAAAAAATACTGAAATTCTCCCTTTCTTTAGAATGAAGAGAAATGTTTATATTTCCCCAAATATTAAAATCATATTGTAGAATTCACTGAAAAATAATAACAGTTCATTTCTGGAATTAGGTGATGTTTCTGTAGTAATGTTTTTATATATTTTTAATTAAAATATATATTTAAGGTCTATACCATGTGATTTGAGATATATACATATGTGCAGAGTACAATGATTACTACAGTAAAGCTAATTTACATATTATTTTCTCACATAGTTGCTGTTTTCAGTACTCCTGAAATGGACTCTCTTAGCATATTTTCAGTGTTCAGTACTATAGTAATGTTTTTTATCTCAACTCACCTTATTTTCACTCAATGCTAAGATTTATTTTTTCTCTTTAAAAATAATCATTTTGAACATACCATGTTTTTTTATATGAGGAACTAAAAATATCTTTAATATATGGAATATAATAATTGTTATAAGCAACAGTATTATCTACAATACTTTATGTTGCCTATGAGATAAAAAGATCTCTTACATATTGTTCATTTGAACTTTTTAGAACAATATTAAATCTCAAAAATATTTTAATTAAATGGGCATTTAATCCTGAAAATGCAAGTTCCATGAGTAAGATAGAAAGCTATCAACACAATGGAACATTACCAAATAGGCTTATCAGCCCTTTTGTTAGACTATATGGCTCACTCCCAGCCAGTGAAAATAGACTCTTGCGTAATGAGAGAAATAGGATAAATTAATATTTCTATGTTCTATGGTTAAAACATGACACATTGTTAAATGCATATGTAAATAAAATCAATAAAAATAAACACTATAAATTAAGCTCTGATAATTTCTAGTCTCTTCTTACTAAAGAACTGGTGATAAATATTAATCATGTCACTGGGGAATTTTCTTTGACCAATTGGGATAATTATTTTGTTGAAGTTCTTATCCTAATTGATTTAGCCTGTTTTCAAATATGTCTTCTTGCTCATATACCTATTCAAAATCTTTAAGTATTTGTTTATTTATTTTTTTATTTTTTTTAAGAGATTTTATTTATTTATGTGACAGAGAGACAGCCAGCGAGAGAGGGAACACAAGCAGGGGGAGTGGGAGAGGAAGAAACAGGCTCCCAGCGGAGGAGGCCCATGTGGACTCGATCCAGAATGCCAGGATCACGCCCTGAGTCGAAGGCAGCCACCTAAGGACTGCAGTACCCAGGCGCCCCTAAGTATTTGTTGTTTAAAGCTCAATGTCTGGGAAAATTTCTGCTTCCTTTCAATATGTTCAATAACGTCTGTCTTTTGTGGAGTTGTGTCTGACTACCCTAAACTCCCTTTGTACGGACTGATTTTTTTTGTTTGTTTGTGTGCAGTCGCTGCTATGAGATCAGAATTATCAGAAAGCTCTAGGACAGAATATTCACTTAAAAATTCTTTTAAAGGGGCGCCTGGGTGGCACAGCGGTTAAGCGTCTGCCTTCGGCTCAGGGCGTGATCCTGGCCTTCCGGAATCCAGCCCCACATCAGGTTCCTCTGCTGGGAGCCTGCTTCTTCCTCTCCCACTCTCCCTGCCTGTGTTCCCTCTCTCGCTGGCTGTCTCTCTCTCTGTGTCAAATAAATAAATAAAATCTTTAAAAATAAACAAATAAAAATTCTTTTAAGAAAGGAGAGTCAGTATCTGCTTTGAGTGGGGCCAGAAAGGTTTCTCTCATTTACTTCTTACAGTGAAACTCCTCACATAACGGTATTTACTAGCCTTTTGGTGATAGTAGTTGTGGCTTTGATGTTTATGTCAGATAACATATTATATGTGACTGTTTATTTTCTAAGCTATTCAGAACATACTAGACACTGTTGTATACTTCTTTGCACCAGGAGTTAGCCACTTAATAAAGACAAAATTTAAAAAAATTTTTTGGTTTAGTAATTCAGTGTTATCTTGACAGGAAAGATTAAAGGTGTATCAATTTTCTATTGCTACCCATTCTTATTCTTTGTTGTTTAAGTATCTTTTTTTAGTCCTTGAATTTATCCCAAGCAGCAAAAATTTCTATCAGCACAACAGTTAATCCATGGCATGGCATCTGAGAAAAATGAATAAATTAATAAATAAATCTGCATTATAAAATGTTGCTCTGACTTTATACTTTGAAACATACATTTTCAGTAATGACTACACTCTAAAAGACTTCACTGTGAAAAGGAAGACAATCATAATTTTTCAAATGTCAGTTTTATTCTTGTGTAACGATTACTTTCACTGACAGAAAAACTACTTTATAGAACTCTGAAATGCAGTCAACTTTTTTAACTCTTGGAGGAAAAATCCTAAGAAGTGGCTAGAGCACATCTTTAAGGAACAGGACTACCTCTTCTAAAGAAATAATTTTTCCCTAAAATCACTTTTTATTTACAATATTATGAAGAGTTTAGAAAATTTCTTGTGTCTTCTTTTTAAATCAGAGGCTGAAAATTTTTTTTTCCAATTTTTTTCTTGTGGTACAATACACATAACAAAATTTATTATCTTAACTGTTTTTAAGTGGTAATTCGGTGGTATTATGTATATTCATATTTTTGTAAATCCATCACCACCATCTTTCTCTAGAACTCTTTTCATCTTGCAAAACTGAAATTCTGTACCTATTAAACAATACCACTCCATCACCCCCTTTCCGCCCCTCTGTTCCTAGCAATGTCCTTCTGCCCCCGCCCCTTTCTCTGTCTGTCCCACCTGTTCATCTCTTTCTTCTTTCTTCCCTTTTCCCCATGCCCCAGACTCTGGTAGTCACCATTCTACTCTCTACTCTGTTGCTGTGAGTTCAGATTCCCCCCCTCTCTTTAGATTCCATATATAAATGAGATCATATAATATTTATCTTTTGGTATATAGCTTATTTCACCTAGCATAATATCCTTCAAGTTCATCCATGTTATCACAAATGGTAGAATTTCTTCCTTTTTAAAACTGTATAATAATATTCTATTGTGTGTTTATCTCACATCTTATTTATCCATTCATCTGTCAATGAACACTTAGATTGTTTCCATATCTTAGCTATTGTGAGTGATGCTGGCAATGAACATGGGAGTGTAGATATCTCTTCAAGACAGTAATTTTACTCCCTTTGGATAGTAGATTTCCTTTCCCAGATTGTTTGATTACTCTATGTTGAAAGGTTTTATGAGGATACAATTTGTTAAGAAATTGTTCTGAGCACTGATGATATTTCTGTATATGTACATATCATGCTATACACACCTATCAATATGTATATTCACAGATAAACATTTTGAAAAACATTAGGTTTATTAAAGTATGGAATATCAGAATGCATGTGCGAATGTGTATGCAATTAAACATTCGGATCAATGTTAATATAAAATGTAAACTATTTCAATAGATCAGAATCTTGCCCAAAACAAATTAGTCACTTTGTATTTTGTAGTTCTATATTGAAACCATCAAAATAACATTATAAGCAATGATAGCATTTATTTTTAAGCAAATAAACGTAGTCTATGGTTGAAGGTCTTGTATAAATCATTAACAGGGATAATTTAACTTCATTTATGTTGGAATTTATAAACTGTTATAGAGTGTGCCAAGAGGACAAATAAAACTCCAGCCAAATAATGGCACATTATATCTTTCCAAAATCAAGTGACTCAAATATCACGTCAAGACAATAACAATCTTAAGACAACTGCAACATGCCAAAGCATAATTAGCATCTATTGAAAATATATGCAGTCTTTCTAAATTTTGGTGAGCTACCCTAAGCATATTCTTTAAAAATTTTAAAGATAATAAATATGTTTTAGGTAGATGTTGGTATTATTTAATTATTAAAATATTTTCTGAGAAAGACAAAAACTATATCTGCTCATATTTGGAATCTAAAAAATAAAATAAGTGAATAAACGTAAAGCAGAATGAGACCTATAAATACAGAGAACTGACGATTGTCAGGGGAAGGGGGGTACGGGGATGGACAAAATGGGTGAAGTGGAGTAGGAGACACAGGATTCCAGTTATAGAATAAAAAAGTCATGGGAATAAAAAGTATAGCACAGAGAATATAGTCAATGATATAATAATGTTGTGTGGTGACAAATGGTAGCTACACTTTTAAGCATGCAAAAAGCATAGAAATGTTGAATCACTGTGTTGTATACCTGAAACTAATGTAACTACACATGTAGTTTTATATATATATATATATATATATATATATATATATATATATATATATATATATATATATAAAATTTCCATTTTATTTGAAATTGGTTGAATTATTGTTATTGTGCAGGACCAACTAAATTAATATGATGTTTTAAAATACTAATTGTAATGTTAACAACAAAGGAAACTTTGTGTTAAATTGCCACTAGCATGTAAACTTAGATTTGATCCCAATAGACTGACTTCAGTGTTTACCTTTAAACCATTTTGCTATGTGGTTTGCTTTAATATATGTCGAATCATGTTTTTAATTGCAAAGAATTCATAAAGGCAATATTAGTTTTAGAAAATATTTGAAAAAATGATTATTGGACGAGGTCTTTGTCTATCAAAATAATTATAAAAAATATGTTCTACATTCTTTTGGCAATTTCACCAACCATTTAAGATGTATAGATATTAGAATAATTGTGAAAACAAAGCTGTTACATATCCTCATTTTGTCATTTTTTTTCTATATCTCTGGAGAAGTAAAAGTCAGATGCTTGCATAGTGAAAGTAGAACACACTACAGAACATTGAAGGAAAAAAGTTACCAGGTGGTAGTATCGAATGTCTGCCTAAAGAGTACACAGTTGAGACTTTAATTATTAACTAATTGGGCATGAGCCCAAGGAAGATATTTGTAATAATTCATACCCTGGGCATGAAAATCTTTAATATTAGCTAATAAATAGAACAATTTATATTTTTTAGACAAAATGGGGAAATGCTAGAAAAATTCCATGATGTAAAAATTAGCTCAAGTGAAAAAAATCATACTTGTTTAGCAACAGAAGAATATGGTAAAGCAGAAATGAAGATAAAAGTTTGAACATACTTTTAAAATACATCTATATATTTCTGTTATGTACAATCATCACTTAAAATGTGACTAGAGGAATTGATGGTTTGTTGCAATATGAGAGGAAAATATACAATTTATATAGCACTTTTATTAAGAAAAATCAATTTTTATGTAGTGAGTGTTAAGAAAACCCATAAACATGGTAATTAATGTTCAGAGATAGATGAAGTTCAAGTCTGTGATAGTTATCTACTATTTGCTTTGTTTTGGTGCTTACCTGGTGGGTTGTTTTTTGTTTTTTGTTTTTTTTTTTTTTGCGTTAAGAATCACTCCCACCAAATTATTATTAAAAAAAAAAAAAAAAAAAAAGGAATCACTCCCACCATGTGGATGACATATAATCAGATTACTCTGTGGTCCTTTGACCACAATGATTGGTCCAATGTGGTCTAAACTAATCAAACAGAGCTGTCTCTGGAAAGCTGACAGATTTCAGGGAAGAAGAGCCCTACATTCTGAATTTGCTATTTGAAAATGATGTGAAGTTGTACTGCCCATGGTCGTGATGCTTGCCACCTGAAATGAGTTTATCTGAGAGATGAGAGAGTGAGCCCAGATGATATTGTTTGAATCTCTGTATCTGTGTCTAAAGTTAGTTTTGCCTTAGATGTTTCAATTATGTGAGAGAAAGTTCCTACTTCTGCTTAAGAATTAAAGTTCTCTCATTACAACTGAAAGAAACATAAATTTATGATTGACACGTGTAGAATAAACCTGACTAGAAACACTTTCTATAAAGGTTTCACAGACAAGTGCCTATAACTTTTTAAGGGCTACATATTCTCAGCAAGGTTTATAAACCCCTATTTAAATGAAGTTATGGATCTAAGTTCTGCTTACGTCATAATGGTTTTTCTTGTCTTGACAAGATTCTGGCTAATTTCGCCATATTAATGATAAAATTGTTCCCACATGGCAGAATCAGTATGAAAACCTGATTTCTCATACAAAGTCAATTTCTTGGCATTTCTTACATTTTTTCTTACATTTCTTACATTTTTTTATTTTGTAAATGTTTAATCTTCATAATCTGTGTTGCATTCACAATGCCCCCTGCTAACCACCTGCTTCCTATTACATATTATACCAGGAACAGCGTGTGCATGGAATCGCTGCTTTAACGCTCACTCTGATTATTTTTCTATCTACTTTTTCTGTCTCATATCACAATGTAATTCTGATATAAATAGTAACTTCAAGATGGACAACAACAACAAAAAACCACCACCATCAAACAAATCTGACTGTGTGGTACTTTTTACAGAAGATAATAAATTTTATGGCTTTATAAGAATTTATTTTCATTCAGAAATTATTCCATGTAAAATATCGTGGGGCTACAAATACTCAACAGATGTGACAAAGTTACCATGGTAAGTGGACATTCTCACAAATCATGCCAAAGAACAATTATAGTATATTTGTATACAAGTCTTCGTTTCAACTTAGATGTAAGTTGGTATTGTTAGAAAAACTTTAAGAGGTAGAAATAGGGAAGAAGATTGTAAAATCATCTAAATACTTTAAAAATGGAGAAAAGAAAATAATGAAAGGCAGAGAAAAAAAGGTTTCAACAAAAATAAGACAGAACTGAAACTACTGAAGTTACTATGGAGACTGAGCTATATGTGGAAATACTCAAGACCGGAGTAAGTGTAAACAAGGTAAAAGTTGGAGGATTTGCTCAAAAGGAATCATTTGGGGAACTTTAACTGGCTTATTAAAAATCCCCTTTGAACTTCAGTCCTGTAGAAAGGAGAAGGGAAATGACAACCAAAAGGATTGTAGTCGATAAAAAAATTCTAAAAGTGTCATGAGAAATGGCTCAAAGTAAGAACTGAAAAATTTTGAGAGAGCTTGAATGACCCATAGAATTAATATAAAGATACAGAGACTTTTAAATAAATTGATTACTGTTTCTGTCATTGTATTTCCATACTGTGAGGTAATGTACTTGTCTACATATTTTTAGACCCTTGAAACTGTGCTTATTGAAGAAATTGATGCATTATTCTTGTTACCATATTTAAAATTTGTTTTATAAAAGATATTATTGAAATCACCATTTCTTTTCATTTTTTCATACTTTTAAAGAAATATTATCAAAGTATAGCTGACATACAATGTTATGTGAGTTTCAAATGTAGAACCTACAGATTTGACAATTCTATACATTACTCAGTGCACAGTATACATTACACAGTAACTGTAGTCACCATCTGTCACCATCCATTATTACAGTATTATTACCTATATTCCCTATACTGTGTTTTTCATTTCCATGACTTATTTATAACTATAATTTGTATCTCTTAATCCCCTTCACCTATTTCACCCATCCATCTATTCATCTCCCCTCTGACAAGCACCAGTTTGTTCTTTAAGAGTGTGTTTATCGTTTGTTTGTTCATTGGTTTTGTTTTTTAGATTCCATATGTAAGTGAAACCATATGATACTTATCTTTCTCTGTCTGGTTTATTTCACTTATAATGTATTCTAGGATGATCCATATTGAGGCAAATGGCAAGATCTCATTCTTTTTATGGCTAAATAATTTTGTGTGTGTGTGTGTGCGCACGCACGGGCACACAAACACATCTTTATTCATGTATTGATGGACACTGGGGTTGATTTAATATCTTGGCTATCGTAAATAATGTTACAATAAATATGGGGGTTCATATATCATTTCAAATTAGCGTTTTCATTTTCTTTGGGCAAATACCCAGTAGAGGAATAACTGGATCAAAAGATATTTGTTTTCAATTTTTTTGAGAAACCTCCATACTGTTTTCCGCAGTGGTTGTACCAATTTAATTTCCACTAACAGTGCATAAGGGTTTCCTTTTGTCTACATTCTCACCAATGCTTGCTGTTTCTAGTCTTTTTGATATTAGCCATTCTGATTGCTCTGAGGGGATATCTCATCATGTTTTTTTTTTTTTTTTTTTGCATTTCCCTGATTAGTGATGGTGAGCTTTTCATGTGTCTGTTGGCATCAGTGTGTCTTAAGAATAATGTCTATTCAGTTCCTCTATTTTTAAACCAGATTGGTTTTTTTGTTGTTGTTGAGTTATATAAGTACTCTATATATTTTAAATATGAGCTTGTTAATGGATATATCATTTGCAAATATCTTCTCCATTTAGTACGTTGACTTTTTGCTTATTGATGGTTTCCTTTGTGCAAAAGGTTTTTGGTGTTTTTATTTTTATTTATTTATTTATTTTTTGGTGTTGTAACAATAATTTATTTTTGCTTTTGTTTCTTTTGCCTTGAGGAGACATCTCCATAAATGTGTTGCTAAGGCTGATGTACAAGAAACTACTGCCTATGAGCTCTTTTAGGGGCTTTTCTTTGTTCTTGGCGAGTCTCACTAAAGGCTTATCAATTTTGTTTCTCTTTTCAGAAAACCAGCTATGAGTTTCATTGATCTTTTATTGTTTTTTTGGTCTCTGTTTCATTTATTTCTACTCTGTACTTTACTATTTCCTTCCTTGTACTAACCTTGAGCTGTGTTTGTTTTTGTTTCTCTAGTCCCTTTATGTATAAGGATAGATTGAGATTTTTCTTGTTTCTTGAACTAGGCCTGTATTGCTATAAACTTTTCTCTTAGAACTGCTTTTGCTGCATCCTAAAGATTTTGGACCATTGTGTTTTCATTTTCATGTGCCTCTATGCATTTTTTTTATTTCATCTTTGATTTCTTGGCTGACCCAATATTGCGGTGTTGAAAGGTCCAACTGCAGCCTCTGAGGGCTTGATGGTTGGGGGGTGGGGGCAGCTCTCAGTCTGGCAATCTTCGATTAGCCTCTACCAAAGATGCAGGCACAATGAAGGGCAGTGCTTGCTACCCATGAGACCAGCGGAAAGGCTCTGCTGCAGGAATCCAGGGTGCACTGGTGTGGGGTGTTATTTGTACCACTCTACTGGACGGGAGTTATTCAGAATTGTTACTGGTCCTTGCTGTGGATGTCTGCCAGGTGTGCCAAGGCAGATGCCCTTTGGAGGGATGCTTACTGAGGCAGGCAGGTCTGCACACACACAGTGTGCCACGTAGTGTGGGCAAGGCATATGGAGAGTGTTGCAACTGGCTTCCATAAGTATCCTGCTATCTAGGCTGGGCAAGGATAAGAAAAATGGTGCCCGCTAGCCCTTTTGTTCCTGGAGAAATCTGAAGATCTCTGCTGCTTCACCATACATTCTAAGACTAGTCAATAAATCCTCTTCATTAATACTCCAGGTGCTGTTGAAACTGTGTCTATGCTATGCCTCAGGTCAAGTTATTTAGCATACCAGCTCTTTAAGGAGAGCGACTCATTTCCTATCATCTTCCAACTTGCCTGGAGTTAAGCCCCCACTGATTTTTAATGCCAGATGCTATGGGGACTCATCTTCCATATGCGAGTTCCCAAAGGGGGGGGGAGTGAGGGGGTGCCCAGTGTGGCTTGAAGTCCGGCTCCTCCTTGTGACATCCCTCCTGTTGGTGGCTAGTCACTCCTATATGGGTGCACAAATATTTACTAATGTTATATCCTCTTGATGAATTGACAATTGCATCATTATATAATATCCTTCTTTGTCTCTTAGTATGGTCGTTGGCTTAAAGTCCGACTTGTCCGATATAAGTATAGCTATCCCTGCTTTCTTCTGTTGTGCATAGAATATCTTTCTCCATCCTTCTCTTTGAACGTGTGTCCTTAAAACTGAAGCGAGTTTCTTGTAGGCAGCATCTAGTTGGTACTTGTTTTTTTAATCCATTCAACCACTGGATTTTCACTGGAGAATTTGGTCTATTTCCAGTTAAAGTAATTATTGATAGGTGTGTAATTACCATTGCCATTATCTTCATTTTTTCATTATCTTCTTACTGTTTTGTAATTACTTTCTCTGTTTCTTAATCTCTTTTGATTTGTTGATTTTTTTGTAATGATATGCTTTGATTCCTTCATCTTCATATCTTGTGTATCTACTATCAGTTTGTTGTTACTATGAGGCTAACATAAAACATTTCATACTTATAGAATCTATTTTAAGCTGATAACAACTTTGCATAAAACAATAAATTTGAATGCATAAAAATGATATCTTGATACTCCCACACACTTAATATTTCTATTGTCACAATTCATACACTTTTATATTGTGTATATACTAACAAGTATTGTAATTATAACAATTTTTAATACTTTTGTCTTTTATCCTTTAACTTTTGTCTTTTGTCTTTAATACTAAAGTCAAAGAGGGGCGCCTGGGTGGCGCAGTCGTTAAGCATCTGCCTTTGGCTCAGGGCGTGATCCCGGCGCTCCGGGATCGAGTCCCACATCGGGCTCCTCCGTTGGGAGACTGCTTCTTCCTCTCCCACTCCCCTGCTGTTTTCCCTCTCTCGCTGGCTGTCTCTCTGTCATATAAATAAATAAAATCTTTAAAAAAAAAAATACTAAAGTCAAAGAGATTTACCCACCATCATTATAACTTCAAAGTATTTTGAACTTAATTATATTTTTCTCTTCGTCAGTGAGTTTTATACTTGTTTTAATGTTATTAATTAGCAGCTTTTCATTTTTGCTTAAAGATCTTTCTTTCACATTTCTTTTAAGGCTGGTCTAGCAGTGATGAACTTATGTTTTTGTTTGGGAAATCTTTTAGCTCTCCTTCAATTCTGAAGGACAGCTTTGCCGGGTAGAGTATTCTTGCTTGGCAGTTTTTGTTTTCTTTCAGCACTGTAAATATATAACCCCCTGCCTTTGCCCTGCTTAGTTTCTGCTAAAAAATCTGCTTAAAGTCTTACGGTGGTTGTCTTGTATTTAATAAGTTCAATTTATCTTTTTGCTTTTAAGATTCTTTCCAGGTCTTTCACTTTTGACAATTACAATGTGTCTAGGTGTGATTCTCTAGTTTTATCATATTTGGTGTTGTTTAATCTTCCTGGATCTGGATATCTGTTTCTATTCCCAGTTTAGGGAAGTTTTGTTATCTCTTGGAAAATTCCTTCTACCTCTTTGTCTCTTACTTCTCCTTCTGGGACATATATAATGTCTATATATCAAGTCTTTTAAGTTAGCCTCACTCTTATTAATTCTTCCTTCTTTTTGTTGTTTGGAAGAATTCTGCACCCTGGTATATGAGTTCACTGATCCTTTTTTCTCCTTGATTTATCCTATTAAACACCTCTATTGAATTATTCAGTGTAGCTATTCATCTCTACAATTTTAATTTTGTACATTTTCTTGTGTTTCTAAGTTTTTAGTTTGTGGTAATGATGAGGTTTCTATACAAATGTCTAGACTAGAGCAGACTTTTTTTTTTTAAGATTTTATTTATTTATTTGACAGAGAGACAGCCAGCGAGAGAGGGAACACAGCAGGGGAGTGGGAGAGGAAGAAGCAGGCTCATAGCGGAGGAGCCCGATGTGGGACTGGATCCCAGAACGCCAGGATCACGCCCTGAGCCGAAGGCAGACACTTAACGACTGCACTACCCAGGCGCCCCTAGAGCAGACTTTTTTAAGCTGATGGTTAAGTTCTAGCACATTCTAAAAGCATTACATTTTACTCCCCCTACCACATTGTATGTTTAGATGTCATATTTTACATCTTTTTATTTTGTCGGTTCCTTAACTAATTATTGTAGATGTAATTTTATTTTTTAATCCTCATGCTAGCTTTGTAAATGGTTGATCTACTTTTTCTATATGTTTGCCTTAAGCAGTGAGATTTTTTTTTCTTTCATATGTCTTTTTTCTAGTTGTGGCCTTTTGTTTTCTTCCTAAAGAAATGCCTTTAATATTTTTTAAACCAGTTTAGAGATGATGAACTCCTTTAGCATTTTGTTTGTTCGGGAAACCTGTTACTGCCCCTTCAATTCTGAATAATAACCTTGCTGGGTACAGGATTTTGGTTCTAAGTTTTTCACTTTCAGCACTTGAAATATATTTTGTTGTTTTCTTTTGCCCCACAAAGTTTCTGCTGAAAAATCAGCCAATCTTCGGCGGAGTCTCCTATATGTAACTAATTGCTTTTGTCTTACTACTTTTAAGTTTCTCTCTTTATCTGTAATTTTTGATTTTTTAATTATAAAGTGTCTTGGTGTGGATTTTTTAGGTTCATCTTGTTTGGTACACTATGTTTCCTGGACCTGGATGTCTGTTTCCTTCCTGAGGTTAAGAAAGTTTTCAGCTATTATTTCTTCCAATTAGCTTTGTATGCCTTTCTCTCTCTCCTCTCTTATAATTTGAATGTTAATCTACTCGATGTTGTCACAGAAGTCCCTCGAGCTATCATTTTTTAAAATTCTTTTCTTTTTCCTGTTTAGTTTGAGTGATGTCTACTACGATGACTTCAGATTGTTAATCCATTTTTTTTGGCATTATCTAATCTTTTGTTTATTCCATTTAGTGTATTTTTTTCATTTGTATTGTTGTTATTCTTCAGCTCTGATTGGTACTTTCTTATATGGATACTGCAGATACTCAGAGATACTGCAGATTGATTTTTAGACCACCACAATGCAGTTGAGTATCACCATAAAACAAGTCATATGAATTTTTTAGTTTCCCAGTGCCTATAAAAGTTATGGTTACACTGTACTGTCGTCTTTTAAGTGTGAAATATTCTTTTAAAAATGTACATGTTGTAATTAAATACTACTTTATTGGTAAAAATCTTGAACCATCATCTGAGCTTTCACTAAGTTGTAATCTTTTTGCTGGTGGAGGGTGTTGCCATGATTTTGGTGACTGATCCAGACAGCTGAAGGTTAGGGTGGCTGAGGAAATTTCTTAAAATAAGACAACAATAGAGTTTGCTGCATCAATTGACTCTTCCTTTTATGAACAATTTCTCTGTAGTATGCAATGCTGTTTGACAGCATTTTACCCACAGTAGCACTTCTTTCAAAATTGGAAGTGCCTTCAAAACCTGCCACTGCTTTATCAATTAAGTTTATGTAGTATTCTAAATCCTTTGTTGTCCTTTTGACAATCATCACAGTATCTTTATCTAGGAGTGGACTGCATCTCAAGAAACCATTTTGTTTGGCCGTCCATAAGAAGCAAACTCATACATTCTTGTTTTATCATGAGATTGAAGCAATTCAATCACATCTTCAGGCTCTACTTCTAATTCTGTTCTCTTTCTGTTTCCATCACACCTGCAGTTACTTCCTCCAATGAAGTTTTAAACCCCTCAAAGTCATCCATGGATATTGGAATCATCTTCTTCCAAACTCCTGTTGTTTATATTTTGATGTCTTCCCATGAATCACATATGTTCTTAATAGCATCTAGAATGGGAAAACTTCTTGAAGTTTTCTTGAACCACCTTCCAAGAAAACTTTTCTTAAAGTTCAATTGACTTTGCCCAGATCCATCAGAGGAATCACGATCTATGGCAGATATAGCCTTACAAAATGTATTTCTTAAATAATAAGACTTGAAAGTTGAAATTACTCTGTGATCAATTGATTGCAGAATGAATGTTGTGTTAGCAGGCATGAAAATAGCATTAATCTTTTTGCACATCTCAGAGCACTTGGATGACCAGGTGCAATGTCAGTGAGCAGTCATATTTTGAAAGGAACCTTTTTATTCTGAGCAGTAGTTCTTAAAAGTAGATTTAAAATATTCAACAAATCATGTTGTAAACAGATGTGCTGTCATCCAGGCTTTGTTGTTGCATTTACAGAGCATGTACAGAGTAGACGTAGCATAATTGTTAAAGGCCTTAGGATTTTCAGAATGGTAAATGACCACTAGCTTCAATTTATGTCACCATCTGATTTTAGCACCTTTAAAGTCAGTTATTGACTTCTCTTAAACTATGAAAGTTCTAGATGTCGTCACCTTCCAATTGAAGGCCATTTTGTCTACATTGAAAACCCGTTAGTTTAGACAACTTTATTAAAGAAAGTTGTTTAGCTAGATATTTTGGATAACTTGCTGCCACTTTTGTGTTATGGAGTTAGATTCTTTCCTTAAACCTCATGAACCAATATCTACTAGCTTCCAGCTTTTCTTGTGCAGCTTCCTTACTTCTCTGTCTTTATAGAATTGGAGACAGTTAGGGCCTTGTTCTGAAAGAGTCTTTGGCTTAAGGAAAGGTTGAAGATGGTTTATCTTCTCTCTAGACCACTAAAATTATTTCTATCTCAGCAATAAGGCTGTTTTGCTTTATTATCCCAGTGTGTTCGCTGGAATAACACTTTCAATTTCCTTCAAGAACTTTTCATTTGCATTCACAACTTGGCTAACTTTTTGGTTCAAGAAGTCTAGTTTTTGGCTTATCTCGCCTTTCAATATGCCTTTCTCACTAAGATTAATCTTTTTAAACTTTTGACTAAGAGTGAGAAACTTGTGACTCTTCTTTTCACTTAAACACTTAGGGACCATTGTATAGTTATAAATCGGCCTAATTTCAGTATTGCGTTTCAGGGAATAGAGAAACCTGAAGAGAGGAAAAGAGATGTGGGGACATCCATTTAGTGGAGCAGTCAGAACACACCCAACATTTACTAAGTTTGCCATATTACGTGGGCATGATTTATGGTACCCCAAAGCATTACAATAATGACATCAAAGATCATTAATCACAGATCACATAACAAATATAACAATAATAAAAAAAGTTTGAAATGTTAAAAGAAATATGTGACACAGAGACACAAAGTGAGCAAATGCTATCAGAAAAATGATGCTCATAGCCTTGCTCAACAGAATTGATACAAATATTCAGTCTGTTAAAAATGCAATGTCTGTGATACATTATAAAATGAAGTGCAATGAAATGAGATATGCCTATTTTATCTATTTCTTTGTTGAAGTTTTCACTGTGTTCATCTGTTCTCCCTAGTTTGGTATGTATCTTTATGACCATTACTATGAATTCTTTATCTGTAGACTGTCCACTCTGTTGCATTTGAGTTTTTTTCTGAGGTTTTTGTCTTCCTCTTTCATTTGGCACATATTCCTCTGGATCCTTATTTTGCCTGTTTCTCTGTTTCTGAGTATTAGGTATTTCAGCTACATCTTCTAGTATTAAAGGAGTAGACTTATCTAAGAGATGTCCTGTGGGATCCAGAAGCATAATCCAAACATCAGAAGTAAGTGTTCTGGGGTCCCCTGTGTGCACTGCATGCACCATTATGTTATGGCAGGTCTGTGAATACTGTGGGTGCACTGTTAAGACAGTTAGTTTCCTGTGAGCTGTGAAACTTGGCTGTGGTGCAGGGCTGCGTGGGAGTCTCAATGGTGCACACCTTACTGGCATCAGCAGTCTAGAGGGAGTATTCCAGAATGGTTCCTCCCAGCATCAGTATTGGCACAATAGAACAAAATAGCAAAAATGGCTGCTATCTGTCTCAGTCCCTGAGGAGAGTCCCAGCTGGCTCTTGTCTCTCTCGCAGGTACTGCAAGATTAGTAAGTGAGTCTCCTTCACCTGTAGTCTATGCACTTTGGATCTGATTTTTTTTTTTAAGATTTTATTTATTTATTTATTTATTTATTTATTTATTTATTTATTTATAGCATGAATTTGGGGAGGGGCAGAGGGTGAGGGAGAGAGAGAATCTCAAGCAGTCTCCACACTGGGTGCAGAGCCCAACTTGGGGCTCAATCTCATGATCCTGAGATCATGACCTGGGCAGAAATCAAGAATCAGACTCTTAATCAACTGAACCACCCAGGTACCCCTGAATCTGATATTTTTGAAATGGTTTCAGGGTCGAGTGAGTCTGCATGTAAGCCCTTTAAGAATAGATTTTCTTTTCCCTACAGTTCTATAATTTCCCAGGATGCACTTCCTGTTGATTTTCAAAGACAGATGTTTGCGGTGTTCATCTGTCCTGTGCAGGATCTAAGGACTGGGGTGCCTGATGTGGAGCTCAAAACTCTTACCCCTCAGAAAAAAGTTCCATACCTTTGAGAACCCTCCCAACCATAGAGTACAGAACCCTGGATGTGTTACAGACTGTAACTCTGTTTCTTCTACCTATCTCAGTCCTGTCCCTTATTACGGAAGCTCCATCCAATTTCTGGGACCCCCTCAGAGGGGACTTTTCCATATATAGACATAGATTTGTTGCCCACGTGAGAGTAGGTGAATTCAGATTTTCCTATGCACCCTCTGCCTGAACCCTCTGCCTCTATTTTCTATATTTTCTATCCCTTTGTTAAAATTCTCACATTTTTGTGCATTGTTCTCCTGATTTCCATGAGAGTCTCTAACTATTATTTTAAACTCTACATGGGTAAGTCATTTATGTCCATTTCATTAAAGTCAGTCTTGGGAGATTTGTTCTATTTTTGGAACATAGCCCCCTGCTTCTTCGTTTTTTTTTGTTTTTCTTGACTCTCTATGCTGTTTGCTCTGCATTAGATAAAACGCCACCTTTCAGTCTCTATAGACTGGTCTTATGTAGGATATGAACTTCCTCAATCAGCTTTGCCTGAACTCCTGATTTCCTCTCAATTCTTATGATTTCCAATCAACCTTCTTAGTACTTTCTTAAAAAGCTTTACTATTGAAATGTAGCTGACATACAGTGTTATATTAGGTTCTGGTGCACAACATAGTGATTCAACAATTCTATACATTATTCAGTGCTCACCATGATAAATGTAGCTGGCACCTGCCACCGTAAAAAACCCAAGTTTGGCTGCCTGTCACTCGAAAGGCCAATACTCAAGAGACAGTTTTGAATGGAAAGGAATTTGAACTTTATTCAGTAGGCTGGCAACCTGGGGAGAAGGCAGACTCTTGTCCAAAAGGCAACTCCAAGGTTTTTTGCCTGGCCCAAGGTGGTTTTTGTTTGTTTGCTTGCTTGCTGGCTTGGAGTTTAGGGTAGGGAATCAATAAAGGGAATGCAGTGGTCTTCAGCATTTCCTGATTACATGCAGACTCCATGGTGCCAACGACAGACATTCTCTCAGTGTGAGGCAGTCCAGTTTCTGTTTTGTGATGTGCAGGAGTTCTCTGCTGCTCTGTTCTTTCTGCAAAGGAGGGAAAGGTATGCAGGCACACAGGGGAGGTTAGTAAAATCATTTGTATGTCCTAAAAAAGAAAAGAAAAAGAGAAGACAAAGAAAAAAAGTGCTTAAAAAATGCTAGGCTAATCAGAAAGCCTCAGCAGCTTCAAACAGACTTGTTGGCCTCTGTGGGCCTGGGGAAGTTTTAGTCCTTCCTTCATTCCTCAAGACCAGTGGTCTGTGTGCTACAGATTAAGGGACTGATGTCAGCAAGTAAGAAGTGAGACAACGTGGAGCAAGATAACCCTGAAGACCAGTTGGTGTGCTTCAACATGACCACTCAACATTGTTACGTGTTATTGACTATATTTCCTATGCTGTTCTTTTCATCCCTGTGACATTTCTTTTATAACTGGAAGTTTGTAAATCTTAGGCTTCTTCAGCTATTTACCAACCCCACAACCCCCCTTCCCTCTGGCAACTTCCAGTTTTTTCTCTGTATTCCTGAGACTGTTTATGTTTGTGTGGGTTAGTGCGTGTGTTTGGTTTGTTGTTGTTGTTTTAGATTCAACATATAAGTAAAATATGGTATTTGTTCTTCTTCGTCTAACTGAATTCACTTAGCATAATATACTCCAGCTCCATTCGTATTTTTATGAATGGTAAGATTTTATTCTTTTTTACGGCTGAGTACTATTACGTTGTGTATATAGAGACCATACCTTCTTTATCCATTCGTCTATCCATGGACACTTGCATTGTTTTCATATCTTGGCTATTATAAATAATACTGCAATGAACATGGAGCTGCATATATCTTTTTAAATTAGTGTTTTAATTTCTTTAATACACAGAAGTGTAATTCTGGATGATATGATATTTATATTTTTGATTCTTTGAAGAACTTCCATACTTTTTTCCATAGTAGTTGCATCAACTCATAGTCTGACCAACAATGCACAAGAGTTCCATTTTTTCCTCATCTTCACCAATATTTGCTATTTCTTGTGTTTTTGATACTAGCATCCTGACTGGTATGAGGTGATATGTCATTGTGGTTTTGATTTGCATTTTCCTGATTATCAGTGATGTTGAGGATCTTTTCATATGTCTGCTGGCCATCTATAGGTCTTTAGAAAAAATGTCTATTCATATCCTCTACCCGTTTTTAAATTGGATCATTTGTGTTTTTTGGTGTTGAGTTGTATAAGTTCTTTATATATTTTGGATAATAACCCCTTATGATCTATATCATTTACAAATATTTTCCAGTTAGTAGGTTGCCTTTTTGTTGATGATTTCCTTGGCTGTGCAAAAGCTTTTTATTTTGGTGTAGTAACAATAGTTTATTTTTACTTATGTTTCCTTTGCCTGAGGAGACGTAGCCATAAATATGTTGCTCAGGCCGATATCCAAGAAGCTACTGCCTATGTGCTCTTTTAGAAGTTTTATGGTTTCGAGACTCACATTTATATCTTTAATCCATTTGAATTTATTTTTGTGTATGGTATAAGAAAGTAGTCCAGTTTCATTCTTTTGTATATAGTTGCCCAGTTTTTCCAGGACCATTTGTTATTCTTGTCTCCTTGCCATAGATTACTTGACCATACAAGCATGGGTTTATTGCTTGTTTCCGTATCCCGTTCCATTGATCAACATGTCTATTTTTTTTGCCAGTACGATATTCTTTTGATTAATTTAGACTTGTACTATATCTTGAAATCAAGAAGCATTATGCTTCCTTTCTCAAGATTGCTTTAGTTATTCAAAGTCTTCTGTGGTTTCATACCAGTTTTAGAATTTTTTCTAGTTTTATATAAAATACTGTTGATATTTTGATATGGACTGTATTAAAATTTTAGGTGGATTTTGGTAGTATGGCTTTTTAAATTATACTAATTCTTTCAATCCATGAGCATAGCATATCTTTCCGTTTGTGCTACCTTCTATTTCTTTCATCAGTGTCTTCTTGTTTTCAGAGTATAGGTCTTTTACTACTTTGATTAAATATATTCCTAGGTATTTTATTCTTTTTATGCATTTGTAAATAGGATGGTTTTCTTAATTTCTCTTGCTGCTACTTTGTTATTAGTGCATAGAAATGCAACAGATTTCTATATGCTAATATTTTATTCTGCAAATTTACTGATTTCATTTATTCTAATAGTTTTTTTGGTGGAAATTTTAGGGTTTTCTATGAATAGTATCCTATCCTCTGCACATAACGAGTTTTACTTCTTCCTTGCCAACTTGGATGCCCTCTATTTCTTTTCATTTTCTGATTGCTTTCCCTAGCACTTCCTATACTATGTTGAACAAAAGTGGTGAGAGTGGACATCCTTATCTTATTCTTGATCTTATAGGAAAAGCTTTCAGTTTTTCACCATTGAGTAGGATGTTAGTTGTGAGTTTGTCATATATGGCCTTTATATTGTTGAGGTATGTTCCTTCAAAACCCACTTTGTTGAGAGTTTTCATCATGAACAAATGTTGAATACTGTCAAATGCTTTTTCTAAATCTACTGAGATGATCATATGTTTTTTATCCTTCGCTTTCTTAATGTGATATAACATGATTAATTTGCAGCTATTGAAACTTTCTTGTACATCCAGAATGAATCACACTCGATTGTGGTGAATGATCTTGTAATGCATTGCTTAATTCAGTTTGCTGATGTTTTGTTGAGGATTGTTACATCTACGTTCATCATAGATATTGGGCTGTAATTTTCTTTTTTTTGTACTTTAGGTATCTGGGTAACATTGCCTCTAAAGAATGGATTTTGAAGCTTTTCTTCCTCTTTGACCCTTTTGGAAAATTTTGAGAAAGATAGGTATTAACTCTTCTTTAAATATTTTGAAGTTTTAACCTATGAAGCCATCTGGTCCTGAATTTTGTTGTTGTTGTTGTTGTTGTTGGGGGTTTTTTGATTAGCGATTCAGTTTTGTTACTAGTAATCAGTCTGTTCAGATTTTCTATTTATCCCTGATTTAGTGGAAAGTTATATATATATATATATTTTTATATATTTTTAGGAATTTATCCATTTCTTCTAGGTTTTTCCAATTTACTGGCATAAAATTTTTTATAGTCTCATAATCTTTTCTATTACTGTGCTGTAAGTTGTTACTTCTATTTTATCTCTGATTTTATTTGAGACTTTTCTTTTTTCTTGATATGAGCCTAGCTAAAGTTTTCTACTTTCTACTTTTTTTTTGTCTCTAATTTCTTTATTTCTGCTTTGATCTTTATTACTTTTTTTTCCCTACTAACATTAGTTTTTGTCTTCTTCAATTTCTTTTACTATAATGTTAGATCATTTATTTGAAATTTTTCTTGTTTCTTGAGGTTGGCCTGTATCACTATAAACTTTCTCCTTAGAACTGTTTTTGCTGAATCCCAAAGATTTTGGATCATTTGTTTCCATTTTCATTTGTCTTCAGGAATATTTTATTTCCTATAAGTATCATGAAATTTAAAAGACAAGACATTTTTAAATGTGCACAAGATCACACTTCGTAGCTATACGTTTGGGCTCAATGCAGAGGAAGCAGACAAAACACACAAGTGCCAGTTTCCTGGGAAGGGATTTGACCACATACTTCTCCAGCTGTTTTTTGGGGGTCCATCTTCTACTGTGTCTGCATCTGGGTTTTGTGATCCTCCTCTTTGGGGGCACTAATGGATTTTGGCACACCTTCAGCTACTGGAAGCCTCTAAGAACAAGAAAGGTTGAGGCCCTTGGGTGGCTCTGTCAGTTAAGTGTCAGACTCTTGGTTTTGGCTCATGTCATGATATCAGGGCTGTGAGATTGAGCTCCACATTCAGCTCTGGGTTCAGCATGGAGTCTACTTGGGATTCTCTCTTTCCCTCCCCCACACATGTGCTCTCTCTCTCTCTCTAAATAAATAAAATCTTAAAAAAAAAAAAAAAGTATTGAGGTTCATGTCCAAGTTGGTGACTATAGGAAGGCCTGAACTCACCTCCTCCATGGGCACACTGAATCTGTAACTACATATAGAACAATTCCTCCTGAAGAACTGAGGGCTGACTGAACACCTTTGCACAACAAGGGGTAAAAGGACCAAATAGAGAATGGCAGGAGAAAGGAAAATACAGCAATGGTGGAAACCCCATCCCTGATGCTGCAAACTGCAAGTAGGGAGGGATAGACCTGAAGGACCAGGAAGATGCATCTATCCTGGGGCAGAGCAGAAAAGCTACCATTTAAAAGGGGAACTAGAGGGGCACCTGGATGGTTCAGTCACTTAAGTGTCTGCCTTCAGCTCAGGTCATTATCCCAGGGCCCTGGGATTGAGTTTGCATCGGGCTTCCTGCTCAGCAGGGAGTCTGCTTCTCCCTCTGCCCCTCCCCCTGCTCATGCTCGCACTCTCTCTCCCTCTCTCTCTCTCTCTCTCTCTCTCAAATAAATAAAATCTTTAGAGGGGGAACTAGAATATAAAGTAACCAGCCTTTGAGTGCCTGCCTAATGGCCAGGGAGCGGGTAGAACAGTTTCTGGGGTCAGAGGGGCTGGTGAGCATCATTGTTCACATTCCACCTTCCCCTTAATCATGCAGACAGAAGCAAGGTCCAGTCACTCTAGCCAGCCTGCTGCCTAAGTAAGCCCCAGGCCACTAGTCCACTCCAGATCCAGATACTATGGGGCACAAGAAAAAGCCAGGGTTCAAAAGGGCAACTAGAATATAAAGGAATTAATCTTCTGCTAAATGATGGGAGACCTACTGGAATATTCTCCAGGATTTTGGAGGTGAGTGCGAGCACCATTGTTTATGTTCCCCCTCTAACTTGATAATGCAGGTAAAAGAAGAGTCTGGATACTCTGGATGGCATGTTGCCCTAATGTGCCCTAGGACTCTCCTTGATTTCTTGATTGTCCCATTGTTTGTTTAGTAACATGTTTTTCAGCCTCCACATGTTGTGCTTTCCAGTTTTTTTCTCATCATTATTTACTATTTTCAGACCATTGTGGACAGAAAAGATGCTTGATATGATTTTAATCTTGTATTGAAACTAGATTTGCTAGTCCATTTCTCAACCATTGAAATGGGAACCATGGAATGGTATAACTGATTTGTATCTGGAAATCTGTTATAATTATATATTCTAGTGCATTTATCTTCAGAAACATGTGTATTAAGCTAAGTTAAAATAACCTTGCATTTTTTTGAGCATCCAGCAATGGGGTCAGGTAGTATGTGGTGAAAATATCTCATTCATTCCATATTATCTTTGTAAATCTCAAATACTGATTTTATTTTTTTAAAGATTTTTTTAATTTATTCATTTGACAGAAAGACAGCCAGCAAGATAGGGAACACAAGCAGGGGGAGTGGGTGATGAAGAAGCAGGCTCCCAGCAGAGGAGCCCTATGTGGGGCTCGATCCCAGAACACCCTGGGATCACGCCCGGAGCTGAAGGCAGACACTTAACGACTGAGCCACCCAGGCACCCCTCAAATACTGATTTTAAAGCTTAGCTATGAACTATCCACAGAATTGATAATCCATATAAGAAGGTTCAATACAGAATATTCAGGGTCTTGCATATTACTTGAAGCAAGATCTATACAATGATTTAAAAATTTTCTGAAGTCTAGGTAAATTTGTTCAAATATTCTCTAGTGTATATACTTACTGTCAGTCTCTTAGTGTCTTTCTTATATTTCAGAAGGTAACAAATTATTCGAGCATTATATGGGGTGGTATTAATTAACATCAATAGTCCTGAAATTACTCACTTAAGAATTCCTCCTTGTCCTGAAGAAAGCTTGCAATTTTGCAACTACCCTAAGGCATTTCTTATGAATAGAAAAAAAAAAAAAAGAAAAGAAAAGAAGAAAAGGAAAGAAATAAAAAAGAAGGAAAAAGCAATACAATCTGCTATGGCAGAGATTATTATTGCTCTTCAGTATTTGTGCTATTCTTTTTTCCCCCTGGTTGCCATCTAAGCTTTTTGTTTGTTTGCTATTCAGTCTTTTGTATTTAAGTGAGGGGATTTAACTGAGGATGTCCCATTGCAATGTGTGCAGAAATGACATGCACCACCTCTCAACCTTGCTCATATAAATCTCCTAAATGTGGCCCTCACATTGTTTCTCTGTCTGCTGATTGAATGGAGAGGATTTCTAGGATCAAGAAGGGAGCAGAGCGACAAGCTAAAGGGACAGGGTGTTTGAGTGACAGGGAGAAGTAGAGCCACCCTATACATATTAGATAGTAGTGTAAGAAAAAAAAATTAACCTTCCAATGGGAAGACACTGAAATTTTGGAATTGTTTGAGCAGTTTATGCACCCTGAGTAAAGCATACCAAAACAACAATATTCTCAGATTTACATTAGTTTAGAACCAGAATCATATTCTCAGGAAAAAATTTTATGTTTATATTTCATATATGCATTGATTTTGTAATTTTTTAGTTAACCAAAGTGATAACTATGTTAAGTGCTATAAACAAAAGGAACCAAAGCTCCAATATTTTCTGTAATGAATAAACACACTATTGGGAAAGAGG
Organism: Ursus americanus; assembly: GCF_024610735.1. Classification (NCBI taxonomy): domain Eukaryota; kingdom Metazoa; phylum Chordata; class Mammalia; order Carnivora; family Ursidae; genus Ursus; species Ursus americanus. The sequence goes on from NC_142130.1 coordinate 58,367,850, forward strand.
GACACTTGAGTGGCAATGCATTTTTTAAAGTTTTACAATAGTGATGTTAATATAATAAAGGAAAACAAGGAAAAATAATTATCTTTAACAATGGGGATTAGGAATGGCTTCAAACAGGAATCTTAATCTGGGTTTTGAATAATGATTATGAGTTTACTGGACAGCAAATGCAGCATGAGCTGCATATGCAGAATTTAATTTGTGGCATGTTAAAAAACAGCTTTTGTTTTTAGGGAATATGGCATCTGGAAGTGTTTAATCTGCTACCGAAAATATTAGAGGCTGAGAGAAAATGTTAGATGTGAGAAATATATGGATGCCATTATTTTATAATAGGCAATAGCGACCACAGAAACGGATAAAGAAACCATCTGGTGATCCAAGAGAGCAAGGGTCAGCAAGCTGTGAAACACGGGCTAAATTTGGCCTGCAACTTGTTTTGAAAATGAAGTTTTATTGGAATACAACAAAAGCTGTTCATTTGCAACTGGTAAAGCTGAAAACATTTACTATGCAAATCTTTTTACCAAAAAATTTCTCAGCCACAAATGTAGAGGGATAACTAGAAGAGACCTTGTATTAGAAGAGTATACACCAACATTAAAAACCAGTTAAGGGTGGCATGGAATGATCAGAGACATAAAATAGGAAAGACAAGATTCTGGGAAGTTAATAGAAAACAAAAGAAGTAGAAAACGGTGTTCACTCATCATGGTAGAAATTTGTAGTATGATTTGGTCTAATGACTATTGTATTGAACACCTAAGGTGGTCTAATGACTATTGTATTGAACACCTTAACACTCTTAAGAAACAAAGATCGAATCATATTGAGGAATAAATGGGAAATAAATAATATGTATATTTTTAAATTTTGCAGTGAGAGGAAGAAAAAAATGAAAAAAAATACTTACTACTTGACTGATAAAGTAATGGGATTCTACTTGTTACTTTATTTAACTTACTGGGTTAAGGAAGACTAGAGCATGTTGCTAAGTGGAGATAATTAGAAAAATTTGTGAGGGGCTAAATGGAAGAAATTCAGTATAAGGTTAACTTGAATAAGAAAAGAAATGCCTCATCTTTTGCTGCAATGGAACTGCGTTGACAAATATACATAGTATTATAGGTGAATCGAGAATTAGAAATGATGGAATGGGGGGTGGGGGATTGGGATAGGCCGGTGTTGGGTATTAAGGAGGGCACATATTGCATGATGCACTGGGTGTTATACACAAATAATGAATCATGGAACATTGCATCAAAAACTGGGGATGTACTGTATGGTGACTAATATAACAAAATAAAAATCATTAAAAAAAAAGATGGAATGTGGACATGACAAACATACATGGTATTCTTTTCTTCATCTATACTTTAGAAGCTAATTCATTTGCTTGGAGGCAATCGTGGTGCCCTTGAGGAGAGCAATAAAGTACTCTGAAGGACAAAAGAAAACCTATTCACTGAGTTGAAAAATAGACACCTATAGTCATATCAATGCACATAGAAACAAATTCTCTATAATATCACAATGTATTATCTTGATGGGATAGTATTAGGTGAAGTTCTGAGAATTTTGATTAACTGAGTATGGGGACTCCATTTATGAGGAAGGCCTGGCACAGGAACCAATTTTCCTTTTAGAGAATAAAAATATTGAAATCCACAACAAATGTTATCGGTTGGATGCCATAACAGATTCCAACACTTAATTTTGTGGCCGTATGATAATAACTTGTTAGCACTTAAATCTCTTTGGTGGGGAGTGGTATTAAATACTGTATTTTCTTTATACAGTCATTATATGAATTATTGGACTTACCAATTATATGTTATATCGGAAATTAATCATCCCTAAATTTAAGGCTAATTATGTAAATAAGACAGTTTTTTAAAGTATAGAGTGATTTATACCTATTTGAAGTGTAATTCTTGTTTCTGACTGTATCTAAAATGTATGCACTAGGATAAAACAAAGTAGGAATTTGAAGAAAAACAGTAAATAAATCACCGATTACCAATTACTTATTTCTCATAGTCCTATGAAATTTGTATTTAGCAACCATATTAATTTTAGGAAGATGGTTTTAATAGGATTGGAGCAGGCTTCTTGAAAATACAGAAGCTTGGGTTTAAATTCTTGTCACACTTTACTGTGAGAATTCAAAGCATTAACAACACAGAAATTTAATTAGTGTGATAAGCTATTTGTCCTTATAACTTAATTACCCAGATCATTCTGAAGCTATGCCAGAGTAGCTGTGAACATTTACCTGTCCAGAAAGTACAGTACTGCCAATAGTATCAGGATCTTTGGGCAGACCCAGTTTGAATACAGTGCAACTCTGCACAATTAGCTCTGTCATGCTTCTGCTCTTAAAAATGTTCTGGGTCACAAATAAGTTAAACTGATTTAAAATAAAATTTAATTCATAACCTATCCCTGAATCAACAGACTTTAAGTATAAATGGTAGATCCTGAGATATCTGTGCTGTGACCTAGTGTCAACATCCAAAATATTTAAAAGCTGAGCGGCACCTGGGTGCCTCAGTTGGTTAAGCATCTGACTCTTGATATTGGCTCATATCTTGATCTCAGGTTTGGGCTCCACATTGGGCACGGAGCTAAGTAAATAAATAAATTAAATGAATGAATAAATGAATAAATAAATAAAATTTAAGAAGCTGAACCAGTAAACCATTAGGCTGCTTTTTGCTATCAGTTATCCATTTAAAAGCACATTGAACATTTTACTAATTGGAAAAATATTTTAAATTGACCTAATCATGTTTAACTCTTATCTTCAGAGTAACAAAGCATGTCTCAGCTGATTAATAATCTCCCAAAGTTGCTCAATAAAACTATTATACTGTTACTTTAACCCTAGAGTTCAGTTGAAGCTTCCAAAATGTTTCCAAAATACTGAATTCCAGTATTCCTACCCACATATAGTCTCAAAATTGCTGGAATTCTTTTCAATAATTGAAAGACCCACTGAAAATTTTTAACTGTATTTCAGTAGTCTTCTTTATCCACAGGGGACATAGTCTAAGACCTCCAGTGGGTCCCTGAAACTGTGGATCGTACTGAACCATGTATATACTATGATTTTGTTTTCCTTATATACATACCTATGATAAAGTTTAATTTATAGATGAGGCACAGCAAGAGATTAACAACAATAATTAATAAAACAGAACTACAAGAATATGCTGTAATAAGATTTATGTGAATGTGATCTCTCTCTCAAAATATCTTATTGTACTACTGTACTCATCCTTCTTATGATACAATGCCTACATGTTGAGAGGAAGTGAGGTCAATGATGTAGGCATTGTGACACAGTGTTAGGCTACTCCTGACCTTCTGACATCTGTCACAGGGAGGATGAGCTGCATCTAGAACCATGGGTAATTGAAACTACGGAAAGTGAAACCATAAATAAGAGGACCCTAATATATTAAAACTGTTCCATATTTAAAGTAATTGTATAAGCTTGACATATGTAAAAACCGTCAGCAAATCAAGATAATGAACATGTCCATTACCCAGAAAGATTTCTTTGTGTCTGTTTGTAAACCTTTCCTATTGTCTCCTGCTGTATATCATAAGGAACCACTTTCTGTCACTATAGATTTGCATTTCTACAATTTTATACAAGTAGAATTGTATGGTAAGTATTTTTATATTTCTGGCTTTTTCACTCAGCATAATTATTTTAGATTTATTCATTTTGTAGCATGAATCGATGTTTTCTTTGCATTGCTGAGTATCACATTGTATGGATGTATGGCAACTTGTTTACCAATTAACCTGTTGATGGACAGAATTGTTTCCAGTTTTTGCCTTATTATACATAAAGGATGTAAGCATATGTGTGTAAAAATCTTTGTAAAGACATAGGTTTTCAGTTCTTTTGAATAATTACTTAGTACTAAAATGACTGGATCATATGAAAGCCATACGGCTAACATTTTAAGAAATAGCTACAATTTTTTCCAAAATTATAAAATCTTACATTTCCACTAGCAATAAATGAAAGGTCCAGTTCCTCCACATCTTCAGCAGCATTGAGTATGCCACTTTTCTATTTTTTTTATTGTAATGTTTCTAATTGATATATTATTAATTTGTGATTTTTTATGGGTATCTCCCTAATGAGCATCTTTTCATGTGCTTATTTAACATCTCTCTCTTCTTCGATGAAGTATTTTCAAATGTTGTATGTTCTCTTTTTTTGGTTGTTTTATATTGAATTTTAAATTTATTATGTATTCAAATTCCTTATCAGGTATATTATTTGCAAATATTTTCTCCTTTCAAAACCTGTCTTTTCATTCCCTTAACATTGTCTTTTAAAAGATGGAGATCTTTGTTTTTCCTTTTTTATAAAATTTTTAGGTATTTTATGTTGTTTGCATTCTTAGATACATTTTAGAATCACTTTGTCAATTTCTTTTTTATAAACAAAAATCAACTGTATTTCTATGTACAAGCAACAAATATTAGAAAATAAAAATTTTAAAATACTTTAAATTAGTATGACAATTAAAACACCAAGAAAAAGACTAATAAACTATTTGCAGAATAATTTTCCTCAGCAGCATATATTTTTCTTTAAAAAGGTCTAAAAAAAAAAAAAAAGAGGGACGTGTCATATTCACAGACTGTGATAGTTAATAAAGCAACATGTCAAGTCTTCCCTAAATTGACCTATAAATTCACTGCAATCCTATACAATATTTCTGTAGTTCTTTTTCTAAGCCTTGAAAAACTAATTCTGAAGTTTTATGGAAATGCAAAGAATCAAATTTCATCAAGAACAGAGGTTAGCAAACATGCTTTGTAAAGAGTAGGACAGCAATTATCTTTTTTATGCTTACTTAATATATTTTTATTATAGTTGACACAATGTTTCATTAGTTTAAACTGTACGACATTACGCTATACTCACAAGTGTTGATACCATCTATTGCCATAAAACTCTATTACAATAACATTGATTATATACTCTATGCTGTACATTTTATCTTTATGACTTACTCATTTTATGACTAGAAGCCTCCCATTCACTCCATTTTGGTCATCTTCTGACCCTACTCCCTTCTGACAGCCATGAATTTGTTCTTGCAATTATGAGTTTGTTTTTGCATTTGTTTATTGGTTTTGTTTAGATTCGACATCTAAGTAAAATTCTGTGGTTATTTGTCTTACCCTAACTTCTTTCACTTAACGTAATACCCTCTGGATCCATCCATGTTGTCACAAATGGAAAAAATCTCATTCTTTTTTATGGCTGAATAATATTTCATTATAAATATATACACCACACCTTTTTTAGCCATTCATCCATCCATGGGCACTTGGGTTGCTTTCATTATCTTGGCTATTGTAAATAATGTTGCAATAAACCTAAGGGTGCATATACCTTTCGAATTAGTGTTTTTATTTTCTTTGGGTAAACACCCAGTAGTAGAATCACCGGATCATATGACATTTCTATTTTTAATTTTTTGAGGTACCTCCATATTTTTTTCCACAGTAGCTGCACCAATTTGTATTCTCACCAAAAATGCACAAGGGTTTTTTCTTCACATCCTTGTCAACACTTAATTTCTTACCTTTTTGAGTCTAGCCATCTCGACAGGTGTAGGGTGATATCTCATGGGGTTTTGATTTGCATTTTCCTGATGATTAGTAAGGAGCATTTTTAATTGTTTTGTGTGTCTGTGTGTTTGATATTGAGTTATATAAGTTCTTTATGTATTTTGTATATCAACACCTTATATATATCAGTTGCAAATATCTTCTCCCATTCAGTAGGTTGCCTTTTCATTTTGTTGGATGGTTTCCTTCACTGTTCAAAATCTTTTTATTTTGGTGTAGTAACAATAGTTTATTTTTGCTTTTGTTTCTTTTGCCCAAGGAGAATTATCTAGAAAAATGTTGCTCTGGCCAGTGGAAAAGAATTTACTGCCTATATTGTCATCTAGGAGTTTTATGGTGTCATGTCTCACATTTAGATCTTTAATCCTATTTGAGCTTCTTTTTGTGTGTGGTATTAAAAAGTGGCCTAGTTTCATTCTTTTGCATGTAGCTCTCTAATTTTCCCAGTACCATTTATTAAAGACAATCAATGCCTTTTCCCCATTGTATATTCTTGCCATCTTTGTCATAGACAAAATTATATAAGTGTGGGTTTATTTCTGGGCTATTCTGTTCTATTGATCTATGTGTCTATTTTTGTACCTGGACCATACTGTTGTGATTATTATAGCCTTGCAGTATATCTTGAAATATGGGGTTACAACACCTGCAGCTTTGTTCTTCTTTCTCAAGATTGCTTTGATTACTCGAGGTCTTTTTGATTCCATACAAATTTGAGTATTATTTGTTTTAAAAAAATAATAAATGCTGTTGGTGTTTTAATAGGAAAAAAATGCTGTTGGTGTTCTAATAGAAATTGCATTGAATCTGTAGATCGCTTTAATAGTATGGTCATTTTAACAATATTATTCCAATCCAGGAGCATGGAATATTATTTCCATTTGTTTGTGTCACCTTCAATTTCCTTTATCAGTGTTTTAGTTTTCAGAGTACATGTCTTTTATCTTCTTGGTTAAGTCTATTCCCAGATATTTTATTGTTTTGGGTGCAATTTTAAATGCAATTGTTTTCTAAATTTCTCTTTCTGCTACTTTGTTATTAGTATATAAATATGCAACAGATTTCTGTGTATTAATTTTGTATTCTGCAACTTTACTGAATTTATATATTCTAATAGTTTTTTGGTGAAGTTTTTAGGGTTTTCTATGTATAGTATGTCATCTGCAAATAGTGACAGCTTTACCCCTTCCTTACCAATTTCACGTCTTTTATTTCTTTTTCTTTGTATGCTATGATTGAACTTCATGATGACTCAACTTTATGTTGAATAAAAGTGGTAAAAGTGGACATCCTTGTCTTTCCCTAATCTTAGAGGAAAAGCTCTCAGTTTTTCACCATTGGGAATAATGTTAGCTGTGGGTTTTTCATATATGTATGGCCTTTATTATGTTGAGGTATGTTCCCTCAACCCACTTTGCTGAGAGTTTTTATCAGGAATGGATATTGAATTTTGTCAAATGCTTTTTCTGCATCCATTGAGATGATCATACAATTTTTCTTCTTTGTTTTGTTAATGTGGTGTATCATGTTAATACATTTCTAGATATTGAACCATCCTTGCATCCCTGAAACAAATCCCACTTGATCATGGTAAATGATCCTTTTAATTTATTGCTGAAATTGGTTTGCTAATATTTTGTTGTATCTACTTTTATCAGGGATATTGGCCATTTTTTTTTTTTTTTAACTTTTCTGATTCTGGTATCAGGCTAATACTGACCTCTTGGTTTGTATTTGGAAGCCTTTTTTCATCTATTTTTTGAATAGTTTGAGAGAAATAAGTATTACTTCTTTTTCAAATATTTGGTAGAATTCACCTGTGAAAATGACTGGTCCTGACCTTCAGTATGTTGGGAGTTTTTGAACACTAATTCAGTTTTGTTACTAGTAATCAGTCTGTTCAGATTTTCTATTTCTTCCTGATTTAGCTTTGGAAGATTGTATGTTTCCAGAAATTTATCCACTTTTTAAAATTGTCCAGTTTGTTGGCATATAATTTTTCATAGTAGTCTCTTATAATCCTTTATATTTTTTGTCATGTTGGTGGTTCTACTTTATTTCTGATTTTAATTGGACACACTCTCTCTCTTTCTCTCTCTCTCTTCCTCGATGAATCTGGCTATACAGGTTTATCAGTTTTGTTTCTCTTCTCAAACAAACAACTCTTGCTTTTATTGATCTTCTCTATTTCTTTCTTTCTTTTTTTGTCTTTATTTTATTTATTCCTGTTCTGATCCCCCCCCCCCCACTGCTTCTGCTAAACTTACAATTTGTTCCCTCTTCTTTTTCTAGTTCATTTAGGTAAAGTATTAGATTGTGTGATGCATTTCTTCTTTCTTGAGGTAGGCCTGTGTCACTCTAAATTTTCCTCTTGGGACATAGCAAAAGTAGTTCTAAGATTTTGTACACCTGTGCTTTCATTTTTGTCTCCATGCATTTTTCAATTTCCTCTTAAATTTCTTGTTTGACCTATTAAGTGAGTAGTAGGCTGTTGTTTAGCTTCCACATGTTTGGGTTTTTTCCAGTTTTTTTCTTATAATTGGTTTCAGTTTCAGACCATTGTGAATGGAAAAGATGCATGATCAATCTTCTTAAATTTGTTGAGATTTGTTTTGTGGCCTAACATGTGATCTATCCTGGAGAATGTTCAATGTGCACTAAAAAGAACATGTATTCTGCTGTTTTGGGATGGAATATATATATGTCATGTCTAGACAACCTTGGAATCCTCTTGTTTCCATCTCTCTCTCTCTCTCTCTCTCTCTCTCTCTCTCTATATATATATATATAATCTGTTAAGTCCATCTGATCTAATGTGTTGTTTAAAGATACTGTTTTCTTACTGATTTTCTATCTCAATGATCTATTCATTGATGTAAGAGCAATGGTAAAGTTCCCCGCTATGATTGTATTACTGTCAAATTCTCACTTTATGTCTGTTTATATTTGTTTTATGTACTTAGGTGCTACTATGTTTGGTGACAGACATTTAGAATCATTTTATGCTCTTGTAGGATTGATCCCTTTATCATTATGTAATGACTTTTTTTTTTTTTTTGTCTGTTACAGGTTTTGATGTATCATTATGTAATGATGCCTTTGTCTCTTGTTACAAGTTTTGATGTAGTCTATTTTGGGGCACCTGAGTGGCTTGGTGGGTTAAGCATCAGCCTTCTGCTCAGGTCATGATCCCAGGGTCCTGGGATTGAGCCCCACATCAGGCTCCCCACTCAACGGGGAGCCTCTTCTCCCTCTGCCCTTCCCCACCTCTTGTGCTTTCTCTCACATGCTCTCTGTCTTTCTCTCTCTCAAATAAGTAAATAAAAAATCTAAAATAAAAAATAGTCTATTTTGTCTAATATATAACAGTCTATTGCTACCCTGTTTTGTTTTTCCTTTCATTTGCGTGGAATATTTTTTCCCAACCTTTCACTTTCAGTCTGTATGTGGCCTTAGGTCTGAAGTGAGTCTCATAGAGGTGGCATATATATGGGTCTTACTTTTTTTTTAAATCCACTCTGCCACCCACTGTCTTTTGATTAGAGCATTTAGACCATTTACATTTAAAGTAATTATTGATAGATATATACTTATTTCCATTTTGTTCATTGTTTTCTGGTGGTTTTTGTAGTTTTCTTTTTTTTTTTTCCTGCTTGCTTTTATTTTTGTTGGTGAATTTCTTTCATGTTATGTTTTGTTTTTTCTCTTTACTATTTGTGTATCTATTATAGGTTTTGGGTTTGTGGTTAATATGGTATTTGTATATTGCATTCTAAATATATAACAGTCCATATTAAGTTGATGGTCATTAAAGTTTGAACACATATTAAAAGAATTTTTTTATACCCCCTCCACATTTATATACGTATTATCATATTTACACCTTTTTATTCCTAATTTGCTTACTTGTAATCATGGTCTTTTCTTTTCCACTTAAGCCCTTTAACATTTCTTGTAACACTCGTTTAGTGGTGATGAACTTTTAAACTTTTGTTTGTTTGGAAACTCTTTATTTCTACTTCAATTCTAAATGATAATCTGGCCAAGTAGAGTATTCTTGTTTGCAGTTTTTTTGGTTTTTTTCCTTTCAGCACTTTGAATATATCACACCTCTCCACTTCTGGCCTGTAAGGTTTCTGCTAAAAAATCAGCTGATAGCCTGATGGAATTTCTCTTGTATGTAACTGTTTTCTTTTCACTTGCTGCTTTTAAATTTTTTCTATCTTTGGGGCACCTGGGTGGCACAGCGATTAAGCGTCTGCCTTCGGCTCAGGGCGTGATCCCGGCGTTACGGGATCGAGTCCCACATCAGGCTCTTCCGCTATGAGCCTGCTTCTTCCTCTCCCACTCCCCCTGCTTGTGTTCCCTCTCTCGCTGGCTGTCTCTATCTCTGTCGAATAAATAAATAAAAAATCTTTAAAAAAAAAATTTTCTATCTTTAACCTTTAACATTTTAATTACTATATGTCATGTCTAGACAACCTTGGAATCCTCTTGTTTCCAATTCTCTGTGTACCTGTTCTTGGATGTCTATTTTCTTTCCCAGGTTAGAGAGGTTTTCAACTATGATTTCTTCAAATAAGTTTTCTATCCTTTTCTCTCTTCTCCTGGGATTCCTATAATACAAATGTTTGTTTGCTTTATGTTGTCTAAAAGAGCCCTTAACTGATTATAATTTTATAATTTTTTTTCTTTTTGCTGATCAGCTGGTTGCTTTCCATTGTCTCCCAGATCATGATCTGTGTTCTCTAATCTGTCGATTCCATAAGTGTATTTTTCACTTAATGTTATATTCTTCAACTTTGATTCTTTTTTATATTTTCTCTTTATTGAAGTTCTCACTGAGTTCTTCCACTCTAGTCTCTAGTCTGGTGAACATCTTTATAATCATTACTTTAAATTCTTTATCTGACATATTGCTTATTTTGATTTCATTTAGCTCTTTTTCTGAGGTTTTGTCTTGCTCTTTCATTTGAAGTATATTCTTCTGCCTCCTCATTTTGCTTGACTTTCTATGTTTGTTTCAATGAATTACACAAAACAGCTACTTCTGTACTTGAAGGAGTGGTCTTATGTATGGTCGTTCACTATGCAGACTTTGCCTGGAAACTTTGGCTGGTTGAGTGGAGCTGTGGCTGGTATGGGCTGGGGCTCCTGAGATGTTCCACAGAGGGGGTGCTCTGGTAGGAGTAGTATAGAAAAAATGAGTTTAAGTCTTGGGTGGTCATGGGACCTTGCACATAAAGGGCACCCTGGCAGGACAGCTGAAGCTAAAGTGAGTTCAAGTCAGGGTTTCCTGGGGCTCTACATGAAGAAGGCACCCTGACTGGAGCCTAAGTGGGGTGCAAGACAAAGGGTCATAGAGCACTCCACACAAGGTGTACCCTAGTAGGGCGGCTGAAGCTGAGATATGTCATGGGCCAGGGTGTCCTAGGATTCTACATGCTGAGGGTACCCTGGCAGGACAGCTAAAGCTAAAGTTTGTGGAAGCTGGGGTGGCCCAGGGCTCTTCACACTGAGTGTGTCCTGGTGGGGTATCTGAAACTGAAGTTGGTACAAGCTGGGTGGCTAGGGTGCTCAGCACAAGGAGTGCCCTAACTGGGTGGCTAGAACTGAGGCAGAAATGGGCTGGAGGTTTCTGAGGTGCTCCACACAGGGAACACCCTGGTGGGACAGCTGGATCTGAAGCTGGAGGTCCCAGAGTGCTCTGCCCCTCAGGTGCCCTAGCAAGCCCTCTGAAGCTGAAGTGGTATGGGCCTGGACTGTTAGGCAGTGCTTTATGCCTGCATCACTTTGGTGGAAAGTCTGAAGTGGTAATGATCACTAACTAGGGATGTCTGGTGTTTTCTGCTCTGTGGCCATCTTGGTGGGTTGGCTATGGCTAGTGTGGGCTAAACTCCTGGGACTCACTGAGGTGGCAGTCTGGTTAGGGAACTTGGACTGCCCTGTGCTTTCAAGGCGAATGGGGAGTGTAGCCACCAGCCTGCTACCCAGAGAGAGCTCCCTTTGGCAGAGTTCCAGAGCTGATTCTTTTATATGCTAGTTGTTCTTTAAACCATGGCATTTTTTTTTTTCTCTGTGCCCCAGTGTGTCTGGTACTGGTGTGAGCTAGGGACCCAGGGTTTGTTGAAACAGTAAGCCAGCTATGACAACTGGATCCTGTTTCTGTTTGCACTATCATAGTAAAGGGGCAGCATAAACCGTGGTGCTCACTAGCCCTTCTGACCAAGGGAGAGTTTCAGCAGCTCTCCAAAGTTTGGTGCTGTTCTAAGGCTGGATCTTATATGCTAATTCTTTTAAATTGTAACTTTTTTTCCATGCCCCAAGTCTTCCAGGGCTGGTGTAGGTTAGGGGCTTGGGCCCTGTGAGTGGCAGACTGGCTATAGTGCCCAGAACCTTGCTCCCATTTGCACTATCAAACTGAAAGGAAAACGTAAGCCATGGTGCTCACCAGCCCTTTCAACCTAAGAAGAGTTCCAGCAGCTGCCCTGTCATTTGGTGGCGTTCTAGGACTGGATCTTTTATATTCTAGTTGTACTTTTAAACCACAGCTTTTTTCTGTGCCCCAAGGCAGACAAATTTGCTTACAGCCCCTTAATACTATCTCTACCAACTGCAGGTTTTCAGCATCTGGGTGGGGGTTTCCTTTATTGCCACGTCTCCCTCTCTCTCTCTGTTCTCCATATGGTTTCTCTATCTTTTGTTTCGCAGAAGCTGTTCAGTCAGCCCTTGGTTCTTCAGGAGAAATTGTTCTATAAATAGGTGTAGATTAGAAGTGTTCATGGAGAATGTGAGTTCAGGGTCTTCCTACATTGCCATTTTGGACTGAAACCTAGCTTGACAACAAAAATTTCTGGTAGCATTTTGTTTGGGAATGCCTTAAATCTGGGAACCAATTTTGGGGAAATTGACATCTTGAAAACCTTGAGTCTTCCAAACAATAATTTCTCTCAACAGTGTTTATGATATTCTGTTACAGGTTGTTACAATTTGTCGGGCTTATTTTTACTTATTTATTAGTTAAATTTCATTTTATGATTATTTGTTAAGCTTGTATCTTGCAATCTTTCTAAAGTCACTCTTGTAGGGGCGCCTGGGTGGTCAGTTGTTAAGCGTCTGCCTTCGGCTCAGGGCGTGATCCTGCTGTTCTGGGATCGGGCCCCAAATCAGGCTCCTCCGCGGGAAGCCTGCTTCTTCTTCTCCCACTCCCCCTGCTTGTGTTCCCTCTCTCGCTGGCTGTCTCTCTCTGTCAAATAAATAAATAAAATCTTAAAAAAAAATAAAGCCAGTCTAGTATTATTTGTATATTTGATTGAATTTTGTTAAAATATAATCACATCATCTCTGAATAAAAAAACTTAATTTTTTCCCTTGCAATATAGATGCTATTTATTTGCTTTTTCTTCCCTCATTGCACTAAATGGACATTCAGAATAGTGTTCAATAGAAGTGTGGACATACTTGTCTTGTTCCTAATTTTTGATAGAGACTCTTCCACAACTAAATATGATTTTAACTATGGATTTAAGTGCATACTATCAGGTCAAAAATATTTACTTCTGTTCCTAGTTTTTAAGAGTTTTTATATTTTCTTAATGAATTATCTTCTTAATGAATTATCATCATATAACATCCACATTGATCTCATCCAGTGGTTTAAACTTCTAACACATGGTAGTTTTCATTTATAAGATTTTGATTTTTTTTAATTGCATGCATATTAGTTTGCTTCAACTGTCATAACAAAATACCAGAGGCTGCGTGGCATAAACAATCAGAAATTATTTTCTCACATTTGAAAGTCTACGATCAAATTGTAGCTAGTTTGATTTCTCGTGAGGTTTCTCTCCTTGACTTCCAGACAGCCATCTTCTAGCCATGTCCTTATGTGCTTTTTTTTTTTGTTCATTGCAACTAAGTACATCTTAGCTCCAAAAAACACAATTCAGTCCATTATGCCATATTTATAGTTAACTTTTTGGAAATACGCAATAGATTTAAAATAATTCTTTGAACATGAATATCTGTTAATTCTATTATTTGTATATGGTCTGGGTTAGTTTTGTGTTTTTGTTTTAAATTTTTTCATCAATGTGCACTGTGTTTCCAGCTTCTTTGCTTGTCTGATAATTTTAGATTGAATGCTAGATATTATTATCTTACTGATTGATGGATATTTTTATAAATCCTATAAATATTTTAAAACTTTGTTCTGAGAGGGAGTTATTTAGAAATAGTGTGATTCTTTCAGGTCTTTCTTTTAAGACGTACTATGTGGGTTTGGACAATTTACTTAGTCTTGGGATAATTATTCCTGAATACCAAGCAAGAAATTTTGTGTAGTCAATGCAATGCCCCATGAATCATGAGGTTTTTAATTTTGGCTGGTGGGAATAGGTACTTGTGTGACTGCTGATCACTATTATCTCTAAACTTTTCTGATGGTTTTATCTCTAGCTTGGGTGATTTTTTTTTTACACACATGCATAATTAGTACTCAGCTGAACCTTTGAAGGGATGCTTTTCAGATCACAGATGTTCTCTCTCTGTACACACTGTGTCCTCTGAACTGTGCCTTGGCCTTCCTGGAATGTAAGTCCATACCTCAAATATACTTGCAGTAATCTGATGGCATTGGCCCTGAGAAATATAATAAAAAAGTGACATCGTTTTTAATTAATTGATATAATATTTTATAAACAATATCAGTGTATCACTGATTTTTCTAAACACTGAACAATTATTTTCAACTACATTATAGCTATATTTATATTAATAGGTTATACTAAAAACCAACAATAACAAACACGCTTTTGTAAAGCTATCATAGTAATAACTAAAACTGATACACACACATATGTATTAATTGTTATCCTTTATAGATTAGTCTCTATAGCAGTTTTATGTAAGATTATCATAGGACAAAAAAATCATAGGACAAAATATTCATTATTTTAAAGAGAAATAATTTTCAGTAATTCATTTAAGCTTTATTTTTTAAACTAACACTCTGTAGTTTCAGTCCTTTCAAGGATAACCATCTTCTCCTATGCATCAAAGTTGTTGATTCCAATTTCTAGTGTGAGATGAAAATGGTGAGGAAAGACAACAGCAAGTAGTTAGGGTCCACATGAAATCTGTTATAGTAATTTGCAGCTGATGATGAAATGAGTCCATTAAAAAGAAAACTGACATAGGGAGGTAGATATATACATATACGAGTATGGCTAATATAAAAAACAAACATAAAAAAAGTGAAAGCCTGTCTACAGATGCCTTTCTGTAAAAGCATGAAATGTTTAGAGCAGGGAGCAAGTTTTAGCATATTTTTGTCAGTATTTTTTTTTTTTTTTTTTTTTTTTTTTTAGGGAGAGAACATGCACATGCAAGCAGGGGAAGGGGTAGAGAGAGAATCTCAAGCAGACTCTGGACTGAGATGGAGTCCAGTGTGGGGCTTGATCTCACAACCCTGAGATCATGATGTGGGCTGAAACCAAGAGCAGAGGCTTAACCGACTGAGCCTCCGCCTCCAGGCACTCCTATTTTTGTCCATATTTTAAAATCAGGAAACAAGTTGCAACATGTTTTCCCCATTAGCACATAAGCAATCTGTATTTGTAATGATTGGCTAATGTGTTAAGTGATTTACCACACACTAATCAATTATGCAATCTTTGACACAAAAACTCAGCAAAATTTAATTTTCCTTTGTAAATCTCTTTTCTATAAATGAAGAATCAAGACTCTATTCACAATTGAGAGAAAATTAAAAAAATACAAAGTCAACATTTTAGAGAAACAATTGCAATAATAGTAATGACAAAATAAGAAAGAAACAAGCATGCCAGGTTGTGGTAAGAATATTCAAGCATATTTTTAAGAAAGGCAAAACCGTGTTATATTACAGGTATTAAACTCTTAGGAATATGGATAATATTCTCTAAACCATGCTCTTTAAAAATATATTTCAAGCAATGAATATTTCAGAAACTTAGAATGTCATAAAACCTGTTTCATTTTAAGCAAATATCTTTATCATATCTGTTCATTTTGTCTTACTACAACCTTTGCCACTACATGTTCAATGAAGAGAAAATCAGCCTAGGTTTGGTGAATAAATTGTCATGATCACCGATCACCTATTCAACCATTTTGGCTGTATTTGACACTTGATATATTAAGCGAAGGAACATATATATAATCTTGGAATCATTTCTGAATCTACATTTTGAAAATAGTATTAAGGAATACTAAAACTTAGTAACAAGTGTAAAAGTGACAGCTAAATGCCAAACTCTCTACAATAGAACAAAACAAATATATTACATTTTCTCTGAACATTTTATGATTTTACTAAGAAGGTAACATAGTTACACAACCGATAAGATAATAGCAATGACAGTTAAACATTTATACTTTATGGAGTTTTCTGGATTACTTAAGACTCTGTGAGTTGACATGAAGAAGACCATGCCCTCTAGATAGAAAAGATTTGTGTTACGCAGTAACAGGATATGTAATTGGAAAGGTAAGATATGGCAAATTTATTTCAAGTTTGAATTTTAATCAGCAGTAATTGGACATTGTCCAATAAAGATAGGACAGTAATTGAAGGTTTCTGACCAAAAGAATAATACATGAAACCTTATGGTAATATAAAAAGGTTAGAAGGAGAAGAGAATGGAGACAGGGCAATAACTTGTAACTCAGTTTATACAATTGCCACATAAAAGAAACCAGGACAGTAGAAGTGGGAATCAAAAAGAAAGACAGATATTTGTATCTTTTACAAGAAGTAATTCACAATAAAATGTTTTAAATAATATCTGGTATATTCCTTTTATATAATCAAAATATACATTTAAGACTAAAGTGTAGAAATGTACAGGAAATTAGGAAATAAAACTTGTAATTTCACTCTTTAGGGATTAGCATTTAAACATTTTGATGATAGTCTCTTAATATGTGATTAAACATTTTATATGTTACATAGATGATATAAAGTATAATATATAATTAAGTGTAAATTATGTAAGTTTTGTTCATCATTATATACTGGATGTATATATATACACATACATACATGTGCTTATATTTTCTGATTTAGTAGAATTTCCTTTGCCTATATCTCTGGAGTATTTGTCAGTCTGAGTTAAGGTTCTACCACAGTTTATAGATTACAGTGATTTTCATACGTGATTCTCATTGGACATCAATAATAATTGTTTAACAAGTGAATGATATTTTCCAATTAAAGCCTTTTATATGAAGAAATTAATAGTAATGATTTCAGTACTGTTGAACGATAGAGACCATGTCTTTCTAGGATACCTTCTGGTCCCATGAAAAGTATTTTATCTTGTTAAGAGATACTAGCTTGATACTGGGCTGGGGGTAAAGAAAAAAAATTATTGAATCTGGTGGGGACTGAAAGAAATGTAAAGAAAGAAACTCATAAATAAAGAGGTAATAATTTGAGGGAAAGATATTGCATTAAGGAAATAGAACCAGCTGTGCATGGAGAGTAAAAAAGATGTGTTAGTTTAACATGAAATAGTCTATGATACAGTAAAAGTAAAAACAGGGGTCTTTGTATACTTTTAATGAAGGCATTTATTATTTTAAATACTTGGAATAAAATAACAATTTTACTACAGAAAAGTGGAACATTAAATCATTAGTGTGTCCCAAATTATCTATTAGTGTTATTATGATAAAAATATACAAGAGGGGCGCCTGGGTGGCACAGCGGTTAAGCGTCTGCCTTCGGCTCAGGGCGTGATCCCAGCGTTCTGAGATCGAGCCCCACATCAGGCTCCTCTGCTATGAGCCTGCTTCTTCCTCTCCCACTCCCCCTGCTTGTGTTCCCTCTCTCGCTGGCTGTCTCTCTCTCTGTCAAATAAATAAATAAAATCTTTAAAAATATATATATATACAAGAAAGTAGATATATATCTCTAATTTGCACACTCAGGTAAAAAGCCCTGGGAGACTGTGTGGAATGATATAGAAAATTCAGAGGGAATAAAATGATGAAAATGTGGGTGGTAACAAAGAAAGAATGGTTCTGCAGTGGCCATTGATTCCATTCTAGTGCATACTGAATCTCTTCGATGTTTATAGCAGAATTATTCATAAATGTGAAAAAGTGAAACAAGACGTCCTTCAATAAGTAATTAAACAAAATGTGGTATATAGAATGTTATTCAGTGATAAAAATAAATAAGGTACTAATCTATACAAAACCATGAATGAATCTTAAATGTATATTGTTAAGTAAAAAGACAGTTTGAAAAGGCTACCTATTGTACAATTCCATTTATACAACATTCTGGAAAAGGCAAAACTAACAGTAAAAATGTCAGTGACTGCCCAGGTCTTGGGGAGAAGAAAGGGTTGAATAATGTCTGGGATTTCTGATACGGTAATGGTGGATGTGTGATACTATGCGTTGTTTAAATATCATAGATTTTTACAGCACAAAGAGTGAATCTCAAAGTAAACAAAAACATAATCATTTAGGAGCTGAGTGATCCCAGGATGAAAGGGAGACTTTGACAAAAGAATATAACTATGTCATAAATACATGGAATAATTTTACTAAAGAAGGTAAAGGAAAATGGTGGTGACTGAAGTAATTTTAGAAATAAATGAATACCATAGGACTAAGGGTAGAATAAACTGTACATAAAGTACTGTCCTTTAGTTGGTAAAGTAGCTTCTCAGAGTTCTAAGTTACCAATTCTGACACAATACATGTGTATTAGAATTGAGCAATTAATTCCATGGTAGACAGTAAAATTCAAGTCACTTTTGGAGTGCGTGTTTACAGATAAGCAAGAGTAAAAGATGAGAATGACTTATTTCATAATGGATTAGAAGAGGAGACATCGATATGAACTATTTAACTTAATATAGATGGTTTAGAAAGAATAATATTTAAAGGTAGATATAGAGACATATAAATTGTTTTATGTCTACACATGCACACACATTTGTTAGCACACCCACATATTGGTATCTTCTGCTATCTGACAGGACCTAGAAGCAACAACCCAGTAGCAGTGAGTACACAGAAGACCCAGATCTTGTTTTCTAATGTCTTTCTCCAATAAAAGTAACTAGAGCTCCTTGGAGAAATGGCTGATTGTAGAGATGGGGCAGGGAATACATAATATGAGTCCGGAGAATCTTGTAGTGTCAGAACAAAAGAATGTGCTTAAAAAAAAAAAAATGATGGGGGTATGTCAAAGGGACAAAGGAGTCAATCAAAAGAGCCACTAATGGCCAAAACTGGAACAATTAAGCGATAAAGTAAATAAAGCAGTACTGGATTATAATTCAAATTATAAATATCTGTGAGTCAATACTGATTGACTATATTATTATAAATTGATAATTTAATAAATAAATGGAGTAGAATGGATACATCCCCCATACAAAATTCCAGGTGTTTTAAATAGATAACCCCACATCAAAGAGACAGAATGTAACTCCTCACAGAATCGCAAAAAATGAATCATGGAACGCTACATCAAAAACTAATGATGTACTGTATGGTGACTAACATAACATAATAAAAAGAACAACAACAAAAAGAACACAATGCCATGTACTCATTAAAAACCATAATATAGAAAGAAAAGATTGGGGTGCCTGTGTGCTTCAATCAGTTAAACATCTGCCTTTAGCTTGGGACATGATCTTAGGGTCCTGGGATGGAGCCCCACATGGGGCTCCCTGCTCAGTGGGTAGTCAGCTTCTCCCTCTCATCCTCCCTCTGTGCTTTCCCTCTCTCCCTCTCCCTGTCTCTCTCTCAAATAAATAAAATCTTTAAAAAATATATATATATACATATATATCAATAATATACAAAATAGACACTTCATGATTTAGTATTCTTAGCAAAAAAATTATAGGATAATTACAAATAATGTTTAAAATTTGTTCTATTAAGAAGAGATACAGAGCTGACTTGTAATATTTCTTTTTGTCCTTTAAATTTCTTTAGAAGTTCAATTTCTTGTCAGTTGTCAGTTTTGTCTTTCTGAAAACATTTTATTCAGTCTATGTTTTCAAGAATATTTTAAATAAATATAAAATTGTAGTTTACAATAATTTTTTTCCTCTTCCAGTACTTCAAAGCTATTGTTTCATTATTTTTGACCTCCACTGTTTGGGATGAATTTTAGCTATCATTTTTATCATTCATTGTTTCTCTGTTATATTTCTTTTGTTTGTTTGTTTGTTTGTTTTTTTAAGAGTTTCCAAGTTCTCTTTCATTTTCAGCAACTTGACTTTTAATTTCAGGATGTTGTTTTCTTTGTACTTGTTCCAGTTGGGATGTGCTGATGTTTTTCTATTATTTTTTTTAAACTTGGGTTAATATTTCCTACAAATTTTAGAATGTTTTTGATAAGTAAATCTTCTAATGTCTCTTCTTTCCCATTTTCTCTCTATGCTTCTTTCTGGAATTAAATACATTTTAAGTCTTGTGATATTGTGCCTTGAAACTTGTTTTCTTGGTACCAATTTTTTCTCTTTTTGATCTTTTTATTTCACTTGAATATTAAATTTAAACCTGACATAAAATGTTTTAATCATTTCTCTCCTGTGTTATGTCATTATTAGAACAATTGAATTCATTCTTTTTCATTTTGTATTTTTATCCTTAACATTTCAGTTTGGTTGACTTTTATATTTTTTATTGCACTGTTGAAATTCTCCATTTTTTTGGATATTTTATCCACGTTTTCCACTAGATTTACTATCATATTTACCAAAATTATTTTTTCAAAATTTGTATAATTTCCAACACAGTTCATCTTTGACTCTGCTTATATAGGTTATTTTTGTTCTTAACTATGGTTTAGATTTTCTTCCTTTATCATATGTGTGTGCTGTAGGCGAGGCATATTGTGTAGAAAAACAAAACAGAGCAAATATCGAAATAATATTTGTCTCCAAGAGCATATTTCTTCTTATGCCACTTGGTAATATCGGTACATTAGGTCATTCAAATGTTTTCCTACTCCTCACCTGGAAAAAACTGGTAATATTTCAGAAGTTCTCTCAGTTCTTCTGCCTTACTTTAAACCATTATTAGCCTGCCGTGCATTTGATAAAATCTAGATTGTTTTGGAAAGATATTTTTCATCTATTTTCCTTCTTTCTGTATTTCAGATGGCCTAAAAAAATACAATAATTGGTAGTCAATGTGGTAACTACACATTGGCCTAGATTCCTGAGTGATTTCTTCAGTTCTCTCTGCCACCAAGCATCATGTTTTCCCTCCCTTTGTGCACTCAGTGAGGGCTCTTGGGATAAAGTAGATTGATATAAAATTTTTTTGACCATGCCTTTTCAGTATTTTAAATGTTGCGAAGACCTCACATAGCCAATGCATATTAATTTTAAAACATCGGCTTTCATTTGTCATTTATGACGGATCCCTCCTCCCCTCCTTCCATTCAGCCAGATTTGAAAGCAGCAATGGTTACTTTGTTGGGGATTTAGCTTAACTAGGTTTATTTCCACCACCAGATCTTTGATAGATTTAAAAATCTGTGATTTTTTAATATATCCAAAGTGTTTTTATTGTTAATTTCTTCTACATACTAGAAGCTCTGAACACTTTTACTTCTTGCAGTCCTAACAAGTGTCAGGCATTGTTCTTAGTGCTTGGAGTGGAGTATTGAGTAGACAAAATTTTTACTCACAAAGCATTATTTTCCAGAAGAAAAAGGATATTTCAAATTGAGATTTTGGCAAACAAGCAGTGTCACTTGATGCAGACTGAATCTCAGAGGGAGAAGGTTCAGGAGATTATCTTGCCACCCTTCAAAGAGTCATTACTAGATCAGGACTCCACTGAATAGATCATATGTTCCTGCGCTAGAACATTGGCTTCACCCCTTGTTGCTCTCAATCTTGTAGAAGAATTATGAAAATGCTAATGCAACTTCTTACTAAGTTGGGAAACAAGATATGTAAGCACTGGCTTTTGCTGTTTAAAGAGCTTTCCTGGAATGTATACTGCTGGATTCTGATTATCTTGTGGTATGTTGGGATTGGGTGTAGATGCTATCACTATTTTTTTCTTTGAGAAGTTGAATGTGAATACAGGCTCTTCAGAAGAGGAGTTAGTAGTTCTTGTCATGAGCAGGTGTTGGATTTTGTCAAATGCTTCTGTATCAAGTTTTATGATTGTATGAATTTTATCTTTAACCTGTTGATGTTTTACATTTTATATTGGTACATTAATGGTTACATTAATTGATTTTCCAATGTTGGACCAATCTTCCATACCCCTTCATACTTGAGTTAAATCCAATTTGATAATAGTATATAATTATTTTATACATTGTTGAATTCAATTTTCTAATATTTTGTTGAGGTTTTTATATCTATACTTATTGAAAAAAAATATTTTTCTGTAGTATATCTTTCTTGTAATGTTTTATTGTGTAATAATGTCAGGGTAATACTGGCCTCCTAGAATTAGTTAAAAAGTATTCCTTCTGTTCCTGTTTTGTGGAAGAAATTGTAGTGAATCAATATCATATCTTCCATAAATATTTGGTTAAATTTACTGGTGAAATGATTTGGCCTCAAGCTATTCTTTTGGAAGGTATTGAATTACTTATTCATTTCTTTTATATGTAGGTCATTCTTTTTAATTCTAATAAATTTTGTAGTGGAATCTTATGATTTTAACTTCCATTTTACAAATAAATTCTACATATTTTTAAATATGCTAATTTTCCAACTTTGCAAATCTTTGTCCATTTTTTAAATTGAATCTTGAGAGTTCTTAATATATTCTGAATATAATTTTTTATCAGCTATAAAATTTGGAAATATTTTAACACTGTCTTTTAAGAGCAAAAATTTTAATGAGATAAAGTTGAGTGTTTCAATTTGTTATTCATTGGTCATATTTTTGATGTGTAGTAAGTAACTCTTAATTCAAAGTAACATAATTATATTTCTGGATGTACTACAGTTTAAATTTTACATTTAAGTATTTAGCAAACTTACTGTTTTTGTATATGATTCAAGGTATGAATCAATTTTTTGGCATCCAATATTTCTGAATTATTTTTGCACACAGTATCCTTTTTCCACTGAATCTCCTTTGCATCTTTAATAATTAATATTAAAAATATTAATTTTCCCAATCAACAAACACAATGTACCTCTCAATTTTTTAGGTCTCCTTTAACTTCTGTCTGCATTGTTTTGAAATTTTCTTTGTACATGTCTTTCATTTTTTTTGTTAGTTTAAATTTTAAATTTTGATAATGATACCTTTTTTAATTTAAAATTCAGATTACTCATTCATTGTATAAATAAAGTACAAATAAAAAGATTGTATTGATTTTATATCTGCAAACTTGATAAACTCAATTTTTAGTTCTAGTAGCTCTTTTGAAATGCCCTCAGGTTTTTTATATGGGTGATTATGTCCTCTACCAATAATGATAGTTTTATTTATTCATTTTCAAAATTGGAAACTTTTTCTTATTGCACTGGCTAGAACCTTTAGGAGAATGTTGTATATAAATATCAAGATCAGACATTCTGGTATTATTTTTTGATCTCATAAAAAAAATCAGTATTTCACCATTAAATATACTAGATCTACGGGTACCTGGGTGGCTCAGTTGGTTGAGCATCTGACTCTTGATTTTTGT
Source organism: Ursus americanus (assembly GCF_024610735.1). Lineage (NCBI taxonomy): Eukaryota > Metazoa > Chordata > Mammalia > Carnivora > Ursidae > Ursus > Ursus americanus. The sequence continues at coordinate 58,391,215 of NC_142130.1, forward strand.
TGGTTATTAATTCTAATTTAATTCTATTGTACTTAGAAAACAGACATTTTAGAGGTGCCTGAGTGGCTTAGTCAGTTAAGTATCTGACTCTTGTTCTCAGCTCAGGTCATGATCTCAGGGTCATGAGTTCAAGCCTCGAGTTAGGCTCCATGTTGGGTGAGGAACCTAGTTAAGAAAGAAAGGAAGCAAGGAAGGAAGGAAGGAAGGAAGGAAGGAAGGAAGGAAGGAAGAAAAAGGAAAAAAGAAAGCAGACATTTTATTATTAGAAACTATTCAAAATATTGAGGTTTGTTTTACAGCTAAACTACAGCTATCTTTGTCAATTTTCTACGTCCACTTTAATAGAATCTGTCTTCTGTTGTAGTTTGGTAAGTGTCCTATAATGTCAATTAGATTATGTTTGTCAAATCTGTATCTTTCTTGATTCTGTCTAATTGTTCTGTCAGTTATTAAGGAAGGATTATTGGATTATCTGACTATAGCTACAGATACTTTTAATTTCTCTTCGCAGTCCTTTCAGATTTCCTTCATGAATTTTGAACCTCTGTTATTGGGTATATGTACATTTAAGATCACAGTATTTTCCTATTGGTTTGACCTCTTTATAAACCAATCTTCTTTATACTGGTAATGTTATTTTCTCTGAAATCTACTTGGTCTGATATTAATAGAGCCATACCCTGGCTTCACTTGATTAATGTTAGCATTGTATATTTGTTTTCATCCTTTTTCCTTAAATTGATTTTTGTCTTTATATTTGAAGTATGTTTCTTGCTGGCAGCATGTAATGAGTTGGTTATATCTAAACCTGCAACTTCTGTTTTTTAATTGGGGTACTTACACCATTTTGTTTTAATGTTGTTATAGTTTAAGCTTTTCATCTTGCTATTTATTGCTATATGTCCCATCTGTCCTTTGTTTTTGGTGTCTCTTTTGCTGCCAATATGTGTATTGGGAATTTTCTATGATTTAATTTTATTTATTGTATTCACATATTAGCTGTACCTCTTTGCTATTTTAGTAGTTGCTTTATGAGTTATAGCATGTACTTTTAATGTATCACAGTCTACCTTAAAGTATTATTGTAGAACTTTGCACATAAATTGAATTTACAATACATTAGTTCATTTTCTACCCTACGTTTTGTGCTATTGTTATACATTTTATTTTGACATTTTTGTTAACTGAAGACTACATTGTTATTTTGGTTAAAACAATGCATTATATTTTGAAGAGATGTACAAAATTAGCAAAATACTTAAAATATTTATCAACTTGGTTTCTATTTCTAGTTTTATTTATTTTGTAGTGAAGATCCGTATTTCTATCTTTTTTTTTTCCTGTGTCTGAAAAACATCCTGGAAGTTCTTTTGTAGTGTGTTTTGCAGTGACTGATCCTAAAAAAAAATTTTATTTTGTGTTTGAAAAATATTTTCCCTGAGTGTAGAAGAGATAGTAACAGGGTTTTGTTTTGTTTTCTTTCAGTTTTTTTTCTCAGTTCTTTAAAGATGTTTTACCATTATCTTCTCACATATATTACTTCTACTAAGAAATTTACTGTCTCTATATTTCTATTCCTTTGTACATAACATTTCTTTTTTCCTGTGGTTGCATTGGCTATTATATTTACCACTGCTTTTGATGAGTTTTATTATGATGCAACTTGGTATAGTTTTCTTCCTGTATCTTCTGTGTGTTTGTCTTTGATCTTGGAGTCAATTAAAATATTCATCAAATTTGTAAAATGCCTATATTTCTTCCTATTATCTAATTCACTAATTATGTAATCCATTAATTATACATATATTAAGAAACTTGAGGTAGTCCCACAATTCACTGATGCTGTGTTTATTTTTTTTTCGAATTCCCCTTTGTGTGTTGATCATGGAAAATTTCAATTGCTATTTCTAAAAGTTTACTAATCTTGTTTTTTTGCAAAGTCTAAACTATCCTTGATCCCGTCTAATGTATTTTTTCCACTCACACATTATACTTCCATCCAGAGGTTCAATTTGGATGTAGTATACCTTCCATGTCTTTTCTTATCAGACATACGGAAATCAGGTTTTCTAAAAAATTTAATTCCAGTATAGCTAACATATATTGTTATTGTTTTAGATGTCCAATATAGTGATTCAACAATTCCATACATCACCCGGTGTTCATCACAAGTGCACTCCTTAATCCCCATCACCTGTTTAATCCATCCTCCCACCCACCTCCCCTCTGGTAACCATCAGTTTGCTCTCTATAGTCAAGAGTCTGTCTCTTGGTTTGTCTGTTTCTTTTTTTCCCCTTTACTCATTTGTTTTGTTTCTTAAATTCCACATATGAGTGTAATAATATGGTATTTGTCTTTCTCTGACTTATTTTGCTTAGCATTATACTCTCCAGCTCCATCTATTTCATTGCAAATGGCAAGATTTCATTCTTTTTATGACCAAGTAATATTTATTCCATTGTATGTGTATGTATGTATATACATACATATATATAAAATTATATAATCTATGTGTGTGTGCATATATACATATATATAATATATATACATATATACACACATATATATAATATACATATATATAATATATATTTTATATACATATATATAATATATATAAAATGTCCCATCTTCCTTATCCATTCATCTATTGATAGGACAGTTGGGTTGCTTCCATAATTAGGCTGTTGTAAATAATGCTGCCATAAAAATAAGGATACATATATCCCTTTGAATTAGTGTTTTTTTTAGTATCCAAGAGTGTGATTACTGAATCATAAGGTAATCCTATTTTTAACTTTTTGAAGAATCTCCATCCTATTTTTCACAGTGGCTTCATGAGTTTGCATTCCCAACAGTGTAAGAGTATTCTTTTTCTCCACCTCCTTGCCAATGCCTGTTGTTTTTTGTGTTAAGTGTCCTGAGAGGTGTGAGGTGTTACATCATTGTAGTTTTGATTTGCATTTCCCTCATGAGGAGTGATGTTGAGCATCTTTCCATGTGTCTGTTGGCCATCTGTATGTCTTCTTTGGAGAAATATCTGTTCATATCTTCTGCCCATTTTTAATTATGTATTTTTTGGGTATTGAGTTTTTTATATTATTTATATATTTATATAGTTTTGTTGCTTCTTTCCTTTGCTGTGCAGAAGCTTTTTATTTTGATATGGTCTCAATAGTTTCTTTTTGCTTTTGTTTGCCTCACTTCAGAGAACTAGAAAAATGTTTCCATGGCCAATGTCAGAGACACTTCTGCCTATGCTCTTTTCTACTAATTTTATGGTTTCAGGTCTCACATTTTGGTCTTTAATCCGTTTTGGGTTTATTTTTGGGTATGGCGTAAAGAAGTGGTCCAGTTTCATTCTTTCACATGTTGCCCTCCAGTTTTCCAAACACCATTTGTTGAAGAGACTGTCTTTTCTGTTGGATATTCTTTCCTGCTTTTTTTTTTTTTTTAAGATTTTTTATTTATTTGACAGAGATAGAGACAGCCAGTGAGAGAGGGAACACAAGCAGGGGGAGTGGGAGAGGAAGAAGCAGGCTCATAGTGGAGGAGCCTGATGTGGGGCTCGATCCCATAATGCCGGGATCACGCCCTGAGCCGAAGGCAGATGCTTAATGACTGAGCCACCCAGGCGCCCCTCTTTCAGGCTTTTTTGAAGATTAATTAACCATATAATTGTGAATCTCTTTCTGGACTTATTCTTCTGTTCTACTGATCTATGTGTTTTTGTGTGCCAGTACCATAATGTTTTGATTACTGCAGCTTTGTAGTATAATTTGAAGTCTGAAATTGTGATACCTCCAGCCTTGCTTTTCTTTTTCAAGATTGCTTTAGCTATTCAGAGTCTTTTTGTGGTTCCAAATTTTAGGATTTTTTTTGTTCAAGTTATGTGAAAAATCCTGTTGGTATTTTGATAGGGATTGCACAAAATCTGTAGATTATAGTATAGACATTTTAACAATATTTGTTACTCCACTCCATGGGCATGGAATGTCTTTCTATTTCTTTGTATCATCTTCCATTTCTTTCATCAATGTCTTACTGTTTTCGGAGTACAGATCTTTCATCTCTTTGGTTAGGTTTATCCTTAGGTATCTTATTATTTTTGGTGAAATTTTAAATGAAATTGTTTTCTTTCTCTTACTGATGCTTCATTATTCGTGTATAATAATGCAACAGATTTCTACACATTGGCTTTATATCCTGCAACATCACTGAATTCGTTTATCAGTTCTAGTAGTTTTTTGGTGGAGTCTTTTGGGTTTTCTATTTATAGTATCATTTCATCTGCAAATAGTGAAAATTTTACTTCTTCCTTACCAATTTGGATCCTTTTATTTCTTTTTGTTGTCTGATTGCTATGGCGAGGACTTTCAGTACTATGTTGAATAAAAGTGGTGAGAGTGGACATCCTTTTCTTATTACCGACCTGAGGGGGAAAGCTCTTAGTTTCTGAGTATGATGTTTGCTGTGAGTGTTTCACCAATGGCCTTTATTATGTTGAGGTATGTTTCCTCTAAACCTACTTTGTTGAGGGCTTTTATTATGAATGGATATTGTACTTTGTCAAATGCTTTTTCTGCATCTATTACAAAGATATAAAGTTCTTATCCTTTCTTTTATTAATGTGGTGTAGCATGTTGATTTATTTGCAAATATTAAACCACTCTTGCAAACCAGGGATAAATCCCACTTGATTGTGGTGTATCATTGTTTAGTGCATTGGTGGATTTGGTGTACTAGTATTTTGTTGAGGATTTTTACATCTATGTTCATCAGAGATCTTGGCCTTCAGTTTTCTTGTCATCTGGTCCCGCGTGTCCTTTAAAAAAGCCATTGTTTCCTTGTTCATTTTCTGTTTTGATGATCTGTCCATAGATGTAAGTTGGGTATTAAAATCTTCTACAATTATTATGTTACTATCAATTCGTTCCTTTATGGTTGTTATTAACTGTTTTGTGTATTTGGGTGCTCCTATATTGGATGCATAAATATTTATGACTGTTATATCTTCTTGCTGGATTGTCCCCTTTATTATCATATAGTGTCCTTCTTTGTCTCTTGTTAAAGTCTTTGTTTTAAAGTCTATTTTGTCTGATATAAGTATTGCTACCACAGCTTTCTTTTCACTTTCATTTGCATGATAAATGTCTCTCCATCCCCTCACTTTCAATACACAGGTGTCTTTAGGTCTGAAATGAGTCTCTCATAGACAGCATATAGATGGGTTTTGTTTTCTATTCCCTCTGTCACCCTATGTCTTTTGATTGGAGCATTTAATTCATTCACTTTTGAAGTAATTATTGATAGATATTGCCATTCTGTTACTTGTGTTGTGGTTGTTTTTGTAGTTTTTCTCTGACCCTTTCTTCTCTCTCACGGTTTGCTGTGGTTTGCTGGTTTTCTTTAGTCTTAAGCTTAGATTCCTTACTCTTTATTTCTTGCAGATCTATTACTGTTTTTTGATTTGTGGCTACCATCTGGTTTATATATAACATCTTCTGCATGGAGCAGTCTATATCAAGCTGATGGTTACTTAATTTTAAGGTCATTCTTTACTCCTCTCCCCTCAACATTTCAGGTATTTGATACCATACTTTACATCCTTTTATTTTCTGTTTCTCTTCACTGATTTTTTAAAAAAATTTTTTACAGGTATACTTATTTTGTTTGCTTTTCTGCTTCCTGTTTTTCTTACTCTTATGGGTTTTGTTTTCCACTTACAGAGTCTCCCCTCTTTAACATTTCTTGTAGAGCTGGTTTAGTGGTCATGAATTCTTTTAACTTTTTTTTTGTCTGGGAAACTCTTTATCTTTCCTTCTATTCTGAATAAGCCTTGCTGGGTAGAATATTCTTGGCTGCAGATTTTTCCCTTTCAGCACTTTGAATATATCATGGCACTCCCTTCTGGCCTGCAAAGATTCTGCAGAAAAATCAGCTAATAGCCTTATGGGGTTTTCTCTGTTTGTAACTATCTTTTTTCTCTTGCAACCTTAATTTTTTTTTTCTTTATCACTATTTTTTTTTTTGCCATTCTAATTACTATGTGTCTTAGCGTGGTCCCCCTTGGTTTGAATTTGTTAGGGGATCTCTGTGTCTTCTGAATCTGGATCTCTGTTTTCCTCCCCAGGTTTGGGAAGTTTTCAGCTATTATTTTTTCAAATATATTTTCTGTCCCCTTTCTCTCTCTTCTCCTTCTGGGATCCCTATAATGCAAATGTTATTACGCTTGATGATGTCACTGAGTTCTCTAAATCTAGTCCCATTATGCAGTATTTGTGTGTCTCTCACCTGTTCAGCTTGATTGCTTTCCACTAATCTATCTTCCAGGTCACTGATACTTTTCTCTGTTTCCTGTATCCTACTATTTATTCCATCTATTGTATTTTTAATTTCATTTACTATGTTCTTCATCTCTGATGTAATTTTATCTCTTTGTCAAGGGCCTCACTGATGTTTTCCAACTAAAGTTCAGTAAGTATCGTTATGATCATTATTTTAAGTTCTCAATCAGGCATATTACTTATTTCTATTTCACTTAGATCTGCTGTGACTTTATCCTGTTCCTTTATTTTGGACATATTCCTCTGTCTCCTCATTTTGTCTACCTATCTGTGTCTGTTTCTTTGCGCTAGGAAAGTCAGCTACATCTGCTCTTCAAAGTAGTGGCTTTGTAAAGAAGAGGTCTGGTGCTCCGCTGTAAAGTATCCCCTGTTCACCAGAACATAGCGCTTCAGAGGAGTCTGCTATGTGTATTGCTTATGTCCTGCTAATGTGCCTGAGTCACTTTTTCTTTTGGTCCAGATGTCTGCACCAACCGTCTGCCTGTTGTGGGCTGTGCTTGCTTTCTGTGGTGTTAGACCTAGGCAGGCTGTCTCTGAGGGGGTGTAACTGCTAGATGAGTCCTCAGGAGAATGTGTGGGCAGGGCACACTGGTAGCAGGTTAGGTAGCAAGTATGTAGTTCCACTTCCTGCATATGGCCCTGTTTTTAGCAATGGGACAAAGGTGGAAAATGGCAACTGCCAGCTCCTCTGTTTCCAGAGAGGTCCCATAACATGTTCCAAAATCAGGATACACAGATCTTCCTCCCATTTGCCCCAGGCATTGGGCAAACTGTCACTTCTATGTTACCTCTTCATGGGCTACTGTTCTTTAAAGGCAGGGAACCAGCTATCATTCACCCCTTGCTTTCCCAGTGCTGAGTCAGCTGACTTTTAAAGTTCCAGGCTCCAAGTCCTGCTGGCTATACAAACTCATGGAATTCATACCCTCTGGTTTTCAAAAACAGACTTATGGGGATTTGTATGTCTGTGTTCCCTGGTGCTTTCCACTCCCCATGCCTGCAGCTCTCTCTCTCCTGCAGGTAGCTCCCAACCACCATTTCTGCCCTTCCTAACCTCTCAGATGTGGCTTCTTCTGTACCTTTAGCTGCAAGTTTGTTCTGTCATTCTTCAGATCACTCTCCAGCTTACATACATGGATATGAGTGATATCTAAACATGGGACAGGATGAGCATAGGGTCCTCCTACTCCACCGTCTTCCTAAGCTCCTCAGTTTTAATAGTTATTTTAGATTCTTGTTTGGTATTTCTACCACCTAAGAGAAGTTTAGGTGCATTTCCATCAATTGACTTCTCCTCCCCTTACTATTCATAGTTTTATATGTAGACAATTTCAATTGGATGGTGGATGTCATTAATTTTACCTTGTTGGGTGATAAATATCTTTTTATTTTTACATGTATCCTTGAGATTTTTGTCTCTGATGCTGTAAAGTTATGTGGAACAAGTTTGATATTTTGGGTCTTGCTTTTAAGATTTGCTAGATGCTAATAGAGCAGTGCTCAGTCTAGGACTTCTTATTCCCCACTGCTGAGCCAATGCCCCACGAATCTTGAGGTTGTCTAGTCCGTCTTTGGGAATGAGCACTATTGTCAACTTTACATAATAGACACAGTTACCACTGATTATTTCGGGTAGTTCTATCCCTAGCCTAACGTGAATTTCCCTCACGTATACACTGGTTAGCACTCAATCAAATGTTCCAGGGGAGACTTCTGCAGAACTCCTGAGGTTTCTCAATGATCAATGCTCTGCTGTCTCTGTAATTTTCATATTTGTTTCTTGAATAAGGGAAACTGTCCATCTCCTCCTAGGTTCCCACTTCCTGTGCTGCATCCTGAAAACACTAGTATATATCATTATATATATATATATATATGAAAATTCTAATCATAAAGGAGTATCAAGTCATCCATTTCTTTCTAGAAATAATACAAGTAGTAATTAGTTGAGTTATACCAATTTTCATATTATAGTCAAAGTGGTAGTATGGAAATCGCTAAACAAATATTTAATGAGGTTTACTTAAAACTAAAGATACAGATAGTCAAAATTAGGAGTGCTTGAAAAATATGGAAGTCAATTTTTTGGGTTTTACACTTTGATATGAGTTTTGCTTAGTGTTTTATAAACAAACTTATTTTTAAGAAAACATTGTTTCATTATATTGTCTTTGTACAAGTAATCTAGATATGTTTGTTTTAAAAATAATTTTCTGATTATATATCTAAATTCTAGCAAAATAGGGATAAAAATCAACACTAACGAAGTTCCAGTTTTGGTCTTTTTTTTTTTTTTTTGATACTGACATTAGAATGTTATCTGGACCACTGGAGGTTTTCTTATTTTCCAATCAGTAAAATCATCCCATAGCCTTTATAAATTACTTTCAAGAAAAGCAAATCCGTAGTCTGCACAACACTATGTGTCGAAGTTGTTTACATGTGTTTGAATCGTGGGTATTCCTTTACCCCACACTAGAAAGTCAGTGCTTTGAGGAAAATGCTTGCATACGGCTGAAGAACTCTGTTCCATTCTGCTTCTCTTCTCTTGGCAAGCTGCTGAAAAATGGTAATTTATATGCAAGCCAGACAGCACCCCAAATACTCAGATAATTTTACATTTATTCCATTCCATGAATTTAGTGATTTGCTTATCACTTTGACATATCACAAGGAGTTGCATACTGAAACATCCTTTTGTCCCCTTCTAATATTTTCTGTTGAGCTCCGGTGTTTGCCAAATATTTAAGGGGGCTTTTTAGGTTTATTTTGGGGGCTTCCTTTACTACATTGTTTTCTCCTTTTGAGGATTTCTCTCTTCAATTTCTAGCTATGATAAGAACCCTAACTACATATTAAGATATCTGTAGTCAATGAAATTGGGCTTTCTATTTGAGTTTAATGGCATCAAGAGAAAATATATAAGTATAAATCCCAGTGAATGCAGTTCTTTTTTTCAAAAGTTAAATCACCTCAAAGTTTTGTCTGGTTTTGGCCCTCCACCATGACTTTAAATATTATTTGTGTAAATATATATATTTTTTGAGCTTATAATTGCTGCTGGAATATTAGTCCTTTACAAGCTACTTCACCATTACCTGAAGTGGATCTTCAAGAATTATTACTTATTTTATTATTTATATGGAATATTATGTTTCTTTTGGCTTGAAATAACATATTCTAAGGAATTTTCCTGAGGTTATTTGTTTTATACCCTAGAGATATATTGCTACGTATTGTTTCCAGTGTTTGAACATCTAAATGACTTAGAGCTACTATACAGGCTATTTTTCACATCCAAAAATATAGGTGAGCATAGAGAACGTTGATTAGCCTCAGCCATTATTAAAATTATCTTTTTCTTAATACATTCATCTAGTGCATTGTGATTTTAAAAGGTGAACTCTAGAGCAAAAGGGGTTGTGGTATGTGAAAACTGCCTGAACACAAAAAATTAATATCCTTCTGAATAAAAAGACAAATGTGCTTCAACATCTTTTATTCATTAGATTTATTTATTAAAATAGTTCTATTCCACATCCAAGTGAAGGTTCTCAATTATTTACTTTAATAAATGAATGGTCTGGATGACCAAGGTAGACAGCTATACAGGACACATTCCATCAGTAATCAGGTAAAATAAAGGATACGTTGTAAAGAGTAATTGAGCCTACTGTTAGCTGCCATCCTTGGCTGCTGGAAAAGTCTTGCAGTTAAGAACAAGAAGTAGGGAAAGAAAATATTTCCTGAAGGTCTGTGCCACAAGCATGCTGTGAAGATTTTCAGACCTATTTGTTTCACTGATATGATCTTGAAGTCTAAAATGATAAATTTTAATTTCAAGTAGTCCCCTAAAAGTGGTTCTCCTAGCGACTAGTGAAGCATAAAAAAGAGGGTTACCAGTAATTTAAATCAAGTAGCTGGTTAGATACCATGAATATGGGAACAGCACTTACATTCCCCAAAATCAACTTCCAAAATGCAAATATGTCACAACCTAGACCTAAGCCATCACCCATTTGAAAGGGCCACTTACTTCAACACTCAATTTTATAATCTAGATTTCCAGATTGGTTTGGCAAGCAGTTTCCAGAATTACATACTAATTCTATACCAGCAAGGGAAATATAATGATCTGTAATTGGGAATCACTGATACATTTCTATAATTCGCATCTTTATATTTCGAACAAAAAACAAATCAAGAAGCAATTTCACACAAGTGGAACTGAACTTCAGTAAAGGTTAATATTTTATTGACAGTCCATCATTGACATAATTTAGCAAAAATAATAGCTGTATGATTTTTGTATAGACTTTGTGGGATGTTATTGATTCATAAATACTGTCCAATGTGTCACAATACTGCAAACAGTAATAACTAAGAGCGGTTCTATTTCTCCAGCAAATATATATATTTTTTTAATTTATGAAGAATAATCGTCAATTTTTAAGCTTAGCTTTTTGTGTTTATACTGTATGTTATTCAGGCGATTTGATTAGGCAAAAGAAATCAAAATGATTTTAAGATATTCTAACATGTATTTACAGATGATATCCCCCTGTTTGTATGTTAGCATAGGATCTCCAGAGTGTTATGAGAACTAAGTGAATTTAGCTGTTTGCAGGTTGCGAGGTTAGTATATGAAATCAACTTTATAAATTCACACACATACACACACAACTGGAAAATGACTAGTAAACCACTACCACTTATAATAGCATAAATATATCTTAGACTGAATCTAATAAAAGTTATGCAAGTTTTCTAGACAGAACACTAGAATATATGGCTGAAAAAAAATAAAGACAAATGTAGAGATAAACTACATTCATGAATTATAAGACAATATTTTTATGATATGCACTCTGCTAAATTAATCCATAGCTGCAAAAAAATAATCATAGTTTCAATGTAATCCCATTCAAAAGACAAGTAAATATTTTGGAAAAAAATAAACATGTGGTTTCATAAGAATGCAAAGAATGTGGAAATGCTAAGACTTTTACAAAAGATGAACAAAGTAGGAAGAGTTGAAATAACTGATGTCTACTTTTGCTATTATAATGCAATTAAGATAGTGCTACATTGCCATAAGAATAACAAATGGATTGATATAATAATACAGAATTAGACCTATACATATATGTTTAATTGAGTTCAATTGGTGGCTTTTACAAGGTTTTCAAGTCAAATAAATAAGGTATTTTTGAACAATTGGCACTAACAACTAGTTATCTTCATGGAAAAATAAAACCTGACACTTACTTTATTCTGTACATTATAAAAATAATTTGAAATAGATAGACCTAATTATAGAAGACAGATTCAGAAATTATTAGAATAAAACAGATAAAATGTCTTTAAGAATTTGGGTTAAATTTTCTTTTTTTTTCCTTTTTTTTCCTTTCTGCCCCTTTTTTAAAAATATTTTTTATTACATTTAAATTTTCTTAAATAGTACATAGCAAGCGTTAATAATTTAAAATTTTTTATTTGATGTAAAATTTATTTAAAATATGTCTGCTAGTCAAAAGACATCATTAAGAAGTTTATTACTCAAGTCACAGACTAAAAGAAAATATTTTTAATACAATTATCTGTCAAAGAGCTTGCACCCAGAATTTAACATGTTCCTATTGGGACACCTGGGTGACATCCAAGTCTTGGTTTTGGCTCAGATCATGATTTTAGGATCGTGAGATTGAGCCCCACATCAAGCTCCATGCTCAGTGTGGTGTCTGCTTAAGATTCTCTCCCTTTCCTTCCCCCCTCCATCTGCTCTCTTTCTCTCAAATAAATAAAATCTTTAGATTTTACAAAAAAAAAATACTCCTATACATACTCCTACAAATCCACAATACAAAACAAAAATAATGAAGGTTGGCAAAATTATGAACAGACATTTCACAAAAAAAGATATAGGAATACCCAACAAAACCTGAAAGTGTGTTCAATATCCTTATTTATGAAGAAAGTGCAAATTAAATCCACATAAAAGACCATTTGATACACACTGAAATAGCTAAAATAAAAAGTACTTAGGTTACCACGTTTTGGTAGGATTGACACAATCAGAACTCTTGTACGTTGCTGGTGGGAGAATAGCTATATGGCCACTTTGTGGAAACCTGTTATAATTAAAGTTAAATATGCATTAGGTTATGACCCTGCAATTACTTTTCTAGGTATTTAACCATGTACATTTTTAAAATATGTTATAAAAATATCTGTACATATGTATGCATGAGAATCCATATTTCAACCTAAGAATTCATGAGAGAATGAACAAGCATATTTGGTATATCCATGATATGGAATACTATTTAAGTATAAAACAAATGATGGATAAATTCAACATCATCGATAGGTCCAAAAACAGTATTTTGAAGAAAAGGAACCACACAAAAATATACTGATAATTTTTCACTTTGTCAGAAAAACTAATGATAGCAATCAAAAAACAGTTGACTCTGGGAGAGATGGAATTGACTAAAGCAGAGCTCGTGGGTATTTTCTGGGGTGATGAAAATTTTTCTGCATATATTTGTTGGTAGTGCTTCCACAGGTATACACAATTGTCTAAAGTCATGAAACTAAGTATTTCTGTGTATAATATCATTTACGTATTATAGTTCCATGCTTAATGCTATCAAAGAACCATTATGGAAAATTAAGTTTATACCAATTTGGTGAACTTCTTATTCTTTTATAAGTAGTCAGTTTTAGAGTATTGTTATTTATTTTCAGTACAGTGTTCGGGTTGGTAAACCAGACTAGGTTGTGCTTAGGAAAAACAAAAAGCGTATGTGATTACCCAAAGGTCTGAATATCTGACACTCAGTATGTGGGGGTTTTGTTTAAACAAAGGAAATCTCATGGTAAAAAGTGTCTGAGATTTGTTTATAAATGTTGTATCTCCTCTCTATTTTGCAAAGCAATATATTCATAATTTTTATTGAATTTCTTTGATTTTCTGCAATTCCCCAAATTTTCTGGGAAACTATACAAATATAGCTAATGACTTTGAAAGATATGTAGACTGACATTTATTACTTAATAGCAATTGTTTATATTTTTGTTTTGGACACTGCATTAGGCTCTAGGATAAGAGAGTAGTATGGTTGTTTTGATTATATAAAATAGATAAAAATTTACTAGCAGTGACATTTGCCCCTACTTCCTTCTTTTAACTAAGATAAACTTTTCTGGCTCATTTACAAACTGTATTGTTTCTTCTTTCATCAGGTTCAAAATATTTTTATCTCATTTGAAAACCTGCCTATATAGTCTTATTTCCACCTTAAATGCTTATCAAACAATTAAACATAGTAGCCTATGTGTTTTCTTGGGGTGTCTGTCACATTTATGTTCTCTGGGCATCTTTCCATTTACCTTTCTATTTCATTCTCTGTACCTGGAGTATTTCTTTCTTTTTCCATCTGTTAAGCTACTAAGTCTTCCCTCTAGGATTGATCCGACCACAAAATTAAACTGCACCGCCATCTGTTTCTCACAAGTAAACAGTAGCAAGTATACCTTTGAATATACCACTAAAAGTCTATAAATTATTTTTCTCATTAACAAAGCCTCGTAGGGAAAAAACTCAAAAATGAAATAATTAATTTTCATATCATTCAGTGGATATTATAAGACTAACTTTATCTTTTATATTTTTTAAAAAATGTATACTTTTTTCCCCAAAACATAGCTATATTACCAGCATTATTGTTCAGGTTATATATGTTCTGATTTTATGTTCTAAAGGTATAATCACTTTCTAAGAACGATACTATAGGATTATTACTATAACTACTTTAAAATTAAATTTGAGTTACTTAATGAATGAACTACTATTTTGAGTTAGTGTCCTTAATCTTCAAGAAGATATATACATGCACATAATTTGTAATCTTAATTACTAAAATTACATCTTACCCAGCAAGCCTTTTATTTGATTAAAATTTATACTATGAGATTAATGAAGCTAAACTACTTTGGAATTTTGTCCTATAAGCATGTGCCTAAATAAGTGTGTAGAACATGTAATATCTTATTTCCCCAAAATAAAACAAAAAATAATCTAACAGAAAATTGGGTTTAAGATTAGACATAAAATTCACTTAATTGCTATTTTCCAAGGGTTCAATCATTTTCAAATATAAAAAAAGACAGCTTTTAAATAGTAATAGTAATCTTTTATATAGTAATAGTAATCTTTTAAATCACATTTATCGATGTATAAAAATGTCTGTAGCATGAACAAGAATCTATATATATCTAGAATAATCAACATCTTAGGTATATATAGTCCCAATGCAGAAAGCAAGTTACAAGTTGCCATGGGTTACTTGCTCCACAATTAACAGATTCTGCCTTCTAATGATGATTTTTCAATCTGAACTACAGATCATTTTTTGATATCTGATTTTGATGAAGAAAATGTATTTGATTTTCCATATTATATACAATTCATCCCCATTACCATATTTTGGCCACATAATTAGACATTTGGTTATGTGATATTTAACCTGTTCTCTGAGCTCCCTGGACCCTATAGTATAATGGGAAAGACTCTCCTTCACCAGTTTAGGCACTTACCATGAAGTAGGAAGTGTGTTAGGTACTAAGAACATAGTCATAAATAATGGATTTTGTTCTTTGATATGTATATCATATATATGTATGTAATTAAAATATTATTTAAGTGAAAGTATTAAAGATTATAGAAAAATATAAATTTGGAGGATAAGAAAGGCCACAGTGAGGAAAATATATTAATGAATGATGAATAATGGCTATCTTAGGGGTGCCCGGCTGACTCAATTGGAAGAGCATGCAATTCTTGATTTTGGGGTCGTGAGTTCGAGCTCCACATTTGGTGTAGAGATTACATAAAAATAAATACATTAAATTTAAAAAAAATTGAAAGCTTTAAAAAAAAATGGTTATCTTGGGGCACCTGGGTGGCTCAGTCAGTTAAGTATCTGCCTTCAGCTCAGGTCATGATCCCAGGGTCCAGGGATCAAGTCCTGCATCCAGTTCCTTGCTCAGCGGGAAGCCTGCTTCTCCCTCTGCCTGTCACTCCCCTTGCTTGTGTGCTCTCTCTCTCTCTGATAACCATTTTTTTTTAAAAGATTTTATTTATCTTAAGACATAAAAAAGGTGAGGGATACAGATAGAAAGGAAAGCATAGAGGAGGTAAGAAACAGCCTGGAATATTATAGGAATTACAATTAATTCCATATAGTTTTAGAGCATTGTTGGTTCTGATTAACTGCTAATTTTGGTACCAACTCTCCTCTGTGTTTTTTTCTTTCTAGAATACTTTCTGGTGCCTCTCTTGGTCCTTCTCATTCTCATACAATTACTTTGATCATGCTTATTTTGTCACAAAATAGTTTAGAAGCATGTAAGGATAGGGGCACTTGGGTGGCTCAGTTGGTTGAGCATCTGACTATTGATTTCGTCTCAGGGTCATGGGATCGAGCCCTGTGTCAGGGTCTGCACTTAATGCAGAGTCTGCTTCTCCCTCTCCCTCTGCTCCCCACCCCTCCTCAATCTCTACAATAAATACATAAAATCTTAAAACAAACATGGGGCACCTGGGTGGATCAGTCAGTTAAACTTCTGCCTTTGGCTCAGGTCATGATCCCAAGGTCCTGGGATCAAGCCCCAGAGCCCCATGTCAGGCTCCCTGCTCAGTGGAGAGTCTGCTTCTCCCTCTTCCTCTGCCCCTCCTCCCCCCATCACCGACTCATGCTCTCTCTCTCAAATAAATAAAATCTTTAAAAAGCATGTAAGGATTAACATGGTACTCTATATATTTAGGTAATGAATTTACATAATTTTCACTAAATCGTAAAAGAAAAGAATCAGGCACAGTTCCAACTGGAACAGTCTAATCCCAAAAGGGATTTGGACTGAGGTCAACACAGTTGAAACTGGTACAGTTTCAATAGGAACAGCCTGGTTTTGAGAAGGAACGAAACCTAAGGCTAGCACAATTTCAGTAGGAACGGTCTGCTTTCAAACGGGAATTAGACTGAAGGCCAACACAGAAACAGTCCAGTCCTGAAAATGAGTTGTACTGAAGCCAAATGAGTAGTTGCAGAGATTAAAAGAGTGAGAAAGAAAGAAAGGAAAAAAGAAAAGAAAACACATCATCATGCCTTAAAATAGACCCTGAGTACAGCCTGCAGAGCTCAGGTGCAAGGTGTGGAGCTCAAAATCCAGGAGAAAATTTATTCTCAAACCCCAGGTTGGCAAGAAACCACCCTAACCCAGAGTTGCTCACCAAACCCAGGACTGGGGGTCCTCTCTGGATCCCATCATTGCCACCAAGAAATGTTAACCTTAAAAATTAAAACTAGTTATTTTATCAGCAAAAATGGATTCATTTGGAAATAAAATTTTGAGAATTGCAATCCAGGACAAACTGCAAGCAAAACTGGGTGGGGTGGGGGGGGGGTCCAGAAAACCAGATACAGGCTTTTTTATGGAGAAAACAGGTTAGTTGGGAAGGCTGTTATAAATTAAAAGTCAGTTGGAGTAAGTTAAGGATTTGAAGTATAGTGGCTTCTCTCGGCTGAGCTATTGCCAGGGTTAAGGAAAGTGTGTCTTCCTCTAGCTGGGATAGGAAAGTAGTATCCACATGCAAGGTCAAGTCTGTGTCTTCTTATTGCATCTGCAATTGACTAGGAGTGGTATGGTGTGAATGCTCCTTCTGCTGAAATCTCCCGACTCCATTTAGGTAGGTTTTCTGTTATTAATTTTCATAGCACTTAGCAAATAAAGTACTGATACAATGAAAATTAGACTATTCAGAAACTATTTGTATGTAATTTCCAACATTTCCTTTTCATGAGTAGTTTTTAATATTATTAAGAGTTGGTGAACATAATATGTGCTTCTCAATGTTCTTTTATGGACTGTTTTCATTACTGTAAAATAGAACGTGAGCCAAAGCTGAAAACAGCCTTTGCATGATTTAATGTAAAACAGATTTCCTAGTACCGCCGACACTGTAATGCAAACTTCTTTGTTCACACATTGGTTGAGACAGCTGAAAACTCACATAAAATACACATTTTATGATGGGACTCCAAATAAATGGTTTTAAAATTCTTTTAAATGAATGAATGAATTTGAAGTGGGTTTTGATCTTTAATGTGGGTTTTTTTTTTTTATGAGCTTCATATCGGCAAGAAAGATTCAGTGTTAATGTTCATTAACATGCATTTATTGAGTACTTTGTCAGAATACGAGGACAAGGCATAGGCTACAGGGAGAAACTGATTTCAAAATAGACAATTTACTGTACAACATGTAAACACGGTGATAGAAATGGCTCTGAAATGAGGAATGTGAGTGTTTAATTCAAATCTTCATGGCCAGAAAAAAAAAAATTACAGGATAGACAGATGGGCACAACCAACAAAAACATGTTTTCAAGATGTGAAAACACCTGCGTGAAAATGAAAAGAAAAAAAACAACTGTTTTGTTAACAAAACAAATGAGTATCTACATACAACTGACAGTTTAATTTTGAAAAATATTTTATTAGAATCTATTGGTTCTTTCAAAATTTATTTTTCTAGTTCTCCTTTAAAATCTAATAAAAAACAAAAACAAAAAACTATAGACTGTGCTGAACTGAACTGGATTTTCCTTAACCAGAGCCTCTTTACATAGTACGATATCTGGCAGGCCCAAATGGTGGCACAAGAAAAAAATCAACCATCCACACATTTTTCCTGTTATCCAAATAGGAACCTCAGGGACCCCATCAACTGACTTAGTTGTTCAAAGTAGTTTGGGTAGCTTTTGTTTCTTTTAATTTGTGTAAATATTACTCTTATCATCCTAAGTAATTTAGTTGCTAGTCAACATTTTTTCCCTTAATGTATTATGAAATTTTACTTGGTTGAATTTTTGTTACTTAGCAAAGTAAATTTTAAAGATCTATCTGGTTTTATTACATGACTCATGAATTGGCAGCATCCAAATAGAGGGGTGTGACCCAAGGAGGTGTACAAAATGGAAGGTTTTTATAGAAGGAGGGTGGAGAAAGAAAGTTACTAGCCAAAAAAAAAAAAAGCATTGTTTTAGGCAAGGTGGCTTTCCTTTAAGGGAAAATAAATGGATCTTATAAAACAGATTATCTCATCTTTTTTTGGGGGGGGGTGGAGAGGGCCTACATGGCAGACTCATATGTGCAGATTGGAAAATTCTTGAATGACCAGTTTAAAATTATATTCATGGGGGAGTTGAAACTGCTATTAGATCAGGTATTAAGTGCCAGTTTGGGAACTCAGTGTATGTGATACCATTTTGACCTCTGGTTTACTTTTTCACAGTTTCCCCCTTTTGATCTAAGCTTTACGGAGAGATGTGATCACAATTTAAGGTATTAACATCATTCTCAGCTACTGCTCTGAAGTTCCCACAGCTTTTTTGCTCCTCGGTATAGCATCTGTAGACACTAATATTTTCACTTACCCTCTGTGATATTCACAGGTCATATCTTCTGGTTCACATTCTTTAAGTTGGTTATTTTGTTTCTTCTTTAGATGTTCCAGTCTTGGGGAGATACTTTGCTTGGTGGTTAGTGGTTGCAAACACATTTTTAAAGTTTTGAGAGAAATAACACACCAAGGAGATTATTATGATTACTCTAAGTAGGATAATTCCCAATATTTGGAGTGTAGTTTAGAGCCATGGTCCCAAAGACTCAAATTAATCAAAATCAAATAAATCAAAGAAAGACCTCTTGGAGGTGGTCACCTTTTTAAGTCAAGTGTCTTGTTCTTATGTAATTGAGGTTTAACTTCCCTGTAAGTGTTAATCCAGGCACAGCAGGTGTTGCTGTACCCAGCACAGACACCTCCTTGCTTAGCTAAAAGATAATCAAGAGCTATTCTATTATCAAGGACAGCTTTGGCTAGAGAGTTTAAGAATCTTTGTTATGCTGCTGTTGCTTTAGTAGTAGATTTTGTAAGAATTTGAAGAATTAAGGAGTTCTTGATCATAGTCTCATTTACATTTATCCCTGACCAGGGAAATAAGGACCTGCCCAAAGGAGTAAATCCTGAATCAGAAAAGCCTCCTGGTAGGTTTTTAACTCAACAATGTAAATTCAGGAGAGTTGACCAAGGAGATGTCTTATTTTGCTTGGGAAAAATTATGGGGACAGTTAAATTTTTCTCCTAGCCTGAAATAAAAGAGCTTAACCCTCTCCCTTAGCAATGGTGTGGGAGATACAGATGAGGGTATCTTTCCGGGCCAGTGGCCAAGAAAAGGAAAAGAAAAAGAGAAAGGGTTTTATGTTTAGCTAAAATATGAAGCCATGATCCGTCCGTTGGGTGGAAACAGTCTACCTCCATATCAGCTACTTCTCTTTCTCATCAATTTGATTTAGAGGTCTCTAACGTCTCTTCCTTTTGCAGTGGTGTCCTTGGTTAGGACCACTTGGTGAGGCCACTTTCAGTGGGCCTTGACGGTGTCTTCCTCTGATAATGTTTCTGACTACACAGTCATCAGGCTTTAGACTGTGACTGACAGGTTCCTTTGAATTAGGATCCAGGAAGACTTCCTTAGCCAGCTGATAACAGGCTGGAGCATAAGACACTAGAGGCTTATAGTAGTTGGCCATATTAACGTGAGATAACAAGGGGTCCACAGAAGGTTGTATACTGATAGAATTTTAAGAAGTTTGTCACATTTTTGTTAAGGCTCATAATTTGTCGAGTGAAATAGGTGCCTTGATCACTGGAAATGATGGAAAACATACCCCAAGTGGAAAAAACGCTCTTTTAACTTTTTTGTTGTTCATTTCTTTTTTCTGTGAGGGCATCAGCTTTGCAGCAAGGAAAGGCTTTAGCCCACCTGGAAAACACATACACAATAACAAGAACATATTGATAACCCGTACGAAGTAGCAATTTAATGAAGTCCAGTTGTGGGTGTTTAAAGGGTCCAGAAGGAGGTCTGAAGCTTCTGGGAACAAACAGAAACAGTTTTTCCAGGATGATGGACCAATCAGGTCAGACATTGCTGTTACACTGTTTTTGTAATTTTATACAAGTCTCTATACCAAAGTCTGTTTTATAATTTGAGTCCTCTTAAATGTACCATGTTGGGTGAAGGAATGTAAAATTTGAACAATGGGATTTGTCAGGGGCCCAAGAAGCGCTAAGCAGTCATCTTGAGCTTCCATACCCTGACTATTCACTGAATTTACAACCATTATTTGACCATCTTAATTATTTTTATTTGAAAGCAGACTACTGTCCTGTCACAAGGACATCAGGGTGACAAAAGTCTGGCAATGAAGGGCCATTTTTGTGGAAGCAAAATGGACTTTATTTGCATGTGTCACAATCCTACAAATAAATAGAAGGTTTAGGAATAGTTATTCAACAATGCTTCTTGTGTAATTTACTTACCAAATAAGCATAATTAGTTTAACAATGTTTTTGACATGAATGAATGAAAGTCTTCATTCAGAATTTGATTTGGAGAAGTTTGTCAAAAAAAAGTTTTAAAACACTTGCTTAAATAGGATCACAGATAATTATGAAACTTTAAAAGGGGAAGAAATTTAAACATCTCTATCAAAAGCAGCCCAAAAGTCTAAGAAAACTTTGTCCTTTTAACACAGAGAAAACAAAATTTTAATAAATTTGTTTTAATCTTACCCAGTTTTGTCAATGGGAAAAGCATTGTGTCTCAGCTCTTAGCACTAATGCAGTAAGGATTAGAGATCAGCGCTCCGACGTGATGGCAGAAAGCAACTTTGTTAAAGCAGCAGTATGTCCTCAAGGTGGGAGAGCAGGAGGCCTAGAGGTGGGAATGGCCCTGAGTCTACAGGAATCCTTTCCTTTAGTGCACATGGGTCTTACATCATGGACAGGGTGGTCTCTAGCCAAGGTTGCTTCCAGTCATTTGGGGGACTCCTCCCACACATTGGAAGTTTTTGAACTTGTAAGGTTTGTGCCAGAACTGTCATGGCAGCCTTCCTCCATGGGGAGAGGTGGCTGTACCCGCAATGCAAATGTATTATGAGTTTAGGGGCTACCCTGGGGCAGAGGTGGAAGAGGAGAGCACAGGCGGCTCTTGCTCTGTCAGCCCCAGGGTCTTGGAAGCCACAAGGTCAGGATGTTGTGCCCCTCTGCTTCTAAGGAGTAGCCTGTTTATCACTGTCCTTGCCTCTAGGTCCTGTCTCTATCATTTTTCTCCTCAAGGGCTTGGGACTTTGCCTCAGGGCATTGGTTCCACTGCACAAATGGAGCTTCTAACAATTTTAATTATATATATTAATTACAATTTTTAACCCTTGGGAACTTTGATTTCTAGTGAAAACTAAGAAGTAATTGTGACTGGTCTTTCATATCAGCATTTTTTTAATTTGCAAATTTATGAAAACATTTTAAAATTTCTAGAAGCATATCCTTCTTAAATTTTCCAATGTGGCATTAACAAGTTCAAATATCTTTTAGGGTTTTTTTTATAAGAAGCCAAAAATAGATAAATGTATGTTTATTAATATTATTTTACCTTATTTGGAAAGTATCTGAATATTTAGTAAATTTAGCTAAACGCATCATTTAACGTAGCAAAACTTTCAAGGTTTTAAGTTACCAAAGATCTTATAGCTTGTTTTTAAATGACTGAATAGGTACAAAATTCACTAGTTATGAAAGTTGGATCTGAGTTTTTTTGGTAGCTGGAATAAGTTAAGGTTATTTGTCTAGATGACTAAAGCTTTCTTTTAACATTTGTAAGAGAAGATACTTAAAATTTGTATTTATCCTTGGCAAGGGAGAGTTTTAAATGGCTCTTTCACTTGTTTTTACTTGTTTGGAATTGTATCCCTGGAATTTGCGTTTTAAAGAGATGGACTAGATAAAGAGATTCTAGAAAAGACCAGGTAGAATACTGAACATTTACATTTCAAAGTCACAGGGGAAAAAAAATGTAAGCACTTTCTGGAAAGATTTCTGTTCCCTTAAGGTCAGAATTTTTACAATACTTATAAGCCTTTTGAGCTAAATAGCAGAGATTTGGAGATTGCTAAGAAGGACTGGTGGTCTGAATTCCTTTTGGACCCACACTTTTCATCCTCTGAAGACTAGATTTGCGAAAAAAGGACAATTTAATTTTCTAAAAAATTAGTTTGTTGCCTAAAAATCAAAGGACTGTCACATCAAGCATGTACGAGAATGTCTTCCCTTCCTCTGGGTACATTTAGCTTAGGAGAGAAGGCCTCATTTCTTTAAATCAGGTTTTGAATGTGAGTTTCCAATTTGACCAAATTTTGCTTCAGAAATTTAGATACTCCCATTATGGGAACATTGTTTTCACTCTAAGGAATTTGTATCCTGTGAGAATAAGGTTTAAGATAGAAAGTGTAGCCTGGTATCATTCAGCAAGATTTTATTAAATTTCAGTTTCATCTTGGCTGTTTAAGGGCATTCCTGGTAACAGTTTCCTAGCGAATCCTTTAGACTCCTGTCAAGTCTGGGAGGGGCCCACACAGGGTCCCTCCTTTGGGCGGCACTCAAACTGTAGAATTTGCATAAGTCCTTTGAGGACAAACATTGATCTTTAGGGGATCATTTTGAAGGTGGACCCTTAGAGTAAAATGTGTGGGACCAGATGTTATTTTAGGTCTCTGGTCTTGTAAAGCCAACGGTTTGGCAGATTTGTTAACAATCTTGCTCCAAGGCCCTTTCAAAATGCTGAGCTATGAGCTCAGTCAGGCCTGTGGCCTCCCATCCTGTTTTTCGCATTTTTTATTAACCCACTAATCTCTGAGGGAAAATCCATGTACAACTAAGGCAGCTAGAAGAGGTAGAGTGGCCTCTTTTATTGCAAGGAAGCTGGAACACCACAGAAAGAATGCCTCCAAATGGGCTTTAGAGTCTTTCATATTCCTTTGGTTTGCATGTTTAAATAATAGACCAATCAGTAGGGGCAGGAAAGACTTTAGCAATGGCTTTTAAAAGCTTGGTTGCTATTTTGCAAACTTTTCCTGATCCATAAGAGAACTACTTTAGAGACTGGGGATCTCAAATATCATTCTCAGGTTTATGCCTTTCTGCTTCCCACATCCATTTTTTTGGACCTCACCAGACCCTACCAACGTGTACACAAGTTGATAAAGGTGTGGCAGCCCAGGGTCCTAGGCCCTGATGAGGATTTTAAGCATTTCAAAAAATCTTTTGGGATCCTCCCTTTGTGTAGGAAATTCTTCAATATAGCGCTTAGTTCAGTCTTTCACCAAAAAAAGTAAAAGATATCTCAGAAGTATTGCCTCCAAACTCAGGCAGTTTTATTTTAAAAGGTAACTATTTAACTGTCTCTTCAGAGTAGGAAGGTAGTTCAGACAGAGAATTAGGAGGCTGTGAGTAAAACACAAGAGGTACCCCTCTACTTCTCTTTACCTGAGAGTAGAGGGGAGCAGTAGTACTCACATCAGTCCTGTTGTCTTTTGTTTTAGGTACCTCTCGTGTTTTTAATTTTCCATTAGTCTTTTGTAACAAATCTTTCATTGAGGCTATTTTGGAATCTTGAAGCCTTTCGGAACCCTCTGCATACCAATTAAAATAGGCAACCCGTTCCATTTGCTTAATTTGGGAATCCTTACTTTCAAGTGCACTTCTTAAATGAACACTCTTGTCTAATTGGAACATTCCCCATAACAGCCACTAATTCTAGGTTATTTTTAGTAATTTTTTTTTTTCATCTTGGTAGGTATCTGCAACTCCAGGACTAGAGCTCTTAGACCTAAAATAAGCAGGGGTGCCCAAAGGTAGCACTTGATTCTTTAGAATTGAAGAAATCCATTAGCTAAGACTTCGAGTTTCTCAGAGCTGAACTAATACCTGAAGGAGATATGCCATAGGTTTGGGGACTGTGCGTTTTACAGCGTACCTCACTGCATGACAGTTTTCTTGAGGTGAGTGACCTAGTATCAGTCTAACCAGTTCTGTGACCAACTTACCACAAGAGCCCTCTGGCGGTGGTGGGCACTCTAACAGCCTTAAGGGCTCGACCCGTGCTCACCAATTTTTGTGGCTTTTGGCCATTGGAGAGCCCCACCAGCAACAGCCTGATAAAGGTGCACAAAATAATAAGCTGCACAGGGTTGTTAGGTCTTATTTTGCGTAATGTTGGCAGTACTGGGTCCTGGCCACAAGAAGGCACTGTGTGCACTGCCACCAATTCCTGCGGCATCTTACTGAGGTTTTCCACCTGGGACATCATGGTCTGAAAGTCTAGGGGCTTGACTCCAAGCAGACCCTTCTGACAGCTCACTGGGTGTCTGGGTAAAACTGCCAGCTCAGTTGGGCTCTGGGCAAACATGCTGGTTTACCTGGGCTCCAAGCATAACCACATGCTGGCTCAAGCTGACCTTAGAAAACGAGTAAGATTAGGAGCTCAAACAGACACAAAAGCTCACAACTGAGAGGAGCTTAGAAACGGCCCTCAGAAATGGCAAGAAATACAATGAATTCAAAGGTTCATGGGTACCATTGTTGCTGGAGTAACGGGCAGACCTCTAGGCCCTGTGGCTTCTTTCACCCAGTCCATCGTCAGAGATGTCACCTCTAAGTTTTGTTACAAGAAAAGAATTCAGAGAGACCAGATAGTGGTTGATCGGTGCACATGAAGAATTTATTAAAGAGAGAGCAAAGCATACTTTCAAGATACAAAAGTGGGTTAGCGCAAAGGAGAGCTGTGCTTGGGGTTTTATTGACGATTGTTAACTAGGGTGGGATATTTATTATTTGGGGAAGGGATTTGAGAACAGGGTTTTGTACCTCCCCACCCCCCTTACTTGGCAGGATCTCTGACCTTTGTTTTGGGCCTGTCTGGTTTGATCTGGCTTCTGGTGGCCTTGTTTGTGGAATGCTGCCAAGGCAGGCTGCTAACTGTCCTGATAATGAGTCTTGACTACCTCTTTGTTGGTCTCCAGGCATCCTGTTAAAGTCAAACTGACTGCCTACTCTAACAGCACGCCCGTGTTTCTAATTGTTCACCAATGATGCTGGAAGTTCACCTCAGATTCCATCACTGCCACCAAATCAGTTAAATAACAAAAATTCAACTGCATAAATTTTAAAGATCTAATTGACTTTATTAAGTGATTCATGCATTGACAGCATCCCATCTGGTAGGCAGAGTGAGGCTCCAAGGAGGTGTGCAAGATGGAAGGTTTTTATAGAAGGAGAATGGGCCAAGAAAGTTAGTAACAAAAGAATTGCTTGGGCAAGGTGGCTATCCCTTAGGGGAAAAGTATGGGGTCTCATCATGCCTATTACTTTCTTTGGGGACTGGGAAGGGCTCCACGTAGCAGACTCATTGGCACTTTCTGGAAAATTCCTGACTGGTTAAGACATTTCTGGGCAAGGTTAGATTAGGTATTAAGCCTCAGTTTGGGAACTTGGTCTAAGTGACACCATTTGGGGCCTATGTTTTTAACAATTTATACACTAATTTCTCTATAAATGTTATTCAATATATTATTTAATCTATAGGTCATTACTTAGCCAATACTATTACTTAGCCAATTACTTCACACACCTACCTTTCAAGAGCTCAGCTGAGCTAGAGAGATGAGCTGCCAGTTGCCACATTGACAATAGCAACAACAAGCCAAAATGAAAATTAATAAGCCTTTATCACTTATTGTGATAATAATGTTGTTATTATTAATGTTATGATAGAGAACCAAGAATTTATTCCTGATTCTTTTCCTTGGACCACATTTGATATTGTTTTCAATGCTCAAATTTTTTACAATCTCTCTGCTTTATTCTTACTCTAAAAATTATTGCCTAGTAATCTCCTTTAAATGGAGTCTGCTCCTATAGCACTGCCAACAGTTGCCACATTTATATTCCCACTCTCTTACCATTGGTGTTATTTGCAATTTTTTTTAGTGTTTTGTGTTTTTTTTTTTTTTGCCTTTGGGCTCTTTGCCAAATTGTATTTTTTTGCATTAACATTAATTATAGTAACAACTTCTGTTGCATTCACTCAAAGTCATTCAGTTACTAGGTATTTAATAAGCTTTATTATTGTTTGATATCATGCTAAGGATTGGGGATACAAATGCAAACTGAGATACATGGCCTCTGAACAGTGAATTCTTTCTAGAGATGAGTGAAAACAAAACTTAAATCATAACACGATAATACACCAAAAGTGATTTACCAATTGTGATAATTGCTATGACGAAAACAAGCAAGGTTTTAAGATAGAAAGTAGTAGAATGTAGAAATTCTGAGACTGAAATTTTCTTTTTTCATCTCTAACAGATTGTTTAGAAATTGGTGGGTTATGTGTGCCAACTCAGTAATTAGGCCTACTATAACCTGCCAATGTTAGCAATCTAGTGACTAGGAATGCATTAATTCTAAATCCTAATAGGCACATGAGTGTCTTGATTGTTACATTTAAGGTATTTTAGAGCAGTTTTCATTACTTTCCAGTTGTTTCCAGGAACAGGAAAGGATAATGGGACAAATCTATCTTCATTTTCTAAAAAGTTTCTAAAAGTATGTTATTTAATAAAGGGGATGTGGGTTTTCGAAGAGTAATTTACATCTTGCAGGGCTGTAAGGCATTTTCTCATCCACTCATCTGGCAAAATGATTTAGGGAGCTAAGGTCAGTTACATTCACATGACCTTGAACATCATGGTATCTTTAACAAGGGCTTTTTTTCTTTCTTTTTCTCAAGCTAATTTGGTGTCCTGAAATGAATAACTGGGTATGTGTTAATATATAACCCTCCTGCTAATGAACATAAGATCCCTCAAGGCCTGGAACCAATTTGACAGTTGTCTGAATGTTATATACTCTTAAGACTTCATTAGCCCATATCATAATTTCCAAAGACTTAAATGCCAAGATTGGCAATTTTTCTGCCAAGCATCATTCATTGGTATTCTGAATTGGAAACTGCTTCCCTAGGGACAATTTCTCAATGGATAGTTGGCCATATTATATGAAAATAATCACTCAAGGTCATTTTTAAATCACAATATCCTGCTTACATCAACTTGTCTGATAAGAGAAAATTTAAGTCGCTTCTGTATCAGGTAGACTATTTTTGTTAGTCACCATCTCTTTGTTAATCTCTAATCTTGGAATTTTTTAAATGTAAAATATAAAATATTTAACAAGGATAACTGTAGAAACTTTAACATAACACTTAACTTTTAACACATAAAACATTTAACATAACAGAAATGTTATATACCTATAGCTGTCATTAAACTGACAAATGTCTATTTTAAAATAGAGCTTTTAAATGGCTCTATTAGCATATTTTATTTTGCAAAGTATATTTTAACATGAAACATTTATTAAGGAATAATATATGCACAGACAGGCCTTGCGCTTTTTGCAAAATTGTATAACAACCCACTACCCCTCCCTCCCTCCTGCAATTTAAACTCTATCCTGAACTTGGAAAATGTTATGCCCATGAATGTTTTATTTTGTATTTTTACTATTTGTGTAAACATGTATGCGTGTTTGCAAGCACATGTATGTTTGCATTTTCATTTTTACTGAGCTGTACACGTATAGTAAAAATTAGAAAATGCACACAAGTGTTTAGTAAAAAATAGAAAAAATGCATGCGAGTATGTGTGTTTAAAATCTAACCAATGCTATCTTAAAGGGCATATTTTGTAATTTACTTTTTTAACTCAACATTGTGCTTTTGCCTTTTTTCCATATTGACGTATGGATAATGTAGGCAGCTTGGTCTGAGGACCAGAGGAAGTTCCTGCAGGATCAGCCAATAGTGTTCTTGGCTTCATGCGGGATAGAAATCAAACATGAGCCAGAGAAAGTGAAAACACTATTGAATAGCATGAGTGACAGAGAATAGCAGATGGAGTGCTTGAGAGACTCAAAAAAGAGAGTGAGTCTGTCACTTGGGATTAGGGATTTATATTGCAAAGGGGTGTAGGGTACATGTTCTTCCAGAAATCCAGAAAATGGAGATTTGCCTTATACATGTCAATGTCTCTTACAAAAGCGTAACTTGTATTTGATTTTCAGAGCTTTACCTGTGATTTGCAGTTTCTTAAAAACAATCAGCGTAAAAGAATCCTTGTGCAAAAGAGACTTATTTTGAAGCAGGAAATTCTGCCCATGGTCCTGCTTTGGAAACTTAGAAGCTTCACAATCCAGAAGCTAAAATGACAGACTGCTCCATATCTCATTGAACCAGTCTTTAAGACCTGAGACTAGGTCATTTTAAACAGTTAAACAGTTGTGTCTAATTTCAGGATGAGGGTCTTTCAAGGGGCTTCCAAAGGTAGGCCTATATTGTAAAAAAAAAAATTTTTTTAAATCAGGTATTTAATAAAGCATTTCTATGGAAACAAACAAAAAAAGGTTAATGATTGGAATATAATATAAACCCATTCTGAATCCTGAGGGCAGACAGTTCAGAGAAGATTTCTAGATGTAGGAGCTAAAGTGTCTCCTGAAGTGTGAATGTCTCCAGTGATAACATCAGGTAGTTAGGGAAACTTTCTGAGTAGCTCACACAACAGGCATAATTTGTCTAAACATGAGCTGTTGTGATTTCTCTGAAGATTATATAAAGTCCTTTAGCTTCACTTTGCAGGGCTTTCAGAAAAAGGGCAGCTTTAGTTCTCAATGATTCCAAGTCAAAAGAATGGGAGAACATTGGGACATTGGAGAGTCATAGTCAGATATTTGAGGAAATCAGAAAATTTCAGGATCCAGTCCAGTTTATAGGCAAGCAACAAACCCTCAAAGACAATTAATCAGAACTAGAATCTAATATCCACAAAGGTATGTTACCAAAACATAATTTTTCCTTCTAAAATTACCCTTATTTTCAGCAAAGAGAGCCAAAGCAAGGTTGAATTGTTGTAAAATAAGTCTAATTTCAATAAGCTTGGCCTGATTAATTATATAAGTGTAGCAAGAATAGCAATCGATTATTCAGGCTCTTTTAAAATCTGCTTTGCAAAAATTTATAAGGAGTCTCAGATTATTGATTGATTTAGTAGGCTCCACACTGGAACCCAGCTGGGGTTTGAACTCACAACCCTGAGATCAAGACTTGGGCTGAGATCGAGAGTTGGATACTTAACCAACTGGTAGAACTTTTAAAAACGTCTCCAGGACAAGAAGCCAAGTCAAAGACTTGCCATCAGACTTGCCTGCAATCGCTATAGAGGTGGGTGAATTCCTCTCCTCTTGAGGCTCCCAATATATCCTGACCTTTCTGCATCTCTTACTCACCTGATAAGGCTGTTGGAAACCCTGTGGGCAAGGTACCAGCTGTTTTTCCAAGATGTTTTAGTGGCTTTGTAATATCAAGCATAGTTCTTTAAACCTGTTTGATCTTACAGAGTCTATGCATAGCTCTCTCAAATATGACATTCCAGTCAAAGCTTTTGTAACATAACCAATGTTTCTAATTATATCCCATTACAAGAAAACAGATTTTTATCGAACATATGCAAATAAATATACTGCCATGAAAATATAAGAACTCACTAAAATTTTCTGAGTTCTAGAGGAATCAGGTAGGGTGGAAAAAATAAATGTTTTAATTTGTTCACAGAGGTTTATTTTTATCAAAGTGCTGTAAGTCATAGTTAGCTTAAAAGAAAAATTTTCCTTAAATCTGGCAAAACAAAACTTTAAAAAATCAGCAAAACAAAAAAATCACAAATACTATAATCATCCTCATGAGCTCATTTAATCACATGCTACTCATTTTTGTTTTGGCTGAATTTAATTTTTTCGTTAGTTCTAGAAATTCTTACCCCTTTAGTTTTACAATCTGAACATTTTCAGAAACCTGTAATCTAGAGTACTTTCCATGAGTCTTCTTGAATATGAAGAACTTTTATAAACACCTTTTCAAAACTATCAAATAAAACAATAACTCTGTAAATGACAAAGGCTCAAAGATCAGATGCAACTTCATTACAGTGCAACTGACAAAGAAATTTGGTTATTTCTGTGACATACATTTTAAGATAACTAGAATTATGCCTGATAACATTATGTCAGGACATATCAGAATTTTAGGAATTTATTACAATATTTAGAACACATATTAGTAACTATATTTTTATGGTTACACGGTTATATAGCTATACTGTAATAACAGTCATATTAATAACTTAGGTTATATTTTATGGGTAAATAATATATGAAGGTTTATCATCACTTACTTGACAATACTTTTCACAGAAAATAAGTCTAATTAGTTTAACAAATCTTTTGAGCTGTTCCAGGGACCCTCTGGAATTTTGTACAGTTTCTTTCAAAAAGCCTTCATTTAATGAATTTAGCTTTGGGAAGTTTGTCAAAAATATCAAAAACTTTTGGAGACTTGGCTAAGTAGGAGCATAGGTCACTGGGAAACAATATTTAGTGATCTATTTAATCAAACTGACGAAGACTTCATAGGCAAAAATAGAAGTTACATAGTTCTGAGAAAAATTTAGCAGTTTTAATATTGAAAGGAATAGGTTTACTTAAGGATCAATGATCTGATGACAAAAATGAAGCAAAGGAAATTATTCTGATAAAACACAAAATCTTTGCTTTTTAGACAAATTACTTAAAAGGTAAAGAAAAACTCTTCATAATCTTAGAAGCAGACAAATAGCACAAGAAAACTTTGTCCTGTTAGTAAGTGAAAGAAAATTAACTTTTACCTTTACATAGCACATTACTAATACTAAACCTTATTTTTAATACCCATTCGAGCTTCCTTGATTACACAAGGTAAAATTCTGTCTCCTCTCTCTGTACCTTCTTCCTGCTCTTTTCCATTCTGGAACAACCAAGACAAAATTACTTGTTTTTTTCTTAACAGAAACACATATTCATACCTCATACGGTTTTTTCCAATTTTTAAAAATAGAGTTGACAGTTTTATATTACTTTTAGGTGTACAACATAGTGATTCAACAATCCTATACATTAGGCAATGCTCACTATGGTAAGTGTAGTTAATGTCTGTCACTATAAATGTTACTGCAATATTATTGACTATATTCCAATGCTGTGCTTCCACCCCCATGACTTATTTTAAACCTGGAAGTTTACACCTCTGAATCCCCTTCACCTATTTTGTCTATCTCCTCGCAACCCTCCCCTCTGTCACCCACCTGTTTGTTGTCTATATAAGTCTTTTTAAAATTTGTTTTTCTGGATTTTTAGATTTCAAACATAAGTGGAATCATGATTTTTGCCTTCTTCTGACTTATTTCACTTGGCATAATACCACCTAGATTGATCCATGTTGTGAGTGGCAAGATTTCATTTTTTTTATGGTTAATAGTCCATTTTGTGTACACACACACACACACACACATGCCACTTCTCTATGCATGTATCAACAGGCACTTAGGTTGCTTCCATATCTTGGCTATTGTTAATAGTGCTTCAATAAACATATCTTTTCAAATTAGTATTTTCATTTTCTTTGGGTAAATACCCAGCAGAGGCATCCCTGGATGGTATGGTATTTATATTTTTAATATTTTAAGGAAAGTCCACACTGTTTTCCATAGTGGCAGCACCAGTTACATTTCCATCAACAGTACACAGGGCTCCCTTCTTCCACATCATTGCCACACTTATTATTTCTTGTCTTTTTGATTCTAGCCATTCTGACTGGTATTAGGTGATATCTCACTGTGGTTTTGATTTGCATTTCCCTGATTAGTGATGTTGAACATCTTTTCAGGTCCCTTCTGGCCATCTGCATGTTTTTGGAAAAATGTCTATTCAGGTCCTCCACCCATTTTGT
This sequence comes from Ursus americanus, assembly GCF_024610735.1. Classification (NCBI taxonomy): domain Eukaryota; kingdom Metazoa; phylum Chordata; class Mammalia; order Carnivora; family Ursidae; genus Ursus; species Ursus americanus. The sequence continues at coordinate 58,423,403 of NC_142130.1, forward strand.
AATTAGATTATTAGTATTTTTGGTGTTTAGTGGTATGAGTTCTTTATATGTTTTGGTTATAAACCCCTTATTGAATACATCATTTGTAAATATCGTCTCCCATTTAGTAGATTGCCTTTTAGTTTTCATAATTGTTTCCTTTACAGGACAAAACTGTTTAGTTTGATGTAGACCCAATAATTTCTTTTTGCCTTTTCCCCCTTGACTGGGGAGACATAACCAGAAAAGTGATGCTAAGGCCAACGTCCAAGACATTACTAACTGTATTTTCTATTATAAGATTCATGGTTTCAGGTCTTACATTTAGGTCTTTAATTTTGAGCTTATTTTTGTGTATGGTCTAACAAAGTGGTCCAGGTTCATTGTTTTGCATGTAGCTGTCCAGTTTTCCCAATACCATTTATTGAAGAGAGTGTGTTTTCTCCATTGAATATTCTTGCCTCCTTTGTCATAGATTAATTGACCATATAAGCATGGGTTTATTTCTGGGCTCTCTCTTCCATTCTATTGATCTAGGCAACCATTTTTGTGCCAATACCATACTGTTTTGATACCACAGCATTGTAATATATGTTGAAATCAGGAAGCATGGTACCTCCAGCTTTGCTCTTCTGTGGGAATTCACAATGCCTGGATAGCTAAGATATGATAAATACAATCCTCCTTGGGAGAGGCTAGTTGAAAAGCAAAGGAGAGACCAGAAAACTCTACACTTGAAAGGAATGTGTATTCTCCTGTTTGGGGGTGGAAAGTTCTGAATATGTGTCATTTAAAGCCACTCTTTCCTTATTGATTTTCTGCATTTTGATGTATTCATTGATAGAAATAGAGTGTTAAAATCCCCTACAATTTTTCTATTATTGTCAATTTTTCCTTTATCTGTTAGTATTTGCTTTATATATTTAGGTGCTCCTACATATAGGTATATAGATATTTACAATTATTATATTCTTTTATTTGTCTGATCTTTTTATTGCTATATAGATTTTCTTTATCTTGTAGTATAGCCTTTGTCTTAAAGTCTGCTTTGTCTGATATAAGTATTACTACTCCAGCTTTTTTTTTAAAAAACTACCATTGGTTGGAATATATTTTCTGTCCTTTCACTTTCAGTCTGTGTGTGTCTTTAGGTAAGAAGTCACTCTCCTTGTAGACGACTTACAGATTGGTCTTGTTTTTTATCCATTCAGTCACTCTGTCTTTTGATTGTAGCATTAATACCATTTACATGTAAAATAGTTATTAATAGGTATGTAGTTGGTACAATTTTATTGTTTTCTGCTTGTCTTCATAGTTTTTTTCTTTTCTTGCTCTCTACCCTTGTGAGGTATATATATATATATATATACACACACATATATATAAAATTGTGTGAATTTCAATACTTTAGATATTTTTGATTTCACTACCTTTGTCTTTAACCTTCATACTACTTTTATAAGTTGTTGATCTACTACATTTACTGAATATTTTCTTTTACCAGTAAAATATTTTTCTTGCAAAGTTTTCTTCTAGTTATGGCCTTTTCTTTCCCAATTAAAGAAAATCCTTTAACATTTCTTGTCAGGCCAGTATAGTGGTGGAGACTCCTTTAATTTTTGTTTTACTGGGAAACTCTTCTCTCTCCTTAATTCTAAATAATAACCTTGTTGGATAGTGTTCGTGGTTGTAAGTTTTTGTTGTTGTTTTTCCTTTCAGCACTTTGAATACATCCTGCCACTTCCTTTTGGTCTGCAAAATTTCTTCTAAAAAAATTAGCTGATAGACTTATGGGGTATCTTTGTATGTAATTAGTTACTTTTATATCGTTGCTTTTAAGATTCTCCCTTTAAGGGCACCTGGGTGGCTCAGTTGGTTGGGTATCTGACTCTTGATCTCAGGGTCATGAGTTCGAGCGCCATGTTGGGCTCCACACTGGGCATGGAGAATACTTAAAAGGAGAATCTTTTTTTTTTTTTTTTTAATCTTTGATCTTTGCCATTTTAATTATTTTGTGGTGTGGACTTCCCTGGGTTTTTTGTTTATGACAGTCTGCTTTCTGGACATGGAGGTCAGTTTCCTCTCTCAGGTTAGTGAATTCTGCCCCTTTATTCAGCCCTTTTACCCTTCTGGAACTCCAATAATGCAAATATTAGTATGCTTGATGTTGTCCCAGAGGTCCCTTAACCTATTCTTATTTTTGAAATTCTATTTCTTTTCTTGTTCAGCTTGAGTTCTTTCCATTATCCTGTCTTACAGATTGTTGATCCATTTTGCTGTATCTTCTATCTGCTATGGATTCCTTCTAGTCTATTTTTAATTTCAGGTATTGTATTCTTCAACCTGATTGACAGAGAAAATGTAAAAAAGAACCAAAGTTCTTACTAGGTTTATCTACTCTTCTTTCAAGTCTGGTGAGCTTCTTTATGGCCATTACTCTGAATTCTTTATCAGGTAGAGTGCTTAACTCTATTTTGTCTTATTCTTTTGTTTGGTGCATATTCCTCTCTCTCTTTATTTGGATTTAATTTCTGCTTGTTTCTGTGAATTAGGCAAAACAGCTACCTATCTCAAATTTGAAGAAGTGGCCTTGTGTAGGAATGTTCCCTGGGTAGACCTCAGGAGACTGGCAAGTTGGCAGAACTGTAGTGAGGACAGGTTGGAGTTCGCAGGGCACTCCATGCCAGGGCTACCATGGTGGGTTGACTCAAGCTAAAGTGTGCACACTCAGGGGCTCACTAGTATGATGGCTGGAGCAGAAGTGTGTGTGGGCCAGAGTCGTCTTTGGGGGCTGTGCACCAAGGGTACACCATTCAGGAGCTTGGAGCTAAAGCAGTTGTAGGCCACAGGTATCCCAGGGTGCTTTAAGCTGGTACTGCCTTGGCAAGACAGCCAGGTCTGTAGTAGGCATGGTGCTGTGGTTGCTTTAGTGGGACAGCTTGAGCTGGTGTTGGCTGGGGGCCCGGGGCTCACTGGTATAAAAGTTGGATAGAGTGCCTGTACCCTGCTCAAGTTTGCACTATCCAGGTGAAGGAAGAACAAAAACAATAGCACTTGCTATGATCTCTGACCTTGGAGAGAATTCTAGCAGTTCCACCATCGTTTGGCAGATGTTCTAGAGTTAATAAATGGGTTTCCTTCACTTGTAGTTTAGTTGCCTTTTAAACTGTGGCTTTTTTTCCTGTGCCCCAATGTGAAGAAATATGTGCATGAGTCCCTTGATGCTATCCTGCCCCAATGCATTTTGCAGTATTGAGAGTGGGGTTTCCATTGTTACCACGTCTCCTTCTCTCCTGACATTCTCTATGTGGTCCCTCGACTCCTTATTGCGCAGAAGCTGTTGCATCAGCCTTCAGCTCTTCATATAGAAGTTTAGGTTCAGTGTGTCTGTGGAAGAGGTGATTTCAGGGTCTTCCTACAGTTCCATCTCCAGCCTACCTTTTTTAACCAAAAATATCCTTCTTTCCTTGCATTCAGAGTTGTTTCTCTTATTATTTCCAGTAATACTAACTACATTTGTTAGAATTCTTAACTTAGAGAAAAATACCATATTTCACTTATATGTGGAATTTAAGAAATAAATGAGATTAAATGCAGAGGGTAAACTGGTGGTTGCCAGAGGAGAGGTGAGGGGAATGGCTGAAATAAAGAGAATTAAATTGTTAAATCATTAGATTGTATATCTGAAACTAATATAAAACTATATATTACATTTTAATAAAAAATAATAAAAAGTTAAATAGAATTCTTAACTCTTAGAAACCTAAAAATATACAATTGTAAATTACTACACCAGCAACTTCTAAATTGGCAAATTTATGAAAACATTTTATTTCTAGAAACATGTCTTTTTCAATTTTCCAATATAGCACTAACATACCCAAATACCTTTTAGCTTTTTATTATAGAGAGATTAAAGTAGAAAAACCTATGTTCAATATTTAATGTTTCAGCATTTTATGTTATTTGGAAATGATGTATAGTCATTAAATATCTAGGTCATCTAATTTAACTTAGCAAAACTCTAAGGTTTTACATTGCCAAAAAGGTTTGGGGAAACTAAGTAGACATAAATATTGCTGAAAAATTCATTTATAAACTTGTATCTTACTTGCACCTATTTACCTCACTTGTTCTTAATAATTATGTTTAGATTAGTCATGAAAACTTCATGTGACATTAGATAAAATCATCTATCATCCCAAGCTATTTTCTTGCTGACAATTTAACAACGATAACATGAATTTGATTAGTAAACCCAGAAAGTAGTTTGTTATAACTCTTAAATTGTTTTTATCTATTCTTAACTAAAACAACAGGCTTCAACTAGATATTATTTACCCAAGATTATGCCAGATGATGTGAACTTGAAAAACAGTGGTTTAGTTGTTGTTATATTTCTAAATATTTTAGGAATACTTAATTTTTAATCAATACCAACCAGCTGTAGTGGATAAATATCAAATAACGTCCACAATTTACATATATAGGCACACATAAATAGAGAGATGCAAAGAGAAATCCTAACATTCTAGCCTCTAGCCATTATAAAGATACAATTAATATAAAAGTCACTAGATATAAAAGAACAGTTGGAATGTGTTAATTTATCTGCTCAGATGGCTGAACATTTTTTTTAAATTCACCTAAATTTTAAATGAACGTTCCCCTTTTGTTTTCCTTCTGTTAAGAATTACCTACCTCCTTGAAGTTTGTAGAACACTTACATCTCAAAAGCACACGAAAAAAATAAAAGTTCCTCCAAGAAGGACTTTGGTTTCCTAAGACCGATATTTACAAGCCTTTTAAGATAAATGGGAAAGTTTTGGAATTGGTAAATTCTGAATTGTTTCTGCAGTCACACCTCTGGTTCTGTAAAGACTAGATTTGTAAAACAAGGACAACTGTTTTCAATTCCTCAAAAAATGGTTGACACCTTGATATCAAAGGACTTTCCCACCCATCCACCTATGTTGGAATGTTTCCTTTTCTCTCTGTGCACATTTAGCTTAGGAGAGAAGCCTTAAAAAAATTCCTATCTGACTTTGAATATCAGCCATGGTCAGGAGTTCATTCCGTCCTGTGGCTTCTCATTTTATTTTCTGCCTTTTTTTTCTATCCACTAATCTCAGGAGGAATCCATTTATAAAACCTTTGAGAATCCTCCCTGAGTTTAAGAAATTCTTTAGCTATGGCCCTTACTTTGGCCTTTGACCAAGGAGTGAAGAAAGGTGTCTGAAGAGAATTGCCTGAGCCTCGGGTGGTTTAATTTTGAAAGCTCTCTGTTTAATTGTATGTTCAGTGTGGGAAGGAGAACGAGTCCTCAAATAAGGACGAAAGAAGGGAGCAGTAGGAATTACATTAGTTTACACTCTTGTTTTTAGGTACCTCTCATAACTTTAATTTCTAATTAGCCTTTTACAACAAATCCTTCAGCAAAGCTATTTTGATATTTTGAAAATCTTTGGAAGCATCTGCATACTAATTAAATATATACTCCGTTTTGTTTGTTTGATTTGGAATTCCTTGCCTTTTAACTCACTTCTTAAAATAATATCACCTAGTTGGAGCATTTTCATAACGCCCATTGTAATTCTGGGGTATAAATCCCCCAAGGACTGGCAGCAGTTTGGGAGGACCCTAGTTAAAATGAAGTTTAATCCACATTTTCTATTTGGACATATCTAGCCACAAATAGGGTACAATTAATATTTCTGTCTGGCCATGTTTTGGAGCCCCCAACCTGTTAGTTACCAAGTCAGGTTGCCAGAACACAAGAAAAGGTTAATATGATTTTGCCATTTTTGTAGATACCTACAGCTTTCTGAACTGCAGTTCTTATAAAATAGACATGTGTACCACATGTGTACCAGAAGGTGTCCTATTTAATTCTTTGGAATTCAAGACAGGGGCATTTACATTGGATATGGAGTTTAATTTTTATTTTAGTTTCTGTCCTTTGATTTTGTTAAGGGAGTCCCTAAGGCTAGCCACTATATTTCTTTGTAACTATTTTTTAATTTGGGTTTTCTATAGGTACCCGTTAGACAACTGTTACAGATGAAAGCTCTCTAACCTGTGTTTCTGACCAACTGGCTTATTGAATCTACAACCTATTTGGCTGTCCACATCTTCCAGTTGGCAGAGACCAGAGACGATACTGTCATTAGTTATAAAGCCAAACTCTCAAGAGATGAAACAAGATGACAGAAACAAAACAATGACCATCTCTGGGATAAAAAGGATCAATAGAAAAATTAGTACTCATAACAAACTTTTACCGATGTCACTATACCTAAGAAACTAATTCCACAATTCCTTCTGCTAATCTAGACAAAGAAAAGGACTCTCACCACTCTCAATTCCATTAGACCCTGAAGGCAGAGATCCAGAAGAATAAAGTGGTAAAAATTCTTAACTTCTCCAGCTTTTGTCAGAGGTCATAGAATCTCTCAGTTGCAACAGCCATGAGGTAAGCAGTATTCAGTTAGTAAAGTTTGTCCCTTCATGGTAGGGGCAGAAAATTTTTCCTTTCTTCCTTTCTAGGTTCTTTGGTCTAATAAATTGATATGTCAGAACAGCAGGAGAAAAACAAAAGTTGAATATATAGATACACACACACACACACACACACACACACACACACACACACACACACATATCAGAGAGACCCAGAAAAACTGAGTAACTCTAAAATGGTGAAAGACATCACCTTTATTTTCTTTTTTAAAGATTTTATTTACTTATTTGACAGAGCACAAGTAAGAGGAGCTGCAGGGAGAGGGAGAAGCAGGTTCCCTGCTGAGTGGGGAGCCCAACGTGGGGCTCCATCCCAGGACCCTGGGATCATGACCAGGGCCAAAGGCAGACTCTTAACCAACTGGGCCACCCAGGCAGCCCAAGACATCGCCTTTAGCTAAATACAGAAGAAGATTTTGAGGTTAGAGAGCCAGTTATGAGAAATTACCAGGAAAACACAGTATACAAAGGTAAATTTGTTATACTCATTTAAGTTGTTGTCTTCTCCACTGATAAGTTTCTAAAGATTTAGAGTTATCCCCATATGCTTGGTATAGTGAGAGATACACCCTTATAAATAGATTTGCCTTATCCATGTAAATGTTCTCTTACAAAAGAGTGACTTGGGCTTGATTTTCAGAGCTTCTCCTGTGTTTGCAGTTTCTTAAAAAATAACCAGCCCCAAATAATCTTTATGCTGAAGACACATTTTAGGGTGGCAAATTCTGCTTCCCTACACTGTCAATCTAGTAATATCACTGTTGAGACCTTTCCTGGAAACTGTACCCTGTGGCCGACACTTATATCTTAGTAGCACCTTTTCTCACACTCCTGCCATAGGAAACTTAGACCAGAAGAGGTATAATCACTGGGGCTCATGTCACAAAGAAGGAACAGGAGTCTGTCTAAACAGCATCATCAACAACAAATATGTGTACACGCACGTACACACACATAATGAACATACGCACATACACAGACATAATGAACATACGCACTTAGGTCCTTGATTGGTATTTCTCCCTAATTTTCCTCCTGTGGTGTTTTGGTTATAAAAATATTAATGATGTCTAAGACCTCATTTTGATTGCTCTTTGAGAGGAGTAGCTTTGTGAAAATTATATATGTATACATATCTATACATAAATATATGTGTGTTCATATATTTCTATTAAACTATTTTAATGTAAAATATTTTAATATACATATCTATGTTTAAACTCTATATCCCATTCTGCTGTGTAGCAGTTTAATCAGAAACCATCTTGGAGAAGGAGAAGAAAGAATGTATGTACACTGGGAAAACTGATCATCTCTTTAAGTTTGTTACATGTGCCCAGAATCAAGATATCAAAACCCCTGCTTGACTAGATGTGGGCCTGATTTTTTCTGACTCCCTCCTCTTTCTAATCACCAGTACATTATACATATGTTCTCAACACACACACCTACTACACTAAGGATTATGTTCACAGAAACATCCCTCCTCACTATATTTGTGGTGTACTCAGCCCCAAATTCATGTTAGGTGTCTGTTCTTGCTATTCTGGGTTGGATTACCTGATAAGTATTCATTGATGAGGTTTATTGAGACAATATGTTTTCTTGGAGAAGCGTACAAAAATGTAAATTCTGGATTTTAATACCACTTTTCGTATCACAGAGATTTTTTTTAGTACCTATGGAATAAAGGAAACATTCCTTTTAAACAGTTTCTCCAAGTTAGGGTTACTAATCCAAATTTTTTAATTTTCACTAAGTTGGGGTAGAGAGTCTTCTAGTCAGTGTTGGGTCTTACGACCTATACCACAGAATATAGAAAATGAAGAGAACAAAACTTCAAAACGGTAATTTTTAAAGATTCCAAGGGAAGAACTGACCTAAAACCAATTTATGAGGTAACTGTTAACACCTCTTGCACACTCAAAACTCTACCACTGGTAAAAAGAGAAGTTCTATTTTTAGAATCTAAGATTGGGGAAGGCTAGAGGCAGGAATGATTTAAATGTTCTTTATTCTAAACAAATCAAACCTAATTGATTTTACATAGTAGTTTACATAGAAATAGTTTTATATGGGACTATTGTCCATCATATACAAATATTTTGGTATTCTGCAATAATTGCTGATTATTTAATATAAATGCTTATCCATGAGATAGGATAAAAACTACTACATGACATTTTTATTTAAAGATCCATTTGCCATAAAAATACGTTAAGTCATGCCAAATTTATGTATTTAGGTAATTGCAATTTCTTTTAACTAATATATTCAGTCTACATGGCAATCTATACATTCTTCATGAAAACTTACCATGTACTATCAAGTCTACAAAAATGTCAAATTATTTTAATAAGCAGTAGTAACTTAGAGACAAACTATTTTTGTTCAAGAGATATTTCCATCTCTGCTTTAATTTTGCTTATACATTAATATGAACCTATCTTCATCTTTAGGAAAAATAATCTAAGGATATATTTTATAAAAATAAATCTTCATAGACACATTATAAAAACTAAGAAAATAATTTTAAAATGTTTGCAATTTGTTCTTGAGATGAAAACTACAAACACTTCTACATACAGAGTGAAGATAATCACACATAAACTCCCAACACACAAAAACCCAGGAAAGGATGTGTTTACTGGTGAATTATACCAAATATTTAAAGAAGAGTTAATACTTATTCTTCCCAAACTATTCCAAAAAATATATGAGGGGTGCCTAGAGGGCTCATCTGATGAACACCATTCCAAAAATCTTCAACAAAATATTAGCAAACTGTATTCAACAATACATTTGAAAAAATCATCCGCCATGATCAAGTAAGATGTATTCCAGGAATGCAAGTGTGGTTCAGTATTTGCAAATCAGTGTGCTACATCAAATTAAAAACAATCATCTCCAAAGTTATGAATATTCTGTTAAAAAATTTTATGTATCAAATGTATCATCTATTTATGATAACTCTCAAACAAAGTGAATTAAGAGGAAATGTGACTTGAACAAAATAAAGGTCATATATGGGGGCACCTGGGTGGCTTAATGGGTTGAGCATCTGACTCTTGATTTTAGCTCAGGTCATGATCTCAGGGTCATGAGTTGGAACCCCACATCAGGTTCTATGCTCAGCAGAGAGTCTGTTTGAGATTCTCTCTCTCCCCCTCTGCCCTCCCCCCAACTCACACACTCTCTCAAATAAATCTTTAAATAAGGAAGTAAAGGGAATATATGAAAACCCCACAGCTAACATCATACTCTCTGGTAAAAAAAAAAACCAATAAGATAAAGATGTCCACTCTTCCCACTTTTATTCAACAAAATACAGGAAATTGTGGCCACAAGAATCAGAAAAGAACATAAAAGCCATCCAAATTAATAAGGAAGAAGTAAAATTATTACTATTTGCAGGTGACATGACACTATATATAGAAAACTCAAAAAAAAAACTATTGGAACTGCTAAATAGTAAAGTTACTGGATAGAAAATTACTATAAGAAAATCTGTTGCATTTTTATACACTAACAGTGAAATAGCAGAAAGAGAAATTAAGAAAACCCCATTTACAACTGTACCAAAAAGAATAAAATACCTACGAATAAATTTGATCAAGGAGGTCAAAGAACTGAACTCTAAAAACTATGACACTGATGAAATAAACTGAAGAGGACACAAAAAAATGGAAAGATATACCAGGCTCGTAGATCAGAAAAAATTAATATTGTTAAATGTCTGCAGTACCCAAAGGAATCTACAAATTCAAAGCAACCCCATTCAAAATACCAATAGAATTTTACGCAAGAATCCTAAAATTTGTATGGAACCACAACACACCTCGAATACCCAAAGCAATCTTGAAAAAGGAGAACAAAGCTGGAAGTCTCAATTCCAGGTTTCAAGCTATACTACAAGGTTATAGTAACCAAAAAAGGATTGTACTAGCACAAAAATAGACACAAAAATCAGAGGAACATGATAGCAAGCCCATAAATAAAGCTGTACCTATATGGTCAGTTACTATGCAGCATAAATGTCAAGACTATACCATAGGGAAAAGACCATCGCTTCAATAAATGGTACTAAAGAAAACTTAAGGAAAAGACCGTCTCTTCAATAAATGGTGCTAAAGAAAACTGGACAGCTATGTGCAAAAGAATGAGACTAGACTGCTCTCTTACACCATATAAAAAAGTAAACTCAAAATGGATTAAAGACCTAAATGAGAGACCTGAAACCATAAGACTCCTAGAAGAAAACATAGCAATCTTTTGGACATCAGCCTTAGCAACATATTTATGGATACATCTCAAGCAAGGGAAACAAGCAAAAATATACTCTTGGGAGTACACTACAACAAAAAGGTTTCACCATCAGTGAAACAAAAAGTTAGCCTACTGAATGGGAGTAGATGTTTGCAAATGATATATCCAATAAGGAGTTCATATCCAAATATATAAATAATTTATATAACTCAACCCCAATAAACAAACCAATCTGGTTTAAAAATGGGCAGAGGACCTGAACAGACACAAATGACCAACAGACACATGAAAAGATGCTCAACATCACTAAGCATCAGGCAAATACAAATCACAACCACATTGAGATATTACCTCACACCTGTCAGAATGGCTAGTATCAAAAAAACCAAGAAATAACAAGTGTTGGCAAACGTGGAGAAAAAGGAACCCTTGTGCATTGTTTGTGGGAATGCAGATTGTTGTAATTACTTCAGAATACAATGTGGAGGTTTCTCTAAAAAATAAAACTAGAATTACCATAGGATCCAGTAATTTCACTACTAGATACGTACTCAAACAAAAATACTAATTCATAAAGGTGTATGTACCCCTATGTTTACTGAGATCTTGCCATTTGCAACACAATGGACCAAGAAGGTACTAAGTGAAATTAGATGGAGAAAAACACGTAACATATGATTTTACTTATACCTGGAATTTAAAAACAACAAGAAAAATAAAACAGACTCAAATATGGAGATCAAATTTGTGGTTGCCTGAGGGGACAGTGTGAAAAGAATGGCAAAATAAAGGGCATTAAGAAGTACAAACTTCCAATTATAAAATAAATAGGTCATGGAATTGCAAAGTACAGTATAGGGAATATGGCCAATAATATTTTAATAACATTGTATGGTGATTGACAGTGACTAAGCTTATCGTGGCAAGCACTGAGTAATGTATAGAATTCCCAAATCAATATGTTGTACATCCGAAATTAATATAATTTTGTTAATTATACTTTAAAAGAAAAATTAGAATAGAAAAACTTAGAATAGTTGTGAGAAAATGAAATGACGGGAAAAGAGATCAAAGGAAATGAGTAAGTTAATTAAAAAGAAAAAAGATTGTAAACATTGTGATGTCATAGTTACTGTAATATATATTTCAAAAAATGCATTCTTCTACTTTGATACACTAAAGGACTTTCATTTAAAACAATAAAATTTTCTAAAAACCAGTTATATTTTTTTCTATTGACTCAATAGTATACTTAATACCTTGTTATGCTTTGTTGGTTTTGAATCCAACCAAGGACCATGCATTACATTTAGCTATAATTTTTTCTTTTTCTCCTTTGATCTCCTTAATCTTTTTCTTTATTCCTTTTAAATAAAACTATGTGCTTTTTTGTCTTTTCTGTCATTGATATCTTAACTCAGGTTTATGTGCATGTTTTTAATATGTCTCCCAACTTAAATTTTTTAAATAGTTTTTTAAATTGAAGTAGAGTTAACATACTATGTTTCAGGTGTACGATACGGTAATGGACAACTATACACATTACAAAATGCTCTGATAAGTGTAGTTATCTGTCACCATACAATGCTATCATAATATTGACTAATTTCCCTATTCTTCACTTTTTAGGCCTGTGATTTATTTATTTTATAACTGGAAATTTGTTCCTTTTAATTCCCTTCACCTATTTGAATTCATTATTATCTCTTTGTTCAGATTAAACATTTTTTATCAAGAGTATTATAAAAGCGATGTGTCACTTTTAGTTCATCATCTTTGCAAGGCCCATGAGGTCATTTTGTAAGATTATTGGTATTAAATTCCATTACTTAAGGTAGTGTCTCCAGATTTCATTATAAAAATAAATTTTTACAATATTAATCACATTATGAAATATGTAGTAGCTAAAATCATTATGTGTAAGTGCATCAATTAATACATTGATGATTGAAAAAGTTGATGTATGGTGACTAACAGAATATTTAAAAATTTAGTGTTCTGATTCCAGCTTTCTTTTTATTTATAATATGGGTATTTTTACATATAGAAGAACCTTTTCTCTGCACTCTTGCACATATGTGCATGTGTCACATGGACTTAATGTTTAATTTTGTTCCACCTTGATAACACAGACAGGAACAGGGTCTGGACACCATAGCTGGCCTGCTGCCTCAGCAAGCCCAGGCTCCTAGCCCATACCAGACCCAGATGCCCTAGGACACAGAAAAAAAATCCATGGTTTAAAAAAGCAGCTAGAATATAAAAGAAGTAGCACTAGAACCCTGTCAAATAAGTGGGGGAGCTGCTGGAACTCTGTTGGAGGGGTTGGGGAGCACCAGGTTTTGTGTTCCTTCTCCACCTTGATAGCATGGACAGGAGCAGGGTCCGGGCACCCGAGCTGGCACCACCTTAGTGAGCCCTGGGTCTCTATCCCCACACCAGTCCCAGGTGTCCCATAAAAGCAGCCCCACCCAGCACACGCCAGGAAACCCCTGGCCAGCATTTACACCAGCTCCACCGGCCTTACCACAGTGACATAGGTTCAGAACAACTCAGAACACTCCAGGTCCATATCACTTCAACTTCAGATGGCTTGCTAGGACACCGTCACTGCACAGCACTCTGGCATCTCCCAGCTCCCACCTGCTTCAGCCAGCTGCGCTATCAGGGTGTCCCCGTCTCAGAGTGCCCCAGGAGTCCCTGGTCCATGCTGCCTCGGTTCCAGCCACCTTACCAGGGCAATCCCTGTGTGGAGCACCCTAGGACGCCCTGGTCAGCACCCCGCCTCAGATCCAGCTGCCCACCAGAGTATCCCTTCCATGGAGTACCCTGGCCCATGCTGGCCCTAACTTCAGTTGCCCTGCCAGAGCACCTTCGGCACTGAACACCTGAGACACCCTGGCTCCCACCCAAGTCAGCTTCAGCTGTCCTGCCAGGGTGTACTCTCTTGGAGAGCCCCGGGACACCCTGGGTAATGCCCACTTTAGCTTCAGCTATCCTGCCAGGGTGCCCTCTCTGCATAGAGCTCTGTGCATAAAGCCCCAGACATACCCAATTTGCACCCATTTCAGCTTCGGCTATCCTGACAGGATGCCCTCTGTGCAGAGTGCTCAGGGACTGCTGTGGCCCATGCCCACTTCAGCTTTGGCTGTATTGCCAGAGCACCTTCTGTGCAAAGAGCTCCAAGACTACCTGGGTTGTACCCATTTCAGCTTTAGCTATTCTGACAGGATGCCCTCTGTGTAGAGAGCCCAGGAACTGCCATGTCCATGCCCATTTCAGCTTTAACTGTACTTCCAGGGCACTCTCTATGCAAAAAGCCCTGGGTTGTATCTACTTTGGCTTTAGCTGCCCTACCATTGGGGGCCCTCAGTGTGGAGATCCCCAGGACGATCCCCACTCATGACCACTTCAGCTCTGGCCATCCCACCAGGGTAGCCCCCAGTATAGAGTGCCCCAGGACTCCTACCCATGCTAGCCACAGCCCAAACAGACAGCCACAGTTACCAGGGACACACAGACTACAAAGTAGATGACCATACGTAAGATCAGTCCTTCCAGTTTAGAAGTAACTATTCTGCCTAATTCATAGAAACACAGAAAGTCAAGCAAAATGAGGAGACAGAGAAAGATGCTCCAAATGAAAGAACAAGACAAAACCTTAGGAAAAAAAGAAACAAACAAAAAAAAAACCTCAATGAAACAGAGATAAGCAACATGCCAATATGCCTGATAAAGATTTTAAATTAGTGATCATAAAGATGCTTATCAGACCAGAGAAAAAAGTGTATGGTAGAAAATACAAAATAAGAACCAGAGTTGAGGAGTACAATGATTGAAATGAAAAATACACTAGAGGGAATCAACAATGATTACTGGATGCAGAAGAATGGATTGATAATCTGGAAGACAGGTGACAGAAATTACCCAAGTTGAACAGCAAAAAGGACAATGTATTTTTAAAAATAAGGATATGGCTCTTTTGGAGAACCTTGAGCAAATAAACATTCACATTATAGGAGTCTCAGAAGGAAAAGAAAGAAAAAGGGGCAGAAAGCTTATTTTAAAAAAATAATACCTGGGGTGCCTGGGTGGCTCAGTCATTAAGCATTTGCCTTTGGCTCAGGGTGTGATTCCAGGGTCCTGGGATCGAGCCCCACATCGGGCTCCTCCACTGGGAGCCTGCTTCTTCCTCTCCCACTCCCCGCTTGTGTTCCCTCTCTCGCTGGCTGTCTCTCTCTCTCAAATAAATAAATAACAACAACAGAAAAACCTAAGGGTGGGAAGAATCTGATATGCACAGTTTGCAGCTTTATTTAAAATGGGCAGTTGGGGGGCGCCTGGGTAGCGCAGTCATTAAGCGTCTGCCTTCGGCTCAGGGCGTGATCCCAGAGTTCTGGGATCGAGCCCCACATCAGGCTCCTCCGCTATGAGCCTGCTTCTTCCTCTCCCACTCCCCGCTTGTGTTCCCTCTCTCGCTGGCTGTCTCTCTCTCTCAAATAAATAAATAAATAAATAAATAAATAAATATTTTTAAAAAATAATACCTAAAACTTTCCTAATCTGGGGAAGGAACTAATATCCAGGTTCAGGTAGCACAGAGAATTCCAAACAAGATGAACCCAGGGAGGTCTATACCACACACATAATTAAAATGTCAAAGGTTAAAGATAAAGAGAATTTTAGAAGAAGCAAGGGAAATAAAATGTTATATAAGGAAAACCCCATACAGCTCAGCTGATTTTCAGCAGAAACTTTGCAGGCTAGTAGAGAATGGCATAATTTACTCAAAATTCTGACAGGAAAAACCCTACAATAAAGAACACGGACAATGTTGTTACTCAGAATTGATAGATTAAAAGTTTCACAAAGTTAAAAGTGTTTATCACCTATAAACAGGCCTTGTAAGAAATGTGAAAGGGATTTCTTTAAGGGGAAAAGACCATACTTAAAGGAAAATTATGAATAAAAAATTATATGACAACTTATACATAAAATATGGAGGTGGGAGTAAGAAAAGAATTCCTTTTAGATGGGGCGCCTGGGTAGCGCAGTCGTTAAGCGTCTGCCTTCGGCTCAGGGCGTGATCCAGGTGCTCTGGGATCGAGTCCCACATCAGGCTCCTCCGCTGGGAGCCTGCTTCTTCCTCTCCCACTCCCCTGCTGTGTTCCCTCTCTCGCTGGCTGTCTCTCTGTCACATAAATAAATAAAATCTTAAAAAAAAAAAAAAAAAAAAGAATTCCTTTTAGAATGTGGTTCAACTGAAGTGACTATCCATGTCATACAGATTGCTATATACTTAGGATGCTATAGATGAACCCGATGGTAAACACAAAACCAAAACCTATAATAATTACCCAAAGAATAAAGAGAAAGAAAACTAAGCATAACACTTACAGTTATCAAGGCAAGGAAAGAGAGCAAGAGAAAAAGAAACAGAACTACAAAACCAAACAGAAAACATTAACAAAATGGCAATAAGTACATACTTATCAATAATTACTTTAAATGTAAATGGTCTAAATGCTCCAATCAAAAGACATAGTGTAGCAGAATGGATTTAAAAAAAGACCCATTTATATGCTGCCTACAAGAGATTCACTTCAGACCTAAAAACACATACAGACTGACAGGGAAAGGACAGACATTCTGGATATTCAATGGCATCAGCTTGTTTGTCAATTCAAATAGGAAGGGCTTGTTTTTCTGGCATTGATACAAGGAAAATGTAAATATGTGGCAGTTTTGTTTCCCTTCCCATATTGGCATTCACCAACTTAATAACTTGCTTGCTTGCCTTTTTCCAAGTGACCAGTACAGCTATTCTCCATCCTGTTGTCTTCATAAGGGGCACAATTTTTCACTATATTCTCAATTATCCCCCAATTGGATCTCTTTATTAAGTCTGCTTTCTTAGCTACAGAATGTATGGATGGTAGGGAACTCTTGAAAGTGGAATCCAGGCTAAAATATGAAAAGGACTCAGTGCTAAGCTATAAGATACATAAACCTATGTCATCTAATTGAGCAGGTAATCCACTGACCAGTAAAGAAACTGTGCCTTTGGGGCGCCTGGGTGGCACAGCGGTTAGGCATCTGCCTTCGGCTCAGGGCGTGATCCCAGAGTTCTGGGATCGAGCCCCACGTCAGGCTCTTCCTCTATGAGCCTGCTTCTTCCTCTCCCACTCCCCCTGCTTGTGCTCCCTCTCTCGCTGGCTGTCTCTCTCTCTGTCGAATAAATAAATAAAATCTTAAAAAAAAAAAAGAAAAAAAAAAGAAACTGTGCCTTTATTCCCTTTTTTCAGGGAAATCCACTAATGAGGGAACTACTTCAAAAAATCATCACCACTTTCTTCAAGGAGTCAGCTTGAGGCAAGGAAGGCTAAAGGGACCCCAGGGAATGGACGAAATAGGAACAGTAGAGAAAGAAGGAAAATTCTGAGGAAGGGGAAGTATCTTTAATTCTCACATTTCTTCTTTCATTTTTTTTTCAATATTTTTTTCTGGCTACCCAAATCATTTTTAATTTTCTTCTTAGAATGATAGCCCCAAAAATGCCAATAATTAATTTGGGATGAAACCTACGAATCCCAGAAAACACATTAATTTATCCAAATTAAAAGAACTGTCCTTATGCATTAAAGAGTGAGATTCTCTTATATTCATTCAAAATATGACAGATATTTTTTTAAGAGAAAGAGCTCTAGGCGACATTCCTGGATTTTCGTATTTTCCAACCATATGATCTTAATGACATTTTAGAGATCGTGGTGGTGCAGCCAATATTCCACGAGAGTGGAGAGCTAGAAGGGAAACGTTTTTATAATTCATGACCACTTACCTGACTATTGTGTGGCCACAGACCTTTAACTGCTTTGCTCAGTTCAGGAACTTCCAGACATCCTGTCTTCATCACCAGAATTGTTGGGGAAATATAATAAAAAACGAAATCTTCTCTCAACCCAGAAAACCCCTGCACAAAGACAGAAGAGAGATAAAACAATTTCATTATTGAATAAGCATTAAACCAGAATGCGATGTGCATCACAGATAATTTGCTAAGAGATTACAAAAACAGAAAGGTATCTTATCCTTTAAGACAGCCAAGCAGACACCATTTTCATACATGTTCTACAGAGAAACAATAACCAGTCCTCAATAGGAGGGCTTGGCAGCATCATTTGTCATGTACGGTTTATTGTAAATCCTCATTCTAATTGCAGGGACTACCTGTGTTGACTGGCTGTATCCAAAGGCAAAATAAATTTCTCATATCTTACTGACATGAACCAGTTTTGCAACTTGGAGAAAGGTGCCACCAAAATGGGGCTCCTATTCTCCCACAGAAACTGGGCTCTGTCCCTGCTGATGATTACATTTCAAGGAAATGGTTCCCTGCTTGTTGAAAGAGATGTTTCTGGGTTTAGCTCACAAGTGGCATATTTAGCTTTTAAAAAGATTTGCAAATATTTCGGAGACAGACAAGAACTCACTATTACAAGTTTTCTAAAGTAAATGCTCTAAGAAAAGGCAGTCTCTTCTCATATTATCAACAGAGAGAACGAAGCTTCTTATTTTTAATTTGTAATTTGCTCTTAACAATGACAATAAGCAGGACATCTACTTTCTACTCATGTTAGTCAGGATATGCCAACATTAGTAATAAACAACTCCAAAATCTCAACTGGGGTTCCTAGAATTTCTTCCTACTGATTCTTCCAACAAGTATCAGGCAGAAAGTAAGCAAACAGAAAGGACCGTCTCTCAAGTTATTATGGAAGGAGAGCATGTGCTATTTTGTTTTCTATATATTTCAGACTTTAAAGCACATATTTTTTTTATGATACTAAACATTATTTTATCTTCAAAACACAGTGTAAAAGAAGCCAGACAAAGGAGTAGTCACTTTTTGGCTTTATTTATACAAAGTCCACGACCTGACAATAATAATCGATGCTGGTAGAAATAAGAGCATGGTTGTCTGTGGGCCATGGAATGGGCAAGAAGGAACTGAGATGAAAGATATATCCCATACGCTTCCCCCTTTTTAATGAAAAACTAAACCTTATTTTTTTAGAACTGAACCACTAGGAAACTATATCACGGCCTTGAGACACCATACACAGCCTATATTATCACTTCAAGTAAAATGTTGGTAAAAAGACAAGGTCCTTATCAGAATGATAAAGTGCTGGAGCTGGGACAGCAACACTGCTTTCTGCAAAGACTCCAAACCAAAGTGGTATTTGGTAATGGGGGAGTTGCCCCTCTTTTGCTTTAAAGGGATCACAGCTCATCCCTGAATTGCTTACTTTTTCTCCTTTGACCTTCCTGTTGCCAAGAGATTATCTCAGCAGTGCTCTGTTATTTCAGGGGGCTAAGTAATACTGAGTTTAAGCTTCCATTCCATTCTGTTCGATAAAAAACACATTTTTCCAAATCTAGTACTCAATCACTCTCTTAATTAAGAAGGCAACAGTTCCTCCTTCAATATTCATTCCTGGATACTGGCATATAGTGCCATCAAAACCCCCTTTCCCTTCAAGGGAGAGTGTTACTGCAAGACTGTCCCATGGCTCTACTGCAGATAGCCTCAGGGTCTATCACGACAGCCAGTGACAGGGAAAGTCTGCTTCCTATAACCAGTGTAACACTGCCTCATGTTTTTTTACAGGGTCTCCTAGCTGAAAGGTATAATGTGCATTTCACGAAATGCATATCCACATCTTGATAGCCAGAAACAGAGATCCACAAGGAACTGTTCAAAGTTCTTATGCAAATGACCTCTCCCAACTCTGCATCTTTGTTTTTTTTAAACTTATTTCTTTGAGATAGAGAGAGAGTGAGAAGAGGGAGGGTCAGAGGGAAAGAATCTTCAAGCAGACTCTTGCTGAGTATAGAGCTGAGATGGGGTTCAGTCTCACCACTCTGAGATCATGACCTGAGTTGAAACCAAGAGACTGATGCTCAACCGAGTCACCCAGGTGCCCCCCCAATTCCACATCTTAAGTCAACTTCACACTGTGGTATATTAAACAAAACCAAGCAAAACAAGGACCTAGAAATCATTTTTCCCCCTTATAAATTAGTGACCTCATGGATTTTGTTTTACAGCTTATGGAAAATGATTTGGTGATCCTTCTGGTAAATAGGAGGTTGGCACAAACAGAAACACCTCTGCTCACACTCCACCAGATCACAGGCAGGTTAGAGGAATCTGCCAGCTTGTTGGTACCTGTGTACTAAGAAGAATCTGGTACTTTGGAGGGCTCTGGCTTAGTACAAGGGAGATCCCTACTGCCAGGATAAGCGTGTGCAATTTAGGCCATCAAAAACTTTCCTGTGCCATCTCTGACCCCAACTTAGCAGTTTTTTCCATTTCACTTTCTAGGATTGAAACAAAGGAACCAGAGTCCAGAGGCAAATGACATATGCCTCCAACTTGCTGCCATCCCTCATTTCTTCATAAACTTTACATAAAAGAACAAAACCCATTTCTCTTTTTAAATAGATCCCTGCTGTCAGCCCCAAGGGCCAGTTGCAAAGACTTCTATTTCCCAATGGACAAGAGAGACTCCATCTTCTTCTTGGTCTGGGTAGGGATGAGGTGCATGTGATCATCCACATAATTGGTCACACAGATCTCCAGCTGCAGCTTCACCTGAAGCTCTTTACATCCAGCATCTGCTGAATTGTTGGCTTTGTCATTGCAGTGCATGGCGCATTGGGCCAGGCAGTTCTGGAACTGCTCTAGTGGTCACCAGGGCCTGGACTTGAGCCAGAGGTGCAGGGCAGTGCTCAATGCACTGGTGCACCAGCTGCATGGAAGATCTGCTGTCCTCACAGTAGCTGGTGCTGGCTGGAACGTGAGGCCTGCATCCTCCAGGTGTTCTCTCTCTCCAGACTCTTCATGAAGTCTACCACCTCCTGCTCCCGGAGCTGCTGCAGCTCTGCAGTGATGACCCCGCCCAGCACCAGAAATATCCCATACCTTGTTTTAAATGATATAGGTTCTATAATTGTCAGACCTCATATAAATACACATATAAGATCTTCAGATTTCAATATATGTAAATTATATCTCAATTTTAAAAGTTTATTTTAAAATGAGGTTGATCCTAATTTTTCCAATATTTCCGTTACTGCATCTATCTTTGGCTTTGTATTGTTTCCATGTAGTAACCATGTGATCTTTTTAAAATGGTAAGACAGTTAAACATAGATATTGTGTCTTTTACTTCCTTTTTAAAAATTGATACCTGTTACATTTATCAGGTAAATAACTGCTCTTTTTAATTTAGGATAAACATTTTTCATTGATACATAATAATTTATTAAAAGATAAGTTTTCACAAAATAGATGGAATTTCCATTCATTATTCATTCATCACTCACATTTTTATTTTCTCTTTAAATATTTAAGCATCTATTATATGTGAATCTATTACACATTGTTTATATAACGGTGAATAGGACAAATCTGTAGGCTGTTCTAGTGGAATTCTGTTTGTAATAATATGAATACAATATTATTTCTTTGATCATATTACCCTATTATTTTGTTTTTATTTCTGTCTCTTAATGGTGTGGAAAATTTAAAAGATCAGAACTGCAATTTTATTTTGTTTTCTTTGACTATCCTTTCTGCCATGTTTTCTTTCTTTCTTTCTTTCTTTCTTTCTTTCTTTCTTTCTTTCTTTCTTTCTTTCTTTCTTTCTTTCTTTCTTTCTTTCCTTCCTTGGTTTTATACTAAGAAATTCTCAATTATGTTTGAAAAATTTTACCAAATTTTTTATACATAAGCCCCACCTCCATAGATTGTAGAAGACTTTATGTACTATCTACTGAATTAAAAACAGTCTCTATATATCCTTTTATTTTGATAACAGATTGCTGTTCATAGGGAATATAGATGTATTTCCCAATTATGTTTACATGTACATGAAAAATTGTAGTAAACAAATCACATTAAAGTGACAGCAGTTTCTGCACTTTGATATGTTTATAGCTTTACCTGATTAAATTTTGAGAGCAAAATTTTCCCCACAGCAATTTGTATAACTGCAATTCTAACAAATAACCTGTTGTTGGGAAGTAAAGAATATCTATGACTACAACATCTGAAACATGCATTTCACTCAGACTTGAAGTTTAATTTACTCTAAGTAAGGTGAAGAAGCCAACAATGTTAGACAGCTGTTAAAATGTCTAGCATATTCAAAGATCCATTAATACAAGATCTTATTGCAAAAACAGGTATGTATTAATGATTTTGTTAATCACCCATGACTCAAGTATTATACTCAGTTGTAAGCACGATGTTTTTAGAAGATGGTGATCAGAACAATAAAGGTTCTAGAAATAATAGAAATTCATTTAATCCTGTTAACTCTGAAAGAGAGGTAGTGTCATCCACATATTTTTACTGATGATAAGAGATAACTACCTTTCTAAATATAACACAGTGTTGTGAAGTGTGATGATGGAATACCTATTTAGATGTGTCTTGACCATAAAGGCCATTCTATTAAACTGTCTCTTGCTATTAAATTATTTCTTTATCAGCAAATATTTCACAAATAAAAGTACTTCACAACATTGTGAAAGCAACTTGGATGTAAGAGAAATGTTAACATTTTATTTTAAAGGTAGTCTGCAAACATCTAAAGCAAAGTAGAAAACAATGTTTATTTAGAGAGAGTAGGTTTAAAAAGAAGCAGTGGATCCCATGTGTGTACATGCATATGTTATTACACTGGCCTATATGTTATGTGTGATTTAATTTCTGTTCTTGGAATAACAAATACATTTAAGTAGACTTCAGACAATCACTCTTTCCACCTGAAAATAGTCAGCAGTCTTTCTGAAACACAAGTAGATTTCAAATCTATAAAAGAGAGCCACACTTCTTATTGAGATTTCATTCTTGTAATGTGAGGGAAAAGAAGAACAGGTCATGACTAAATTTCATGCTCTCATGAACCTTAAAATAATTTACAGAGTTATCAGAGCATTCATTCAGTGTCCTTATTACCTGGCAGTTGTAGTATACAGGTATGCCAGACTAAAGAAAAATCTTTTAATTTCGAGCCAAAATAAACTCTACACATTTAATGATTCACTTGTGGCAAAAATTACCTTAATATGCATATCTGACATGTCATATGTCGTATCTATTTTATATATGTATATGTTTAACTGTATTTGAAACAAAAATCTATACATTTTATTTTAAAGATTGATTGATTAATTTAGTGACTAAGAGCACAAGAGTGGGGAGGGGCACAGGGAAAGGGAGAGAGAGAACCTCAAGCAGAATCCATGCTGAGTGCTGAGCCCATGTGGGGTTCCATATCTCAAGACCTTGAGATCATACCTGAGCCGAAATCAAGTCAGATGCTTAATCAATTGAACTACCCAGGTGCCCTCAAAATCTATAATTTTAAATTAAATTAAGATACTGCATTTAAAATGCATCACATTTTAAAGTTATTTGTTGTATTTTATTTTTCTTTATAGAATCCATAATAATCTTGGTCACCCAGTTTAGTCCAAACATTTGGGTAGTCAGAGGGGGTCATCATACATGAAGTTAAATTTGGGAAGCAAACTTAATGAGAGGAATAAGATTACCTTAAACTGTTTGGAAAAAGAACAAAGTTTGAGGGCTCATACTGCCAACTTTTAAGACTTGTATTATTGTTACAATAATCTAGAGAGGGTGGTATTAGTGAAATTATATATAGATTAAGTGAAGATAATAGAAAATAGAGAATAGGTCAACAAAGTATAGTCAACTGATTTTTGATAAATGTACCAGGCAACTCAATGGATAGAAGATAATATGTACAGCAAATGATACTGGAACAAGTATCCACTGTTTTCTACAGAGAATGAATCTTGATCCTTATATCACATGTCATGAAAAGAACTAAAAATGGATAATCAATCTGTTATAAAATCTAAAACTACACTGCTTCTGGAAGAAAACATAGTGAAAAAATCTGCCTAATTTTGAATTAAGCCAAAAGTCTGGTTTTATATACAACACCAAAAAAAAAAAAAAAAAAAAAAACCATTAAGAGGAAAAAAAAAAACCTCTATGATAAATGGGAAATAAAATTTTCTCTGGTAAAGACAGAGGTTAAGAACCTTTAAAAAGTGGTGTAGACTTGGAGAAAAAAATGTAAATCATATTTCTGCAAAACATATCCAGTATACATAGAGAATTCTCAAAATGTAACACTAGAAACACATTTTTAAGAATGGAAACCACAATAACATACTACGGCACACCTATTAGAATGCCTAAAACCCTAAAAAGCTAGTAATACCAATTACTGGTGAGGATGCATATCTGCAAGAATTCTTATTCATTGCTGGTAAATTCAAATTCAAAACAGTCGCTTTTGATGACTGGAAGTTTCTTACAAAACTAAAAATAGCTTTATCGTATAGTCCTAGGAGGTATCATAATCCCAGGTATATTTACCCAACTGATTTAAAAACATATACCCCAAAATATGCTCATTAATATTTAGAGCAGCTTGATTCATAATTGCCCAAAATGGAAGTAACTAAGATACCCTTGAATGAATGAAAAATAAAGTATGATATATGTACAATGGATTGTTATTCAATAATAGAAAGAAATGACATATTAAGCCATAAAATGATATGGTTGAAATCTTAAATGTATATTACTAAGTAAAAAAAAGCAGTGTAATGAGGCTAGGTATCATGTAATTTCAATTATATACAGTCCAGAAAAGCAAAACCATAAAGACAATGAGAACATCAGTGTGTCGGTGGACGGGGAGGAGGGAAGACTATGCAAAACACAGGGTTTTTTTGTTTTGTTTTGTTTGTTTTTTCAGGTCACGAAACTATACCATATAGTATTGTAATGATGGATACATCACACTATGCCTCATACAGTTTTACAACACAAAGAATGAACCATAATGTATGCAAATACAACAATAACAAAAAAAGGTCACTTAGGAAGCCAGAAGATCTCAGGAGAAAATATGCACCGTGTTGAGGGAAGCTATCTACATTACAAATGTATGAAGCAACCTCTGAAGGGGCTGGAAGAAAACATTTTAACCTAAGAAAATTCGGAAATAAACAGGGTAAGACTGAAGACAAAGGGAATTGCACCTAAGCACTGTAGTCTGATTGATAAATTTGTTTCCCATGGGATACAGGTTAAAAATTCTGAAACTGCTATACATAATATATATGCTGGAATTGAACAATTAAGTAAACCTAAGGGAGAATAGTGGGAGTTAGTTTTCTTATTGTTGGAGTGGTAGTTTACAGACAAACAAAGGGTGGGGGGAAGCCTTGAATGATCCATGTGGTAATAGATTAAAATTAGAATCATAAGAAATGAACTCATTTGACTTTAGATACAGATGGTTGCACATAGAAAAATGGGTAGATGCATATACACAGGTTAGTATACATATATATAGTTCCTTTCTCTCTCAGCTGAAAGCATCTAGATGAAATGACACTACGGTAGCAATAAGAACACCTAATGATCAGCTTCTGGTTTCTCATGGGAAAAGTAGAAAGAACCTCCAGTAAAAAGAATCAGGACTCCTGGGAAAAACTGCTTGTATTAGCAATGGGGCATAAATATGCAAGATGAGTCTGGAGAATTGTGCAGTTCCAGATGTAAGAAAGTGCTAAAAAAATACACAAATGCAGGGACAGAGACATATCAAAGTGACACAGGAACCAACTGAAGAAGCTATTAATGGCCAAAGTTGGGATGATTTGTACAGCATAAAAGAGAGGGTAAGAATATTTTACAGTGGAAATATTTAACCAAGACAACCTCAGCCAGGAGACCAAAGACAACCTCAACAATGATAAGCCATAGTAATAGTACATACCCTTGATATGATGCAATAAAATGACACTTTCGCCTCTGTGATCTTCCTCACAAAAATCCACCACCTCAATTTTGATATGAGAAAAACAGCATACAATTCCCAATTTGGGGACATTCTATGAGATACCGAGATATATTTCTCATAACTCTCAAGGTCACCAGAAGTAAAGTCTGAGAAACTTTTGCAAACAAGAAAAGCTTAAGGAGATATGATGACTAAATCTAACTCAGCATCCTGGATGGGATTCTAGAATAGAAAAAGTGCAATAGATAAAAACTAAGGGAATTGGACTAGGATGTGAAATCTAGGTATTAATCATATATCAATATCGCAACATTAATTATAACAAGTAACACATTAAGGTATTAGTAATAATGGCAACTAGGTACAGAATGTATAAAATCTCCTTTACCACCTCTGATTTTCAGTAAATCTAAAACTTTTTTAAAAAAAAGTATTTTATAAAATTGTGCGAAAAATTTGGACAGATACTTCAAAAAATAATCCCCCCAACACAAAGTTACCCAAGATAAATAAAAACATATTCACATGAGAACCTTTATATGAATGTTTAGAGCAACACTTACTGATGATTACAAAATTGGAAATGACCCAGTTATTCATCAACCCGTAAAATGATAAACCTTGGTATATACAGTGGAATACTTCTCAGCAATGCAAGATGCTACTGTTTCACAAAACATATAGTGCATCTAAGCTGCATTTTACCAAGTCAAAGTAGCCAGATCCAAAAGCTTATGTATTGTATGATTTCACTTATACGTCTTGTGGAAAACATAAAACTACAGAGGTGAAATATATCTCAGTATTTGCTAGAGCGTGGTGTCGGTCAAAGGCGTGTAGGTCAAAGAGACAACTTGAACATTTCAGGGTAATGAGATGGATCTTGTAATGACTGTGGTAGTGCATATACGGCTCCAGATTGTTTTAAACCCATATCTACACTGTAAGGGATGATTTTTAATGTATGCCAATTTAAAAAATCAACCAGGATATGTGTGAGGAAAAAAATGGTCATAAGGCATGCTATGACAATTTAACATTATTACAAATGAATCACATAACAATACGATGGAAGTGCAGCAGATAACTAACTTCAGTAATTTTGGAAAAGGCTATTTTGATCTCATACTATAAGGCTAAACACAAAAAGAGAGTTGATCACCAATCCTATTATGTAATTAATATATACCTATACGCTTCTAACAGAGTTGTGGGTTCACAATCTTGAAATTATTTTTTGTGGATTCTAAAATTGAACAAGTAAATACTTTGCAGATTATGAATAATAAAATTGGTAATAAGAAATTTCTTTCCTTTTTGATTAATAAGGTTCATATGCAAATTTGATATATTAACTAATTTATCCCTAAGTCTCAAGAGTATGTAAAATATTTACATCAAGAATTTATCTCAAAATCCATTTACTTTCAGTATCAATAACTTTAAGTGAGATTTAATAGTTTGACAATACTAAAAATGTGTTGAGAAGTAGGTTACATTAGTGACCAAACAAGCAGCCAAATGGACACATATTTATATATGGATTCATTAGGTGTTCTATTCTTCTAACTTGATGTGCAAAAAACTTGAGAGTCAGTAGAAATACTGAATTTAATTAGAAAGACATTTTGTGACTGATTGCTTATTCATAGACTAAAACTGCATTTTTACTCTACTGTTTTAACAAAGTAAACAAGGTTTGAAAGTCTCAGAGAAAAAAATGATTGCCTGACTCAAGAAAATTAATTATTCTCAATACAGCGCTTAGTAAAGAATAGGAAATAAAAGTAAAAGCCGGCTGCCAAGCATCAATAGACACAAAAAAGAAAGGAGATTAATAATGTTCAATTTTTCATGTTAACTACCACACAAGTTAATAAATGAAATATGAATTCAGCATGCTAATATTATTATTGACTAAAATATTAATAGTACTAAAAGAAAAGCTTTTAAGAAATATAATTATGGAAAGGAAATAGTTCCTACTGTTATTTTTTCTTTCCTCTTCATTTTAAATATAGGTTTCATTTCAACTATGGGTAGTTTCATGCAAATGTGACATGAGGAAATTATCGCTATAGCTACCACTATGTGGTTATATTGAAATAATATAATTTGTTAAAAGTTATAGGTATTAAGGAGGGCACATATTGCATGGTGCACTGGGTGTTATATGCAAAAAATGAATCATGGAACATTACATCAAAAACTAAGGATATACTGTATGGTGACATAACATAATAAAAAATCATTGTAAAAAAAAAGTTATAGGACAGATATCCAGATCCACCTAAGATACAGTAAGCACAGTCCACCCAATCTTTTCAACAACTACAGCAAAAACGGGAAAATCCTGACAAAAATACATAAGCAACTATCTACAGACTCTGGAAAGTAAATAATTACAGGTAAACTGAAAAAAAATAAAAATTCAAAGGACAACCAATACAGTGGTAAATTCCGTTTTAGCTTTTTGTTTTGTTTCATTTTTCTTTTTTTCACCCCATATTTCAGGCCAGACAGCCTGAATCCCAGAACTGCATAACTGCATAGCTGATACAGACAGAAGCATCTCCAAGAAAACAAAACTAAAACAAGCCCTCTATCTTCTTATCATAAAAACTAGGAATGGATGCTCTCTGTGCTATGATAAAAATGAGAGGAAATCACATCCCTCTCATCTCCTTCTCTCCCTCAGACCTTCCTATTCCCTAAGACAGAACAATACTGAAATTAGGCCAATTAATAGCCCTACAATGACCTCCAAGTGTTTAAGCAAAAGAATCACATGTCTCTCACTTTAAATCAGAAGCTAGAAATGATTAAGCTTAGTGAGAAAGGTATATTGAAAGCTGAGATAGGCTCCTTATGCTAAACACTTAGCCAAGTAGTGAATGCAAAGGAAAGCCTTGAAGGAAATTAAAATTTCTTTTCAGTGAACACATGGATGATAAGAAAATGAAACAGCCTTATTGCTGAGACAGAGAAAGTATTACTGGTTTCAATAGAAGACCAAACCAGGTACAGCACTTCCTTAAGCCAAAGCCTAGCCCAGAACAAAATCCTAATTCTCTTCAATTTCAGGAAGGCTGAAAGAGGTGAGGAAGCTTCAGAAGAAAAGTGTGAAGCTAGCAGAGGTTAGTTCATAAAGTTTAAGGCAAGAAGGTGTATCCATAACACAAAAGTACAAGTGCCGACATAGAAGCTGCAGGAAGTTATCTGGAAGATCTAGCCAAGATAATGAAGGTGGCTACACTAAATGATGGATTTTTAATGTGTACAAAACAGCCTTCTATAGGAAGAAGATTACCTCTTAGGTACCTTTAGATATCTTTCATAGTTACAGAGAAGTCAATGCCTGGCATCAAAGTTTCAAAGAACAGACTAACTCTCCTGTTAGGGGCAACTGCAGCTCGTGACTTTTAAGTTGAAGCCAATGCTCGTTTACCATTTCAAAAATCCCAGGGCCCTGAAGAATTATGCTAAACCTACTCAACTTATGCTCTGTAAATGGAACAGCAAAGTCTGGATGACAGAGCATCTGTTTATAACATGGTTTAAGTTCACTGTTGAGACCTGCTCCTCAGAAAAGATTCCTTGCAAGTATCGCGATTTATTGACAATGTACCTGGTTACTCAAGAACTCTGGAGATGTACGATGAAATGAATGTTGCTCTTATGCTTACTAACAGAATATTCATTTGGTAGCCCATGGATCAAGGAGTAACGTTGACTTTCAAGGTTTTTTTTTTTAATTTAAGAAATACATTTTATAGGATTATAGCTGCCATAGATAGTGATTTCTCTGATGAATGTGGGCAAAGAAAATTTAAAAACTTATGGGAAGGATTTACCATTCTAGATGTCATAAACACCATTTGTAATTTATGGGAAGAAATAAAAATGTCATCAAGAACTGTTTGGAAGAAGTTGATTCTAATCCTCTTGGATGACCTTGAGGGGTTCAAGACTTCCATAGAAGAAATAGCTGCAGATGTGGTGGAAATAGCAAGAGAACTAGAAGTGGAACCTGAAGATGTGACTGAATTGCTGCAAGCTCATCACAAAACTTGAATTGATGAGGAGTTGCTCTTTATGAGTGAGCAAGGTAATGGCTTCTTGAGATGGAATATTCTACTGGTGAAGATGCTGTGTAGTTTTGAAATAACAACAAATATGTAGAATATTACATAAACTTAGTTGATAAAATAGCAGCAGGGTTGGAGAGGACCGACTCCAATTTTGGAAGAGGTTCTACTGTGGATAAAATGCTATTATCACATACCACAGAGACATCATTAATAAAAAGAAGAGTAAATTGATACAGCAAACTTCATTGTTGTCTTATTTAAAGAATTGCTACAGCCACCCCAATCTTTACCCATTACCACCCTGATCAGTCAGCAACCAACAACACTGAGGCAAGACACTCTAACAGCAGAAAGATTATGACTCTTAAAGATCAGATAATGGTTAGCATTTTTTAGTAATAAAGCATTTTTAAATTAAGGCATGTACATTGTTTTTTCAGACATAAAGCTATTACACACTTAATAGATAACAGTATAATGCAAATATAACTTTCATATGGACTAGGAAACCAAAAAGATAATTTTTTTAGATTTTATTTTTTTATTTTTATTTTTTAAAAGATTTTATTTATTTGAGAGAGAGAGAGAGAGCGCGCGCATGCACACAAGAGCTGGAGGAGGGGCAGAGGGAAAAGCAGACTCTTCACTGAGCAGGGGATGCAGGGTTTGATCCCAGGACCCTGGGATCATGAACTGAGCTGAAGACAACACTTAACTGACTGAGCCACCCAGGTGCCCCTAGATTTTATTTATTTGTTATTAGAGAGAGAGAGAAAGAGCTTGAGCATGAGCCGGGGGAGGAGCAGTGGGGGAGAGAGAGAAGCAGGCTCTCCATTGAGCAGGGAATCTCTCATGGGGCTCTATCCCAGCACTCTGAAATCATCACCTGAGCTAAAGGCAGATGCCCCCCAAAAGTTAATTTGACTCTCCTTATTGTGATATTCACTTCATTACTCTGAGATAAATTATTAAGTTGGTAGCAGCATGATTAAGAAGCATTCACATATCACTTCCAAGAAGACAGCATTTCTAAATGTGTATGCACCGAACAACATAGCTGAAACATATGCAAAGCAAAACTGACATAACTGAAAAAAAAAAAAACAACCACCGATATAA
This sequence comes from Ursus americanus, assembly GCF_024610735.1. Lineage (NCBI taxonomy): Eukaryota > Metazoa > Chordata > Mammalia > Carnivora > Ursidae > Ursus > Ursus americanus. The sequence goes on from NC_142130.1 coordinate 58,454,307, forward strand.
CTGAAAGTAGTATACAAATTCAAATTTGGAAGTTGAATGCTTCAGCACTTCTCTGTCAACAGTTAACTAAGCATAGAATTTGAGGAGTGTATTAGATTTTCCAGAGAAACAGAAACAACAGGATCTGCGAATTTGTGTGTAGATAGATGTAGATATAAATGTGTGTACATATGCATATATATATGTGTGTGTGTGTGTGTGTATGTATAGAGATTTGTTTCAATAAATTGTCTCAGCGATTATGGAGGCTTGGCAAATTAGAAAATCTGTTAAGGTAGGCCAACAGGCTGGAGACTCAGGAAAGAATTATAATTCCAGTACAAAAACAGTCTGCTAGCAGAATTCCTTCTGGGTAGGAGGGGGTCAATCTTTGTTCTATTAAGGCTTGAAACTGATTGGATAAGGTGCACCCACATAATAGGAGGTAATCTCTTTTACTCAAAGTCCACTGATTTAAATGTTAACAAATTTAAAAAAATATTTTCACAGAAATATCTACAATAATATTTGTCCAAATATATAGGTATCATGACCCAGACAAGTTGACATAAAAAATTAGCCATCACAAAGTGTGCAGGATAACATGTTTCTTTTTATCTTATTTTTTTATTTGGTATTTGCAAATTAGTTTAAATTGCAAATTAGTTTACATCCCTTATGTAATAGTCTAAAATTACATATCTCACAGCTTGTATGTATCTTCTGAAGTTCATGATATTTAGATAATGGGGTTCAAGTGGAATATAAGCCTTACCTCCCCATAGGATACAAAATTAATACACAAAAATTGGTTGTATTTCTATAAACTGATAACAAAGTAGCAGAAAGAAACTAAGAAAACAATTGCATTTACAATGGTACCAAAAAGAATACAATGCCTAGGAAAAAACTTAACTAAGTAGGTGAAAGACCTGTACTCTGAAAACTATAAGACATTGACGAAAGAAATTACAGATGACACAAATGGAAATAATAGCCTATGCCCATGGTTTGGAATAATTAATACTGTTAAAATGTCTATACTACCCAAAACAATCTACAGATTCAATGCAATCCCTATCAAAATACTAACATCATTTTTCCTAGAGATAAAACAAAAAATTCTAAAATTTTTATGGAATTATGAAAGACCCCAATAAGAAAGAACAAAGCTGGAGCTATCACAATCCCAGATTTTAAGATATACTACAAAGCTATAGTAATTAAAACAATATGGTACCTTCACAAAAAATGACACATAGATCAATAGAACAGAATAGAGAGCCAAGAAATAAACTCACACATATAAGGTCAATTAATCTATGACAAAGAAGGCAAGAATATACAATGGGAAAAAGACAGTCTCTTTGATAAATGTAGCTGGCAAAACTGGACAACTACAAGCCAAAGAATAAAACTGGACCACAAAATAAAATCAAAATGAATTAAAGAACCTAAACATGAGACCTGAAACCATAAAACCCATGGAAGAAAACATAGGCAGTAATTTCTGTGACATTGGCTTCAGCAACATTTTTCTAGATAGATATGTTTCCTTTGGTAAGGGAAACAAAAATTGGAACTACACCAAAATAAAAACCTTTTGCACAGAAAAAAAAAATCAACAAAACAAAAAAGCAACCTACTATTTGCAAATGATATATCTGATAAGGGGTACATATCCAAAATATATAAAGAAATTATACAACTTAGTGTAAAAAAGAATAATAATCCAGTTAAAAAGTGGGCAGAGGACCTGAATAGACATTTTCCACAAAAGACACACAGATGGCCAACAGACACATGAAAAGATGCCCAACATCTCTAAGCATCAGGGACATGCAAATCAAAACTACAGTGAGATATTCACACCTGTCAGAATGGCTAGAATAAAAAAAAAATTTTTTTAAAGAAAGAAAGAACAAGTGTTGGAGAGGATGCAGAGGAAAAGAAACCCTTGTGCATACTGTTGCTAGGAATGTAAACTGATGCAGCCACTGTGGAAAACATTATGGAGGTTTCTTTAAAAAAATAAAAATAGAAATAACATATATCCAGTAATTCCACTACTGGGTATTTACCCCCCAAAAAATAAAAAACATCAAAAATATTTGTGCACCTCTGTTTTATTGCAGCATTATTTACAATAGCCAAGATATGGAAGCAGCCCAAGTGTCCAACTGAATGGATAAAGATGTAGTATATATCCATAATGGAATATTATTCATCTGTAGAAAAGGATAAGATCTTGCCGTTTGCAACAACATGAATGGAACTAGAGGATATTATTTTAAGTGAAATAAGATAGAGGAAGATAAATACCATATGAATTCACTTATATGTGAAACTTTAAAACAAAACAATAAAAAGCAGAATCGGACCCATAAATACAGAGAAAAAAAGGATGGTTGCCAGAGAGGAGGAAGTGGGGAGGATGCAAAATGGGTGAAGGACAGAGATACAAGCTTGTAGTTATGGAATGAATGAGTCATGAGGATAAAAGGTAGAGCACAGAGAATATAGTCAAGTGGTGTCGTTACAACATTGCATGATGAGAGATGGTAGCTACACTTATGGTGAATATAACATACCAGACTTGTCTGATCACTATGTCATACACATGAAACTAATATAACACTGTTTGTCAACTATAAAACACACTCAGACACACAACACATAAACCTTTCCTCCCTTTATAGTTCTTTGCCCTTTCCCATTTATAATAGTCAAATACTTTCTCTACAAATATTTAGAACATTAGTATTATATTTTTGCTTTAAACATCAACTGTAATATATAAAGTTCAAAAGGAAAAAGAAAACAATACATTTTCCCTAATTTTTGCTGTGTTTTTGTTCTTTTATCTTATGTTCCAACATTATTTCTCTTATTGTTTCTTTCTACCTAAGAATTTTTTAAAGCCATTTTTTACCCCAAAGGACTGCTTTTAAGGCAAATCTGCTGATCATAAATTCTGTTTTCCTTCATCTGATAATTTATTGATTTCCTTTCATTTCCCAAAGGATATTTTCACTGGACATAAGATTCTGGATTGGCAGTTCTTTTAGTATCTGAAAAGTATTGCGCTGCTGCCTCTGGACTCCATAGCTTCTAATCAGAAATCTGTCAATCAAATAGTATTTCGGCTATAGATACTGTGTCATTTTTCTCTGGCTGTTGTCATGAATTTTTTTGTCCTTACTTAGTTTATTATGATGTATTTTGTCATAGATTACTTTGTGTTTAATCTGTTTGTAGTTCTTTCAGCTTCTTGAATCTGTAGTTTTATAACTCTTGACAAAATTTTGAAGTTCTTAGCCATTATATCCAAGTACTTTTGTGGTCTCAACCTCTTTCTCCTCTACTTCTGGAACTCTAAGAAACATAGATAATAAATCCTCCATTATCTCTCCATCTGTCTCCCTTGCTCATATTGTGTAATCTTGTTGTCTTTTTCTTTCACTGATTTTTTGTTGTTGTTGTTCCTTCTATCTGCTATTGTCCCTGTCCACAAAGCTTTTTATTTTGGATATTGTATATTTCAGTTTTAATGTTTCCATTCGATTGTCTTTTATTTCTATTTCTATATTGAGACATTATTTTCTTTGCTAAGATTCTATTTTTTTCCTTTTGTCTCAAGCATGTTCACAATTGTACACTGAAGTATTTTCAACATGACTGATTTTAAATATTTGTTGGACAATTTTGGCATCTCTGCCATCTTTGTGTTGGCATCAATGATCGTCTTTTTAAATTTTCTCATTTAGTTTGAGATTTTCTTGGCTCTTGGTATGATGAGTGATTTTCTATGGGAAGTTGGACATTTTTGTGTTCTGCTATGAGATTCTTTAAATCTTCATTTACCTATCTTTCTCTGACTTTACTCTGGCAAGCGAAGGGGGACTGCTTCAGTCTTGTCGGGTGTCCTTAGATGATACCTAGGTGGAGGCCCCTCATAATTGCTTGGCTGGGGTAGAAGTCTCAATTCCTTACATGGTCTCTACTGACACTGTATTTAGAGTGGCTTTTTGCCACTCGTTATCAGGTAATTTTGGATGTTCTAACGATGCATGAGGCCTCCTCTGACATCACCTAGCATTAGAAAGGTAGGGAAACTTCTCTACTGCACCTTTGGGGTAGATATCTAGGCTACTTATGTGGTCTCCAATGACACTGCAGCATGGGAGAAGGAAAAATCTTGTTATCTGCAGGTGGTGATAAGTCTTCTTTTTCTTCTCGGCCCTCATTGCAGCCTCAGGAGGATGAATGTCTAGGCTTCCCATTTTCGCTTTTTTGGTGTGTATGGACCACTGTTTTTCTATGGTGTTTGGCTAGAGTAAACTCGTAATTTTTAAAAAATGTTTGCTCTTATTAGGATCCCTCTTTCATGGTCTTTTGGCTAAAGAGATTAGGTCTTTGTTGGTTTCTTTTTTTTCTTTAAATCTGTGTGGCAATTTATTTTGATGAACCTCAAGTGTACTTCAACTTGAAAAGAGAAAGAGTAGTCTTATAATGAAATGGTGCTGAAACAATGACATATTTTTTACATAATCATATGTAAAACAAGAGCACATCTGTAACATGAAATATAAAATTACAAAACTTTTATTGAAAGCTTAGGGGAATGAAATTATAAGCTTAGGCAATTATAAGCTTAGGCAACAGGTTTTAGACACAAAAAAAAAGCACAATCTATATGAAAAATATACAAATTGAATTTTATATAAAGTTAAACCTTTTGCTCTTTGATAACATTAGTAAGAGAATAAAAATCAAGCTGCACATCCGGAGAATATATTTGTAATTATTTTTTAAAAAACTACTTATATTCAGAATATATAAAGAAATTTCAGAACTAAGCTATAAAAAAACCCCACACAACCCAACAGAAAAATGAGTCAAAATTTTGAATAAACACTTCATCAAAACTTTATGCAGTTGGCAAGTACACATGACAGGATGCTCAAAATGAGTCACTCGAAAGATGCAAATTAAAACCACAATCACACCTATTAGATTGGCTAAAATGAAAAAAAATACTTAAAAAGTAAAAATCAAACTGATAGTAACAAGTGCTAGTTAGGATGCAGAGAGCGGACACAGAAGCGAAATGACTTGAAGGCAATTGTCTTTTTCTGTTTCATCTATTGAAGCAATGGAAGCTCAAGAATAAGGAAGTTGTTTCTGTATTTAGAGGGAATGAAAAAGAAAAGAGCTACTGCTTACATTGTAATATATCCCCAACACTGAGAGCAGCTGAAAGTCTCTGAAAGATATTCCTTGTTCAGGAACACCTGCCTCAGAAAGTCCATTTAGCGAACTCATTTACATTCACGATGAATGCAGAGCTGTTATTCCTCTCGCTCATATGTTTGCTTGAAAGCATAATACTGAAACGGACATTTAAACATTGAATAGTAACTGTTAATGCAATATGCAGTTTCAGGATCGTTGATGGATTACAGGATTTTGTGGAAAGTATATCACTGTCAGATAATTTTAGATTATCTAAACAAGTCCAATACTGGTGCAAAAGCATAAATATTTAAGAATTTGGTAGATGTCCTGCTTAATTTGCCTGTTTCTAAAAATATTTTAGATTTTTTTCAAGAGTATAGATATTTTTCATGGCCTTGTACTATTCTACCTAATCTTCTAAGATAAAGCAAAGCCAGTGATTTACTGATTTATAAATATTTGAGTATATGGTCTGTTTATGTGTGTGTGCACATACGTTTGTATGTGTACAGAGCTGCTAATTCAGTGTGATTGTAACAAGGTTATAGTTTACATGATTTGTCAAAATAGAGACAGGAATAATGGAATAAGATGTGAATCATAAGTATTTGGAACCCTGAATTTAGGTAAAAGGAGAGCAAAATAATTTACAGCTCAATATTTTCTGTCTACAAGTAATTCTTTCACAGTTTAGCAGGGTTTACAATGTAGACAAGTGATTCATAAAGCAGAAATTGGTCTTGCTATGAAAATAGACACCAATCCTGCTAAGACACTCCAGGAATAGTGAATCGAAAGGGAAGTTGATCTATTTTTTTGTGAAAATTCATGTTGTGTTTTGCAAAAATCTAATAGAGAAATACGAACTTGAAAATAATTCCCTTTTGACAACATCCTTACCTTGGATATGACAACAGCACTGAAATGAATGGAATGTGTTTCTATATGTGTTAATTAGATTTGTCACCACACACTGTTCATCTTTATGGGGGTTTAGTGTCTACCAGGAATATCAACTTTCAACATTTGATATATTGATCTTGTTCTTTAATCTCTCACCTTAACTCCTATCTTTAGCATGATGTTTTTTCTCTTATTACATTTGTTATTGCTGTGGATTCTGATATACAGATAAAAATGACTCTAGAAATGTAAGGTGATTAAAATGGACAGATCTTTTTATCTTTTTTTTTTTTTTACTTCTCTCACTCAAAAAAAAAAAAAAAGTCAAAAGCAAAATAATTCATTAGAAAAACTCCCATAGTCACCTGATGGTATGGGATAAAAATGGAAATTCCCATAAGCTTTTTAAATCAAGTGCCTAATAATTCATTATTGCCACAGTAGAGAAGATAATGATAAATGTGTGTGTGAATATATATATATATATATTATATATATATAATATATATATATATAATATGTATAGATGTAGATAATGTATCTTTCATTTTATTAAATATAAATACATTTTCCAAAAGAAGGAGAAGGTTTTAAAAATATAATTGACTCTCAATAAATAAATGATGAATATTGTGACTTAGGTTTTTCCAAAAGCAGAGCCTTAGGAAAAGAATTGGGTGCAGATAGTTTATCTAGGAAGTGATTCTAAGAAGCACACATGGATGAGGGAGAGTGAGACAAGTTAGGAGGAGAGGCCAACATAAGGACGTATTAGAGTTGTTGTTGTGGGGTCCCTTAAACACAGAAATCTTCCATCTTAAGGACTGCACCTAGAGCATTTGTCCAGCAGCTTCTGTTGCTAGTATATGAAGTGTTGTCCTTGCTCCCATTGACTTTCCTGTGCTGCCAGGTTATGTTGTGTGGCAAAAATCAGAACAAGAGATGGCACAAGATTGAGTCAGCAGATATGGAGCACGAGGTGCATCTGAGCAGGTCTGGAACAGCACACTAACTAACTGCTAAAAGAAGAGATAACCCAAAGGCTTTGGTATGCCTGTTTAAATACATTTTATAGAATGGTCATTCTTTCTGAGTTCTGCTTTTGGGTTCAAGATACTATGTTATGACAACTATGAAGGAAAATGAACCAAGTAGAAAAGACAGATTTCATTGGCTCTTTGCATTGTGAAATACCTTTGCTGCTTGGTCGGTTTAAATGAGATCAGTAATGATAGTTAAAATAGAATCTTAGTGTTAGACTATTTAAATAATTTTCTTCAATGTTATTTCCCTCATTCAACCAAACTTTGCTAAAAAGCAGGTTAATTTGTCTCTTGCATTTGCTAAGTTACAATTTTAAATACTGCCACTAAAACAATAACTTCAGGTATAAAGACTTGTGAAGTAGGAAAGGTAGGAAATGAATCAATTTTTCTCTATACAGGGTCAGAATTCGTTTAAAGTGATTTTAATTTATCACTCAGCTTTTTCCCATACTGCCAGATTCTAACAAAAATCACTATACCATCTTTTTTTTTTTTTTTATCATAATAGAATCATGGCTGTACACTTAAGCACAGAGTGAGGTATGTGATTAATTCTATTCAGTTGAAGGTGATTAGAAATTCTCTGAACTGCTTTCAGTGCAGGGCTCCTAACAGAACAGGTGTGTATTTTTCATGCACTTTCTCTTTCCTGGAAGCTGTCTCACAGACAGTAAGAAAAGTCTATGGAATGCTGGAGCCATATCATAGAAGGAACTTAGATCCCTGAATAAGGCGTCTAATACACACAGTGCTTTCTCATTGGCCTAGGCAGCTCACCTTGGAATTGTTACATAACAAGCAATAAATTAGTCTTCTTGAAAGTGTATTATTTTGGAATGAATGGATAAATGAATGAATGAACTGGTAAATTCATTTGTTCGTTCATTCATTCATTCATTCATTCATTCATTCATTCAGGATGTCTTACTCTGCTACCAACCTGGGACACCAGCATAAGATTTTTTTTTTTTAAATCAAGAGTATTGTTATTTACATTTAGTGTTTACCATTTAATTATACATTTTACATTCCTTTTCTTAATCCTTAGATAATCATAAATCAAGGATTTACTATTAGTCTTATTTGATAAATGAGGTAACTGAGGGTCTATGGTATTAAGAAATGTGTCTGATATTACACAGGTCAGAAGCACTTTACATAAAATCCAATTTCAACAGTCCTCATATGACAAACATTTCTCCTAACAGAAAGTTTATAGAAATTTTTCTTTAAGATGACTACAATTTTTAAAAATCAAATTTGAGCTTATTTTTTCTAGATTCTACATGATCTGTCCCCCTCATGAATACTCATCTTGTCTTCAAATAAATGTATATGCTTTTCCTGTGCCTTTGTAAAAATTATCCTCACAAACCCCAGAGATGACTCACAAACCAGATTCGCCTTTTTTGTTCTTATTTTCTTTAAAATGTAGATCAAAAGTCATCCATTAGAAACTATTTCTTAACAGAATAGCTTAGTCTCACAAAATCTATATTCACTCAGGTGTGCCTGGGTGGCACAGCGGTTAGCGTCTGCCTTCGGCTCAGAGCATGATCCCAGGGTTATGGGATTGAGCCCCACATCAGGTTCCTCCGCTATGAGCCTGCTTCTTCCTCTCCCACTCCCCCTGCTTGTGTTCCCTCTCTCGCTGGCTGTCTTTATCTTTGTTGAATAAATAAATAAAATCTTTAAAAAAATCTATATTCACTCAATTAATGTTAGAGGACAGCACTGTGTAGTAGTTAAGAATTGATTCTGAACCAAAATGCTCAGATTTAAATTTTGACTCCACTACTGACTACCAGTATCAAATGGTTATAAAAACTTATGACATGTAGTAAGTGCTCAATAAATGTTAACAGTAATTTATGCTTATAAATGGTAATTTATACAGCCATGCACAGAAATTTGGGCTATAATCAAGGCTCATACAGGTCTACTTGTTTCCAATCAATACAGTATTTATGAAGCAGTTACCATTTATTAAACACTGTGTCTACTCCTAGGGGTAAAACACACACACATACCACTACCACTACCACCAAGAAGAAATAAACGAATTCAACAAATCTTTGCCGTAGACTTTTTGGTTTTGGTTTACATGCACATAGGTGTATGGTTGGAGGTTTCTGTGATTTGTCCTGCAAACTGACCACACTGACCTGCACATACGCAGGCAGGTTAAGGAATGTTGTTTGTGAGACTTGTGCTGTGTAAGTGACCTTGGGAGCCTGGTTAGTTGACATTACCTGGCCTCCAGGTCAGACTCGGCCTTTTTGGTCTTGACACCAAGAAGTGTAAATGCCCTTGCATCCCCTCCTGCTCCAGGCTGGCCTGGCCTGCTTCCCCCTACCCTCCACAATGGAAACTGGAAGGGGAGGCAAGCACACCTAGCCCAGGCTCCTTGAAGACATAAAGACATGATAACATAGAAATGCAGCTCCCTCCAAACTGCACGAAGGCAAACAAATGTTTAACTTCAGACCCCACCACTTGCCCTATCAATACGGGCCTTATGGGGATGGTCAGTTGGAAGTCTTCCTGAGGGGAAAACATTCTGCCAGACCTCTCAATCCAGCCTGGCTGTCTTCCTGGGGCTTCCCCAGGTAATGAGGTTGGATGTTGTAAGTACCCAATCTGATATAACTGTCTTATTCTCCTTTACTGTTTACTATTGCCCTCATCTATGTGTAGATTTCCTTTTCTTCTGTTTCTATCAGATTTTTATAATATCAACAAAGTGTTTTCTCCCCTTCGAAACAGAGACTATGGCTGTCACGAATCTTTTCTTCAGAACAACAGGGGAAAAATTATTTGTTTCCTTCTAATAACCAACATCAGGCTTTCTTTACAATGTTTAAAAGAAACAGACAAATATCCGAGCATTCATACAAAGATAAATTAACTGTTTAGGTAGATAAAATTTAGGACAATAGGAGAATATCAGAGCTAGAATGAAAGGAAAAAAATACTGTTACATTATCAAATAATAATTGACGTTCACATGGTATTTCATAACATATATAGTGTCTTCTTAATTCTCAGCTGGTCTTCTCACAGTTAAAAATATAAGTATATATTAATATTTTCTTTTTTTAAAGCAAATGGAAATTAAAAATTATATAATAATAATATGCACACATATATCAAATTTGTGGGTGATAGGACTTGGACTAAAACCCTGGACCATAACATAATGGTCTCTCCAGCAAACATCTAGAGAATTTTGAATAAACAAAGAAATCTAAGGGTCATTTTTGTCATTTTTATGTTTAGCTAAATGACTGTAGCAAAGTAATGTGATAACAGTGTGCTTGTTAAGTTTATTTCAGAATAATTATTATAATTATTAATCTTTAATATTTGTTTAATGTTTATAACTGAAATTTGCCTGACTCCTTAATAGAATATGTTAAATAACTAAATAAATGAATTTAAGTTGTTGAAAAATATGCATTTAAAATATGTTAATTAGCTTCCATATCTGTTGATGATAATAAAATGTTTTATTTTTCCACAACATATAGTGACTGGCAGCATAATGATTCACAACATGTGTAAATGTCTTATAAGTGGAGAACATATATATTTACAGAGATGTATTATTTCTTAATCTAAATTTATAGGAGAGCGCAGAAACATACTTATATGTAGCATAACTACTATCAAAGCATAAATGAAGCTCCTTATTTTGTGATTAGGTTTAGAATAAGTTTTAGTTGTTTAATGTCCACTGAAAATTCAGTAGAAAATGTCTGTGAGTAGGAGGCTGTCCAAGATGGTGGCAGAAGAAAACCTTGAACTCACTCCCTCCATAGACACACAAATCTATACCCACATATAGAAGAATTTCTCCTGAAGAAGACCTGAGGCTGACTGAACAGCTTTTGCATAACCAACAGCAGAGGGTATACATTGAAAAGGATAGGAGAGATGAAGACATGGTAGAGATGGCACCCCCAACCTCAATGTTATGACCTGCATTAGGGAAGGATATCACTGGGGGGCCTGTGCACATACTTGCCCACACTCAGGCACAGAGGGGGAAAAAAAAGTGGTTTAAAGGGAATTGGACCATAAATAAAGGAAATTATTTTACTAATCCTAGAGTGTCTGCCAAACAGGTAGGGAACTGCTGGAACTCTCTCCAGGGTCAGAGGCTCCAGCAAGCATCATTTTTTATGTTTCCCTTCCACTTTAATAGTGTAGACAGGAACAGGGTCCGGGTACTCTAGCCAGGCTTTTAGGGCTGCCCAAGCAAGTCCTGGGCTCCTAGTTCAGACTAGCTAGAGCCATCCTGCCAATGTGACCCTGGGACAGCATAGTCTGGAGACCTCTCAACACCAGATTGGATGATAAAAACCATATGATCATCTCATTAGGAGCAGAAAAAACATTTGACAAGATTCAACATGCATTTATGATAAAAACCATCCACAAAATGGGTAGAGAAGGAATATACCTCAATATAATAAAGGCCATGAATGAAAAACCCACAGAGACCATCATATTTAATGGTAAAAAGCTGAAAGCTTTTCCTCTAAGATCATGAAGAAGACAAGGATGCCCAGTCTTGCCACTTGTATTCAACATAGGTTGGGAAGTCCTAGCCATAGCAGACAGACAAGAAAAATGTAAAAGACATCCAATTTAGAAAGGAAGAAATAAAACTGTCACTATTTGGAGATAACATGGTATTACATATATAAAACACTAAAGATTTATCAAAAAACTATTAGGACTAATAATTGAATTCATTAAAGTTGAAGCAGTCAAAATTAACATGCAGAAATTGGTTGCATTTCTATATACTAATAATGAGCTATCAGCAAGAAAAATCATGAAAACAATCCCATTTACAATTGCATCAAAAAGAATTAAATACCTTGGAATAAATTTAACCAAGGCGGTGGAACCCCTGTATAGATATACCCCAGGTATACTGAGGGTTTGATTCTAGACCACTGTGATAAAGTGAATATTGCAATAAAGTGAATCAAATAAATTGTTTGGTTTCCCACTGCATGAGAAAGTTATGTTTACACTGCACTGTAGTCTATGAAGTGTGTGATAGCATTATGTCTAAAAAACAACATATATACCTTAATTAAAAAATTTTTATTTCTCAAAAATGCTAACCATCATTTGACCTTTCAAGGAGTGGTAATCACTGATCACAGATCACCAGAACAAATGTGATAATATTAAAAATTTTTTTTGATAAATTGTGAGAATTACTGAAATATGACACAGAGACACAAAGTAAGAAAATACTGCTGGAAAAATGGCACCAATACACCTGCTCAATGCAGGGTTGCCACAAACCTTCAATTGTACTAAACACAGTATCTCTGAAGTGCAATAAAGAAAAGTGCAATAATATCAGGTATGCCTGTATGCTGACAACTAGATGATCTTGATGAGAGATACTGATTACACAGATAAATGGAAAGATACACTGTGCTCATGCATTGGAATAAATAATATTATTAAACTATGTCTACTATTGAAAGCAATCTGCAGATTCAATACACTTCTCATCAAAATACCAATGGTATTTTTCACAGAACAAAGAAAAAGAATCCAAAAATGTGTATGGAACCAGAAAAGATCCCAAACAGCTAAAGCAATTTTGAGAAAAAAACAAAGCTATATATATAGTGCTCTCTGATTTCAAGCTATACTTCAAAGTTATAGTAATCAAAGCAGTATGGGACTGGCACAAAAACAGACACATAGACCAATGGAATAGAACAAAGAGCCTGGAAATAAACCCACCCATACATGACCAATTAATCTATGACAAAGGATGCAAGAATATTTAGTAGGGTAAGGACAGTCTCTTCTATAAATGGTACTGGGAAAACTGGATAGCTATGTGTAAAAGAATCAAACTGGACCACTGTTTTATAACTTTAAAAAATAAATTCAAAATAGATTAAAGACTTGAATGTGAGATCTGAAACCCTAAAGCTCCTAGAAGAAAACATAGGCAGTAAACTTTTTAATATCTGTGTGAGCACTACTTTTTGGACTTACTCAGGCAAGGGCAACAAAAGTTAAAATAAAAAAAATGGTATTACATCAAACTAAAATGCTTCTGCACAGAGAAGGAAACAATCAACAAAGTGAAAGGGCAAACTACTGAATGGGAGAAGATATTTGCAAATTATACATCCAATAAAGGGTTAATATCCAAAATATATAAAGAACTTGCACAACTTAATACTGAAAAAACAAACAGCCTGATTAAAAAGTGGGGAGAGGACTTGAATAGATACTTTTTCAAAGAAACCATACAGATGGCCAACAGGCACATGAAAAAATGCTCAACAGCACTAATAATCAAAAAAATGCAAATCAAAATCACAGTGAGATACCACCTCTCCCCTCTCAGATTGACTATTATCAAAAAGACAAAAAGTAACAAGTTCTGGCAAGAATGTGGAGAAAAGAAAAACCTCATATGCTATTTGTAGCAATGTAAATTGATTCAGCTACTATGGAAAACAGTATGGAAGTTCCTCAAAAAATTAAAAATAAAACTACCGCACAATCTAGCAATTCCACTTCTGGCCATTTATACAAAGGAAATAAAAACACCAATCCAAAAGGATGTGTGCACCTTGTGTTCATGGCAGCATTATTCACAATAGCCAAGACATGGAAGAAACTAAATGTGCATCAACAGACCAACGGATAATGAAGATTTGGTGTGTGTGTGTGTGTGTGTGTGTGTGTGTGTGTGTGTGTTTAGAATAGAATATTAGTTAGCTATAAAAAAAAAAAAAGAAGAGATTCTGCCATTTGAGACAACATGGATAGACCTAGGGGGTATTTATGCTAAGTGAAATAAATCAGATAGAGAAAGACAAATACTGTATGATTTCAGTTGTATGTGGAATTTAAAAATAAATAAGACAGAAACAGACTCACAGATACAGGAAATTGTTGGTTACTAGAAGTTGGGGGATGGGCAAAATAGGTAAAGAGGATTAAAAGGTACAAACTTCCAGTTTTAAAATAAATAAATCATGGGAATATAATATATAGCATAGGGAATATAGTCAATGATAGTGTGATAACTGTATGGTGACAGATGTTAACTAGACTTATGAAGATCTTTTCATCATGGATAAAAATACTGACTTACTATGATGTACTATTGATATAAACTAATAGGATACTATATGTCATACTTCAGTAAAAAATAGAAAGTGACTGTAAATGATAATCTCCCTCCCTCATTCTGGGCAAATGAAACTGATTGGCTTTCTTTTTAAAAAAGATTTTGTAGGGGCACCTGGGTGGTACAGTTGGTTAAGCATCAGAATCTTGGTTTTGGCTCAGGTCATGATCTCAGTGTTGTAATATGAAGCCCACGTGGGGCTCCATGCTCAGCACAAAGTCTGCTTGGGAGTCCCTCTTCTTCTCCTTCTCCCCTCCTGCTCATGCTCACTAGCTCTCTCTCTCTCTCTCTCAAATAAATAAATAAATCTTTAAAAAAAATAGATTTTGCAAACACATACCCATGAAAATGAAAAAAAAAAGGGAACAAAATCCATGAGGTTATTCTGAGATTATTTATAATGTATGCAATAGACAAACTTCAACCAATACTGTTTTTTTATGACAAACATGCTGTTTTCTTTTAATTTATAAAATATATTTTAAAAGTTTGCTATTTATATTGATAAGTATAGTCTATGTAATAAAATAAACATAATTCTTTTGTCTCAAAACGTGACATTCATTCAAAGAAAAAGAAAAAAAATGAAAGATTTCCATCCTTTGGCTCTCTTCCCTCTCCTCTCCTGCTCCTCTTCAGCCCTCCACAGACTGAACCCTGGGTAGGGCTAGGTACCAGGACAGCCCCTCAAACGGGGTCAGCAACACTGAGAGGCATCTCCTCGACGAAGGTGTTGTAGGAGGTTTCAACATCTTGAAGAGTCCTCTTTTCTTCTTTTGTCACCATGTTAATAGCCACACCCTTATAGCCATATCTGTCCACCATGAGCAATTCTGTGGATATAGTTTTCCTGCTGGTGGGAAGGTCATAGTTGATGATTAAAGAAACCTGCTGTACATCAATGACTCTGGCCAGCCAGTCTGTGGTAATCAATACTCTGCTAGAGCCAGAGCAGAATTCCCTCATGATAACATCTTGTTCCATTTAGTCCATTATCTCTGTGCATGGTGGACATGGTGAAGTCTCAGGTGTACATCTTCTCAGTGAGCCAATCAACCTTCCTTCAGGTGTTAATGAATATGACTGTCTAAGTGATGGTCAGGGTTTCATACAAGTCACACAGTATGTCCAGCTTCCACTCTTCTCATTCCACGTTGATATAGAACTGGCAGATACCCTCCCCAGGGTCAGCTCCTCTTTTTTTGACCAGAATCTGAATGGGGTCCCTCATGAACTTTTTGGCCACCTCAAGTGCATCAGAAGGCATTGTAGCTGACAGCAAAGCCACCTGGGTGTTGCTGTTCAGCTTTTGGAATAGGTCATAGATCTGGTCCTTGAATCCATGGCTTAACATTTCATCGGCTTCATCCAGTACAAACATCTTGATATATTTGGGAAACAGGTATCTCGAGTTAAGCATATCGAACACATGACGTGGAGTACCCACGATGATATGGGGAGCTTCCATCTACAGCTTCTGACTTCAGCATGTACATTGGTCCCCTCAAGGCAAGAGGCACCCATGCAATCCTCCAAGGCCATGACTACCTATTGTATCTGCTGAGCCAACTCTCTATTGGGTGCCAGGACAAAGGCCTGTGTAGCTTTTAGATCCAATTCAATCTGTTGCGGAATTGGCATGGCAAACGTGGCTGTTTATCCAGGCCCAGACTGGGCTTGAGTGATCACATCATAATCCTTGAAATAAGAAAGAATGGCTCACTGCTGGATGGCAGAAGGCTTCTCAGAACCACAGGCATAGATACCACAGAGAAGGAACTCAGAGGTTCATGTCATCAAAGCTGTCAATCTCATTCCAGTTACTCTCGATGACCTCTTTAGGCTCCATCCCATTGGGGCCATAGTCTCTGCATCAGAAATCCTGATTCAAAGATGTGATCCTTAGAAACTCAAATCAACATGATTTTTTTAAAGGATTTTATTTATTTTTTTAATTATTTGACAGTGTGCGAGAGAGAGAGAGAGAGAAAGAGAACAAAAGCAGGGGGAATGAGAGTGGGAGAAGCAGCCTACCCGCTGAGCAGGGAGCCTGATGCGGGACTCAATCCCAGGACCTTGGGATGACTATCTGAGCTGAAGGCAGACACTTAACTGAGCCACCCAGGCACCCCTCAAATCAACATAATTCTTAATATTGAATTGAAGGAAAATAAAAACAGAAGAAATACATTTCTTATGATAAAGGGCAGAGAATTGTTAAACATATTCTTACTTGGAACTCACATAAATTTGCTAAAACTCTATACCAATGATTAATTACACTGTCTCATACCAACTGAAGGTTGATATACGTATTTCCATTAAGCACTAATTTTCATCTCAGTAACATTTTTCTCATGTTCTCCATCAGATTATTTTTAAATGTTTTGCAATAATTAGAGATGACAAAATTATAGGCAAATCACATTTCACTGAGTGTGAAGATTCAACTCTTTTTATTTTAGGGACATATATTTTTCTTTATCAATTAATTAATTTTTTAAATAACTCTTGCCCAGATGCCTATGTATCATATAACCATTGACTTGTAAGAACTTCTTTTAAAATTGTCACTTATGGCAGACATTTTAAATATGTTTTCTTTACATATTACATAAACATGGCAAAATTTCAACATTACAAATGTATATGTAATACATTGTACCTCAATAAAGGCAAGTGTGTTCCTAAAATAATGGTGTCTATTTTCAGAAAAGATAAGTATGTTTATGTATCTATATACCTACCTATTTATCTATTGAGGCACAAATCTAGACATAACTATTAATAGAGGTTGAGTAAAATAGTATCCTAAAATACATATCTTCATATAAATTAATTTTTTCACTTTATAATATATTTTAAGTATTTTAAATATGTGCTGATGTGGATAAATCACATCACTATTAATGACAATAAAATATTCCATTTTGGGGGTGCTTTGGTGGTTCAGTCAGTTAAGTGTCATGGGACTCTTGATTTTGGCTCAGGCCATGATCTCGGGGTCATGGATCTAGCCCATGTCAGGCTCCACTTTCAACAGGAAGTCCGCTTGAGATTCTCTCTCTCCCTCTGCCCCTCTAAAATAAATAACTAAATCTTTAAAAAAGTATTCCATTCTTGTTATGCTATATTTCTATAAATTATTTAATTAGCTTACTGCATTTGAATACTATTCAAGAATTTATTACCACGAATATGTCTTGTGATATATATAAGTAATAATTATTTTTAAAAAGTGTTTTAGTTAAAAATTAAACTACAACCTAGATGAAAAAAATAACAAGGTTTTGTGTTATGATGTGTGTATATGTGTGTATGTGTATGTATGTGTGTGTATGTGGGTGCGTTTATAGAAAAAGAGGATGAAAAAAAGGAGATAAAACTAAATAGGTACTAATGTCCTTGCAGGGAGTAAAACTGGTCATATTAATGTTACCTGTCAAGTATGTACATAAAATTAATAAGAAAATATTAGAGTAGAATATGTAGGTTTAAGTATTTTAACAAAATGAAGCAACGGAAACTAAAATCACCAAAATGTAGGAAATGGCACATATAAAACAAGCAAATAAAATAATGACAAATAAGTCAACATAAAACAAAAATCAGTACTCATATGAATGGTTTAAGCCCACTGATTAAAATACACTACCTTCCTACGGGAATCTTACGGTCTCCTCTTTAAGTCTGTATATTTTTTGCACAATAGGATTTTAAAACAAAATGAAACAAAAAGTTTAAAAATAAACAGAATGGAAAGATCAACTAAGTATATATGCCAAAATTAAAGTGGATATCATATTATTCATGCTGAAAGAACTAATCAAGTTTTTAAGATGTATAGCATCAAAAAAACCCAAACATTTATATATATATAATATAAACATATATATATAATATATAAACATATATATATAATTTTTCACAAAAATTGCCAACCCCATTCCTATGTCCTTTTGATATGAATATATTCATATTTGATCAGTTCCTTGTGTGCATTTTTCATTTTCTCTATTTTCCCTGTTCTCAGACTTGGAAATAGCTATTTCTTCAAGTCTCACATCTTCATTATATTGGAGAATGGTTTTTAGAATCAAGATCTGGGTGCTACATGTACACATTACTCCTGGGAGGTCACTGTTTCTAGATTATTTCAGTAGCAAAAAAACAGAATATATACACTTTAAATTACAACTTACATTCTTATTTCTAACTCAAATTTAATAACAAGGTTTTTATTTTATTTAGTACTTTTGTGGTATAACAACTATTTTATTTAATACTTTTATGCTATAGAAACTAGTTTCAAATAGCTTCAGTATATTTACATACTTTTTTATAACATACATTATGGAATAATTTTAAATTCATTTATAATACATTTAATGTAGTTTAAAAGAATGTACTTTAATGTAGCTTAAAATTACATTGTCAACATTATTACTAACAATAAACCTATTGTGCATTTTTACTGAAAATGTACCAAAAGAATATTTATAGCTCATTTTGTTTACATATATAAATATATACATATTTAAATCCATATAGAAAATTGTGTTAAAGTTAGTTGAAATTTTATTTATGCTTTACAGCTGTGTTATCAATTTAATGTACAGTTGAAATTTACTTTCTAATGTTTGTGTTTAATTTTGCATTTATTTTTCCTACTTTTTTTCTAAGATTTATTTATTTGAGAGAGATTGCGTGTGAGCACTGGTGGTGGGGGGGTGGAGGCAGAGGGACAGGGAGAGAGAATTTCAAACAGACTCCCCACTGAGCAGGGAGCTTGACACAGGGCTGGCTCTCACAACCCTGAGATCAGGACACAAGCTGAAACTAAGAGTTGGTCGCTCAACAGACTATGCCACCCAGGCACCCCTATTTTTCCTACTTTTTAAGGTATTCTCCTATTTTTGTGGGAGAATTTCATTTTTGGAAATGTAAAAGCAATATGGTTCAAAGTCAAAATCCTATAAATGTATCTGCTTCTCTGTATTCCCCTTTTCCTAAGTTTTACACAAAATTAAATAGTTCATATTTCATTCTGTTTCTCTTGAGAAATTAAACAAATATGTATGTTAATCTTATTCACCTTTTATAGTAAAGAGCAAGAGCGTACTATATTAGCTTTTCCTCCCCACCTCCACCCCCCTAGAGTTATTCAATCTGACTTCAAGTTCTTCCTTATTCTTTCTCACAATAAAGTGATAGATTTTTTGTAGATGAGGTACCACAATTTAGACTCCAATGACAGGTTCTTTTATTCCCAATCTCCCTACAAAAATTAACAGAATAATTAGGTCTTGTTAGTTACCGTTTACACACACACACACACACACACACACACACACACACGTATACCAAAAGATTCACACATGTAGAATGTGGGTCTCAATCATTATATACATACTTATATGGGAAAATTCTAAAAGATTTTATGGGCTCCAAGCCAGTTTTCAGTATATCCTTACTTAAAAAATAGTGATAAAAAGCATGTCTATGTCAATAACATTTCTTCTGGTCTACTCTTGATCTTTGGTGTTTCACTGCCGGATAAGAGAGAATATAATTCTTACAGCATTCTCATTTCCAAGTTTTTGCTTATACCTTGGCAAAAAGCATATTCTTTTAGTATTTTTTCTGTGCTCAAAGGGAATGGCCAAAGTTTGTCTCTTTGTTCTTAAATAATCAGCTATACTTTCTTTTCACGGTGATCAGTGTTCTGTTTCTACAGTGTTCTCTGGATATACTAAAGGAATAGGACAGAGTGAAAGAATAATCTTCTCCTAGCCTGTGTGCTGTAACTAAAAAATCTGTCATTTTCCTGTTACATAGTGTTATATGTGACAGGGCATTACAAGAACTAATTCTAAAGACGCCTACAAGAATGTATTCAGTGCTAGCTCTTGCCCTCATTGGCTGTGTTGTCTCAACCATTTTATTTTACTCCTCTAATCTTTGGCTTTATTGTCTATAACAGAGAAAACATAATAATATAATGGTTATTATATTTATATATATATATTATATATTATTTATATATTATTTAATTTATATTTCTATATTATATAAAAATATGACCAGAAGTAAATGGGATTATATACGGCATACACGAAATAGTCTGATCCATAAGAAATGGTCAATGTTAGAGCTTATTCATACAGTGGCTATGTTAGTTGTAATTAAAGCACTCCATGAACTCTGTTAGTAATAGCCAGAAAACCATATGGTGACTTCATGCTAGAATTTAGTTAGCTGTTATGTTAATATGATTAGCATGAAAATGTTTATGACATAAATTTTACTGAAATATAAGAAGATGAAAATTTGCATATAGTGTTCAATGTAAAAATAAAAGAATATTCAAGGAACATAAAGTATTTCTAAACAATGTTGAAAGGTTTGTGATATTCCTCATGTGTATACTTTAACATATGAGTATATTTTATTTAAGCAATAGGTATTAATATTATAATAAAATGGTAAATAAATTTAAAAAAAAATTTACCCAGAAAAATCGTACCATGTTTTTATATAGTGGGTTTAGGAAATACTTCATCCTTTTTCTCCAAAACACAAATATGTTTTTAAAAACTTAAACTATTATTTATTAAGAACATGAAAGCGATCTGCAGATTTTACCTAACAACTTATGCAGACCACCATACTTCGAAGGAGCATCTAAAGCCTTCTCAAATGCAATGTAAAGGTTAACTGTTTAAGCCATCTAAGCCGTCCCCTCCTTGCTGACTGCACAATATTTATCTTGACAGATGTCAGCTTTATAATGCTTGTGAGAAGTTTGTGGCTTTCATTACCTGGATTTACTATAGTGTGCAACAGAGGCTTAAATTGTACTCTGAGCCATGACAGCTGGCAAAAACATGCCAGAGGACAACTTTGTCAAACCTAGAAAGCTCAAGAGAAGCTTAGTGGAGTCAAAGAAAAACATAAAAGTTGAAGAGCCTAGAGACAAAAAAGAAGAAGAAAAAGAGGAGGATGGCTAAGTCTCCGGATGCCTGCACTGGCATTACATGTGCCTATGGACAGAGGAATAACGTTAGCAGACATCGTTCAGAATATGTGGAGTGTGTATATTACTTACATGTGTGTTCAGTGAATTAATGTCTGTATTTTATCCTCCTATATTTTATGCCTGTTTTATAAATTGATTTGATTTGCTTCAATTTGCGAATTTGCCAATAAAAAAGAAAAACTTCTGTCTCTTAAATAATTCTCATGAAAACAGGTGAATACAAACTTTCAGTTAGTCTTTGCCTCTTAGCAATTTAAAGAATGATGAAGACCATCATTCATATTATTTATACCATTTATAGGAAACTGTAGTTCTAAGAAAAATAAAGGATATTCTCTGAAGAAGAGAGGCAAAAGTAAATTATGAAGTACAGTTTCTTTCCCTAATTTGAAGACAATCAAAATATCCTACTGTGGTTGTTACTGAAATATTCTCATTAAAAATAAACTGGCAGTAAAAGTAAACCTACCAATATTGACTTTGGGTACAAAACAGCAGTACACTTAAAACAGATATGGCATTTTTCTCTCTTTAAACTTAATTGAAAACAATCTAAAATATTATGACATACTAATGATAAACAGAGCTGTAATACATCTTTTAAGCACACTCATGAACAGAGATAGGACAAACATTTCATTTAGTTTTTGGTTCTTTTGAGAGTCATTAGACGCAACTGCTATTGGTATTACTTCATTTTTCTTTCCCAACACACATACTCAGACACATACTTTTTGAGGTTCATTAATGTATCAGATGTTTCATATTTATTCACAAGAGTCAGTAGCAAAATATAAAATATAAAGCCAAAGGATTTTTTTTTACATATACTGGAATTCAACTCGTGTAGTTGAAAATTGGAGTAAACATGGATATCTTATATATAAGATATATATATATTACATATATTATATATAATATAAATACACTACCTCAGTTGTAGGGAATTTTATACTTTAATTTGTGATAGAAAATATATGTAAATAAAATGATTGGAGACTAATACAACAACATATAAGAATTACTAGCAAAGGAGATGAAACATGAACATATGCACATAGCTAAGGAAAATGAAGGTAGCCTTTGTACTAGTCAGGGTTCTCCAAACAAAACAGGGTGTGTGTGTGTGCGTGCGCGCGTGCGTGTACGAGTATACACATATATATATAGCAAGAGAGAAGAGAGGGTGAGGGGAGAAGAGGAGACTTTAAGGAAATTGGCTCACCAATTGTGGAAGCTGACAAGTGCCGAATCTAGTGTATGCCAGCAGCCCAGAGACCCAGAGAAGAGTTGATGTTGCAGTTTGAATCTGAAGACAATGTGTAGGCTGAACTCCCTCTTTCTCAGGTGACTTTAGTCTTTTCTTGTTAAGAATTTCAAATGACTGTTTGAGGCCCACCCACACTATGAAGAGTACTTTGCTTTACTCAAAGTAAAGGGAACTAAATGTCCATCTCCACTATAAAATACCATCACAAAAACAGCTGAGTGGTATTCAAATATCTGGGTTCTTTGGCCAATTTGACAAATAAAATTAACCATCACACTCTCTCCTTGGGTTGTTTTTTCTGTTCATTGGTTGGTTGATTTTTTAACTAGTTTATGAAAGATGTTGCAAGTAAATGTAATTGGGTAGACAGCTTTCAGATTTAGGTCACTACTTGCTATTTCTCATCTATCTATAGTATATTCAGTAACTTTTTTGTAAAGTTGAGCTCTTCATGATTATTTCACCTTGAGACATAACTAATCAAATCAAGGACACAGTACTAATGTTCACAAATACACTTAATGTTGTGATCTTTAGAACACTACATTAATGAGAAATAACATAGACATTATTCTGAAAGTTTTATTTTTTTTCAGTAATGACTTTATACCATTAGCCCTAATTATATTAGGATAATCCCATAAAAATAAACCATTCTTTTTTTTGCTGTTGATAAAAATATACTACTCTTTTTTCCCTGTTGAAAATTGTCATTAATTTTGAAAGGAATTTTCCAAGGATTTCTATATATCAAAAAATATTGCTCAAAAACTATGAAAACTTACCCAGTTAATCAAAACAATTGGTTGAAAAACTCACTTTAAAAATTTAGGGACATCCAATTATGGATAAAGAAGATGGGTATGTGTTTATGTGTGTGTATATACATATATATTTATAAATATAAATATATACAATGGAATATTACCAGCCATAAAAATGAATGAGGTCTTGTCATTTGCAACAACATACATGGACCTAGAGGATATTATGCTAAGTGAGACAAAGATAAATACTATATGATTTCACTTATATGTGGAATCTTAAAACAATAAAACAAACAAAAGCAGAAAGAGACACATAAATACAAAGAAAACCTAATGGTTGCCGGAGGGGAGGGTGAGAGGGATGGGCAAAATGGATGATGGGGAGTGGGAGATACAGGCTTTCAGTTAGGAAATGAATAAATCATATGGATAAATGGTACAGCATAGGGAATATAGCCAGTGATATTGTAATAGCATTGTATGGTGACAGATAGTAGCTACACTTGTGAGCATAACATATACAGATTTGTCAAATCACTATGTTATATACCTGACTCACACATAACATTGTGTGTCAGCTATACTTCAACTAAAATTAAAAACTCATAGAAAAAGAAAAAAATAGGGATATTCATATGTGATTAAAATGGCAAAACTGTTAGTAACTAGCCTCTCCTAATAACTATAACTATTTTCAAATGATGCATGATAAGCAAAGCAACACTGTTATCACCGAAAGAAGGAAAAACTGTCAGATGGCTCTACAACCTCAGTTTTATGCCTGGAGACCTTTCTGGAGTGCAGCAAGTCCAAACAGAGCAGAAAATCACACTGCATTGAAACCAAAGAGATCAATGTTGCATTATTGGGGCAATTGGCTTTATGGGACAAAAACTGAAGAAGAAATTATACAATGAAAGGACTCCAGGAATATGCACAGGAGTTGTCTTGACTGTTTAGCTAAATATTAAGCTGAGAAGTTATAGGAGGAGATTCTGCAAGGCTAACCACTCCACAACCAAAGGAAAAAAAGAAAAAGAGAAAAAAGGAAAGAAAAAAAACAAAACAAACCAAAGAAGAGCTATTGAAGAGATGTGAGCTGAAGATTGTTTGGGTTTGAAAACAGTCGCTAGATTTTCAAATTCCCATGAGCTAGAGTGGAGAGATCTCATTTTACACTCCAGGAATTCAGTAAATTCCCAGAAAGGCAATGCATTAAAAATAAGACTTATAGCCCTAGAAAAAGTAACCCCAGAATTACCTCAGAAAAATCTAAAAAGAAATTCAAAACAATCAAGCTCATCTGCAAATTAATCAACCACTTGCCAGAATAAAACTTGACCTTCTTTTAAGAGAACAAAATCCAAACATTAATAGTCTAACACATGTAATGTTCAGTACCAAATAGCAAATTACTGATTTTAAAAAGAGGAGAAAAACCAATCAAAAGACACAAACTCAGAAATGATAAGCATGATGGATTTTGCTGCACAGACTTAAAAAGACTTTTTACAACTATGTTTAAGGGTTCAAAGGCAAGGGAAATTAAAGGAGAAACTAAAGGACTTCAATACAATACAGTACAGTACGATATACAAGAACAAGAACCAAATATAAATTACTGGGCTGGAAAAATATTCATATAGGGCTAAGCAATGAGTTCTATTGAAAAAATGACCTTTAGCTGAGCTATTTCAGAATAAATACAAACAGAACTTGAAACCACTTAAAACAAAACCTATCTAAATAGGGGGAAAAAGACTTAAAAATATCAAAGAAGGCATCAGTGAATTTAGCCAATATCAAGAACTCTATCATATATGTATTAACATTCCCACAAGAATAGGGAGAAATATTAGGGCAGAAAAAAAAAAGACATTTAAGGAAACGATGAACTATTTTTTTCAAATTTTGTGAAATCTATAACTCTCATGATTTGAGCAGTTCAACAAACTCCAATCAGGATAAACACAAAACAAAAACACACAGGAAGATCACTGTCAAATCACTAAGAAATGATAATAGAATATATTAAACACGGTCCAAATAAAAATGAGACATTATATACCAGGAACAGAACTAAGGAATATCATTAACTTCTTAAAAGAAACAATGCAAGCCAGAAGATAATGTTTTAAGGGCCAAAGGTTTTAGAGAGGACTGTCAAAATAAATTTCCTTATGCAATAATCAATATGCTTCAGAAGTGAAAAGAGTATAAACATCTTTTGTAGAAAAAAACAAAACTGACCAAATTTGTAACTAGGAAACCTGGAAGAGAAAATACTTCATTTTCAAGATTTATTTATTTTAGAGAGAGAGAGTGGGAGCAGGGGAAGGGGCAGAGGGAAAGGGAGAGAGACAATCAACAAGCAGACTCCCCACTGAGCCTGGACCCAGGCACAAAGCTCAATCCCAGTCCCTGAGATCATGACCTGAGCCAAAATCAAGAGTCAGATGCTCAACTGACTGAGCCACACAGGCGCCCTGAGAAAATACTTTGAAGAGAGTTTTTAATGCAGAAGGAAAATACCATATAGACATTTGGATGTAGAAAAAGTGTGAACACTATTTATTGACCTCTTAAAAATAATAGCAATATATTGTTGGTTTTAATATATGTATAGATAAAATGTATGCAAATCTACAAAGGAAGAACGGGGCAAATGAATGTATGCCCTTGAAAGGTTTTCATATTACATGTGAAGGAATATAATATTAATTTTATGTAGACTGTGATAACTTTTGATTGAAAACTATAATTCCTATAGCCAACACCTAAACAAAATGATAAAACCAGTACAATATTAAGTAGAATATTTAAAATAAATATAATCCTAAAGGAAGCAGAAATAGAAAAAAAAAAGACAAATATAAAACAAAGTTGGTAAAGTTAAATATATCAATAATTATTTAAATTTAAATGAACTGTATATTTCAATAAAATGTAGAAGTGTTTCATTTGGATCCCAAAGCAAGACTAACCTATATGCTATTTATATTTGCATTTTAAATATAAAAACAGTGACAAAAAGGATAGGAAAACAAAAACCAAAAAGTACTAATAGAAAGTTACCAGGAATACATTGTTGATTATATTATTATCATCAGACAAGAGAAATGGGGCAATACCAAGGAAAGTTGCCATAGACAGAGACGTAACTCTCTTAATAAGGAAAGGATAAAATCATCAAGGAGACAAAACAATTCTAAAAACCTAGTAATAGAGCTTTAAGATAGATCAGTCAAAATTGACAACTCTAAGCTGAAAATAGACTGTTTTATTGGAGATTTCAACATCTTATCTATCAATAATTAGAAAATCATAAAAAATCAGTAAGTATATGGAATATCTGAACAACTTTCTAACCAAACTGTCATTTATAAACATCCCAAAACAGAATACTTCTGCCATTGAAAGATACACCATAGATAGTGTGCATAGTGGTAATGATCAATATATAGATCAATAAAAAAGAATAGAGAGTGAAGAAATAATCACAGATTTATAGAACGGATTTATTTTCTATGCAGTGCCATGTTAGTTAAATGGAAAAAACAGTCTTTCCAATAAATGATACTTAAACAATTGAATACCTGTATGGACAAAAAACAAAAACAAAAAATAAAAACATCAAAAAAAAAAAGATGGGCAAACAATTTTGAATAGACCATTCAAAAAAGAAGACTGATGAATGGCCAATAGGCATATGAAGATGTGCTCAACATTAGTCACTCAGAAATTCAAATTCAAACCATAATGAGATAACACTACCAAATTACTGGATTTGCTAGAATCAAAATGCTTGACAATACCTAGTGTCAGCAGAGATGTGGAGCAAAAAGAACTGTCAGAGATTTCTGATTGAAATGCTTAGTGATACAGCCTCTGTCAACTTGTAATTAAACACACTGTGATATCCTAATTTCACAGAAGTAAAAGCAAACATATTTAAACATTGAAAAACATGGATGAGTTTTAAAAAATCATGCTACGTTAAAAAAATCAAACACAAACAAGTAAACATTATCATATCATTTATATAAAACTACAGAAATATTATATGAAATTACACGAAATTATAGGGACAAAAAAGTGATCGGTGGTTCCCAGCAGTGAGGAAGGACAGCCAGAGGAGGCATGGACTGCAAAGGAGCCCAAGGATATATTTTAGTTGGTTGGTAATGCTTTGCATCATGATTGATGAGATAATGACTACATATAATTGCCAAAATTCATCAAAGGTGCACTTAAGGGTGAAATTTATTTTAGTTTATTTTTTTATACTGACATTTTTTTTCAGCTAAAACAAAGTTCACATAATTCGGTAGCTGAGATTCTCTTCTTTTGTAAGAATTGAAGCTCACTCTTGTCCTTGCATATATTTTCTGTTTCCTTATCACTTTCATGTACATTGGCTACTGATGTGCTTCCACTCTTAATAGCAATTACATCTTGTCAAAGGTCCTGCCCTTAAGGCTGCCCGATCATATTCTACCTGTTTTAACAGATGGATACGCCAGCATTCCCTCAGCCTTTCATAACCCAGTGACTGACAAGTGTGTCAGCTCCTCTCTGTCTTGTCAGAGCCACTCTGAATTGCTACTTAACACTATTCCAAGAGATCTCTGCACAAAAACTAAAATTTTCCTACAAAGGACTTTGTCTTTGCTGAACCTTGCCCCAGTTGAATAATTTCCTTACTCTCCTTCTAATTTTTACTAGAACCTCTTAATTACTTACACATAAATGTTTTTCCTTGGATCTTCACTGATTTAACCCAACCTAAGAAAAAGAAGACCTTCTTTGGTACTATTTATGAGTTTCCCAGTTGAAAGAAGAAAATCCAATTAGACTCTGATGAAGTTTAAAATAAAAAGGAATTGTGTTGGCAGAAGTGCCTGGACTGTCAAGACTCTCATGATCTCTTATAAGTCTTTCTTTTTCTTTATATCAATCTAAATTTTCTTCTATTGCATAGAGTTACCTCTACACAATTTATGGGGAGATGAGGAAGGAGAAGCAAATACATCAGCACGAGAGAATATCTGAAACCAACTCTGTAAGATCTAAAGTGACAGTGAAGGGCTTTATTACTAAGCCGCTGTTATCTTAGGGAGGTAAAGTAAGTGTTTCTGTGTTTATTTGTTTTAAATATTGTTTTCTCTTTCTAATGTGTTTCAATAGAAAAATACATATGTGAGATACACAAAATACTGGCTTTATTGAAGGACAGGGAATATACTGCATTGTATATGGCAGACATTTATTAAATATTTGTTAACTTCTTGTTGAATAATAGTAGAAAGTGGTTTAAAAGCAAAAAAAAAAAAAAAGATGATGAAAATCCCCTGGTAGAAATCTGTTAAGTACAAAGATATTCATAGTGTTTATTAGTTAATAAACAAACACATTTTATATGATTCTTAGGTTGTAGAATCCAAGTGTTTCTAGCCAATGTGCAGGCACTGATCTTCATAAAATAAGGGAATAGCAATAAAGCAACAAAGTTGAGTTTTACTTGGTGGATTTCATTTTGTACTAACATAGTGATTTTGAGTGCATTTACTTCAACTAATGATTATGGGGCAGACGATCAATATAGAATATTGTAGGGATTTGGGGGATCAAAAAGCATGAAATATTTGCATTATATAAAATGTATCTCTTTTGAAATTTTTGTCTCTTGCATTCGTATTTTTCATGATCAAACGTTTCACAAGTTGTCTAAATAATTATTTTCTACTGAGATGATACACAACTGAATAAGGGAAAAATGGAGAATGTTAAAATACCTCTGCTTAGGAAGAGGAAAATAAAAGCAGTAGAGCTATCTCTTTAAAGTGATGCTAACTACAGGGGTGCCTGGGTGGCTCAGTCAGTTAAGCATCTGCCTTCAGCTCAGGATTTTGATCCCACAGTCCTGGGATCAAGCCCCACATCAGGCTCCTTGCTCAGCTGGGCGTCTGCTTCTCCCTCTCCCCCTGCCTGCCACTCCCCCCTACTTGTGGTCTCTCTCTCTCTGTCAAATAAATAAATAAAATCTTTAAAAAAAATAATACTAACTACAAATTTACCTTCTCCACTACTGGGATTATATTTAGAAATATATACCAGATGCCCATGAGATTTTCTGTTAGGGCATCAAATTCCATAACCACAAAAAATAAGAAATGTTAATATTGTGAAATGATCCCTGAATGGCCTAATGTGGTATTGAAGTGTGTGATGTCTTGGAGGTAAATAATTATGAAGATGCCGATAATGACAATAACGATAGTAGTCAATGAGGGAAAAAGTAGGAAAGGAAAAGGTACCAATGAAGGAGAATGTGGGAGGGAAAATAGGGGAGGATGAGGAGAAAATGTAGGAAACGTAGAGAAAGGGGATGTAGGAAATAGGTGTCAGGGGAAGCAAAGAGAAAAAGAAATAATTATTTTATTAATTTTATCAAAATTAGTTGAACACTTTCAGTAATTATTGGTCCTTAAGAGTTTACAAAATTACCTTTAATTTCACTCAGTACTTTTCTTGATTTTTTTGTATATGAGGGTTCTTTTTTCAAAGTGAGGAACGAGACAATGTATTTAATAATTAAGATTCTAGTTTTAAAATGTCAGGGTCATGTGATAAATATCAACATATATATCTGTATCCATGTATATAATACACATACATTCATTCAGATAGACTTATGTATTCTTATCCATATGTATGTGCATTATATAGACATTGAATTAAACAATTTTCTTTCTATAATAAACCACATTTTCCTTCATTGTAATTCAAAAATCTCATATAAATTTACACACAGATTTTGGAAAAAATTACTTATATTACCTGCCATGAAAACTGGATTGGGTAACTCTTCTCTCATTATTCTCATATATATAGACAGTGTAGGACTTCATCCTTAGCAGTCTCTGTATTATGCTTTCTATTGTTTTTGGCATTGATAATCAGCAGGTTATTTTCTTGGGAGTATTGACAATATGTGCCAATATAACACTCAGAGAATAAATGACATATCCTGGGGTGGCCTTACAGGCAAAGTACTTATAAATTATGGCAAACTTGGAATAAGTGGCACCAGGAAAGTAATGCAAACTGAAAAGTGATAAAAATCCTAGTAAATGGCTACTTTGCAAGATAAATACACAACTAAGTTATACAATTAAGTTAGCATGAGATACAAATATGCAGAAGAAAACAAAATTTCCCATGAAATATGTAAGATGTCTGTTACTCTTTAGGTTGTCTTTTAAGAGTTAATTTATCAGAGAGACCTGCATAGTTCTATTCTCCCTGCGTAGCTCAATGACATAAGCGCTTTTAATTATAAGGGACAAGGAATGCTGGGTATGTGGACAATAATTTTTTAAAAATGCAGTCAGCGTTCAACACTCTAAGCTTTCAAGTTAAATGCAAAGTTTAAAGATTCTCAGAACCTGGGGATTCTTCTTCAGCAAACCTTTTGCATTACTCCTCAGGGGAAGAAAAAAAAAAGGTAACTCAAACCATTGAGGTATTGATTAATGTGTCTACTAGGCCAAAGACATAGCTGCAGTTGGGTCTGCACTGAAGACTGTTCTATTTTTACTAGGAAACCTAACCGGTTCGTGTGGAGTCTCAAATATCTGAATAAGCAAAATGAATGTTCCTCTTCACTTCTTCCAAGTCCTTTCTATCAGATTCAGGTTATATTCTCAGTGACCTGCTTATTCCCAAGTCTTTGATCTCAAGGATGAGATTTTTATCTCATTGAAAAATTGTAAAACTATTAGAAATCAGAATACACATTTAATCAGATTATGTCACAAAGTACAGATTTAATTCTACCATTTAAGACAAACCATTTTTAGTCTATAAATCTTGAATGTTAATATAGCCTTGCTTTTTGCTTAGGATGATAGTAATATTTGTATGTAGCTCGTCTTGTTCTTATATATTAAGCCAAAATATACTGAGTATCTAATCTAGTTCTAAATATCACAACAAATTAAAATTCTATCAATTGTTTTTTTTTCTCCTAGAAGATAAAAATAATATTCTACTTGTAGTTTAGAAGAAATTTTGTGCCATTCTAAATCCAACTCTAGGGACAGCAAAGTACTCAGAAAAGTTCAACAACTAGTTTCAAAAATGGCACTGAATCAAAAATTATACAAAAAATAAAGGACTAATGTGTAGAAAGAATGTGCTTATCTGAAAAAATATAAAACTATAAAGATTCTATAAATTGGCAAAGGATCCCACATGCAAAAATTAAAATTATAAACTGTGATAGTAATTTAGACACTAAATCTCTCATAAAATCAAATTAAAAAAAAAAAAAGGGAGGGAGACGATTTGCCCAGAATATGTAATAAACCTGTATATGCACAGGTGCATGTGCGTGTGCGCGTGCGCGCACACACACACACACACACACAGAAATATTCACACAATATTCTTTTCTCTTTTTATGGTCTTTCTAGAGTAGTATCAGTGTCTTCATTTTTCCTTTTGGTAGAATTACTTCTAAGCACCCGAACAGACTGACTATTTGAGATATGTTTTAAAAGATCCTTTTGAAGAAAAGATGTTGGCAAAACAATATTACTAGTCAGCATGCACCTATAGTGTCTCTCACTAAATATCTACAAACATTGTCTATTTTGATAAACAGAAATATTTGTGTTTTCTTAAATCTAAAACATCATAGGTCATAGTTACCAAGCATCCTTCATTTAAAATTTCATGTGGTAGGGAGGCTGAGAACAGAGGGAGAGAGTATTGTTAGACTTTGACTGAGAGATTTAATTAGTGTCCACAGTTGTCACAATCCAGTAAAAGTTATTATAGACTAGACAGTATGGGGGGAAATTACACATAATGTGGGAAGAAAATTGTTTTAAAGAGGAAATTAAGGGATGGATGAGTAAACAAGATTAGAAG
The DNA here is from genome assembly GCF_024610735.1 of Ursus americanus. Taxonomy (NCBI): domain Eukaryota; kingdom Metazoa; phylum Chordata; class Mammalia; order Carnivora; family Ursidae; genus Ursus; species Ursus americanus. The sequence continues at coordinate 58,486,678 of NC_142130.1, forward strand.
AGTCAGGGAAAGGTTTGGGTTTCAGAATATAGCTTCAGAAAGTTCCAAAACATTGAGTAAATAAAGCCAATATTTTAGATTTGTAATTTTCAAGAATTGTCATCAAATACATAAAAATCTTTATCTATGACATAATTTTAAAGCAGTTTTAATTCATTTATTTTATCTGAGTCCAATCATCTTGATATTTGAGATTCTTTGCAATATTTTAAATTTTGTATTGAAGGCTTTTGGAAGTCCCATTTCTGTAACTTTACTAAAGCCAAATTTACTCATGAGACTAATGGGGGGAAAGGGGAAAACCTTGGCTGTGCGTTGTTTTAATGATAACACATTCTGGATAATTGAAATATTTAATCTGCAAGAAAAAGTTAACAGGTAGCAACATTTATGCAGCACTAACAAATACATGAATAGATGCCAAGCACAAATCAACTTCAGTAATTACCGTGCACAGCATCTTGAATATTATGATGTTTAGTAAAAGAAAAATGTAGAAAACCTATATTTTTTAAAATATACATTCATAATAAAAATATTGAAATCCTTTTAAACTAACTTTGTCACTTTCTGAATTCCATTTTTACGTATCGTCTATTTAAATGGCCTATATACAACTTGCTCTCAAAATTTCATGAGTTTATTATCAGAATGTAATTTATTCATTTGTTATTTGCATAAAGCATGCAAGTTGTGCTTATGATCTATATTAACACAGAGAATGTTACATAGCTGGTTGTATGACAGCTATAGTGCTATTAAAGTGTGTTGATACAAAAAGAAAATTTTCATTAAATTTTCTACTATTTGTGTAAATTAAGTCTATTATATGAGTTATAGAAAGACACAAAATACCGTCTAAGTTATTTTACCAATCAAATTTCTGAGGTAGCATTGCAAAGCAGCTTTGGTACTTAGAAAATTGAATATAAATGCTCTCTTCCAGCCTTTTGTAATCAAAGAAACAGAGTAGCAGATAGGTGAAAGATTGAGTCTACAAAATATTTTCTAGAAATAATTAAAAGTGTAAGACTCACAATGATATGAACACTTACACCATACAGTACATTTTGTGCTTTTGTGCTACGTCCTTAATAGAGTTATTTTCATGAAATATAGAGATCATGTATGCTGTCAAATATGTGGTATCATTAAATGCTTTAAAATATATAAAATGATTGTTTCTACATTATGCCAAACACGTGGATAAAAATTTTAAAAGTACAGTTAATCATGCAACTGTTATTAAGCAGGTGGCAATTTGGCATCATGCAGATAAACCATCTGGTTGATTGACTAAAATTTCAAACTTTTCCTAGATCTCCATAGCATATAAATGTGTCAAAGATTCTCAACATAAAAAAAAAAAAAAAGAACAGCTTTGCTGTCATGTTTTCAAATACAATGATGCACAAAGTATAGTATAGGACTCTATAAAAGATTTTTAAAATACTTAATAAATCTTTATCAGGTTTCATTAAGATTTTTCTCTTGTTATTTTGCACATGATTTCTCAGAAAATTTGATAGTTTGTTTTCTGTAATTATATTCTATGTATATTTAATCCCTCTTCACTTTCTGCTTTGGACTTGACCTGTATCATTGGTGGTCACCTTGATGTTAAAAGTGTTATACAGTTTCAATGACTGACTACTATCCCACTAAACAGAGAATTTAAACTTAACTCTTAAAATATTCATCCTTCTATGTTCTGGAAAAGACCTTTTATTTCTACTACTTAATATGTCTAATTATAAAATAATATACATTTATTATATATATGTTTATATATATATGTAATGTGTTATATGTGTATAATATGTATATGTAACATTTTATATATATTTCATATTATGTTACATGTATAATATATAATGCATATATAATATATGGCATATGTTATATATGTATTATATAAAATATACATGTATGGAAAATCCCTACCAAAAATCTGAGAATATAAAAGAGAATCAGGGAATATAAACTAGCAGTAACGCATGCGAGAAATAACCACAATTAACTTTCTGGAAATATACACTCAAACAGGGTTTTGTTTGCACATGTATGCACATGTGTGCACACACAAACATGTATGTATTTCAATTTTGAACCAAATTAGGCTAATAAAATATAGAATTTCAGAATGTATTTTTTCCAAGTTTTTATTTAAATTCCAGTTAAAGTGTAATATTAGTTTCAGCAGAATGTACTTTTTTTACTTAAAATTTTAAGGTTTTGTAGTAATAATTCATTTGAAAACACACATTTTTCTACCCTTAAAGGGAAATACACAACTTACTATTTGTAGGTAGCCACAGAACATTTAAGAATATTTTTAAGTATTTCACATAGTTTTCTACAGGGATAATGGAGGCAGAACTTATAATGTCAAAGTAAAATAGTTTTTCTTTTTTTTTTTTTTTTAAAGATTTTATTTATTTATTCGACAGAGATAGAGACAGCCAGCGAGAGAGGGAACACAGCAGGGGGAGTGGGAGAGGAAGAAGCAGGCTCACAGCGGAGGAGCCTGATGTGGGGCTCGATCCCGTAACGCCAGGATCACGCCCTGAGCCAAAGGCAGACGCTTAACCGCTGTGCCACCCAGGCGCCCCAAAGTAAAATAGTTTTTCAAACAATACATGTTTCAATTTAAAAAACACTTCCTTTCTCTTACTAATTATCTGCATATTTTAAATATGTGCCATTCTCCTGCAATAAAGTATATATTCCTTCACATGAGAAATGAGTTATGTTCCATTCATCTTTGCATTCCTTTGTAAAGTGTATATTAGTTGATGAAGTTTTTATTGAATTAAAAAATACCACTCTGATCTAGTCATTGGACTTATGTGTACAGATGAGAACCAGACACATTCTATTTCTTTTATTATTCCAAATATAATCCATGAGTACCTGTTTTTGGCATTGCACCTGTTTGTTTTTATTGTGGAACTAACAGAATTGTCTCTGTTTATACTATTTTGCTAATCCGACTGTGTCTGTTTTTAAACAGTGAATAGTTGCTATTTTTAAGAATTACTGGTTTTAAACAGTGGATATTTGCTGTTTAGTTATTATTGATAAAAATCAAAGGACACTAATATACTGAAACTAAGATAGCATTAGAAGTCAAGGAAAATGTCAGAGTCAGAGGATCTTGAGCTCACTTTCTCCCACAGACATACTGACGCTACAACCACATATAATGTAACTCACTCCGAAAATGACCTGAAGACTAGCAGAACAGCACTTCCACGGCGGAAGAGATAAAGAGAAAACCACAGTGAGAAGGGCAGGAGGGGCAGAGACATGACTGGGAACCAAACCCCTTGTGCAGTGACCCACAAGCAGGTGAGATATCACAAGCATGGAGATTCTCCCAGAGGAACAAGAAAATCAAGCCCTACATCAGGCACACCCCACCCTGGGGATCTGTACCAGGAAGACAAGCCCCATAATGTCTGGCTTTGAAAATCAATGGGGCTTAACTCCATGAAACCAAAGGTTTATAGGAAATTCAGACTCTGCTCTTAATGGGCCAGCACACTATATCACTTGATCTGAGACCCAGCACAGAGGCAGCAATTTCAAAATAGCCTAGGTTATAAGCGAAGGCCTATTGTTGACTAATTTTAAGATGTGCTGGATGGGCAGGGACCTGTAGGAAACTTCTCTAGAAATGGGAGTGCTACTGGGCACCATTTTCTTGCCTTCTTTTCAGCCTAATTGGCCTGATGATGGTGGAAGCACATTCTGACCGTTCCCATTTAATTCGCTGGTGCTGCTTTCCCACCCTAGCGTTGCTGTGCAAACCCAGCCCACATAAGCAAACACACCTTTGTAAAGTGCACACCCTCCTGCCACACCCAGTGGGCAGCAACAGTTAGGACCAGCATCCCCCCACAGTGACTACCACCCCACCCCACCAGCGGACAGCCCTGGTGAGAACTAGTGCCACTACAAAGAACATTCTGTATCAGGAAGGGGGGTATAGTTCTTCCAACCTGCACACCTGCCAATAGTTACAGCCAGGCCTTTCGGCGACCTATACCAGGAAATAATCCTACCTACCAGCATACCTACAGCAGCCACAGGTGGGCCTCTAGCCAGCCATGCTGGGGGCCAGCCCTGCCCACCAGTTTGTCCCAAGTAGTCACAACTCATCATCATACCTAGTCAGGCTGGGGGTCAACCACACCCACCAGCATGCCTGCTGCAGTTACAGCTTGGCCTCTTAGCCAGCTGTGCCAGAGGCCATCCCTGCCAACCAGTGTGGATACAGTAGTCACAACCAGTCACTGCATCCAACTAGGTTGGGCCCAGTCCCACACACCAGCATACACACGTAGCAGTGACAGCCCAGTCGCAACAGGAAAGCATGCAAGCCTACACAGAAGACATTCCCGGAGCACCTGACTCTGGTAACCAGGGAGGATTGTACTACTGGACACCATAGGATGCCTTATACATAAGGGCACTATCTTCAAGACCAGGAGAAAATATCTGAGCTATCTAATACATAGAAACAAACACAGACAAAATAAGGAGACAAGAGAAATATGTTTCAAACAAAAGAACAGAAAAAAATCTCAGGAAAAGAAAGAGAGATAATCAAATTAGATTCCAAAGTAAGTGTCATTTGCTGGTGCTGCTCCCCCACCTGGCATTGCTGTGCTATAAAGAGTTCAAAGTAAGTGTCATAAAAATGCTCACTGAACTTGAAAGAAGAGTGGATAAACTCAGTGTGAACTTCGACAAAGAGAACAAAAATATAAAAAAGAACTAAGCAGAGTTGAAAAATACAATAACTAAAATGAAAATACACTAGAGGGATTCAACACTAGGTTAGAGGATGCAAAAAAATGGATTAGCAATTTGGAAGACATGGTAATGAAAAACAACCAAATTGAATAGCAAGAATAAAACAGAACTTTAAAAATGAAGATAGATTAAGGGACTTCTAGGACAACATCAGCATACTAACATTCACATTTAAGTTATCCCAGAAGAAAAAAAGAGAGAGACAGAAAACTTGTTTGAAGAAAGAATAGCTGAAAACTTCTTTAACCTGGGGAAGGAAACAGGCATTTAATAGCACAGTGAACTCAAAACGAAATATATGCAAGGAAGTCCACACCAAGATACACAGTAGTTAAAATGTCAAAGTTTAAGATAAAAAAAGAATTTTAAAAGCAGTAAGAGAAAAAGTGATGTGTTATACATGAGGGAAACTCCATAAGACCATCAGCTGATTTTTTCAGCAGAAACTTCACAGGCCAGCAAGGGATGCCATGATACATTCTAAGTGCTGAAAGAAAAAAACAATAAACAAAACAACAACAACAACAACAACAACAAAACTAAACCAAAAATACTCTTCCTAGCATGGTTATCATTCAGAATTGAACGAGAGATAAGGAGTTTCATAGACAAAGGTTAAAGACATTCATCACTGCTAAACCAGCCATATAAAATGTTAAAGGGACTTCTTTAGGTAGAAAAAAAAAAAAAAGGCCATAACTAGAAGAAAATTATGAAAGGAAAATATTTCACTGATAAAAGCAAATATATAGTAAAGGGAGTAGATCAATCACTTATAAAACCAGTATGAAGCTTAAAAGAGTAGTAAAATCGATTATGACTATAACAATTAAAGGATACAAAAATAAAAAGACAAAACATGTGACTTATATACACAAAATATGGAGGGGGGATTAAAAATGTAGTGCTCTTAGAATGTGTTCGAACTTAAGCAACCATCAAATTAATATAGACATATATATATATATATATATATATATATATATACACACACACATATATATATACACACACACACACATACACACACACACACACACATATATATATATATATATATGTATATATGTATGACAAGGGCATTAGATAATGATAAAGGGATCAATCCAATAAGAAGATAGAACAATTATAAATAAATATAAATTATAAGCATAAATAATTATGCTCCCAAAATAGAGCATCTAAACATATAAAGCAAATATTAACAGACAAAGGGAGAAATAGTCATATAATAATAGTAGGGGACTTTAACAACCCACTTACATCAATGGATAGGTGAACCTAAAGCAAATCAATATGGAAACTGTGGCTTTGAAGGACACAGATGGACTTAGTAGTTATATATAGAACACTCCATTCAAAAACAACAGGATACAGATTCTTTTCAAGTATATATGAAACATTCTTCAGGACAGACCACATGTTAAGCCACAAAACAAGTCTCAATAAATTTAAGAAGACCGAAATCATATCAAGCATCTTTTTCAACCACAATGGTATGAAACTAGAAATTAATTACAAAAAGAAAACTTGGAAAAATACAATCATGTGGAGTCTAAGCAAAATGCTAGTAACAAGCAATAGCTCAATGAAGAAATCAAAGAGGAAATTTTTTTTAAAAGTACATTGCGATAAATAAAAATGGAAACACAATGCTCCAAAACCTATGGGACGCAGTATAAATAGTTGTAAGAGGAAAGTATATAGTGATACAGGTCTACCTCAATAAACAGGAAGAACATCAAATAAACCCAGTAAACTTACACCTAAAAGAACTAGAGGGGAAAAAAAAAAAAACCAAGCAAATCCCAAAGTTAGTAGAAGTAGGAAAATAAAGATCAGAGTGAAAATGAAATAGATGGAAAAAAACAGAAAAGATTAATGAGATCAAGAGCTGGTTCTTTGAAAAGTTTAACAAAAATATTTAAAACTTTAGGCAGACTCACAAAGGAAAAACAAAAGACTCAAATAAAATCAAATTAAGAGTAACAACTGACAGTACAAAACCACAAAGAATTATAAGAGACTACTATGAAAAATTATATGCCAACAAACTAGACAACCTAGAAAAGTGGACAGATTCCTAGAAACACAATATTCCAAAACCGAATTGGAAAGAAATAGAAAATTTGGACAGACCAGTCACTAGTAATAACATTGAATCAGTAATCAAATAACTCCCAAAAAGCAAATGTCCATTTCAGGTGACTTCATAGATGAATTCTACCAAACATTTAAAGAAGAGATAATACCTATCCTTCTCATACTATTCCCAAAAAATAGACACGAATGCTTCCAAAATCATCTATGAGGCCAGTATTCCCCTGATATCAAAGCAAGACAAAGACACTACAAAAAAAAAAAGAAAAAAAGAAAAAAAGTTAGACCAATATCCTTCCTAATGAACATAGATGTGAAAATCCAACAACATACTGGCAAACTATTAGCAAGATATTGGCAAACGTTAACAATACGTTAGACATATCTTCACCATGATCTAGTGGGATTTATTTCAAGGATGCAAAGATAGTTCAATATCCACAAAATCAATCAATACATCACATTAACAAAATGAAAAAATAAAATTCAAATGATCATTTCAATAGATGAAAAAAAACATCTGACAAAACTCCACCTATGTTCATGATAAAGACTCAATAAAGTGGGTTTAGAGAAAATATACCTCAACATAATAAAGACCATATGTTTATGGAAATCTGGGATTGTAATATCTCTATCTTTGTTAACCTACAGCTAACATCATACTCATTGGTGAGAAGCTGAAAGCTTTCCCTTTAAGGTCAATAAGAAGACAAGGATATCCACTATGACCACTTTTATTCAACAGGGTGTTGGGTGTCCTAGTCATAGCAACCAGACAAGGAAAAGGGGGAAAAAGGCATCCAAATTGGTAAGGAAGAAGTATCTCACTATTTGCAGATGACATGTTACAAATATAGAAAACCCTAAAGACTCCACAAAAAACAAAAAACAAACACAAAAAAACCTATTAGAATTAATAAAAGAATTCAGTAAAGTTGAGGAATGCAAAATTAAAAGACAAATTTGTCGCATTTTTCTGCTAATAACAAACTAGCACAAAATGAAATTAAGAAAACAATCTCATTTACAACTGTACCAAAAAGAATAAAATATCTAGGAAAATTTTTAACCAAGAAGATGAAAACATACTCTTAAAACTCTAAGACATTGATGAAAAAAATTGAAGACCTCACAAATAAATGGAAAGATACACAATGCACATGGATTGGAAGAATTAACCTTATTAAAATACCCATACTACCTAAAACAATTTACAGATTTAACACAATGCCTATCAAAATATTGGCGGCATTTTTCACAGAACTAGAAAAAATACTTCTAAAACTTGTATGAACCACAAAAGACCCATAAAAGACTTCAAATACCCAAAGCAATCTTAAGAAAGAACAAAGAAGGAGGTATTACAGTCCCAGATCTCAAACTATTCTACAAATCCGAAGTAATCAAAACAGTATGTACCAGCACAAAAACAGACACATAGATCAATGGAACAGAAATAGAGAGCCCAGAAATAACCACACTTACATGGTTAATCAACAAAGGAGCAAAAAAAAAAAAAAAAAAGTGTGTGTGTGTATATATATATATTATACACTGGGGAAAAATCAATGTCTTCAATAAATAATGTTGAGAAAACTGGATAGCTACCTTCAAAAGAATGATACTAGACCATTTCTTCTACTTTATATATATAAACTAAAAATGGATTAAAAACCTAATATAACACATGACACCGTAAAACTCAAGAATAAAACTTAAACAGTAATGTTTTGGGAATTGGTCTTTGCAATATTTTTCTGGATATGTCTACTCAGGCTACTGAAAAATAAACAAATGCAACTGTATCAAACTAAAATGTTTCTGCACAGTGAAGAAATAATTAACAAAATGAAAAAGCAACCTATTGAGAATGGGAGAAGATATTCGCAAATGATATATCCAACAACGGGTTAATATATAGGCTATATAAAGAACTCATATGACTCAACACCACAAAACCCCAAATAATTCAATTAAAAACTGGGCAGAGGGCCTGAAGAGACATTTTTCCTCCAAGAAGATATACAGATGGCTAGCAGGTACATGAAAAGATGCTCACGTCACTAATCCTCAGAGAAATGCAAATCAAAACCATAATGAGGTATCCCCTCAAAATATATTAAAAAGTCAAGAAAAAACATGTGTTGGTCAGCATGTGAAGAAAAGGGAACTTTTGTGCACTTCTGTTGGGATAGTAATTTGGTGCAGTCACTATGAGAAATAATATGAAGATTCTTCAAAAAAATAAAATTAGGAATACCATGTAATCCAGTAATTCCTTTGCTGGGTATTTACCCAAAGAAAACAAAAATACTATCTGAAAAAGAACAAAACAAAACAAAACCCACTAATCTGAAAAGATATTTATACCCCCATGTTTACTGCAGCATTATTTACAATAGCTGAGATATGGAAACAACCCGCATCCACCCATAGATGAATGGATAAAAAAGATGTGACATACATACACAAATGGAATAATAGCCACAAAAAAAGAATGAGATCTTGCCATTTGTGACATGGATGGAGCCAGAGGGTATTACGTTAAGTGAAATAAATGAGAGAAAGACAAATATCATATAATTTCACATATATGTGGAATCTAAAACAAAACAAAACAAAAAACAAGCAAACAAAACAGTAAATACAGAGAAAAATTGGGGGTTTCCTATTGGAGAGCTAATGAACCAGGTGAAGAGGATTAAGAGATAAATTTCAAGTTATACAGTAGATACGTCATAGGTTTATAAAGTACAGTGTAGGAAATACAGTCAATAGTATAACTTTATATCATGACAGATGGTAACTATACTTTCATGGTGAGCATTTCATTATGTACATAACTGCTGATTCACTCTGTTGTACATACACCTGAAACTAATATAATATTGTATGTCAACTATACTTCAATTAAAAAAAAGATGGCATCTACTTTTTACAAATACTGCTTATTTTATATAATACCTAATAGTCTCTGCCTGCTTTATTTAAAATGATCAAATTTTTCATATATATATTATATATAATATTTTTTCTGTGAAATAACTACATCAATGTGATTTAACCACATATAATGGGTCATCTTAATGATTTATTTTATGACATTTTTCTTTTGATATTTTATAAAATGTCTTTATACCAATATTCCTTAGAATCAAATGAAGTGGGGTTTGTGTTTGTTTTTTACAAATAAGAATATGATGTAGTTAAATTATAGTGAGAAATGAAAAAATAAGATGTAACCAATAAATTAAATAAATGAAGAGGACCAAACATATTTTTCATGTGAAGGAACACAGTTCAAAGGAAACAGGGTATGTTTAACATATTCACCTGACATCAAAACACCAGTGGATAATAACAGCACCATAGAACATAATATACTTTTTATTTTTTGGCAGTTTTGGGGTCACAGCAAAATTAAGAGGAAGGTATAGACATTTTTTTTTTTAAATATTCCCTTCCTACACACATGCAGAGTCCCCTGCCCCATTATCAAGTCATCTACCAGGATGGTACCTTTGTTAGAATGGATCAACCTTCACTGACACATCATTATCACACAAAGTCCGTAATTTATATTAGGGTTCATTCTTAGTGTTGTACATTCAATGGTTTTGGCCAAATGTATAAGGACATGTATCCATCATTACAGTATCAGAGTATTTTCATGGCCCTAAAAATCCCCTGTGCTCTTCCAATTCATCCTACTCCCTCCAGCCCTGTCCCACCAACCCCTGGCAACCATTGATCATTTATTGTCTTCATAGCTTTGCCCTTCTTAGAATGACAAATAGTTGGAATCATATAGTATGTAGCTTTTTCAGATTTTCTTTCATTTAGTAATATGCATTTCAGTTTCTTTCATGTTTGTTTGTTTTTTCATGGCTTCATAGCTCGTATGTTTTTACCGGTAAATAATATCCCATTGTCCAGATATACCACAGTTTTTTTTTATCCATCACCTACTGAAGGAATCTTGATTATATTTCCAAGTTTGGGCAATTATAAATGAAGCTGCACATTCATGTGCAGGTTTTTGTGTGAACATAAGTTTCAACTTCTTTGAGTAAATGCCAAGGAATGCAATCACTGATCAAATATAAGAAAATGTTTAGCTTTGTAAGAAACTGCCAACCTGTCTTCCAAAGTGATTGTACTGTTTTGCATTCCCACCAGCAATGAATGAGAGTTCCTGTTGTCCACATCCTTTTCAGCATCTGGTGTTGTCAATGTTCCAGAGTTTGGCCTTTTTAACAGTCATATAGTGGTATCTCATTTCTGTTTCAATTTGCATTTTCTTGATAACATATAATGTGGAGCAACTCTTTATGTGCATATTTGCCAGCTGTGTATCTTTATTGGTAAAGTGTTAAGGTTTTCAGGCCATTTTTTTAATTGGGCTATTTTCTTATTTCTGAGTTTTAAGAGTTTTTTGTGTGTTTTAGATAACAGTTCTTTACTGGATAGGTCTTTAACAAATATTTTTCCCCAAGTCTGTGGCTTATCTTCAGTTCTCTTGATATTATCTTTTGCAAAGTGGACATTTTTAATTTTAATGAAGTCCGGTTCATCAATGATTTCTTTTATGGATCATACTTTTGGGGTTGAATCTGAGTAGTTATCACCCAAAGTCATCCAGGTTTCTCTTATGTTATTTTCTATGCGTTTCTTAGTCTTGTGTTTCAAATTTAAGAAGTTCTCCTCTCTCCCTTCCTTGCTGAGATGTTTTATCATGAATAGGTGTTGGTTTGTCAATTGCTTTTTCTGTAACTATTGATATGATCATGTGATTTTTTGACTTTTCAATATTGAACCAATCTTGTATAATAGAATAAATCCCAGCATAATATACTTTTAAATAGGTATTTACTATAAATTTTCACACTGATTATTTGAAGTATAAGTGGAACAAGGAAAAGAACTATCATTTGTACATTTACCATGACCCAGGCATTATGCTATTAAATATGGTACATCCATATCTTAAGAAATTATTATTATTAGCCTGATATTAGTATTCTCAAATTTATATAGAATAACAATAAAACTGAAAGAAGTTTGTTATTTGAAAAATGTTAAACTAAGAAATTTACTGTGAAGATGATATTTAAAGCCCAGATTTATCTTATTACACAATATTTTCTAGTCTTTGTTAAATTAAAAATATTGATTAAATTAGCCTGGTATATTTGCACTTACCTCTTATATCTTTTTATTTTATGTGTTAAATCACATAAATACATGTGAATATATATGAGGTTTCATATAAACTGAGTTAAATACATACACATAAAGAATAAACATAATTTTAAACACAACTTTTAGATACTATTTTAATAGACAATATTCAAGCAAATGTTTGCTCCTGCTGCTACTAGTGTCTTTGTTATTGTTGTTACTGTGTTAATATTACTATGAGTGCAATAAAAGTAAATCCTGATTCCATTTGTGGTTTAAACTAATGATCTTTAAAGTACCACTTCCCATTCTGATTTTCTCTTGTTTAGTAAAAACATGTAAATAATGTCACATTTCTTTGCTAGGAAAGATATCATACTGTCCTACCCAACCTCTCAACAACCAAAAGATATGTGCTGCAAAATGCATCTCTTCTACGTTTCAAAATTAGGATATTTATTTTAGGGAAAAGTAATTGCTTCTTCATACTGTATACTGTAATAGAATTTTCAGACCAAAAGCAATTTAAGCCAGGAACATATTGAGCTGTAATTAAAGATTTATGATTCCATTAAAAGGTAATGTTATAGTTAATCCCTAATAATAAACTACTTCATAAAAGTTCAGTGTTATACACAATGCAGAATACGAATGTCAAGTTCTCCCAAATCTTCACTGGGCTTGTGATTCCATAGAAAATGTTCACACTTGAATTTCAATAGTGTATTACACTGGCTTTAGATTGAATTGTGGAATTACAGCTCTCTCTCTTTAAATATTTGTGCAGAATCTATTTTCTGGGACAGGACATAAATATGTAGATAACCGGACACTCTGAAAAATATTGTGATGCTTTACTTCTTTTCTATATATTTTTATTCTTAAAATAATGATGAATTTCTGGTCAAGATGACACAGGACGTTCAGATTACAATGTCCATTCTTAACTTTAAATGCAAATAAACCATTATAAATATAGGTAATTGAAAAGGCATAACCAGGGGGAAAAAGGATTTGGCTCTGGAATGATAGAGATATGTGCCCCATGTGATATGGGGACAAGAGTCAGGGTCCCTACTTGAATATAAACATTATTTGTCAAGCTCCCTATCTTCAGCAAATGAGGCTAGCCATACTACTGAAGGAACATCTTTCCAACAGAATTGTCACATTTAGCAAATAGAAATACCAGATAAAATAGGCACACTTCTACAAAAATATTACTCAGTTTGCTTTAAATTCAAATTTAACTGGGCAGCCTCTATTTTATCTGGTACCTGTACTCCTGAAGCTACAGATTAGAGAAACACGAACAGCTTCAGAACTGAAAAAAGATGGTGGAAACTTCATGTTTAAATTGTCTCCCCAATACCACCATATACTCAAAAGCCCAATTTTTATTAATTTTATAAGGCTGCAAAATTTCACAAGCCTTAAGTCCAAAGGACTAGTGGGTCAGGGAATAGACACTAGCAACTATTGATTAGGAGACAGCAAAAGAAAATCAAAACAAAGACAAAATATGAATATATTTAGAAAGAAAACTCTTTTCCAAATGATACAACATATCAAATTCCAATAAAAGAAAAAAATAGTAATGAGTAAAAACAAATTAACTAGTAAATAAATTAAATATAGATTAAAATATAATTTTATAGAGTGGTCAAATGGAGAGATTAAATTCAGCATGTTTGTGATGCTCAAATAGTTATATGAAAAAAATTAAATGAAAATCAGTGTTAGCAAATAAAAGAAGAATAAAATAAGAATTTTTAACTATGGGAAAAAATGAAAAATTTTGGAAATACTAAAAAAAAATCTATATTGTCCTTGTGATAGAAACACGATAGATAATACAAAATAGGTAAGATATTAATGAAGAAAAGCTTAGCAACTTGTCAGACACTACTGAGGAATTTGCCACTAATGCACCAAAATATTAAGGCGTTTGCATTGGTGTAATATGAAGAATGATCTGTGGTATGACATGTAGAGACTCTGAGATAGATATTTAAGTTTCATAAGAAAAAAAATGGAAGAAACATCAGAATGGTAATATTTGAATATACAATCAATGTGATTTTTTGGTCATAGAAGAAAAAAATAAGTTCTGTTTTTATATTACACTTATGCCTAGAAGGGTAAATAAAATATATATGCACCTATATCCAGCATATGAAAAACTTTTGGAAGAGAATCAGGTTTTTTTTTTAAGTTATAAGAGTAAAATAACATCATTTGCAGAAGAAACAAAAGTAATTTTTAGCTAAATTAAAATAGCAGATTGTTTTTAACCAGCTGTAAAGAATATCTGAAAAAATGCTAAGGAAAAATAATTAACCACCTAGAATATTGTCTACACTGTAATTCAACAGAGGGTAATATTAAGACTTTATTTTGAGCTATTCAATGACAAAGGTAGCTACCTAACAACCATCACTAAACACAATACAATACAAAACAAAACTAATACATAGGATCCTCTTTAGCAGGAATAAAGAAGGATAGAAATACTGAACAACTTTTAAAAATCTTACATGGAATTTAAGAGTAGAACTATAACTTAAAATTTTCAAGGGGCATGTGCTCTTCTCATTGTCTTTTCAGACATCTCTCAAAATAAAGAAGGATAAATAAGATGAAATGCAATTTCTATTTGCAAAAATAACGGAAAATTTATGTATCCTTGTACTACACTGTGTGAGGTAAGTCTGTTTAATGGAGGCAAATGGAGGTAATGGCTTGGAATGATGTCTAGAGAAGATGTCCGTGGTTGAAAATGTTATGCTACTATAATTAAGGCAAATTCTCCAAATTAAGTGATGCAGCTTAAGATTCAAAGACAAAATTGGAACAGGGGATATATATTATGGCTAGTGGCAGAAGGTTCCCCTTTCCAGCTTCATTTGGCACAAAGAAGAATCTGAAAGGTAGCTATGAATGAGCAATCATGCAGACAAGCTATTTGCGGAAAGTAGGTTTTTCAGGGAGATAGGCTAGTAAAGGAGAACCACGCTGCACTGTGAGTAGACTATAAGCAGCTGATCGTTGTTGTTTGGCAGAAATATAGACTAAGAGACTGTACTCAAATAGATGCTCTTGTTACACAGAAATGCTGTCCTGTACTATAGCATAATGCTGGTGCTCCTGATAAAAATCAAGTTCAGGAAGCAATTACAACACTCAAATCTAAGTAAAGTGTAAAATATCAAGCATGGGGTCTGCAAAATGTAAGGAGAAAAGGAAAAAAAGAGTAACCACATGGTTACACTTATCAGACTTTTTATTTTTATTTTTTTTTAGCCAGAGTAACCTCCACCCCTGTGCTCTATTTGCAGAAGATATATTCCAAGAACCCCAGTGGATTCCTGAAACCACAGATAGTACCAAACTCTATGTATACATTTTTCCCCTTTACATATGTACCTAAGATAAGGTTTAATTTCTAAATTAGGCACAGTAGATTAATAATAAGTAATAATAGCACAATTATAACAATATGCTGTAATAAAAGTTATGTAAATATCTTTTTCAAAATATCTCATTGTACATACTCACCTGTCTACTTGTAATGATGTGAGATGATAAAGTGCCTGCGTGATGAGATAAAGTGAGTGAGTGATGTAGGCATTGTGATGCAGCATTAGCTCACTACTGACCTTCTGACAGCACATCAGAAGTATTTGCTTCTGGACTATGGTGGTGCATGAGGGATTACTGTACAGAGAAATGTAAACACCAAAAAAGTTGTCATTGCTTTTAAAAAATATATGATGAATCAGTATGGCATTTTACTCTTGTGATATTAGAGTATACAAAATTTCAGGAACAACATATCGAACTATAGAAATAAAGTAGGTACTGGTTGACTTCTGAAAAGAATTGTAAGAGAAAAATGAACTATCTCAGAGGAAAAATAAAAATTACTTTGAGGTAGAACAAAGGATGGAAGACAGGACAAGAAAGAGCAAAGTCAAAACATCCACAAAATAAAAAATAACATTTTAAAAGAGGTAAAACAATTACATTCAAGAAAACTAATGAAAATGTAGTAAAATTACCAAATTAGAGGATATACTGGATCTTAGAAAAACAACAACAGTGGTCAGTTTAGAAATATTTTTATGAAGTTAATCGATTTCAAAGCTTATCAAAAAACCAAATGACAGTAAAGTACAATATCATTTTACCTATAAATACAAAACAATAAGCTGACCTAAGAGTTTTCAACATCAGTAATAAATTCTGAAAGGACTGTAGCAATGCCTGCAAATCCCTCAAAAAAAGAAAATAGAAACCCGTAATTCTATGAGCATATAAATTATCAAAGACAAAAGTAACAGATCAACATTGTCACGTGTTCACTGGGTCAAAGACAGCCTTTCTGATGATCCTTGAAGAAACTACTAAAAGATGAACTTCCAACAAACAATGGTGAAATGACTGCAAAAACATTTGCAGTAGTATTGAATAGTGTTATGTGTTATGATAAGCAGAATACCAACACAACCCCGCATGCTCCAAACCCATGTTTAATACTCTCCCTTGAGTGTAGACAGACCTGAAACTTGCTTCTAC
The DNA here is from genome assembly GCF_024610735.1 of Ursus americanus. Lineage (NCBI taxonomy): Eukaryota > Metazoa > Chordata > Mammalia > Carnivora > Ursidae > Ursus > Ursus americanus. The sequence continues at coordinate 58,503,361 of NC_142130.1, forward strand.
CCAGTAAAACACGGCACGTTTTAGGAATATTACTCTGGGCTCCTATTCAGTGTCATGGCAAAAGTGAAGGAAATTCGCAGATGGAATTAAGCTCTATAGTTAGTTGAGTCGAGGTTAGCCAAAGGAAGTCTATCTTGTGTGAGCCCGATCAAATCGGGTGAGCCTCAAAGAAGCCTCTAAGGTAAGAGGCAGAAATCAGAGACTCTTTTCTGAGGCGAACTTTATCTAGTTGATGGAAAATGAATTTTGCCAATAATAAAGTAAGAAGACGATGCCAAGTTCTTTGGTTAACATTGGAACAATTCTCTCCTCTTTGTGTGTGTTTGCAGTAATTTATAATTATAGTGCAATGCTGAAAACATGGTTTTCTATCATATTTATCTTCTCGTATAGACTCATGTGCATCAATTCATATTTCCTATTGTTCTCTCTCTTCCTTTATTTTTGTGTTTGCTTTGATCAGGCTGTTCAATCTATGAGTTATGTATTCCTTTTTCTTTTTTTAAGATTTTATTTATTTGTCAGAGAGACAGAGAGTGAGAGAGTACAAGCAGGGGGGGCAGCAGGCAGAGGCAGGGGAAGAAGCAGGCTTCCCAATGAGCAAGGATCCTGATGTGGGACTCGATCCCAGGAGCCGAAGGCAGCCGCTTAACCAACTGAGCCACCCAGGCATCCCTGGATTCCTTTTTTGCAAAAATAAATTGGTCTAACAGTTTTGGACCTGAATAATCACATTAAATTTTTTTTTAAAGATTTTATTTATTTATTTGACAGAGATAGAGACAGCCAGTGAGAGAGGGAACACAAGCAGGGGGAGTGGGAGAGGAAGAAGCAGGCTCATAGCGGAGGAGCCTGATGTGGGGCTCGATCCCATAACGCTGGGATCACGCCCTGAGCCGAAGGCAGGCGCTTAACCGCTGTGCCACCCAGGTGCCCCTAATCACATTAAATATTAACTAGTTATAAAAGAATTTCTTAAATTCATAATTTGTAATTTAGATTTTCATGATTTGCATCACTTTATGACAATGCTTTATGTCCAGAAACACTGAGGCATGAAGAATTGATCTACTGAATAGGAAAATGTGCTGGATACTTTTAAATATGTATGCTCAAATTTCAGAAGTTTTTGAATGTCACATGTAGAGAATGCATGATGTCTTTGATTTCCTAAAAGGTTCAAAGACAATAAATACCTAATAGAAGAAAATGGGCACTCTGTTGACACACCGCTTATACTATGTAAATGTCTTCATACAGTATCTCATTAAGATTTCAAATGTTTCTATAGCCATAGTCATTATTTGTTACCCTTCAGAGGAATGTGGGATTTTAAATTGTGTCAGAGCAGCTGTTCCAAGAAGCCACTTGAGTACTAAGGGTTATTACTGACAGTCTCAGCATGATGACTGCATTACCGTGTGCTGGAATATGATTTTGAAAAATGAGGAATGCTCTATTTAGGCAAAGAGGAATGACTTGCTGTTTGTTTCTGAATAATTCAGTGTGCTGTATGTTAGGTTGGAATAGATACATGAATCTTATAAAGATTGCTGATATCTTGGTAGAAAGTCTCATTAAAGCAAACTGTAGGGTATCTGAGGTTTTATATGTATTTATCAAACAACTGATAGAAACATTCCTTTTTAAAAATGAAAAAAATGAGGTTTAAGGGCATAAAATCCTCATACCTGGTTGTTACCAATGGTATTTTATTATTATTAATCACATATTATTTTATTTCTAGAATGAGTATAGTTCCAGTGACATCCTACCTTTTAGCTGTTGTTCTAAGAGTTATGTGAAAACTTTTTTTGATCATTCAAATTTTATTTTAAATACACCAGGAAAATACAGAACATAAATTACTACTGCTGTTACTGTGAAAGTAAATTTATTTTTTTCATGAAAATAAACACTGCTTGATATAATAATATTATACATCTATAGTTATATAATATTTATAATGGTATCGTAAACCTATCCTTTTGTACATACAACTTCCACCAAAATAGTCAAGCAGTTAACTACTAAATGTTTTAAAGTTATTATATGTACTATTGTAGGCTAATTTTACAATCATTCAAGAGCAGTTTACTAAATAGAAGGAATAGCTAAATTCTATGTTTTGCCATATTCAAAAGCAATCAAGGTTTATCTAAATCTTTTTTATATATAAAAATATTTATAAATAACTTTTTTATACATAAAAAGTTTATATACATCTACCTTTTCGTCTATATCAAAATACATCTAAATCTTTCCCAAGGAAAGAAGTGATGTATAATAACACTTCAGGGTGACAGTTTAGAATGACACTGAAGGATGAATACTTTCATATGTCTCTCCATTTATATGTTTATATTTATTTCATATATATTTACATGTAATTATAATATTAGATATATAAATGCATAATAATATATATTATACTTAAATAAATATATGTAATATTTATCTTTTCAGTGTGTCTATTAACTCTTGATCCCTAAGTTCATCAAACAGGCTAACAGCCTTATTTAGGGCAGAGTTGAGAGAATAGACCCACTATAGTTGTTTCAAGCAAAAGAGCCTAATATGGGAACAAGTTGCTGATAGTATTGTTAGAAGGACTGAGAAGGGGGAACCCAGGGAGTGGCTTGTAGATTTTGAAACCAAGCCACTGCACTTGCCACTCAGAGGTTAAGAAGTGTCTAGAGCCCACTGCTGACCTCTAGCTATTCCAGAACCCCAAAGCAACCAGACAGAATCTGGCCACTGCAAACTCAAGTCCGCTAAACTTTACATAGGAGCCACCCAGCTCCAAGAAGAAAACCTCTGCCCCTCTTCCACTTCCCAAGGCTCTTCTGAGTGTATCTCACTGGAAAGACCTGAAGCGTATCCAGAAACCTGGTGATAGAGAGTCTGGCAAATGTGTTTACCAGCAGAGCACAGAAGAGATAAGTAGTCAAAGAGAGAAAAATGTAAAGAAATAATAATAAAAGGAGTGATTACTTCCCCTTAATTGTAAGAGTTTAGAAAAACAATCAACAGTGAAATTAATTTGTGCTTTTTCTTCAGGGGTAAGAATTTATTAGGTGAGGCATTTGGAAAGATCACTACAAGCAGAGGGGAATGAATGTTCAGAACTACAGAGGTACAAAAAAGCAAGGTAATGTATAGTTAGGTTAGTGTAATTAGAGTGTAAGCTGCAGGTCAGGAGCAAGGAAAAGAGTAACAGTAGTAACTAATGTTGGAAAATCCTCAGGAAAGTTAACAAGGGGATATAACAAATTGCAAAGGAGTTTTAACTTTATCTCCATGGTGAATGAGGCCATTAGAGAGAGTGGCATGATTAGTTTTGTGCTTTACCAATGGTGGACAAAGGGGGCAGAAACTGGGTTATAAAGAAAGAAAAAGAATCCACTTCTAATATGTATACAAACTTTCCCCTATGTTCACAGATGATGACAATTTCTACACAGACACAAATAAGTGCTTTACACTAATTAATTCACTTGACTATTTTTTATTTAGATCTACTGAGGATTTAGAGGCAAAAAAGACAGGTTCCTACACCAGGGTGGTAAGCCTGAAAATTGGCCAAGTCTGAAATAAGCTAACATATCAGATGATATGGACTTTATAATTTTTCATGGTTTAAAATTATGAAGCATTTGGTAAATATTCATTTTCTGTGAAAAATGTAATGTTCATTAAAAGAGGACTATGAGTTTTTTTCCTATTCCAGGAATGGTGTCCACAGACATTTAGAATGGTCCAGCATTTGACATACTGTCATAGACTGTCCTACAATATAGTCTCTAACAAAACTAGGCTGTCCCAAACACCTCGGTAACAGAGTAGTTTACCTTTATACCAAGAAGCTCCAAAATATGCATGTGGCCTGTGCCCAAGCCAACTTCGACAGTTCGTGCTGTGAGTCCTAAAGTTTGTATGAGGTTGTCCAAGACAAAAAAAACACGTCAGTGGGGCCTAAGCTGGTTTCATGTGTGCTAAGTGTGTTCCTGACAGGATCAAGTGTGCTTTCCTTACTGACCAACAGAAAACCATTGTGAAAGTGTTGAAGGCACAAGCACAGAGTCAGAAAGCTAAATGAAGGTTTTTTTTTTTTTTTGAGTAATAAAAAGTAAAAAAAAATAAATGGACTGTGATCCTCAAAAGCATTAAAATGATCATTCAGCTAAAGAACTTATAATGCAGTCAAACTAAAGAAAATGATACTGTATACTACCTCAAATTCCTTAGCAACACAAGGTTAAGATAATAACATGAAGAGTGTTGAGAAAAAAAGAACTCAGTCTGCAACTCTCGCTCCCATTCATCTTCCACTAGTCCCCTTCCCCTCACCTTCATCCCCCTCCCTCTGTCATTCTCCCTGTTTCCCAGGCAGACACATTCCTTTTCCCATTTGTTCAGACTGTTGACAACAAGGCTTGTTTGCTGAATCCCTCTTAGGGAATTACTTCAACCCAGTCACTAGTGGATGCTGCCCTAGCCCAGCCAGAGTCTGATAACCGGGCTCCAGAACTTTCTGGATGATCACCTGAGGTGTAATTCACAATGACATTACAATTCAAATAAGTTTTTTTCTCTCTCCAATGTCAAAACATTCCCTGATAAATTTCCTCACACATATCTCCCTCTTGGAGTCTTTGTTCCAGAAAATTTAATCAATGACTCAGAACATACGAACATGAACACATATATAGATATACCCACTTCTTAAACATGCACACATGTACACACACACACATACCTATTTCATTGCTTGCCTTTCTCCTATGAGTATTTTTACTTATGTTGAGGGTATATTTGGGAATGAAGAACAGTACCCCCTACCCCAGACCTTTTCTCTCATAAGACATGTCTTCATGATTGGATACCTTCTAATTAATAATTAGTCCAATGCCTGGAAAATAGTGAGCAATCAATTGATATTGCTGTTGAATGAGGCTGAATAAATAAAACCAGATTTAAATCAAGCCATCCTTTCTGTTTTCTGTCTTGCAAAACTCTTTTTTTTTTATGATTTGGAATAGACCTTCTAATATGGTAGTTACATGTAGCTACATAGATTGAAGTTTACATTAAATTAAATGAAATTCAAAACATTAGTTTTTTCAGAGTCACTAGCCACATTTCAAGTGTACAAAAGCCACATGTAGCTAGTAGCTACCATATTGGGGGCTCAGATTATAGAATAGCTCTCCATTGCAGAAAATTCTATTGGAAGGCACTTGTTTAGAGATCAAATGCCAGGGAATGCGGTCCTATAGACATAATTTATCTTTAATTGAGCTTTACAATATTTGAGTACTTAAGATGTTGGTATCTCAAGGTAAGGTGCTTAGCAGAAGCATGGTTGATGACAGTGTAAAAATATGCTGAGTACCTAAAATAGTAATTTTTTAAAAAGAAATGCTACCATTGGAGCATCTTAAAAAGAAACAAAATAAACATTCGTAAAAGACATCTGAATTTTGTGGCAGATAGTCTTTTTTTCAAAGATGTATTCTTTAAAATTCAATAAATAAGTACACAAAAAACTAAAAATCACTCAATGTTCCCATAATACTTCTATTAAATTCCAGTTACCAGGTGGAATAGCACTGCTGTTATATGTTTAATCCACCACAGCTCTGGGCCCATTGTAAAGAATGCTATTGCACAATGATCCAATCAAACATGTGGCCAATAGGACTTCAGTATTGTGTATTTTAAGAAGATATCTATGTCTGGATACACTAAGTGGAGGCAAATTCTTTTTGTCCCAGAGTGGTGTGTGTATGTGTGTGTGTGTGTGTGTGTGTGTGTGTGTATAAATATAAAATACACATATTTATTGTATATACAGATATTAAACATATGTGTGCATCTGTAACTATATATTATAAATATAATGTCTATGTAGTAGATATATAAATCATGGGCCACAAGAAAGGCAGGACTTGTGTATAGGTATTAACACATTAAAGGAGTATTCATAAACCAAAATATTCAGGTACAGGTCTATACATGGAAGCAAAAGTTTTCATTGCACAAAAATATTTACCAAAAAAACAGCCACTCAACAGTCGTCTCTCAAACATCCCTCCCCATTTTACCCAAAGGCACATCTCTGTCACTTAACTTTACATCCCAACAAGCTCCATCGTGACAATGGTTTTGTTTTCCATCTACCTCTTAAACACTTTTTAAAATTTGTTCATGTAAGATAATACAATACAAACTAACTTCAAAATGAGACTGCAAATATTTGAAATTTCATGAAAATTCTAAGCAGCTACTAGTTTGAGAACATCTGCAAGTCCTTTGTAAATGCGAAGCTGTCGAAGAGATTGATTTATATAAAAATAAGTAGGCATGGAGAATAATGAATTCAATGAACTAATTTGTTGATTAGCGAATTGGTTTAGTTAACAAATACTAAACCAGTTTCCATTATTTCCCAGATATTCTAGCTTCTGAGACTAAAACTGGAACAAAACAGACAAAAATTCCTGTCCTCACTGGATCTGATATCCAGTAGGGATAGTAGGATTCTCTGCCCCTCAGCACAAACAGAGACATCTCTGTCCCAGGCAGATGTTTGGGAGGATGGAATTACGAAATTGACGTAATATGTTTACCGCAAAAATAATCTATTCAGTGATCATGCTACAAAAATCAAATATGAAATGAAGAATGGCTTCTAGTGCTCCCAAATATTTGCCAAGAAAACTTGGAAAATAAAATAACAGAGTAAAACAAGAGGTACAATTTACTCCTGAATTGTACAAATTATAATACAATATTGATTTGAACTTCATTAAGGTTATAAACATGTTTCTATAATTTAATAATATTTTCAAAATAGCATATAAAATCAGTGCACCGTTGCAGTTACGACATGTACTTGTTAACCTAAAGATAAAAACTAATTTATTTCCATTTTAGATTCCTACTTCTAATTTAATTTCATCTTGAAGGTAAAGATCTCAAATATATATTTCCCTATTCATAATTAAATTAAGTCTTCATGTTTTTAAAGTTGATAGACTTTAGTTGGTCAGTCTTACAAAATTGTATCCAAAATATAAGTAATTCTACATTATTACTATATTGTGCACATGTAAGTAACACCATAAAAATTTCATCTCTTATATAAACAAAATATGTATATCGTCATAGGCAAATTTCTTCATTACAATTTTTTGACCTTATACCCTGATGGGTTTTAAAACATATCACGTGATTCATTCTTTTATGTCTGCTCTGCTCATTTTACACCTTAAAGACATGTCTATACCAATCATTGTTTAAATTTCTTAGTTCTGCTTCCCATCTACTAGACCCTATTTTCTAAAATAACCAACTGTTTCAATTTCATGTGATATTTTTGTTCTCTCCTAACCAATTTCCATTTGCAAACTGTAAATTGACAGAGGGATGTGAGATGAATGAGTGATAAACAGCTGGATGAATGATGTATAGCTGGTGGATGCATAATCTAATGTACTCACGTGCCTATATAGATGCACATATGTATATTTATAAGCTTTTGTAGGTATTATGGGCATACCTTGTTTTACTGCACTTTGTTGTGTTTCACGGGATAGCATATGGATGGAAGTTTCTGTGATTTGTCCTGCATAACCGACCACTCTGACCTGCACATATGCAGGCAGGTTAAAGAATGTTGTTTGTGAGACTTGTGCTGCATAAGTGACCTTGGGAGCCTGGTTAGTTGACATTAGCTGGCCTCCACGTCAGACTCGGCCTTTTTGGTCTCGACACCAAGAAGTGTAAATCCTGCCTTGCATCCCCTCCTGCTCCAGGCTGGCCTGGCCTGCCTCCCCTACCGCCCCCCTTCCCCTAAGGAATCTGGAAGGGGAGGCAAGCACACCTAGCCCAGGCTCTTTGAAGACGTAAAGAAATGCAGCTCTCTCCAAATTGCATGAAGGCAAACAAATGTTTAACTTCAAACCCCATCATTTGCCCTATCAATACGGCCCTTATGGGGATGGTCAGTTGGAAGTCTGCCTGAGGGGAAGACATTCCGCCAGACCTCTCAATCCAGCCTGGCTGTTTCCTTGGGACTTCCCCAGCTAATGAGGTTGGATGTCATAAGTATCCGATTTGACATAACTGTCTTATTCTCCTTTACTGTTTACTATTGCCCTCATCTATGTGTAGATTTCCCTTTTCTTCTTTCTGTTTCTATTAGATTTTTAGAATATCAATAAAATGTTTTTCTCCCTTCAAAATTGAGAGTATGGCTTCCATGCATCTTTTCTTCAGAACACATGATACTGTGTTTTTTACATGTCGAAGTCTTGTGGCAACCCTTCAACAAGCAAGTCTACTGGCACCATTTTTCTAACATTTGCTCACTTCATGTCCCTATGTAACATTTTCGGAATTATCACAATATTAATTTTTTCATTATATTTTTATGGTGATCTATGGTCATTTTTGATGTTACCATTGTAATTATTTTGGGGGCACCACAAATGATGCCCACACAAGACAGAAAACTTAACTGACAAATGTGTGTGTTCTGACTGCAGTTGTGGTGGAATTAGCCAAGAGAGCTAGAATTAGCAGTAAATTCTAAAGATGTGGACTGAATTGCTGCAATCTAACGATAGAACTTTAACAGATGAGAAACTGCTTTTTATGGATGAGCAAAGGAAGTGGTTTCTTGAGAATCTATCCTTGGTAAAGATGATATAAAGATTATTGAAATGCAACAAAGGATTTAGAATATTCCATAAACTTAGTCGATAAAGCAGTAGTAGGGTTTGAGAGGATTGACCCTATTTTTGAAAGAAGTCCTGCTGTGGCTAAAATGCTATCAAACAGCATTATGTGGTACAGAGCAATCATTCATGAAAGGAAGTGATGCAATAAACATGGTCTCGTTTTAATAAATTGCCACAGCCACCCCAACCTTCAGGCATCCCAACCCTTGATTAATCAGCAAGCATCAACATCAAAGCAACTAAAAGATTATGACTTATGGAAATCTCAGATGATGGTTAGCATTCTTTAGCAACAAAGTATTTTTAATTAAGGTATAGATACATATATTTTAAATACAATTCTATTACACATGTAATAGACTACAGCGTAGTGTAAATATAACTTTTATACGCACTGAGAAAACAAAAATAAATGTTGATTCACTTTATTGCAACATTTACTTTATTATAGTGATCTAGAAGCAAACGCACAATATCCTGAGGTATACCTGTATATGTATAGACATCTATGTGTGTGTATATGTGTGTGTGTGAAGAGAGAGAATATATAAATGTGGTTTTTCTTCTCTCTTTAACTCAACTTGAAGCCAGTTATCATTAATGTTTTTTGCTTAATTCCAAGAGGTTTGAAAAAATTTATGCTTGTATATTTTCTCCTTCACTGAGCATAATTTAACATATTTTAACATGGTATAAGAGCACAAAATAAAATGAGGAAATGCAAGAGGGAAGATGAAAAGAAAAAAAATACAAATTAAGATCATTCATTTTTTTAATGAAATGTAGATGCTATTTTCATCTCCTATGCTAATCTTCTGATCTTCTATCCTGATTTCATGAAAAATGAGACTGATGTAGGATGAGGAATATAAGACAGTTCATTCAAGCTAGTTATGAGTTTTTTGTTTTTGATCACGTGTTTTACAATTAACTTTTGGGGTCGGAAGAGACTCCTCTATCTTTTCCTCATCATAAAAATATTCTTAATCTTCAAGACACAATAGTGATATTTATGACATGATTCAAGAAGGATCAGAATATCCTCAAGAAGATATATCAGATATATATCAGAATGTGTATATATTTATATATCCTCAGATTACTATAAATATGTAATTCAAGAACAGTTTAGTATATTTACTTTATATATATATATATATATATCATCTGAGATTATTATCTATATCTCCTCTGAGATTATTACACATACATACATAAATAAATATGTAATTCAAGAACAATCAGGACAGTATAATGTATTCATGATTTTAAAACAAAACATTACAAGTTGACTTTGGGACTGGAAACAATTAGGCTGGGAAAGTGTATGTGAGGACTCTAATACAGGAAGAAAATTGGAACTGGGGAAAAGCGAGAGAATAAGGTCAAACATGGTAAGAAACATTTGGGCATTGTTATGCTAAAAGCTAAAGGAATCTACATATATTAGAATTCTCCAGAAAAAACAGAACCAATAGAAGATAGATGGTAGATGGAGATTTATTACGAAGGATTGGCTCACACAGTTATGAAGCCCAAGTCCCACAAACTGCCATATGCAAGCTGGAGGTCCAGGAAAGCCAATGTTATACTTCTAGTCCGTTCTAGTCCAGTCCCAAAGGCCTGATAACTAGGAAAGCCAATAATCCTGGACTGAGTCCAAAAGCTCCAGAACCAGGGATGCCAATATGTGAGAGGAGAAGATGGACATCCTCAAGCAAAGACAGTGAATTCACTCTTCCTCTGCCCTTTGTAATATTTAGGCCTTCAACATATCAGATAGTGCCTACTCACCTGTTGAGGATGATCTTCTTTAGTCTAAATATTCAAATATTAATCTCTTCTGTAAACACCCTGACAGACACACCCAGAAGTGGTGTTGTTTTTTTTTTTTTTAAGATTTTATTTATTTATTCGACAGAGATAGAGACAGCCAGTGAGAGAGGGAACACAAGCAGGGGGAGTGGGAGAGGAAGAAGCAGGCTCACAGCAGAGGAGCCCGATGTGGGGCTCGATCCCATTACGCCGGGATCACGCCCTGAGCCGAAGGCAGACGTTTAACTGCTGTGCCACCCAGGTGTCCCTCCAGAAGTGTTTTACAAGGTATCTGGGCATTCCTTAGCTCAATCAAGTTGACACATAAAATTAACCAGACCACTGAATGTTTTTCTAAGTAAAGTAACATGATTGACTTTTTACTTGAACCCTATGGAACTGATAAGGGATAGAAGCAAGAAAGTGTTCACCTTTAGCCCAGAAGGCTATTCTATAACCTACGTAGTTCTGATAAGGATCAAATATGTGCTGGTTGCTACATTCTTAAAGGGTTTCATGACTGCCTGTACATCTCACTGGTAGTTAATATTAAACTGAATGATAGGCAGCAGAGAACTCTTGTGAAAGTAGTTGCAGGAGTAGAAATTTGATGAAAACATTTATGATCTAATACTCCCTGCATGTGCCCTCTCCCTTGAGCACTAAGCATATAACCACCAGCCTCATACAGCAAAAAATATAGCTCTTTCTGCCCATGGCTCCTGTCCCCACGGTACTCAAACAAACTTACAAAGCTGTACCATAAAGAGTCTTCAGAATTCCTTCTTGACTATTGTGCTCAATAACCCCTCAAAAGAGTCAGTTGGATGCAGGTTTGGTTTCTTACATTTCCAGTTTGACAGTCTAAAAAATTTTTCTAAGTAAACAGCTTACTTTCTAATCTCTGGAGTAATAACAGTATCAATAGTTTCAATAATAGTTAGTCCTATAATAAAATTCCTTCCAGAATTTCATCATGATTTTACCAAGTTTTTTTTTTTTTAAGATTTTATTTATTTACTTACGTGAGAGAGAGACAGCCAGCAAGAGAGGGAGCACAGCAGGGGAGAGGGAGAGGAAGAAGCAGGCTCCCAGCCGAGGAGACGGATGTGGGACTGGATTCCAGAACGCCAGGATCACGCCCTGAGCCGAAGGCAGACGCTTAACGACTGCGCTACCCAGGCGCCCCGATTTTACCAAGTTTTAATGAGAGTCATGAGTCTGGTGTTTAACCAGCCAATAATATGCATGGGATGGTAGCTAAAGTACCATCAATTGTGATTGACTTTATTAAATTCTTAGATGCAGATATAGAATTAAATGCCATTTCTTCATAAATATTGCATTGGTATGGTATTTTAAGCACAACATTAAGTGCTAGGGAAACAAATAAGAAAAGGGTCCATGCCTACAAAGACATCACAGTCTAATGGCTGAGAAAGTTCAGAGTAAGTAGCATAATAAAACAAGAGAAGGGGATCAATGCGGGGGTTGCAGGGCCAATGAGAGGGATACAAATTCTAGGTTATTCGCTTGGTAAAGGTTCTCTAGAAAAAGCAATTTTTGAAATCAATTTATTCAGCTAGCTAGGATTGATACAGGAAAGAAATAAGAAAAGAAAATTGAGACACTATGATAAGAATGTTTAAAAGGAAAAAATGTGGTATCTTTTGAAAAGAGCAGGTAATTCCACATTTAAGCTATAATGAAAGAGAAACAAAATTATTTCTCTGCCGAGTAGGAAAACAACCTAACTGGATAAGACAAACAATAGAATATACTATTTCCTTCAGATTGTTTTTGCAGGATTTCTTCTCCTTCAGTGCCCACAATTCTTGGTCACGCTGTTTTGAAGAATGAAGAGGTAGACCAGATGAAGAGTGGTGGGCAGCAAAACGAAGTTTATTGAGCAACAATACAAAGCTCCCAAAGAGGGAGGAGCCCAAGAGGGTTGCCACCAAAGTTTCTAAATCTAGGGGTTCTTATGGGCTTGTTGGCCCATAAGATGTTTTAATTTGATTAACCCTTCATGTGCCTGTCACCCAATCAGGTTTTTGTCATCTACCTATCACATGGGAAAAGGTGGAGGGCTCCTTCCAGGGTGGTATAAAATACTTATAAGGGTGGTTTCCTCTTAGGGCAGGGGATGGATGGATATGAAAATAAATGCTGTGTTAGAAGAATGACCAGAAGCTACATAGTCAAGCTAATTATTTTTAAAATTTCATAGGAATAGTCTGCTTTGCTTTAGATCCAAACTATGCAAATGTATTTATAAATTATTATATAAACTTATTATAACAACTTTTAAAAATGATTTTAAAATTGTATGCTCTATAAAAAGTTCTGAATGGCAGATGGTTAGAACATTATTTTTGTTTTTGTTATATATAAGTCATTTGTCTCTTACCATATGTGGTTCAAAACCCTATGAGCTCTAGGAATATAAAATGGTTCATTTAACATGGTTAAAGTTGAAATTTATTAGAACTATTATATTTGTGGCTGTTTTTAAATAAAATCAGTATTAAGAATTTGTCAACAGAATCATGAGAAAATTTGGATTGTCTTTTATTTTGTGAAAAGATGAAAAAGAAATAATGCATAGCAAACATTTTCTAACATATACATAAATAGAAATTTCATCTAACCAGAAGAATTTCCCTTAGGAATTGTGATAATTCTATTTAATGTTTTGGAAACAAATTTTGCATGATGTTCTCTATGCTCTTGGATGCAAAAAATATTTTCCCCACACCCTCACTGTTTTGATGCTTCATCACCAATTCCCAAACTTCTTTTTTTCCTCCACTGTAGTAGTAAAATACCGGTTCTTCAAACTTCTGATTGATACGAGTGGGTCATGGGACACAGTTCTGAATAATAAAGTATAATAACCTTTTGGGGATTTTCATGGTTAAAAAAAAAGTATGGATTGTCTTATTGATGTTCTGTTTTGTTTTTCCTTTTCCCTGCCTTCAACCTGAGTATGATGCAGCAATGTGCACAAAGTAATAAAACTATTTCTAAAAGAAATCATACCATTTCATATCTGAGAGAAATGCATAAGAATTACAGTTGCTTATCATTTTACAAACACTTGGTATTTTCAATATTTTCAAAATTTCTATTTTAATTATTCTAGTGGATATTTGATAGTAACTCACAGTGGTTTTGATTTTTAATTCCCTAATGAGTAATAATTTAGAGCATCTTTTTATCTGCTTAATAGACTTTCACATGTTTTTAATTCTTTTAGCCACTATTTGAGTTGTTTGAATTATTACTGGGTTCTGAATGTTATTTATATATTTTACTATGAACATGCTTGTGCATTTCTTTTGAAGAAATACCTAGATTTGGAATTTCTGTGTCACAGAGTAAATATATGTATTTAGATTTATAAGACACTAACTGGTTTCCAAAGTGCTATTGAAGATAATTCTTTATGGGTTTGTTATATTTCTATATTTCTTTCCAGCAAAGACACTGACAGTCTTTGTTCCAGACCATTTTTCCATTTTTTCTGTGTATACACACACATACACACACACCTGCACACATTTATATAAAAAGAGAAAGACAGAGAACAGACTTAGAGTTCACTCTCCCTCCAGATTCATTAAGTATCCAAAGTGAAAATATGTCTTCCTAAAAGGCAGAGGTCAGGTTTAGTGCATATTATAAAATAATTAAATTCCTGAAGTTTGTGATTTCTCAATTATGATGTGACCCACTGGACCCATCTATTGGGATCACTCTGCATTGCTTTTATGGGACTTGGAGGGCAGAGGAAAAATGCAGACATGAAGCTTTTTTGCTTACTGTGCCATGAGTAATAGAGTCATTTATATATGATCCAGAAATCTTGCATTTTCTGCTAGCATGCAGGAAATAGTAAAAGATTAAAATGTTAGTTTGCAAGTTACAATAAATCTCAGACAATTCATAGTTATTGATGTGACAATACAATTTTATACTCTCATGAACAATGTATAAAGCTATTGAATATTCCATATTCCTCCACAAACTTGATATTGTTTAATGTATTTTTAAAATATTTATGCTTAATAAAGAACTTAAAGCTACCTTTTTTTTTTCCATTAATACTTTTTTTTTTTTTTTTTTTTTTTTGCTTTTTTGGGCTTCATTGTTTCTGATAAGAAGACCAATCACTTTATTACTCTCTTTTATGTAGCATTTCTATCAGATGCCTTTGTGACTTATTTCTGTATTGTTTCCAAAAACTAAATTATTATGTGCCATTCAATTTTATATGTGATTTTCCTGCTAAGAGTTTAAAATTTTTATAAGTTTATCAAACTGGGAAATTTTTAAACATTTTCTTAAATGTGTTTTTAGCCTACCTGAGGTCAACACAAATTGAATATATACTTGACTGCTTTATATTGATTCACAATTCACTGAAATAATGTTCATTTTTTTCTTTTGTCAGCATTTTTCTCTTTGAGTTTCTGCATAGTTATTTTTGATCACCATGTCATTAAGTTAACTAATGTTTTCTTCAACAGGATCTAATCAGTTGTTATTCTCATTCAGTAACTTTTAGATTTCCTATAGTATCATTTTCTGCTTAAGAATTATCTTTGTTTCCTTTTTATATCTTCTATTTCTGTCCACATACTGTTTGTTTTTCTTTAAATATTTGAGCAAGTTGAAAACACTTTTTTTTGAGAGAGAGAGAGTGTGCATGCACATGAGCAGTGAGGGGTGGGGCAGAGGGAGAGGGAGAAAGAGAATCCCACATTGGGCATGGCACCCAATGCAGGGCTTGATCTCATGACCATGAGATGATGACCTGAGCAGAAATCAAGAGTTGGTCGCTTAACCAGCCGAGACACCTGGGCGTCCCTAGGTTGATAATACTTATAGCAGGTATCTCAGTGTATCAGTGCAATCCACCATATCTATCATTTCTGTGTCTATTTGTAATGACTGATTTTTCTCTTGTCACATTTTCCCATTTCTTCATAATGTATTAGTTTGTTTTTTTTTTTAATTGCAGACCAATAGTGTGAATGTTACATTATTTCATGTAACAGAATTTTATTTAATGACTTGTTTGTTTTGTCAGGCATTTTGGTTATTTATAAATCAATTTGATCTTGTTAAGACTTTGTAAGCTTTGTTAAGTATGTGTCTAAATTATTCTAATACTATGTTAACCTCACTACTAAGAAATGCCCTAGCTCGTTACTGAATTCCCAAGTATTCAATGAAGACATTTAGACTCTGTGTAAGCTTTGGGAAATGTTTATCTTACAGTATTCCTGACATTTGCTGTCTGGCCTCAGATAACATTTTACCCTATGCATGAATGCATTAGTATTCAGGCAATAGATTCAAAGATGCCTGCTATGGACAATATTTGTTGCATTCAATATGTTGAAGCCTTATTTCTAGTGTAATGGTATTTGGAGGTGGGACCTTTGGGAGGTAATTAGGTCATGAGGTTAGAGCTCTTGTGAATGAGATTAGTATCCTCATAAGAAGAAACATGAGAGATGATCTTCCTTTCCAACTTATGGGAACATTGCAAGAAGGCATCTGTCTGCAATCAGGAAGATTACCATTATGAGGAACTAAATAGTCTGGCCCCTTGATCTTGGACTCCCTAGTCTCCACTACTGTGAGAAATTAAGGTCTATTGTTCCAGCCACTCAATCTATGGTATTTTTATTAGAGCAGCCCAAACTAATAAAAACAATACTTTCATGCAGATTTCTGGAGCTCTTTTTCTGTGCAGTCCATTTTTTCTATAGTACTCCCATTCCCGTCCACAATTTTCATCCAGAAGACTTCTTGAATTCTAATCTCTGACTCTTCAACTCAACAAGACTTCTGTACATTGCTTGGACTTCCTAAATACATTACTGCTTGGGAAATCACCTCAGAAATCAGACAGGAAAATTGTAGGACTCTCATCATATGTTTCTCTTCTCTCAAAAATCACAGTCTCTGTGGTCCAATGCATGAAAGTTTTGTTTTGTTTTGTTTTATATTTTGCCCAATTTTTTAGTAGCTTATGAAAAAGGGCCACCTCTAGTACTAGTTATTGTAATAGGATGAAAACAAGTCTCTGAAACTTGTATTTAAATTAAAAATCAAAATTATAGTTGTGGAAGGACCAAGATAGCAATATAAAAGGCTCCTGAACTCGCCTTCAACCATATGTATATTGAGTGTACAGCTATACATGAAGCAATTACCACTCAACAAAATCCAGAAAGTAGTTGAACAACCCCCACACACTGGGTAAGTGAGAATACAGTCATGATGAAGTGGGTAGGAAAAGCTGAGGCACTCCCACCATAAACAACACCTCCAGCATAGTGACATACAACTGGCAGAGAAACTCCAACCCCCTGCTTCTCCCTGAGCAACAAAGGGTTTGGATCACACATCTAGTGCCCCGACCTTTAAGACTTCCACGTAAGGGATGTGTCCCCCAATACACCCAGCTCTGAAAACCAATGAGACTTGCATCCATGAGACCCACATGATTACGGCAAACAAACAGCAGTTGCTAACGAGCACAGGAGCATTTGCAGCAGTTATTCCCCAAGGCCTCAGTGTACAGGGAATAGACGGTCTGACCATCTCTCAGTTTTTCTCTGAAAGGAGTCCAGCTACATACTTTAAAAGCTATGGTTTGAGGGCCACTTCTAACTTAGCACATATTTAAGAGACTGGCTATAATTTTCCCAAGAGACTGGGGAAAATGGTAGACATCTCCAGCTTTTCCCCTCTGCTTCACACCAAGATACCAACAACTCCTTGGAAGAGCTTGCGTACATTTATGGTTTTCAGCTTTTATGGCTCCGGCCTGAGAACCCCAGGGAGCCTGGCTCTAATAACCAATGGGGCTTGTATTCATGAATCACACAGGACTGTAGTAAATAAAGAGGCAGTTCTTAATGGGCACAAGAGTACCCAAAGAAATTCCAGGACCAGACAGCTATGCTGGTAAGTTCCACTAAACATTTAAAGAAAAATTAATATTAATTTTTTGCACACTATAATAAAAAAAAAAAGGAAGGGACACTTCCAAACGTATGTTATAAAGTCATCATTACCCTGTTGATACCAAAGCCAGACAAGGACACTATAATAAAAGAGAATTAACGAGGAGGAAGAATACCGCTCGACTTAAAATAAGTCAGCATAAAAGGCTCACCAAATCTGGTACGGAGTCTGGGGGAAGAAGCTGGAATAGGAGGACCATGAGCACTCCATGGCCTACATTTACGAATAGATAACATTCACGTCTCCATAAACTGGAGAATGATCTGAAGACTGGCAGAACAAACTTCACAACTAAATATAGAGAAGAAGCCACAACTGGAGGTTAGGAAAGTCAGAAAGGTGGAGGGAGGCTGCCTGCAGAGGGAGGGAGATATGTGTAAGGAGAGGGCAGAGAAATGAACCCTTACATCAGGGAGCACACACAGGGAAGACTAATCCCCATAATATTTGGCTTTAAAAAACAGCGGGGCTAAATTCTGTGAGTTTTTAAAATCAGTTGGACTTGGAGCCTAGAGCTTTAAAATTCAGCTGACTCAGGACAGGGCAAGACAGGAGGGCAAGTGATAGCTGGGTCACCACCCCTAAAGAGACAGCAGCCTCTGCTAGACTCATCTGTATGCTGCCCACAAGACACTTATTTCAGACCTAAAGACACCTACAGATTGAAAGTGTGGAGGTGGAGAAACATCTATCATACAAATGGATGTCAAAAGAAAGCCAGAGTAGCAATACTTGACATTGGACAAAATAAACATTAAAACAAAGACTGTAACAAGAGACAAAGAAGGACAATATATAATAATAAAAGGGACAATCCAGTAAGAATATGTAACAATTATAAATATTTAGGAGAACCCAAATACATAAAATAGTTCATACAAATAGAAGGGAACTAATCAATAATAATACAATAATAGTAAGGGACTTTAACACCCCTGTTACATCCATGGACAGATCATCTAAACAGAAAATCAACAGGAAAAGTAACTTCGAATGACACACTGGAAAAGACGGATTTAACAGATGTATTCAGAACATTCCATCCTAAAGCAGCACATGTAACATCCTCCAGAAGAGATCACGTATTAGCCCACTGGACAAGACTCAACAAATTCAAAAAGAGTGATATCATACCGTGCATCTTTTCTGACCATAATACTACGAAACTAGAAATTAACCACAAGAGGGGCGCCTGGGTGGCACAGCGGTTAAGCGCCTGCCTTCGGCTCAGGGCGTGATCCTGGCGTTGTGGGATCGAGCCCCACATCAGGCTCCTCTGCTGGGAGCTTGCTTCTTCCTCTCCCACTCCCCCTGCTTGTGTTCCCTCTCTCGCTGGCTGTCTCTATCTCTGTCAAATAAATAAATAAAAATCTTTAAAAAAAAAAAAAAGAAATTAACCACAAGAAAAAATATCTGGAAAGGCCACAAATAGATGGAGGTTAAATAAATGCTACTAAACAATTAATGGGTCAACCATGAAATAAAGGAAGAAATTAAAAAGTCCATGGAAACAAATGAAAATGAAAATGAAGATGCAATGGCCCAAACCTCTGGGATGCAGCAAAAGCGGTCGTAAGAGGGAAGTTTATAGCAATATAGGCCTACCTCAAGAAGCAAGAAAAACCTCGACCAACCAACCTTACCTGACTCCTAAAAGATCTAGAAAAAGAACAATAAATGAAGCCTAAAGCCAGCAGAATAAAGGAAATAATAAAGATTAAAGCATAAATAAATCATATAGAAGCTAAACAAACAATAGAACAGATCAATGAAACCCGGAGCTGGTTCACTGAAAAAAAAAAAAAACAATAAAATTGATAAACCTCCAGTCAGAATTATCAAAAAAAGAAAAACCCAAACAAAACCACAAATGACAGAGGATAAATAACCACCGACACCACAGAAATACAAAAATTATTAGAGAATATTATGTAAAACTATATGTCAACAAATTGGACAACCTAGAAGAAATGGATAAATTCCTAGAAACATATAAACCACCAAAATTGATCAGGACGAAATAGAAAATTTGAACAGATTGATAACCAGCAAATAAATTGAATCAGTAATCAAAAAGCAAAAGTCCCAACAAACAAAAGTCCAAGACCAGATGGCTTCACAGGCAAATTCTACCAAACGTTTAAAGAAGACTTAATATCCATTCTTCTCAAACTATTTAAAAAAACAGAAAAGGAAGGAAAACCCAAATTCATTCTATGAGGCATTATCCTGATGCCAAACCAGACAAAGACACCACTAAAAAAGAGACCGTAGGTCAATATTCCTGAAGAACATTGATGTGAAAATCCTCGATAAAATACTAAACCAAATCCAAAAATACACTTAAAAAATCACATCCACTATGACCAAGTGGGATTTATTCCTGGGTTGCAAGCGTGGTTTAATATTCACAAATCAATAAATGTGACACATCACACCAATAAGAAAAAAGATAAGAAACATGATTATTTAAGGAGATGCTGAAAAAGCATTTGACAGTGCAACATCCACTCAAGATAAAAACCCTCAACAAAGTAGGTTTAGAGAGAACATATCTCAATAAAGGCCATATATGAAAAACTTACAAGTAACATCATCCTCAGTGGGAGAAAAAACTGAGAGCTTCCCCCCAAGGTCAGGAAAAAGACAAGGATGGCCACTCACCACTTTTATTCAACATAGTACTGGAAGTCCTAGTCACAGAAATCAGACAATAAAAGGAAACTAAAGGCATCCAAATTGGTAGGAAAGAAGTAACACTTTCAGTATTTGCAGATGACATAATATTATATACAGAAAACCTGAAAGACTTCACCAAAAAACTACTAGAACTGATAAACAAGTTCAGTAAAGTCTCAGGATACAAAATCAATGTACAGAATTCTGTTGCATTTCTATATACCAATAAAAAAGCAGAAAAAGAAATTAAGAAACCAATCCCATTTACAATTTTACCAAAAATAATAGGATACCCAGGAATAAATCTAACCAAAGAGGTGAAAGACCTGTCCTCTAAAATCATAAAACACTGATGAAAGAAATGGAAGATAACACAGAAATGGGAAGAAACTCTATGTTAAAGGATTGAAAGGATATTGTTAAAATGTCTACACTACCCAAAGAAATCTATACATTTAATGCAATCCCTATCAAAATACCAACAGAATTTTTCACAGAACCAGAACAAACAATTCTAAAACTTGTATGGAACCAGAGAAGACCCTGAATAGCCAAAGCAATCTTGAAAAAGAAAAGCAAAGCTGAAGAACAATTCCAGACTTCAAGTTATAGTACAAAGCTGTAGTACTCTAAAGAGTATGGTACTGGCACAAAAATAGACACATAGGTCAGTAGAACAGAATATAAAACTCATAAATAAATCCACAATTATATGGTCAATTAATCGTCCACAAAGCAGGAAAGATTATCCAATGGGAAAGGGACAGTCTCTTCAACAAATGGTACTGAGAAAACCGAACTGCAACATGCAAAAGAAAAAAAAATAGGACCACTTTCTTACACCATACACAAAAATAAATTCAAAGAGACCTAAATGTGAGATCTGAAACCATAAAGATCCTAGAAGAGGACACAGGTAGTAACCTCTCATTGCTCATAGCAACTTTTTTCTAGATATGTTTCCTGAGGTAAGGGAAACAAAACCAAAAATAAACTATTGGGACAATATCAAAAGAAAAAAAACTTCTGCACAGCAAAGGAAAATCAACAAAACTAAAAGGCAACCTATGGAATGGGAGAAGATATTTGCAAATGACACATCCAATAAAGTGTTAGTCTCCAAATTATATAAAGAACTTATACAGCTCAACACCCAAAAACCAAATAATCTAATTAAAATATGGACAAAAGATAGGAACAGACATTTCTCCAAAGACAACAGATGGCCAAAGACATATGAAAACATGCTCATCATCACTTATCATCAGAGAAATGCAAATCAAAACTACAACGAGATATTATCTCACACCTGTCAGAATGGCTAAAATCAACAACTCAAGAAATAACAGGTGCTGATGAGGCTGTGGAGATAAAAGGAGAAAAAGAAACCTTGCACTGTTGGTGGGAAGGCAAACTAGTGCAGCTACTGTAGAAAAAAGTATGGAGGTTCCTCAAAGAGTTAAAAGTAGAGCTACCCTATGTTCTAACAATCACACTACTGGGTATTTACCCAAAGAACACAAAAACACTAATTCAAAGAGATACATGCACTCCTATGTTTATAGCAACATTATTTACAGTAGCCTAGATATGGTAGCAACCCAAGTATCTGTCAAATGATGAATGGATAAAGATGGGGTACGTATTTATACAATGGAATATTTTTCAACCAAAGAGACCAAAATCTTGCCATTTACAATGATATGGATGGAGCTACAGCATAATTCTAAACAAAATAAGTCATCAGAAAAAGACATATGATTTCGCTCATAAGTGGAAGAAACAAAACAAAAAAACAAAGGCGAAAAGAGAGAGAAACCAAGAAAAAGATTCTTAATTATAGAGAATAAATGGATGGTTACCAGAGAAATGGGGGTGGGGTAATGGGTTAAACAGGTGATGGATTAAGGAGTACATTTTTGTGATGAGCACTGCGTGACGTGTGGAATTGTTGAATCACTATATTGTACACCTGAAACTAACATAACACTATGTTAACTAACTAGAATTAAAATAAAACAAGCAAAAGAAAAGGAAAAAAGTAAAAGAGAAAAAAGAAAAGGAGAGGAAAAGAAGAGGAAAAGAAGAGAGAGGACAACAAAAGAAGAGAAGAGAGAAAAGAAAAGAAAAAAGAAAACAAGAAAAATACGTATGGGGGGGGGAAGGAAGGGAGGGAGGGTGGGGGGCAGGCAGGCCTCATAGAAAGAGAGTAGAAAAGTGGTTGCCAGGGGCTGGGAGACAAGAAAAATAGGGAGATATTGCTAAAAAGGTACAAACTTTAAGCTGTAAGATGAAGAGGGGCTGAGTACTTAATGTATAACCTGGCAACTATACTTGGTAACACTGTATCATGTAACTGAAATTTGCTTAAGAGTAGAACTTAAATGTTCACACACAAAGTCTGGTGATTAATGTATTAACTCGTTTGGGGGAATCCTTTCATAATGAGTATGTGTACCAAATCATCACATTGTACACTGTAACTGTCTTATAATTTTGTCAGTTATAACACAATAAAGTTGAAAAAAATAAAGATCACAAAACAACAGCAATTACATATGCACACAAACTATGATCTAGACAGTTTAAAATATTAACTTATCCTCCACAGCAAGACAAAAGTATAAATAACTCTAAAATCCTGAATCCTAAATTCACTTTTTTACATAATTAATGAGTTAATTTAAAAAAGATGTCTTTATGATACTATTTAATGTTTCTGTGGGTATTTTTGGATGTATAAATTATATTGTCTACTTATTTCCTACCTCCTAAAATATAAATTAAAAATCAAACTCTTAAATAAACTTTTAATTATATTTGTCAAGGGATTGTTCCCAGAGTATGTTTTAAATATTTTAAAAAATAGAAGAAAAAAATACACAACTCTCAATTGTCACCATTAATAAAATTAAATGATGTGCCTGCTTAATTTATTGACTATGTCAAAAATGATTATGATGAAGGGAATGAAGAGAAAGAAAATACTATGCAAAATAAGGGCATAACATGAAGATTTCTGAAGAGCTAAATCTGTTTAATATTCATGTAACATAAAAAGTAAGGCTGAGTGATAGGAAATAAGAGTATAAAGACAGCCAGTAACAACATCATGAAATTGTGTCTAGTTATAATATTGTCAAATAAATCTATGATACATCACAGAAAATAAAATTTGTTTTTATTTTCAACATTTTTAAATATTGTTTTTAAAATATCTCACTACCAGCTCATAACCTCCATAAAAACATGGACTCTATCTTAAGCATTTTTGTATTTCTTGTGCCCGGCATGAGTCCCAGAATGTAGTTTAATAGTCACTGAATGAAAAAATAAATTAACAAATGCATAGATAAATGAATGTATTATATGGTTACTAGAATATTGAAATAGGATTCATGTGGCTGTTATCAATAACCATGAGAAATACTCAGAGAAAATAATCTAGATGAAATACAAATTGCCTTTCTTTGGGAATTTTACCCTACCCACTCCGACACACACCCCTCACCCCCACCCCCCAGCCACCAATCAGAAAATAATTGTTTAGGCTCTACTTTGGGAATGAAATGGAACCCTGAAATTATTCTAGTTACATAATTCTGACTTCCGCACTATTGTTCCAGTGGAAAAAGAAAATTCAAAATCAAATGTTAATTAGTTCAGAGTATATTACTTAAATCCTTCAAGTCATTAAGTTGTTTCGACACAGTAATAGGGAACCCAATCACCTGAATTAGATCTGATTAGAACCTCAAACCTTCCACATGTGAAAGGCAATTTGAGTGACTGACAGTTGTTACAGTTGTGAGACTGAGAAAAGTAGGGACACAGTAGAATCCTCTCAAACATATGAACCTACTCAGAGAAGAGAAAGTATATTTTCTTTTTGCCTATTGGTATTTTTCCGTTGAAATTTGAGGTTTTTTTTATAACCAGTCCAAGAAGTTCTCATTCACATTACCACTAAATTTTCCATGGACCGGAAAGGGGTCACTTGAGAATGTTACACAACCAGACCAAAAAATTACTCAAGCTGCATAGATGTTCCCTTGTACAGAGTAAAGAGGAAAGTTGAAAGAAGTGAATGTGTGCAAATATGCTCCCTGCAGGACAAAATAATAATAATAATAATAATGAGCATATTCTTTCCCCATCAATACATCTCCTTGAAAAGCCATAGAGATGTACTTGCAAGAAATCCAGGTTTTCTAGAAAACATTAACAACAACAAAAAACAATTTATCGTGCAATCTAAGGCTAGCTTCCTTATTTAAAAATGGCACTTGACTTTCTTATTGACTGCTTTCTTGGTTTTTAAAAAATTACACTGTAAAAACACAGGAACTTAGAAATATGATGCCTGTAATAGCTTTTTGCCTTTATGGAGATTTATTTTTTTTTTAAGATTTTATTTATTTATTTGACAGAGATAGAGACAGCCAGTGAGAGAGGGAACACAAGCAGGGGGAGTGGGAGAGGAAGAAGCAGGCTCATAGCGGAAGAGCCTGATGTGGGACTCGATCCCATAACGCCGGGATCACGCCCTGAGCCGAAGGCAGACGCTTAACCGCTGTGCCACCCAGGCGCCCCAATGGAGATTTATGAGAACGAAGACACCCAGCATAGTTTGGAATCACTTTCAGAATTCCTGTGACAGAAGAGGCACCTCAGTGAGGTTTTCTTCTCCCAAAAGTATTCATAATGAATTTGTTGTGACCATCAGTTAAACCAGTTTCTTCATAAAGCAGTCTGCACATGCAAGTATACTTAGAGGTAAGAACTTATTTTTCCAAAGACCCTATCACCAAATAGAATATAAATAAAAATGAAATCGAATGATGCCCCAACCATACATTGTATATCACACTCAGCCCACAACTGCACGGATTTTTGCATTTCTTTCATAAGGCAATTCTCATAGCGAACCAGTTTTCTAGATACCTTGGTCTTGGCAGCTTTAATATAAACGTCACTTTCAGTGCATTCTTACACTAAATCTTGACATCATGGATGCCATTAGAAACTAGGAACAAAATATTTCTGCATCCTGAGAGTCATAAACCTGAAAGGATATTTCAGGTAGGTAATTCATTTTTACCTTTCTCTTAAGTACTGTATTTTGCCCATAATTAACCCTGAAAGACTCGGGGCGCAGTGGCATAAACACTAGTTCAGAGGCGCTTTGGTGGCTCAGACATCAGATTATATAACAGTCCAAAGAAAAGTAAAGAAACAGAATCAAAACTCCTGGGAATCGGAGGGCTATAAGGGCATCTATCAAAGTCCTTTCCTTTTTCTGTTTTCTTTCTTTCCTGGATTTCAAAGCTACAGGTACTTTTATATCACAAATAACTTACACTACTTTTATACCTTTCTTGGTGTTTCAGGCAAGTTTCAGTCAGTTCACAGCATTTTTTTTTTCTTCACTGGATTTTATCATTAAATTAAGATTCCCTAAAATACCTCAAAATTTTAATGGAATTCCTTTACCTCATCATTCTTCAGATGAGACAAAACAACGGATTACTTGAATCTATTCATGGCTTCCTGTTTTTGACAAACGCTAAACATCAGTCAAATCTATTCAGAAACACTACTTAAAATCAAAATTTAGAAAAACAGTTATCGTTGGTTGACTGGGGCAGTGAAAAGCCACATCAGGTATTAATTACCTTGTCATACTAAAACCATGCAGTGCTTCTTCTGCCAAATGTATTTATTAACTTAGTCATTAAGAAAAGTATTTATAATTATTTGTTTAGAATTGATTTTAAATTGTTTCTGAATCAGGAGTATTCCCCACAGTTACTTTTCCTAGATTTTTCTGGGACAAGGACATCACATGACTATTTTTAAACTTCAAAAAAAAATAATAATAATCCTTTAGAATGTCTTTCCTGAACACAAAATTTTCTTTCATCATTTGAGCCTTGCATTCACTCTTACTGCTTTTTCTTGAAAATGTGTGTGATGGCTCTTCATTATCCACAGATTAAAAATCAACCACATACCATGGCATAGGAAGCTTTTCACAATTTGATACCTTCTCAATCACCAAATTCATATCCTGTGTGTCTTTCAAACCATATTCAGAATTTTCCAATAAGAAAATGTCACACTTTTGTGTCTGTGTGTACATGCCATTAACTGCATGTGATCCTTTCTTTTCTCTTAACTATTAAAATACTGTCAGTTGTGCCATCCTACCCACCTATAGTAGTATGCTAGAGCTACCATAACGAAATACTACAGAGTGGTGGCTTAAACGGCAGAAATTTATTTTCTCATAGCTCTTAGAGGTTAAAAATTCAAGACTAAGGTGTTATTATGTTTGGTTTCTCTTGAAGACTCTCTATGGCTTGCAGATGGTTACCTTCTCAACTCTCCTCAGGAGGCCTGTTTTTCTTTTCTTTTCTTTTTTCTTTTCTTTTAAGATTTTATTTATTTATTTGACAGAGATAGAGACAGCCAGCGAGCGAGGGAACACAAGCAGGGGGAGTGGGAGAGGAAGAAGCAGGCTCATGGGAGAGGAAGAAGCAGGCTCATAGCAGAGGAGCCTGATGTGGGGCTGGATCCCAGAACACCAGGATCACGCCCTGAGCCGAAGGCAGACGCTTAACAGCTGTGCCACCCAGGCGCCCCGAGGCCTGTTTTTCTGATATCTTTTTTGAGTGTCCAAATTTCCTCTCCTTAGAAAGACAGCAATTAGATTGGATCAAGGTCATACATATATATGACTTCATTTAAACATAATTGTCCTATGTCCAAATAGATTATATTTTGAGATGCTAGGGATTAGGACTTCAACATGTGAATCTGGGGAGAGGGAACACAATTCAACCCACAACACAACCCTTCTGTAATTATGCCTTTCTTTTTTCGAGTTAGGAAATGAGCTTTTCCATAAAACTACCATGATCCAAAGAGATTTGTCACCAAACAAAACAAAACAAAAAAGCATTCTTTCTGGTTTAATAATTGCAGGAATAGATAATTTTTTTCTAATGGCATCTTATTAGAGCTGAAAAATCATATAGAGTAAAACCCATTGGTATATCTTAATAATAATCCAGTAAAAATTGGATCAAATGTATCTAAAAAAGTAATTTGGCTTCCTGAATTATTTTGTTACTTTGTTACTGAACTTCCTGAAATGAAGCAAATATTTTGTTATATACTAGATAAAATGAAGAGATGTGACAATCTATAAGAACACAACATGGGTCATTCTGAGCAGATTGCAAAGCACGCTTCTTGAGAACATTTAGAATATAAAATACATTCCTTAGAAGTCTGAGAAAAAAAATTAAATCTGTGGTCTTTAGAAAGATTCTGACAATGATCTCAGTGGTTTGGGGTCATAGCTTCAATCTTTCTTTATATCCTTAATCATTCTTAATATTCTTTATATTTCCATTATGCTGTATTTGCTGTATTAACAAATTTGTTGTAGGACCATATTATGAATCTTAAGTAAATAAATGATTAACTTAATATTTCAGTCTATGGTTATTTTATTCATATTGTTATATGTGCATTATTTTCTTTCCAAGAGTCACTGACACTAATATCTACTTATGACTATAATTTTTCACCAGCTTTGTTAGAATGTCTATGATTGTGACAAATTGGCAAATCTGTTTAACCAATACTAACTATATACCCTAGGGGAATATGAATCTTCTCAGTTAACGGAATAACAACATAAAGAAAACAAAAAAAAAATTCCTTAATTATGAATATGCTAATTTTTGTTACTGCTATAGCCAGAGATCTTTGGGTTACTAAGCTCCATATTGGAGATTCTTTTATAACAGGAAAAAATACAACTCTGCTAATAAAAGAAGTGTTTCTTCTTCAAAGATTAACTGAAGATATTCTCAAGAGCGTGGAAAAGGAAACTACAGAGGATTTTACCAGAAGTGTGCTTATTAACTAAGTTAACTAATGGCCCCAGATTTCCCACTGGTGAGTACACTGATCTAGAATTCAACAGCCACCTGTACATCTTCTCATAGTCCAATACTAAGTTCATGAGATGGGGAACGTCTGGGTGACTCAGTCGGTTAAGCACCCGCCTTCGGCTCAGGCAATGTTCTTAGAGTTCTGGGATGGGCCAGCATCACTGGGCTCCCTGCTCAATGGGGAGTTTGCTTCTCCCTCTCCCTTTGCCCCCCACCTCACCACCCCGCTTGAGTTCTCTCACTCTGCTCTCTCTCTCTCAAATAAATAAATAAAATCTTTAAAAACAAACAAAACAAAATAAAAACTAAATTCATGAGATGGAATGAAGATGGACATCTGGGTAATTGAGTTGAAGTTCCAGTCCTTCTGAGAAGACAAGTAAAGTCCTCAACTAGCAAGGCTTTCCTTAAACATTGTATAGTAGTTAAAAGGGTACAGAATCATTCAAATGCTATCAAAAATTACAATTAACTTTCTTTTTGTTTTTGTTTTAAGTTGTTGAAGGCCAGTTATATGAAAGGGAAAAAGAGGAAAACTCAGCAGTTCCTGGGCTACACATATAAAGCAGCATCCCCTACTCTCAATTCAGTCACCACTTTATTCTCTAATTCCCTTCTTGCTCAAAAATTATCTTATTTTCCTCTGATTACTTCTTAGATCTCTTTAAGTCAGTCTAGCTCTTCCCCTTATCGTAGGTACAAATACTGCTCTTACATATCCATTCCCAAGTGTGTTTTCTTATACATTCCTGAAGACATTACTAGTTAGTCATCACTACACTGATTTAAGCTTATCACTTGTTCCATTTATCAGACTGATATTGCTTATATCCCAGGTCCTACATAGAATGTTTCTTAAATTACAGTGGCAACCGTTCACTACTGTTGTAACCATAATCAATTCAAAGTAACCATACAACATTGTTTGTGTTCTTTATTCAAAATATTTCATATTCATTTCAAAATGCAATATGTGTATTGTCTTGTTAAATATTAGTTATCTTACTGAGTGATATCTGTCATTTCAACTGATATAGAACTCTGTTTTCTATACCCACAGATTTTTACAGGGCCATGATTATCAGAAATTTCTCTCTTATTCAATATCTTTAATATCTTCATTTTTATCAACTTTGCAACTCAAATTTCTCCTTGTGAATAATATTCCTTATGCTCATCACCAATAATCAGTTTATGGTATTACTATCTCTTTTATTCTCTACTCTCTTCAGTTTTTAAAAAAATATTTTATTTATTTATTTGAGAGCCTGGATGAGCATGAGCTGGGGGGAGGGGCTAAGGGAGAGGGAAAGCAGACTCCCCACTGAGCAGGGATCCTGATGCAGGGCTTGATCCCAAGAGCTTGAGATCATGCCACAGCTGAAGGCAGATACTTAACCGACTGAGCCACCCAGGTTCCCCTCTCCTCAGTTTTACTACCTATTCAACAAAGATATTTGGTGGGATGGGTTGAGGTGATGTACACAGACACTGTGGTAAATATAAAAGTTACATTTCTACTGATATGTCATTATTAACCTATTCTCTGTTCGTTTTCTAGAACAGTGGGAATTTTTATTTTCAACAACATAAATATATTTTTTGGAAAGGTATATGAAGATGTTCTTTCCTTCAGTTGTCTCCAAATTATCTGATGCAATAGTCACCCAGCATCAATATGAAGAAAGGAGATCATGATTTTGAATAATTATTTTTGATTAAAATTAATACCATATGAATCTGACTTACACACTGGAATTCAGTGTAATTTTTGGTTTTTCTTTATTTGAAATTGAGGCAAATAACTCAATTTATACGACAGTAAGGTACAATCTGCACAGTGAGGTAATTGAATAAAAACATTGAAATCTGCTAAGAATTAAAAGTGTATTTAAACTTTTATAGTGCGGAAATTTCCACCGATGGGAAAGAAATGAGTGTAACATTTGGAAATAAGGCTAAAATTATGTATTTATAATTACTTGTGCCTTAATGCAGTTTTTTAAACAAATATATTGCCAATACACAGACTTTCAGTGATTTTTAAACTTCAAAATAATTTAAAATAGTAATTTTTATTCTTGTATCTTACCAGCTACAAGTCCTATACGTGTGTTCATTTCTACCAACAACATATTACAGCAAACAAAGGTCATGTCAGGTTAACAATGAATAACAAAATACCAGTTAATTCCCACCACTGAAAATGTCAACCATGGAATAATTAGTGAACCGCAAAAATACTACATTTTTTAAAAAATGAGATACATAGAAAATCTTTCACATTTCTTGTTTTTTTTTTTTTTTTTTTTTTGTCAGCAATGAATCATACTTGGTAACCATTTTCAGAGTGTTTTTGTAAGAAAAGCTTTGGAAAAAAGACAGCTATATTTGAAAAAAATCTGTATTTTTCACTTTCTAAAAAAAAGACATTATTCAAAATGTACATTTTTAGATTGAACATAGAGTGGAAAATAGGGCTAATTAATCTCTTAGTAAATGAATCTTATATTGAAAATGTCAAATATAGACACTCTGACGGAAGTAGTTTCAAAATCACTTAAGAGATTTTACGTTTATAAATACTTTTAAATTGATATTCTTGTTTGATCATTATAATAATTGTTAGGAATAACTGAACAATTAATTGCTCAACTCCATAGTCAAGCTTAAAGTAGAAGAAAAACAATCTGTGTCAATCCTGTATTCACAGAAATGTGGTTTTGTTGTTGTTGTTTCAGATTATTGAAGCCAAGAAATTCTCTAAATGAAAATTAACATAGAATTACCAATTTACAGCTAAAAAACGAAAAGTTCTAGAGCAAGGAGTGACGTAGGCGGAATCCTTCAGCCTACACCTTCCTCCTGAATACTTCAAGGATTATTTCAAGCCTATGCACAGACAGGAATGAAATGCAAACAATCAATATGTCAGATACAGCTAAATTATGTATGCTTTAGAAGAAAAAAGATTTTGAGTTCTGTTTTCCAAAGGGCAGGAAAGGATTAAAGAAAAAAAGACCTTCAAATAGTTCCTGGAATGATTTACATTTTAATAGAACAATGATATGAAAAGATATACAAAATTGTTTTTTATCATTTAAATTTTATAATTATAGGTGCATTTTAGGTGAACCGATAAAGAAATAGGTCAAATTCTAGCATTCTTTTTTATTCTTTTAGATATTCCTTAAAGAGTGATTTATCAGGGTGATACGTACATACGTGTATCTTAAAATATTCCACTGATTATTTGTTAGGTGCATTCTGATTCGCCTATGATGCTGGGTTAGAGGACATCGTCAATCCTTATATCTATAATGCAGGTGCTTATCTTCCGTTCTTTGTCCCACTACTGCTGAGCTATTGCCACAATAACCATTTTAACTGTGTCTGAAACATCTGTCATGATGTCATTATTTTTTACTCCAGCTTCCCTATTTTCTTTATTTTTGTATTAAGTTCTCAAAAATGGCTTGGGTAGAGAAAACATTTCTTGAAATGAAGGCACCACAATTTTATATCTCTTTAAATCATAATATTGTTATTTTTTTTCTTTACAGTTCTTTCAGCAGTTACCAGCATTGGTACTCTGACCATTTTAATAAAAATACAAATTTTTTCTGCTCTGGAATTGTTTTGTTGCCACATTTGTTAGGCATGGAAAATGCTCTAGGTTCCAGTGCTCTGGCCTAATATCTTCCAGGATAATATTTAAAATAGCACTTCTGGAGGACTAAATGCTTATCTTCTCCTTTATAAAAGCAACAAACGATTTATCCATCTTCCTGCTGTCTACTATAATTATCTACAAATCCACTTGCATGCATAAAATATGACACTCCTGGATTAAAATGAACTTGGTACTTGTTGTTGTATTTCAAATAAAAAACATATTTGACTGATAATTCAACAAGAATTATGGTACACTGAACAGCCTTTCTAATGTAAACAATTCCGAGAGTGGAATAACATTTCAAAAAGGTAGTATCATGAACGTAAAGATAAGCTGCCAAGAAAGAAGAGAATGAATATTCCAAAAACTAGGTGACTCTAGAAACCAGGAAAGGTTGCCAAATCATGTAAATTTGAGCTTCGTTAACCACATCAGGGCATAAAGAAAAAGCACGGGAAGAGAGGAGGCTTCAGAGATACTAATGCTTTATATCTGAAACTGAGTATTACTTAAACAAGATTTCAAAATTTTTTCTTCTTTATACCATACCTATTCCTTTAAAAGTTCCTTAGGATATATATTTCACAATTCAGGGCAAAATACTTAAAACACAGTATCAATTATAAGGGACCCAAGGTAGTCTTCTTGTCAGTACGCTGTACAACTTTAATATGCAAACCAATGCTATGTATCCTACATCTATAAAATTTTTATTATCATGCCAAAATAATTACATCTATGATTAAACTAAAAGTCCATGTTAAACCACGCTTCTTACATCTGATATGGAGCAATTGTATATAATATATATCCTTTACATCTCTAATTATGCTTCTTTTGGTCATTTTTATTTCTGATTTCTTTTATCAGTCCTGTTTTATGTATTAATCTCAGATCTCCTGCTAAGTAGGCAAACACAATTCTTAATTTATGCCTTTGCCATCAAATCAAAACAACATCATCGTTATCATTATCATCATCATATATACTTTAGCTGCTATAGTTTTCTTTCTTAAATGATACTTTTGCTATAATTTAAAAGAATAAAGAATTATTAGGTGTAAACTTCACTTTAAAACTGGGCCAAAGGTGGTTCTTGGGATCAAGATGGCGGGGTAGAAGGATCCAAAGCTCACCTTCTTCCATGGATACACGGAGGCTGCAACAACATATGGAGCAACTCTCTCTAAGAATAAGCCGAAGACCATCAGAATATCTCTTCCACAGTTAAATTAAAAGCCACATCAAGAAAAATAAGAGGGACAGAGATGCAGTCTGGTCAGGACCCAAACCCCTGGCATAGGGACTGACAAGCAGGAGGCATATTGCACCTGTAGAAGTTCTCCCTGAGGAGCGAGGGGTTCAAACCACACATTGGGCACCCCCTGCCCTTGGGATCTGTACCAGAAAGGTGGGCGTCCCTATGTCTGGCTTTGAAAATCAGTAGGGCTCTACTCTGGAAGGTTTGAAATGCATCAGGGCTTAACTTTGGGAGTGCAGGAGGGCTACAGGAAACTGAGACTGTTCTCAAAGGGCCTGCGCACAAACTCACTCGTTCTAAGACCCAGCACAGAGGCAGCACTTTGAAAAATGCCTGGGCCATACATAAAAGAGATTTATTGACTAATTTTTCATTGTGTGCTGGAAGGGTAGGGATCGAAAGAAACTTTCCCAGAGAATGTATGCAATGGTAGGCAGAATTTTTCTTACCATGCTCTGTCTCACTGGCCTAATGCTGGCAGGAACCGTTCGGACACTCTCCATTTACTTCCCTAGCAAAACCTACTCTATCCTGTGTTTCCTGTGGATCCACCTCCCCCAACCCGCCCACCCCAAGGGTGCCCTTCCAAAGTAGCTCCTGCCTCTTCACACCCAGTGAGGAGAACTGACAAGGACAGAATATCCCCTCCAAAGCAGCTCTCGTCACAATGGCAGATGCCCTTGGTCCTGACGGTACTCCTGGCAAAGTAGCTCCTACCCTAGACATCAGGCAGGCTGCTTAGAAAGCTGGTGGTCCTCCAGAGCAGCTCCTGCCCTGGTTGTGGGAGATTTAGGCCCACCCACCCAGGGAACTGCCAGCAGCTGAAGCTGGGTCGCTCCCACCACTTTTTTCAAACACTGTACTGGCAATCCTAGCCACAACAATCAGATAAGAATAAGAAATGAAAGAACAAAATTGATAAGAAGTAAAACTGTCACTGTTTTCAGATGGCATATTTTATATACAAAATCCTAAAGAGTCTACCAAAAACATGATTAGAACTAATAAATTCAGTAAAGTTTCAGGATACAAAATTAACACAGAAAATCTGTTGCATTTCTATACACTAATAATGAACCATCAGAAAGAGCAATTAAGAAAAAAATCCTATTTACAATTGTATCAGTAAGAATAAAATACCTAGGAACACATTTTAGCTGAAGAGGTGATACTCTGAATACTGTACGATATTGATGAAAGAATTTAGAGGTAACAAAATAAATGGAAAGATATACCATGCTTATGGATTAGAAGAATTATAGTTTAAATGTCCACACTACCTGCAAAAAAAATCTACAGATTCAATGTAATATCTATGAAAACACCACTAGCATTTTTCACAGAAATAGAACACATAATCCTAAAATTTGTAGGAACCACAAAAAAAACTCAAATAGCCTAAGCAATCTTGAGAAAGAAGAACAAAGCTAGATATATCATGCTCCCAGATTTCAAACTATACCATAAAGCTATAGCAATCAAAACAATATATTGGCACAGAAACAGACACATGGATCAATGGAACAAAACAGAGAGCACAGAAATAAATCCATGCTTATATGGTCAATTAATCTACGTAAAAGGAGACAAGACTATACAATGAGGAAAAGACATCTCTTTAACAAATAGTGCTGGGAAGATTGGACAGCTACATCCAAAGGAATAGAACTGGACCACTTTCTTCTACCATATGCAAAAATAAACTTAAAATGGATTAAAGACCTAGTATGACACCTAAAACTACAAAACTTCTAGAAGAAAACATAGGCAGTAAATTCTTGGGTGTTGGTCTTAGCAATATATATGCATGGGATCTGTGTTCCCAGGCAAGGGTAACAAAACAAAAATATACAATTAAGACTACACCAAACTAAAAATCTTTTGCACTGTGAAGAAAACCATCAACAAAACAAAAAAGGGCAACCTACTAAATAGGAAAAGATATTTGCAAATGATATATTTGATAAATGGTTAATATGCAAATATATAAAGAACGCATACAACTCAATACGAAAAACCAAATGAACAATCAGATCACAAAATGGGCAGAGGACCTGAACAGACGTTTCTCCAAAGAAGACATACAGATGGCCAAGAGATTCATGAAAAGATCACTAATTATTAGAAAAATGCAAATCAAAACCATATGAGATCTCACCTCACACCTGTCAGATTGGTTAGTATCAAAAAGGCAAGAAATAGCAAGTGTATGTGAGGGTGTGCAGAAAAAGGAATGTTCCCACTCTGTTAGTGGGAATGTCAACTGGTGCAGCCCCTGTGAAAAATAGTATGGAGGTTCCTTAAAAAATTAAAATAGAGCTACCATATGATCCAGCAATTCCACTTCTGTGTATTTATCCAAAGAAAATGAAAACACTAATTTGAAAAGATATGCACCCCTATGTTCATGGCAGCATTATTTACAACAGTAACAATATGGAAACAACCTAAATGTCCATTGATAGATAAATGGGTAAAGATCTTGTGTACACACACACACACACACACACGAATACAATGGAATATTACTCAGGCATCATAAAGAATGAACTCTTGTCATTTGTGACAATATGTTTGGACCTAAAGGGTAATGTGCTAAGTCAAATAAGTTGGAGATAGGCAAATACTGTATATTTTCACTTATATGTTGAATCTAAAAAAATTAACATGCAAAACAAACAAACAAACAAACAGAAACGGGTACTTATAATAAAGAGAACCGGTAGTTGCCAGAGGAGAGTAGAGCATAGGGACTATAGTCAATAATCTTGCAATAACTTTGTATGGTGAAAGACATTAACTAGACTTAAGGGGATCTTAACATATATAAATGTTAAATTACTATATTATATACCTGAAACTAATATGATATTGTTTATCTACTTCAATAAAAAATAAACAAAGATTTAAAAAAAAAAACCTGGCCTGAAAGTATATAAGTCAAGATGTCTAATAGTGCAATTTTACTGTGAATGCATAAAGTCCAAAAATGTCCCTGTCAGTGTCTCTGGAAATAAACATGAAGTTTGTAGCAGTTGTCTTGAAAGTATTTCCCTCAAGAAAATTGTCATTGTTATGGATACACCATACTTGAATTTACCAAAACGCACCCACTACTGAAGTTTTGATTTCAGAATCCTGAAGACACAGTTGCTTCTCCTTGGCAATTCTCACTCTGTAGATAAATGGCTCCGGTTTATTCACTGCAATCCCAGCTGTATCGGCTCTTCTGAGAGCACATTTTTAAATCTGAGTCTGATTTATCCTCTCTCTTCTGCCTCAATTCCAAGGTTTTTGTTTTACGAACAGTAATCCCTCTTTCGTCCCAAGTATACCCAACGTGATCTTGTTCTTTATATTTTATACGAAAGCAAGTTTAACTAGGTTTTTGACTCATCTATAACTCAATAACATTAAATTTTCTGGTGCATGTAGCAAATTTACTTTGTCCATAACATTTTATTAAATTTTTAATTTTCTTATAATTTTTTATAATTTTTATTTTGTTATATTAGTCACCATACAGAACATCCCCAGTTTTTGATTCAATGTTCCATGATTATTTGCATATCATTTTATTAAATTTTATAATTAGAATAAATTTTATTTTGGGGTGAGTGCTTAATTTATGTACTCTGTGTAATATTTGGGAAAAGTAGATATTGATAGAAGCAAAATATTAGTAGGTATGTGGGAGAGAGTGTTGAATAAAACAGTAGCCACATTAGGCTATTGGAGTAGACCAAATCCGAAACTGTTGCCCCAGGTTATTTATTTTAAAAATATAATGAAACTAAAAACTAAAAAATATTTGCAACTTCTGTATTTTCACCTCTCAAAATGTGTCGATATATTTAATGGCCAACAGACTGAATATAATGCTATCTGTTAGATTTCTCAGGAAATCCTGCTCCCATGCAGATGGCTAGATCCTGGGCAGAGATATTTTGATTCATTATTTTGAGGTCAGTAGCTTTCCGTTCTAAGTCCACACCACAAAAACATACAAAAGTGGGTATTAGTAATGTTACAGAGTGGGGAGACTGAGGAGCCTGCGTCTGGCTCCCGGTCTCACAGTCTACGCAGCACACTGAGCTCCACGGAGACGGTGCCAGGCAACGGAGAGCCGAACGTGCGCTGGGCGACTCTGTGCCTCACTGGGGAAAATAATTAAACGTGGGCAACGGAGATGCTAAGAAGCCAAGAGGCAAAATGTCCGCATATGCACCGTTTGTGCAGAAGCACAGGAAGCACCCAGATGCTTCGGAGAACTTCGAGTGTTCTAAGGAGTGCTCCGGAAGCTGGAAGACCGTGTCTGCAGAAAGAAAGGAAAACCTGAAGACGTGGCAAAGGCGGACAAGGCCCATTGTGGAAGAGAAATGGAAACTTACATCCTCCCCTGAAGGGGAAACAAAAAAGCTCAAGGATCCCAATGCACCCAATAGGCCTCCTTCAGTTTTTTCTTGTTTAGTTCTGAGTATCGCCCCCAAACCAAAGGGGAACATCTCGGCCTATCCATTGGCGATGTTGCAAAGAAACCGGGAGAGACGTGGAGGACCCCGTGCCGGTGACAAGCAGCAGCAGGAAAAGAAGGCTGCCAGGCCGAAGGAAAACTAGAAGGTCATTGCCCCCGCCGCGCTGAGGAAAGCCTGATGCGGCATAGGAGGGAGTCGTGTCGGCTGAAAACCGCAAGAGAAAGAGGGAAGAGCAGGAAGACAAGGAAGATGAAGAGGATGAAGACAGAAGATGAAGAAGATGATGTATAGGTTGGTTCTCGCGCAGTTTTTGTTCTCTTGTCTATAAAGCACGTAACCCCCCTGTACACAGCTCACTCCTTTTAAAGAAAAGACACGTAAGCTGTTTAAGATTTGTTTTTAAACCGTACAGCGTCATTTTTGCGTAGTTAACACACTACGGGATGTGTGTTTGGAGAGCCCTGGCCTGCGGGTATTTTCCGTAGCCACGAACCTTGCGGGACAGTGTGGGGGTGGTACGTCCGCATGGAAATGTAAAGCAGGCTCTGTGCACAGCGCAAATTAGCGGTATGTTTTTTCATCTTCACTTGTCTCTGATGCAGCTTACACAAAATAATTGTTGTTCTGGTACCTGAATATCAGTCTGTAGTTGCAAAAAAAAAAAAAAAAAAAAAAGTTGCAGCCATTTTGTGGACATTCTGAATGCTTTTAATACAATTTTTTTTTTTTAAGTAGATCTTTAAAGTATGGTTCCTGGACCAGCAGCTTCAGCATCACATGGAAATTTGTTAAAAATGCAAGTTCTAGGGGTGCCTGGGTGGTTCTGTTGGTTGAGCCTTGGACTCTTGATCTCAGCTCAGGGTCATGAGTTCAAGCCCCGCGTTGGGTTCCATGCTGGGTGCAGAGCTGACCTACTTTTTAAAAAAAAAAAATGCAAATTCTTGGGCCCCACGTCACACCTCACCAGAAACTCTTGGGATAGGGTACAACAACCGATTTTTAAAACTCTCCAGATGATTGTGATAAATGTAAAAATGTGAGAATCACGAGATAAACTATTCTTATTATGTTCTATTGTCCCTTGCTGCAGGCTGAAACTTTTAGGAAAAAGATCTTTCATGTAAAGCACAATAAACATCTATAGCCATATGGTATAGTTATTAGAATAAGTTTTGGGTCTGATCTGGCATATTCTAGAATTCTCCAAATGATTAAATCTCCCTTACCACATTTTTTACCTCTGGAAGATGGAGATATTAATATATATCTCCTAGAGTTGTCATAAGGTTAAAAGAACTAATGTTTTTAAGCTTTTAGTAGAGTGACCCACGCACAAAAAAATAATAGCTATTGATGATATTATCTATTGTTAGTGTAAAAAATTATTTTCACAATTATTTTTATTATTGAATCTATTTTGGGTTTGACATTCAGCTGATATTAGATATTCCTAGCTTATCAAATAATATTTACCACTGCATTTCTCTTTGTGTTGAGGAGAGGATGTTACTAATTTTTTATAGTTTCTTTTTTTTTTTCCATTTTGTAAGTTGTTAGATAGGTAAAATCATGCTTTTCAAAGTTTTAAGGCAACAATCCTAAAAAGTATAATTTATTTGGTCACCAGGATGTGTGTAGATAGATATAACTGAAATAAAATATTACAAAATACTACATGCAATTTGTTTTCATGGTTTGTATACTATATATTCTCTATATTTATTTCTATTATATTTAAGTAAAATATTCTACTGCCATCCCCACATAATATTAATAGTATGAAGTACCCCCATTAAGCCAAATAAATTAGTAAAAAAATTCAACAATTGCCAATTATAAAAATATTGTCTAATATGAGTTGGTGTTTTTCTTAACAGTTATTACATTGCATTATATTTATGTTTTTCCCTCCCACTCTTACTAAAAAACAGTTATTCTAACATAAAAGCTATTCACCCTGTCTAGTGTCAAATGCATGTTGATTGTAAGTATGGTCAGATAGCAAAACCACTGTGTTTGTGTTTTTATATTACTGCTCAGCTCAGAGAGAAACATTGTTTCTAGTTTAAATGGTTACCAACTAACACAGTACATAATGTATAAAAATGGGTGATAATTTTTAAATTGTTTTATGTATTTTCTCCAATAAGGCATATAATTAAAACGTTTACCAAAAAAGCAAATTTTCAACATAGTGAGGGGAGAGGATTTAAAACTTTCATTTACCATATTTTTTCTTGTGATTTATATATCAAAATTATTATTAAAGCATCACTGTTTTGATTGTGCAAAGTAATATCGATTTGATCACACAAATACTTTATTCAGATTCAAGTTGTTATAATTAGCATGAAATTATTGATTACAAGCTTTCTTTGTAGTCAGATACATTTGCATTTTCCTTAATCTCTTCAAAATTGTATCAAAGGATTTTCCAAGCATTGACATGTCAAATATGTGTCAATTTCCATAACTACGTCTTGAATTGTAGTCAATTTTTCTGTGTTAGACATATACAAGCACAAATTCACCTTGTTGTTGATAGCTCATTTCCACCTACTACCCTAAGTCAAATAAACACATATACTCCAGGGTATTCAGAAACTGTTTTCTGTAGAGCATTCACTTAAACTTTTTTCCAAAAACCATAATCCTCATATTTATTTCCTTCATGATTACTGATGAGATGGGGCGGGGGGGGGGAATGACCTTTCCTGGCTGACTGCCCAGTGAATTCTGCACTCAGACACTGAGGGCAGCTTTGATTGTGTTTTGATGTTTTCACCAACCTATTACTGTATTGACTTGATGGCAGCCAAAACATACATTTGTGATCTCAATTTTTCTCCAGCAGTTTTTTCCACTCAATCACACATGTACACAAATATCTACAGGTCAGAAGAACGCTTTTAGCTGAAGCAGATCTCTTAGGAATAGTGTCATGCAAGAACCTCTTTGAAAGATTACAGTTTGCTATTTGTGCCAAGTATTTTTCCCCTTATGAATACCATTGAAATTAATGCCAGAAAGAAAAAATGCATTATAAACAAATGATTCTGCTGTGCCGAATGTCCTCAGAGTGCTAAAGACTGAGTAGTAATTATATCTTTTTTTGATAAAGACCACAAGATTTTTACCATCCATTTGCTGTGACCAAATATTAATGTGCTGCAGCTGTCCCTCTGAATTAGCATTAAGGAACATTTCTTGCTGATGTTATGGAAGCACAAAAATGGGTCTTTTTTAGAGAGAGACAAAATTCACATCAGAGTTGTCTTTCCCTGGTTCCCCTTTGTAGTTCATTGCTCACTAGTATAATACTACCTTATTTCTGACACCAAAATAATTAACTTACAGCATAAATCTACATGTTATTATTGCAAAAAGTGACTTTGGAAATCCTTTTTTGATTGTGTCCTTTCGGTTTACAGAAATCATTTAAGGAAGTTTAAACTCTCACTTTATGGTAAGGCTCCATATTGGACATCAAGTAGTATGTTTCAGTGATCATGCACTATATTCCTACCTGGCACCAAAGGACTTACAGCTATTTCCCAAAATAAATTATTCTTCAAAGATTAAAATTTTCTACTTTAGTGCAAATTCAAAAAACATGCTTAATATTTAAAATAACATCTTTAGAGTAATCACATAATGTGACCACTTTATAGGATAAAAACCTAGACAGATTTTTTTAATACTGATTAAAGCTTCTATATCATTCACCACTCTAATAATTTTCAGCATCAAACAAAACTTACAATGACAAAGAATACCTGAGTTGAGAAAGAAAAAAACAACTTTCTCTAAGTTTACAGAAACAGAACATATTCTGATATGGAATGCCTTATGATTCTGTGTGAAGGCTACCATGATTCATCAAATTCTTTTGCCACCATTAAATCTCCTCAAACTTCTGGTCAAACTATGTTCACCAAAAATCAAAATTTTCATTTCTCAAAAATCAATCATTTGTATATGTCCAATAATTTCTTTTTTTAAGATTTCTTCATCTTAGAGAGAGAGAGAGAGCACATGCGTTGAGTGTGCACACAGGGTGGGGGACAGAGAGAGAGGAAAAGAGAATCCCAAGGAGACTCTGCACTGAGCTTAGAGCCCAATGCGGGGCTGGATATCTGACCCTGAGATCATGACCTGAGCCAAAATCAGAAGTCCAACAGCTTAACCGACTGTGCCACTCAGGCACCTCTATATGTCCAATAATTTTAACAGCAGTTCCCTAACAACTTTTTCTAAAGTAAAAATCAACCTAATTAAACATTTCATAGGTAGGACAGTTATCAGGTGAATGACTAGTAATTTTCTTTTTTTATTGAAGCACAGTGAATATACAGTGTTACATTAGTTTCAGGTGTACAACACAGTGATTTGACAAGTCTATGTGCTATGCTATGCTCAACCCAACAGTAGTTACCATCAGTCCCCATACAACACTATGGCAGTATCATTGATTATATTCCCTATCCTTCATCTTTTATCCCCATGATTGACTACCAAATCTTGTAAGGATTTCAGATAGAATACTTATGTTGCCTAAGTTGATTCTGCCCAGTTACTAATAATTTAAAATGAAATGTGGAATGCCTGGGTGACTCAGTCGGTTAAGCATCTGCCTTTGGCTCAGGTCATGATCCCAGGACCCTGGGACTGAGTCAGCATGAGGCGCCTTGCTCTAGCTTGGCAGGGAGCCTGCTTCTCCCTCTGTCTGCTGCACCCCTGCTTGTACTCTCTCTCTCTCACAAATAAATGAATAAAATCTTTTAAAAAATAAAAAAATAAAATGAAATGTGGTAAACTAATAGTAAAACAAATTGATTTGATACTAATAAGAAAAATATTTTAGAGGGAAAACAATACTAAAAAATGTGTATAGGGGCACCTGGGTGGCACAGCAGTTAAGCGTCTGCCTTCGGCTCAGGGCGTGATTCCGGAGTTCTGGGATCGAGCCCCACGTCAGGCTCTTCCACTATGAGCCTGCTTCTTCTTCTCCCACTCCCCCTGCTTGTGTTCCCTCTCTCGCTGGCTGTCTCTCTCTCTGTCGAATAAATAAATAAAATCTTTAAAAAAAAAAGTGTATAATAAACATAATCTCACATCCTATATACATATGGTCATGCTCCTAAAAATACTAATATTACTTTATTTTTATGATTCCTTGAAAATTCAAATTCATTAAAAGCATTAAAATCTGAAATTTATTTATCAAAGATTTATTCTTCATTATTGCAAAAAGATTTCACCTCTAATTTGTACAATTGTTTGAGCTGTATCTTTCTGAAAGTGTTTCCTTTGTTTCTAAATACATTCTACCAAAGTTAATTTTAATTTCCTCTCCTTATGTATTCATGAATAACAGCCTACTTTCTTTAAATAACCATCATTAAATTTCTAACACATGTGAAATTTAATCATTTTCAGCATTTTCTTCTGTCAATAAAATTATGCATGCCCTCTCTCCTTTGCACTGTGACTATGCCACTTTATATAAAGAAATATGAATAATCTTGTTTTGAATTAAATGTTAATGGATATTTAATTAACAGACTGTTTTTGTTAAGTATTTGTTAGACTGTACAAAAACCATGGGAGTCATGAAGTTGAAAAAGACACATTCTTATTTTTTCTGTGGGGAGGAAATAAACTTCCAGGATGTTATACATAGGAGAATGTGATCCCCAATGTGCTGAGTTTTATTGGAGATCAGGAAGGGAGGCATGCCCATGAGATAGTTTTAGAGGTTGACTTTAAAGCATCACTGAAATTTTAATTAATCATTGGAAATTAAA
Organism: Ursus americanus; assembly: GCF_024610735.1. Lineage (NCBI taxonomy): Eukaryota > Metazoa > Chordata > Mammalia > Carnivora > Ursidae > Ursus > Ursus americanus. Next base: position 58,546,835 of record NC_142130.1, read on the forward strand.
AATGAAGAGAGAAGACATTACAGTTTGAGAGATTAACATAAAACTATGGAAGCAGAAAACTTCAGAACATTTGCAACTGTCAGTCAGTCACCTGGTTAGTAGTCCAGGCGGTTAGTAGTCCAGGAGGTTAGACATGCAGTTTTTACACATTTCTCTACACATGCCCACTTTTCCATATTAAAATCTTATTCCCTAATATTCAACTTCATATGATGTTTCCCCCCCACACACACCACTATGCTTATCTTACATACACATTCTAACTTATCCATGCTTTTTAAAGTATGATCTTTAAAATGAGATATAATGTATCATTTGTGCTTAGATCAGTTTTAACTATAGTAAGGTTGTTCCCTCTCTTCTTCTGGAAGACATTAGTAATTGGTGTTAACACATACTCTAACAATTTTGCTAGTTTATCTTCAATACAAATTCCAAGAATTTTTTCTTGCCCCTCCCCAAACCTGTTAAACCAGGTCTTACCACATGTAGATTATTTTTAAACCTAATTTTTAATTTCTTGTTGCTCAATTTGGTTTTGTATAATTTGATTCTATAGCAGCATACTTGTCAAGTTTTTCTGATTTTAAGATATTTTTGTGCATATTATTAAAAAAGTATTGGCTTAAATACTATTTATAAACAATAATCAAAGATCTCAACAGATAACACAAGAGTTACAATTAATTTACATTGATTGAAGGATTAATTTTTCAATAATGACAAATTCACACAGTTGTAGGTGCTCCTTTAGACTTTGACATAGATTTGTTTATCAAAATGTGCTTTTTTTCTATGAAATTGTTCTGAGCTATAATCTTGTGATTGTGTTTAAATATCATCTCTATAAATTGTGAATTATAAATCACTGTTCTATTTGTCCCATGATAGGTTAAATTACTTAAATGTTTAACAAAAGTGAATAATAAAGTATGAAATTATTTTCTATATGTATTATTTTCTATGAGGTATACTAGTACCATATGGAAATTAAGTTTTCAAGAAATACTTTTCACATATTTCTGTTTGAAATTATTTTTATTCAATACTTTTTCTCCCATTTGATATAAAAGAATAAAATTAGAACTGAATATTACTTCCATCCTTATAAGTTATGTTATATCATACTGCAAAGATTAGGACTTTCCCCTTCAAGTTATTCTTATTATACAAGTATCATAAAAATATTCACTTCATAAACCATTTCTTTGTCAAAGTGTAGTCCTTATTAGTAAACTGTTATTTTTAACACAGACTTTTTTTCTGAATTTAGAAAACTATATCCAACTTCCCTTTAGGAAACTTTTCTTTTGCACCTTTTAGGCAATACAGTGAAAAATTAGCTAATCCCTGTCTTCCTATCTTTCTAAAGACAAAATTCTGAATACAGATATAATAAGACTCTTTTTTTTTTTTTTTTTTTAGATCCTACAGTCAAATTGTTTAGAAATAATCTTTGGAGCTCTGACAGGCCAGCAAGTGTTTTTAACTTCTTCCCATTGCTGGAAGAATAGACACATTTTTATACTCTAAGTTAACTTCAGAAATTATTTTTGAAAAATAATAACAGAAATCTCATTTCCAATTAATGGATTTGAGAAATTAAGTGAAAATACATTGAGCTATTCTGTATTTTTAATACAAATAGGAACTTACTGTGTAATTTATTAGTACACAATCTGCTTGTATTATTTGTGTTTATTTTTTAGAGTCAATCAAACTTTGCTTCAAGAACCTGGTGCTACCAAGTTTACAAACCCAGGGTCTCCCTGTTATGCCAGAGAAGGCACTAGTAGTTTGCTTCTTCAAAAAATTAATCTTTCCAATTTTCTCTCAAACATATCATATCATCATCTGTTCTCTTATTTTACAAAATAATTTAAAACACCTTTGTATGCCAAATTTTTTTGCTCATGAAGCAGTTAAAACAACATAAACATACAGAAGCACAAGTAAACTATTTCATATTATTGATATCATAAAAGGCTTGAAGAAGCAAGGAAAACCTCTGGTTTAATTATTATTTAAACATTAAGCTCCTTAACTCAATTCTCTCTACCTTCTTTTTAGCATGAAAAAGGGCTGCAAATCCCTCTATCTACATGATATCAAAACCTATGTAAAGAATATAAAAGAGAATTGATTTAATAGCATATAATAAACAACCCAAACATGATAGAATTAACTAAAATATCTTAATGCACATTTCTATTTAATTATATCATACTGTTAAGAATTTTAAAGTTTTTAATGGAAATCAGCTAAAATCAATATATAATACCACAGGTAAATCCCATTACAATTGGAAAACTATGTCATGTGCTTATCCTGTCATCAGGTGGCTGTAGCACATGACGTCCTAGGGGTGAGGGTTCCAGCAACATCCTTAAGTTTTAACCATCTGTATGATGGTGCGTGGCCCATGGAGCGGTGCAAACGTTTTCTTAACAATTTCTAAACAGAAACTTACAGACTTGTGAAGTAATTACCATTAATTTAAAATTACTGACAAGTTGGTGGGATGAATTATGTGTTGCTATTTGGTGTTTGCCTTTATAAGTAACAAAAAACTAATTTACAAAGCACATTTTCATGTCCTACATTAAATAAATGGCATGTTAGAATTTGAGGTTTACAAACTAGTTTGTTTAACTGATTTTGGTAATTTAAAATTGTATAAATGTTATTTGGCTAGTTTTGGTGGAGCCATTAAAACAATATAAAACTAAATTTGGGGGGGGGGGCTGCGTGGCTCAGTTGGTTAAGCATCTGCCTTCAGCTCAGGTCATGATCCCAGGGTCCTGGGGTCAAGCCCTACGTCTGGGTCCCCACTCAGAGGGGAGTCTGCTTCTCCCTCTCCCTCTGCCTTTCCCCTGCTTGTGCTCACTCTCTCGCTCTCAAATAAATAAATAAAATCTGCACAAAAGCACTACAAATTGTTAAAACATACTTAGCACAGAACTTTATAATTAAATTGTTAATATTTTTTCAAGCATTTATATCTTCATAGCCTGATTTTACTCACAATCTCACAGTCCATTGTTTGAAATAATAGGGTTTTTTTGGGGGGGGGGAATTGTATTCAAGAATAATGACACAAATGCAAAATGTGTTTATATGAGGAGGGAAAGCATTTTGGTATGGAATAAACTGGATTTATCAATGCATCAGTGCCATAAAGTCAAAATGTGATTTTTTCCATGAAATGTTTAAAATAAATGTTTTATTTGAAACCATAGATCTTGTCAAATAGAAACATTTCCAGTCAAATCAATTAATTAGTTTCTCTTGAAGTCAGTTAAGGTGCTGTCATACCTGTAGTTTCCGTATGCTTTCTGATACATATCTAATATAAATTTGATTGATTGAAAGATACTACCTGTCAAACAAATCTGGTGGAAACAAAATTAAGGGAAAAAAAGTGTCCTACTTCAGCAAAGTGGCTCAGATCTTGACAAAGCCAAGGGAAACATATCCATTTAAAGCAAATAAACTGAATTTCAACTGAGAGAGGAGAATTATCTTATAAATGGTAAAATGCTAAAATAAAAATGGTGAAAGGCATAAAATAATGGGTGGATATAAAGAAAAGGAAAGGATTTAGAGACTTACATATAGTGTATGATGTAGGAATTTAAGGTAACTTAATTAGATTATGATCACCTGAATGTATTGTAAACCATGTGGTATGAAATGTAGGCAAGTATCAATTAAATGAGAAGAGAATTAGAACATACACATCAGTATAAAATTTGAGAGACAAACCAAGTCTGTATGGTTGTATTCAACACTGTAAGGACATTATGTATAGTTGACCCGGCTCCCTATATCTGCTCCTTGATGTCTTGTTAATATTACATTTTCCCTCTTTATGGGCCTTGCCGATTTAAACACAGGCATATAACTGCTCCCAGCAGAGTGAGGCAGATCATTTCTATTGCAATGCAAAAGGATGACAATAAGATAGCCTGACAGTGTCTACGTGTGGCATAAATTAAAATACGTGAAACTGTTTCCAGTGTGGGAGACATATTTTATGTCATGTATATGTCAAAAATGTAATGTCAATATTGAAACATGTCACCCATCTATCATTTTTTACCTATCTGTGCAGGGCAAAATAATTTTGAATAATCTCCGAGAAGTGAATATTTTGGACTAGCTCCAACGGATCTAGTCTTAGCCTAATTTTCATCTCAAGTTCCTTCTTTTCAATCTTCATAACTAGAAACACTGTCTAGCTGCTGCTTTAGCAATCACAAATTCATATTAATATCCATATCATATTAAAGTCCTATACAGCTTAGAATGGCTGGGGAAATGCAAGGCCAGCCACTTGATTTGCAGGGCCTAGTGTAAAATAACAACATGAGATTCCTTGTTAGAAAAGCAGGGGAAAAGTGCTGTTCAAGGTAATAAATATAAAGCTTTTTCCATCCTCTCGTGATTTGTTTTGCAAATAGTCATTGTGATTTTAATTTGCTTTTTAATGTCATTTTAGGTAAAGAGAAATAAAAATTTAAATCATTAGCATGAGTTTTACCATAACCTTTATATTGGGTAATGGCAGTTTTAAAATCCCTGAAATCACATAATTTGTGTTTTATAGCTCACACATGCATATGTATTTTGTATGAATAGGGGAAACATTGAAGAAATCTAACTCGACTGCTTTTATTTCACTTCTTGATATGTGCATGCTATACCACCACTCTCTACCTTTGGCTCGCTGATAAGTAAGGAAGGCTGAAAGAAAAAGGGATTATGGATTGCCCTATCTTTCTTTTTCCTTCTATGTCATCATTTCACTCTTTAAAAAACAAATCTACATAATAGATGTTGTTTCGATTTATTTTGTAGAACTGAAATATTCGGCATCATCATACATACACACATACACAGATTCTCTAAGGCAAAAAGCAAAATTATTTAAAGCTATAGTAGTAAATTATTAAACATATTTTTTTAAATTGCTTAAGACAAAATCAATAAGATGTAATGAAACTAGTCTTTGATAGGTAATGAAATAAAAGTAAGGGGATATAACTTCATTTGAATAGAATAAACATAGCAAACAATGCCAACAACCTAACTCATCAGTTGTTCTGTCAAACACAAGGAGGGCAATACGAAGGAGGATATACAGAAAAAGAAGGGTGTTAGGAGAGAACTTTAAATCTTTAAAGGTAGCCAAGAAGGAAATTTGGCTGCTCCTCAAGGATCAATTGAATGATGAATGTGCAGATTTCTATTTGCAACTACATCCCAAATGCTCATGTATGTCAACAAACAAGTAAAACAGATGTTGTCCAAGTCACCTATGGAGCCAAGAACAGATGGGCTCGATGTGTTGTGTGAGAACGAAAATGCACCTGGGCTGTGATCTCACAGAGTGGATTCCCATTGACCAAACCTATTTTATAGTAGGACAAAACTTATTAAAAAGAAGACAACAAAATAAGATTGGAGCTGACAAAGCAGTTTAGCTGTGGTCAGGGAGAAAAGAACTGATATACTGGCAAAATCGACAATGATGGAAGGATAAAAACATATATGAAGGACTGTACCTGGAATATTAAATATTTGTAAAATATTGAATAAGTGATCATCTATTGTTCATTATGACACATACTTTGATAATAAATATTCTAGTACAAAAAAATAAATAATTACCAAAATTCCTGTCTATTCTATATCTGTCTCAAACTGCGTAATGCCTCCAAAGCTAACTTATGCTTTAAAAAAATGACATATCTTCTTGGAAAATTTAAAAGGTGTAAGAATTATGCATACCCACAGATATGCAAAAATTTCTTTCTCAGAAAAAGAAAACTAGCAGAACACAATGAAAACACATACTATAATTCATTCTTATCATTTTCATACATTAAAATATAAATAAATTAGCAATCAAAGGAAGAAAACAGTGTTCTTCCACCTAATGTCTATCTTGACATAATCAATTGCCCTTGATCAGAGGTTTCCATATCACTTTCTGCTTCATATGTCCATAATTCTATAGTCTACAAAATATCTATTCTCTGTCTCATGCTTCCAGTGAACCACCCTCTGTCAGGCCGGCACAAGTCAAGGAGTTCTTTGAGTCCTTGGCAGACCATCTCCCAGCACGGGGGCTTCTTTATCTGAAACTGCAGGATTAGAGTTGTCCTCTGCTTAAATCTAGATGTTAAAGCCTACGAAGAGCAATTCCACCCCTTTTTACATGACCCTCCCATTCTCTCAAAGGCAGAAAGCCTCCCAGATCATCATCGGCCACATTTATTTTTATAATGCCTTAAACATGCCCTGAAATGACATATCTCACACACTTTCCTTTGCTCATCCTCCCAAATATAGTCTTGTCGGGAGAAGAGGATCTGTCACCATCAAACTCCCTGCATCCTTATTCTGCTGTCTCAGTGTTACAACCATCTTCTTGTTCTGGTAGAACTTAAGTTTAAACTAATATAAACATACAAGCTCCTACTGGCCCTCAACCCCACCTTCCCACCAATATAACAACTAAAAAGATGGGAAAAATACTAGGTAATCACTTATATTAAAGATTAAAAAAAAAGAGGAAAATTCTGGAAGAGAATGGAAGCGGGGAAGAAAGGAATAGCACAGCATGAGTTATTCATTTTTTAAGGCTTTAATCTGGGGATAGAATAAAGTCAGGCCTACGAGTGTATCTAAAACTGATTTTAAAAAAAGTCAGATGAACAGAGACTAACTTGAAAACAACCATAGTCCCTAGAATGGGAGAAGGGAATATTAGAAAGGAGAATTCCAAGAGTAGGGAGCCCTGGATCCTATGTTACAAACTCTGCCCAATTCCTTGAGTGGTGCTGGAGCCATGCATTTGAAGGGCAGAATGAGATCTGACAAACTAAGCTGAGGAAATAATGAGTAAGAAAGATAAATTATATTCAGCTACACACAACGGTTGAGATTGAGAAATATCTATCTAAATGACACGACTCCAACTTTTTTCTCAAATATATGGTCAGTGTGTAGGTAATTTAGAATGTGCACATACTTTATTTATACATATAATGCTTCTCATCAATAGGCTTTGAATTACTTTTCTGTGGTTGATAAATCTATAGAGTACATTTGCAAGTAACTGTTATAATTTTAGTTCATAAATCCTAAAACTACTATATTCAAAATATAGTTCTATACATTTTGAAATCATTAAAAAAATGCTACATTTCTACAAGGTGCATGCCTCTAGTTGGGCAATTAAAGCATGTATCTATGGAAAATTATAAATAACAGCTAAATAAACAGATTGAAAAGGGAAACTGACAAAGAGAAATTTTAAATTCCTTTATGCATCATTGTAAAAATAAAATTGAAAACATTTCAGATTTGGAGGAACATGGGAGAAACACATAACTGTATAACTGAGATTGGTACAATTGATTTTGTATTAATGTTCTGTACCATCTTCCCAAACTATCTTTAAAGAATGTGTTAGGCAAGCTAACACTATAAATACATTCAGTAGTTTTACAGATAAATCTGGGATTACATAATCAGGAAGGAACAGGATACACATATAAGCTACACACATAAATTATGCATATACATGTCAAAATTTGCATATTTGTGGCTCTACAAAAATTTGTTAAAAGTTAAAACAAGTGCTACTTTACTTCTTGCTTCTATTAGTTTATATTGTAGGTTTTATATATTTAATGTACTTATTTTATTAAGAAAAAGTTTCATAGTCCCTCCAAGAATTAGTATTAACCTATAAATTCACTCAGAGGACCCTCATTTATTTTTGCAACAAAAATTCTTATGTCTAGTATGATAGAACTTGATAATGGGCATCTATTACATGATATCTACTTAAAAGTTCTATTTCATCTGGTACCTAATATACAAAGTATTGCCTGTTAAAGGAAGAAATAAAAGATGAAGGAAAATAGGAATGATAAAAAGAAGGAAGGAAGAAAGGAGAGAAAAAAAGAGAGAAAAGAAAGAGGCAGGGAAGGAGAGAGTGAAAAAGACTAAATATTGGTACTTAATTACTGGTATTTAGTTCATGCTAGTCTACTTCTGAAAAAATAACTGATATATCAAAAATTATTTTGCCATTTCTGTACATTTTAAAGAAAATATACAGTAAATACAGAGTAAAAATAGAAACAACACTCAAACAACAACTGGCAAGCCAGTTAATCATCGTTTGTTTCTTTTGATTTCCCAATTAATTTGAATGGCTGAGAAAGCAAGCAATTGTTTTTGTCAGCCAGAACTGAGCTGTAAAGAGATTATACAGTCTCCCTAACCTCTGAAACAGAATTGAATTTGGTTTCCTAAGGTTTGCAATGAGCTGAATACAAGTTAAGCTGAAGTTGAATACAATTTAAATGACAGTTGAAAGTGCAAGCTAGAAGCAGCATGTTGCCTAAATAAATCAGTAACCTTATAATCAGGCACTACTTGCACTTTTCAAAGGCCAATATCATTACTTCACAATTGGTATGATTTTCCTCTCCAGTAAAATTTACAATTTTTTTCAAGCGCAGATTTGTAAGAGCACTTAGAAAGACAATGTTCAAGGCTATTTTTCACCATATAATCTTCTTGATTGAGGGTTACCTTTAGCTCTTTCAAACTCTTCATCTTGAGAGATTTAGTCATTAGGAAGGTGCTGAAACTTTTAAAATTTAGTTTGTCAGGATAACATACTGATTTTTTTCTTACAATGTCCAACTTAGTTTGAAAAATTTGACAGAAAATTCACCCTCAATGTAGGCAATCTAAATATATCATGGTCTTAGAAGCTTATTGGCTTAAATCATTCTGTCTAAAGCTATTAAATAGAACTAAAAGAAAGGAGAAGAAAACTGACAACCTCTGAGCATGTGTTATCTGTCAGCTATTTTGCTGAGGATATTTCATATAATATTTCATTTAATTTGAACAGTTTCTCCATATGTGTCATCACCCACCATTGTTTTATTAGTGGAGATTGAAATTTCAAAATGTGTATCTACCCATTTCCATGACCAAATACGTTATGCCATACCAAGCTACCTCCAATGGATGGAATGTTACTGATAGAATTTTTTTTTTTTGTTTTTTGTTTGTATTGGTATAAACTCTTGTTTTTGTATGTTGAAAATGCTATATCTCAATAAACAAATTATTAATTTAATATCACTGAGACGAAACACAGAATATATTAGAGAAAATATGAAGGGATAAACATCAATCTTATGCCATTACCTGGAATTTGCTATAAAATTTTGCTTTTGGAATATTTAACAGAAAATCAAGCCATTTAGATTTTAGCAGAACCTTAAGATCCCAAAACAGTTACTTATCTTTCTGTTTTGTTACTTAATTTTGCACATTTCAGTTAAAATTTTTACCACTGTGAATGATAGGTAGGTAAGGGATTAAAAATAGTGTTGACAAATTCGGAATTTCTAATTGCTACAGGTTTAAGTACTAAACAAACCTAAGTAGAAGCATAAGAAAATCATTATCAAAAGGGATGGAGGGAGGCAGTTCAAAATGGTGCCATAGTTAGATTCTGAACTTACCTCCTCCCATGGACACAACAAATATACAGCTACATAAGGAATCCTTTCCCCTGAAAAAGACCTAAAGGCTAGATAAATAGTGCTTCCACAACAAAGAATAAAAGGGTCGCATCAAAAGGATAAGAGAGGTAGAGACACGGTAACTCAATAACCCCCACTCCAGGTATGGTGACTCATAATAGGCAGGGATCTCAAAAAAAAAAAGAAGAAGAAAAGAAAAAAAGGAGCTTTTCCCTGAGAAACAAGAGGTTTATAGCCTACTTCCAGCACCCTAACCCCTGGGAACTGTACTAAAAAGACAAACCCCCAAACATCTTTAAAAACCAGAAGAGCTTATACACAGAAGAACCCCAGAGCTATAGGGAATGGAAAACATGCTCCTAAAGGGCTCACACACACAGACTCACTCACCCCAGGACTCAGCGCAAAAGCAGCAGGTTGAAAAGCACCTAGACCATATTGGAAGGAGACCTACTTGTTAATCTTAAAGCATCTGAAGGAGAGGCAGAGGCAGAAACCTCCTGGGACTGCCTCTCTGGGCACAAAGGTACTGGTGGGCTCCTTTCTTTTCTCTTTTTCTTTTTTAAATGTATATAAGCTCTCTTTCTACTTTGCTAGTACCCACACCGTCAGGTGCCATTTTGGTACACTCCCATTAACCTTCTAGTGCCAGTGAGTGTGTCCCACCTCTCCATACCACCCAGGCACGGCCCAACCACACCAAGTCAGGTAAATGTTCTGTTTTCCCACTCCATACCTCAAGACTTCCTGTGCTACCCAGGGCCTCACTGCAGACAGTGGTCATGTAAAGCCCATAAAGGGGACAACCATATAGTGTTTGGCTCCAGCGGCCAGGGAGAATTGCACTTCTGGGACACAAGGGCATCTCCTACACAAGTCTACTTCTCTAAGATTAAGAAAAAAAGATGTTTCACCTAACATATAGAACAAATGCAGAGAATCAAGCAAAATGAGGAGATAGAAGGCTATATTTCAAATGGGGAAAAAAGAAACATGATAAAATCTAAGACCTTAAAGAAAAGGAGATAAGTAATTATCTGACAAAAAGTTCAAAGTAACAGTCATAAAGATGTTCAACAAATTAAAAAAAAAAAAAGAAAGGATGAACAAAGTGAGAACTTCAATAGCAAATAGAAAATATAAGAAAGCACCAAACTGAAGTGACCCAGCTGACAAATACAATAATTGAACTAAAAAACACACTGGAGAGGTTCAACAGCAGACTAGATGGGGTAGAAGATTGATTAGTAAGGTCACCCAAACAAAGCATTAAAAAGGAAAAAAAAAAGAATTTTAAAAAATGAAGTGAGCTTAAAGGACCTTAAAGGATCAGCATTATGGGATCCCAGGAAGAGAAGAAAGAGAGAGAGAAGCAGAAAACTTATTAAAAGAAACAGGGGTTCAAAATTTCTCTAACCTGAGGAAGGAAACAGATGGTCAATTCCAGTAAGCCCAGAGAGTTTCAAATAAGATGAAGCCAGAGATCCATACCAAGATATATTGTAATTGAAATGTCCAAAGTTAAAGATAGAGAATCTTAAAAGAGCAAGAGAAAAACAAGTTGTTACATATGAAGGTGTCTGTATAAGCCTATGAGGTGATTTTTTTTTTTTTTTGCAGAAATTTTGCTGACCAGAAGGGAGTAGCATAAAAATTTTAAGTGCTGAAATGAAAAAACTTTCAACCAAGAATACTATACCCAGCAAGGCTGTCATTCAGAATTGAAAGAGAGAGTAAAAGTTTACCAGACAAGCAAAACCTAAAGGCATTTATCACCACCAAACTGGCCAAGAAGAACTAAGAAGAGGCTTCTTTATACTGAAAAGTAAAAGTACTAACATGTAATGAGAAAACATCTGAAAGTAAAAATTTCACAGATTTAGGCAAATATATAGTAAAGGTAGGGGATAGCTACCTACAAAACAAGTATGAATGATAAAACACAAAAGTAATACAATTAACTATAATTACAATAATTAGTTGAAAGTTACACTCAATAAAAACATGTACAATATCAAAAACCTAACACTTGAAGCAGTGAGAAAAATAGGTTTTAAAATACATTTAATCTTGGGGCGCCTGGGTGGCACAGCGGTTAAACGTCTGCCTTCAGCTCAGGGCGTGATCCCGGCGTTCCAGGATTGAGCCCCACATCGGGCTCTTCCGCTATGAGCCTGCTTCTTCCTCTCCCCCTGCTTGTGTTCCCTCTCTCACTGGCTGTCTCTATCTCTGTCGAATAAATAAAAAATAAAATCTTAAAAAAAAAAACATAAAATAAAATACATTTAATCTTATCAACTTAAAATAGACTGTTTTATACATATATACATAAAACATATATAATACATATTTTGTGTGTGTGTGTATTTATATATATACATTTATACATATATATCATGACAACCACGAAGCAAAAATCAATAATAGATGCACACAGACAATGAGAAAGCAATCTAAAGTTAACAACAAAGAAAGTCACCAAACCACAAAAGAGCAAAAGAACACAGGAATAGAGAGGAAAGACAAAGATAGTACAAATCAATAACAAAATGGCAATAAGTACATAATCATAAATAATTACTTTAATGTAAATATATTAAATTCCTTAATCAAAAGACACAGAGTAGCTGAATGGTTTAAAAACCCTATATGTTGCCTACAAAAATTTTACTTCAGATCTAAACACACATGCAGACAAAGTGTCTGGGAAGCAGCGAAACAGACTCATCAATTAAGTAATTCTCAATAAAATTAACAGCTGATTTCAAACCAGAGGCAATGTAGTCCAGAGGGCAGTAAAATGAATTATTCAAAATGCGGAATGAAAAGAAACACTGTAAATCAGGAGTTCTATATCCAGCAAGATTATCCTCCAAAATGAAAAAGAGATTAAGAAATCAAGAGATTGCCAGACTGAAGAAAAAAAAAAAATCCTAGGAGTTACATTTTTGCATATGCATACACACACACACACACACACACACACACACTTTTAGAGCTAATAAACAAGTTGCAGTATAAAGGATCAATATACAAAAATCATTTGCATTTCTCTACATTAATAATGAAGAATCTGAAATTATGAAAATTACTCCAATGTCATCAAAAAAATAAAATATTCAGGAATATACAAAAGAAATGCTAGATTTTTACACTGAGAAACCATGAAACATTATTAAAAGAGATTAAATAATAAATGGAAACATATTCAGTGTTTATGACTTGGAATGATTGTTATTGTTAAGATAGTCATACTCCCAAAATTGATATATAAATTCAACACACTCCCTGTTAAAATTTTAGCTGTGTTTTTGAAAAAAGAAGAAAAAAAGTATTCTAATAGAATGAGCAAAGATGTATTTTATGCATAGAATCTATAGTTCAAATTGTCTGTAATATTGAGTTCCTATAAAATACAAGATTGGAAATACATGTTGTTAAAAACACATGTTATTTAATTAACCATAGGCTAAGAAGACTGGCTATTTTCTGAGAATTATACAGGCATCACTGAAGATTTATGATCAAAGAAGTAACATGTATTGACCTGAGTTTGAGAAGTATTAATCTGGCAGAGGTAAAGTATCAATTTAAAGGAATAGAGATTGTTAAGAGATTAACAGTGAGATGGAGGTTTCTGTAATAATCAGAAGTGTGGCAAGATAAAACAAGTTAGGGAACTGAAAAATAGTTAGAGCAATTATAGTTAATAGAGAAAAGACAGCATTTGACAACTGAAAGGACAGTTTTGTTAGGGACTATGGAGAGGGAGATAAATATTGACTGCCGTATACAGTAGACGTATCTTAAAAAAAAAAATGACACTTCCATTTAGAAAAATAGGGTAATCAATGACCTCACAGACATCTCTGTCTGAATTCTCAACAATTCATTTCCCAAATACAAAACTGATTGACAAATTGCCTATCATCATATAATCTTCCAATTAAGTTTTTCTCCTTCTGTGTTTTCTGGCTTTATGAATGACTCTACCCTACACCTAGTTCCCAAGTGAGAAAACTTAAAGTCAACTTAAAGTGCCACTCTCTGTTCCACCATCACAGCTGGTCTAGCTAATCCTACATGGAAGAAAAATCTGATCTTAACTCTTTCAGGTATGAAGAAAGTATAAACAGTTAATATTGATTTAGTCAATGTCAGAAAAGATACTTCCCACATGTGCAAAAGAAGCAATTTTTCATATCTGGAAAAATAGACAAAAAATTAGTACCCATGACTCATTATCTTTTTAAAGAGGCCAAGAACATGTTCAATAGTTTATGCAAAGTTGATCAATGAACTCTTGATTCTAGGCATACCAACTCATTCATTGAATCAGTAAGTCCTAATGACTGACTTTGAGAATTGATGCCTGAATTAAAAAGCAAGTTCACTCTAGAAGATAATATTTAATATCATAGAATATAATCTTTGTCTACTACATGCCAGTGAAATTCTTTTTTTAATTTATTTACTTTTTAAAGATTTTTATTTATTTATTTGAGAGAGAGCATGGGAGAGAGCACAAGCAAGTGGAGTTGCAGACTGAGAGGTAGAAGCAGACTCCCTGCTGAGTGTGAAGCCCAGTGCAGGACTTGATCCCAGGACCCAGGGATCAAGACCTGGGCAGAAAGCAGACACTTAACTGACTGAGCCACCCAGGTGCCCCATCAGTGAAATTCTTGAGTATAATTTCTGTGCCTTTTATCTTTCAATTTTGGGGGTCTATCTTAGTGCCTGAAATACAGAAGATAGTCATTATATCTTTACTGAGTGCATACATAAATAGTTATATAATATGTTGGAAGATTATTTTGACCTAATAAAGAAGGACTACTTTAGAAAGAGAAAGGGTAAAACTCTAGTTTAACACTCTTCCAGGGAGAGTTTCCTACATTTAGTAATTCATGACTGCATTTTTTGATTTCACATAATTTGTATGTCATAGGGGAAAGAGAAAAGGAATAACATTTGAATCATAACGTGAATATACAAGTAGTTCACTATGACCACACAATTATTTATAAGGAAAAACATGAAAGATGAGCATTTTGATTCACAATATTATGCATCTGAATTAAATATTACTACATTATTTATCCATGGCAACCATGTAAGAGCTAATTTAGATATGATTTGAGTTCAATAATGACTGAGAACAAATTTCCTCTTATGTAAATATTGTTATACTCTTAAAAGTAGAATACACACACACACACAAAAAAGAATACACAAATATGAACATAATTCTTAGGAGATATAGTAAATTTTTTATCAGCATTCCAATATTTAAACAATATCTACTGAGCATCAACTTCTTTCATAGCTGTATATATTTGAAAGTACCACTTGTTATCAGATCACGTAAAGCCTTATTAGTGTCAATGAAATTAACTTTTTGTACTGGAAAAGCAAATAAGTTTACAGAAAATGTAGTACTGTGAAAAGAAAGATAAAATTTTCCTTTATTACAGATAACTCCGGATGTTCAAGTAAATGTGCTAAACATTGTATAGAGTATACATTTCTACTACATATTATATAGGTGCATGTTATGAATGGAACTGTGTTCCCCCTCAATTCATGTAGTCCTATCCACACAGTATAAATGTATTTGGAAATAGGGCCCATGAAGATGTAATAAAGGTTAGCTGGGGTTGTAATAATGGGAACAATTCAATAGGACTTATGTCCTTATAAAAAAAGGAGGAGAGACCTTTCTCTGCAAGTATACACGTACACACACACAAGACACCATATGAGAGCACAGAGGGGAGGTGGGTGAGGGGATGGGTGAAATAGGTGATTGGGATTAAGAGTACACTTATCATGATGAACACTGAGTAATATATGGAATTGCTGAATCACTATATTGTACACTTGTAACTAATATAATACTCTCTGCTAACTATACTGGAATTAAAATTAAAAATAAAAATGCAAAACTTTCACAGGAAAATAAAGGAGAAAAGAGGAATAAAAAGAATATGATTTAATAATAACTATTCAGGTAGCCACAAGTCTGAGTGCCATTGAAAGCCATTTTTAACTATGGGGAAACACAGAATACTCTTTGTGAATAAAAGTTCAGGAAAATTACACTCGTATTGGCCTAGATCTAAAACAAAGCAAACACCACCAAAAAAGAATTCTTGACAATTTAGATCGTGGGATAAAAGAAAGACAGTATCTAAGATAACCAGTTTAAACATGATCAACAATCATCATCATCATCTTAATCACCACCAATACCATTACCCAGATTATATCAACAAAGTGCCAAGGAAAGTGCAAATATGTTTGACTTTTAGCTCATACAAGTTAGACTGAAGAAATCCTATTTGATTTTACTTTAACCTTGATGATAAGAAGGGAAATACTATTTTTAAAGTTTACTACAGGTAGCCACTAATGGGATAATAGGATATGTATCTTCAACTAAACAAAAACCAGGTCATACAAAAAGAGAGAAGAGTGAAGAGTTAGAGGACATAGCTAAAACTTAAAAACACCACCAATGAATTCATAGCACATTTATATAGTAGACTATAATTATTAAAGTACTTATAAGTGTATTCATATAAAATAGTCACTTATGTTTATAAATAAAGCAAGACTAAATCTTTTTTTTTTTTTAAGTTTTATTTATCTATTCGATAGAGATAGAGACAGCCAGCGAGAGAGGGAACACAAGCAGGGGGAGTGGGAGAGGAAGAAGCAGGCTCATAGCGGAAGAGCCTGATGTGGGGCTCAATCCCATAACGCCGGGATCGCACCCTGAGCTGAAGGCAGACGCTTAACCGCTGTGCCACCCAGGCGCCCCAAGACTAAATTTTTATATGCAATATAATTTCAATTTTATTTAGAAAGTCATCATAGTTGATAACAATGACAAAGATATTCTTGATTTA
The DNA here is from genome assembly GCF_024610735.1 of Ursus americanus. NCBI lineage: Eukaryota > Metazoa > Chordata > Mammalia > Carnivora > Ursidae > Ursus > Ursus americanus. The sequence continues at coordinate 58,563,333 of NC_142130.1, forward strand.
TGGAATTATAAATTTAATCTTCAAAATACTACTATGAAATAGGTACAATTATATCTGTGAAGCAGATTTGAAAAATCAGTGTGAGAGTTTCTGAAATTTAAGAAATTTCACACACCTAGAAAGTTTTAAGGCACAATTCTAAATTACGACTGTCTCCAAAGCCTGAGTTTGTATGAAAATATTAGTTGAACAAAATTAACCACAATGTTGACCGTGTGTTCTCTAAATGAGATTTTGCAAGAAATATACATGACATTAAAACTCTAATGTGTCATATATTAAAATAATGTATATTTTTAAATAGGTTGTGTGTTAAATAACATTTTGTAAAAATGCTGTCTTAATGGTATCTTTTTTTGTTAACTTTTTTTTGTTCCCAAAGAATGACTAGATTTGCCATCACCCCTAGGGGTTAGGAAGGGTGTAAATAAGTGCTAGGTTGCCTTCACTGAAGAGTAATCAGAGCAGGAAACGGGGCCAAGTTGAAAACATTCTAAGTAAACAAAGCGTGGCACTCTCAGTTGCATTAGTAGCTTAATCAAAGCCTCTGCCAACCATGGCTGAACAATAAAATACTATGACCCAGGGCAACTCATAGGAATCCAGGCATAAAATAAAATCAAGAGGACTCTGTCTGTACCTAAGGCTTCACACTCTCAGGAGTGATTAGAGTGATTAAAGAGGAAGAATCTAAGCTACCAGCTACTACTGGGTGAAAGTGGGGCAAAATAACATCTTTCTATGATAACAGCCTCTAACACACAGATGGACGCACGGACACACACACACACACACACACACGCACGATGGAAAAAGGTAAGCTCTAATTTGCTAAGGGGCCTTATGCATAATCTTAGACATAAGTGGCTTATGCTGATCTTGGAAAACCTTTGAATAACCAGGCTAAAAGATGAAAAGAAAGAAGAAATCTGACAAGGAAAAACAGAGGTACACTTTGCAGGGAAATGAATTTCGCATAATCAGTTTAGCCAAGTTATTAAACAAATAACTTGACCATGAAAACAATATCACCACCAGGGATTAGAGGTGTTCAGAGTAGTTATATTAATATTGATATATAAGCAATTATATTATTTTATTATTAATTAAATATATATCATATATAATTACTAATATATTTTTATATGTCTATAATGTCTAGTTTTCAGCAAAACATATAAGACGTGAAGAGTAATAGGAAGGCATGGCCCTTACACAGAAAAAAAAAAAGGTAATAAAACCTGTTTTTGAAAGAGCCCTTTAGATTTGACTAAAGACGTCACATAATCTCTTATAAATATGTTCAAAGAAGTAAAGGAGATAATGTCCAAAAATGTAGAGACAGTATGATGACAATATGTCATAAAATAAGGTATGTCAAAAAAGAGATAAAAATTAGAAAAATAATTAAATGAGGGGCACCTGGGCGGCTCAGTTGGTTAAGCATCTGCTTTTGGCTAAGATCATGATCCCAGGGTCCTGGGATGAGCCCCGCGTCGGGCTCCTGCTTCTCCCTCTACTCCCTGCTGGTGCTCTCTCTCTCGTCATCTCTCTTGCTATCTCTGGCTCTCTCTCTCTCAAATAAATAAAATCTTTAAAAAGTAATCAAATGAAAATTACAAAGTTGAAACTACAATAAAAAAAACAAATTCACTAGAGAGCTTCAAAGTAGATTTGAGCTGGCAGAAAAATAGCAAACTTGAAGATAAATATTGAAGGTGACACAATCTGAAAAACAGAGGGGGAAAAAAGAATGAAGAAAAATGCACAAAACCTTAGAGAAATATGGGATACTTCAGTACATCAACATACATACAATGAAAGTTTCACATGGAAAGGAGAGGAAAGGCATGAAAATATTCCAAGAAATAATAGCTAAAACCTTTCTATATTTAATAAAGACAATTGTGTACACATCCAAGAAACAATTCTAAATAAGATAAACACAAAAGATCCACTCCCAGACACATCACAGTGAAAATACTGACAAAGATAATGAGAAAATCATGTCATGGGAACCCCGATAATAAATAGATGACTTTCAACAGAAACAATGAGGAAGAGAAAGCAGCTGAACTCCATATTCAAAGTAGTGAAAGTAAAAATATCCCAAACAAGAATTTTAGATCCAGCAAAATAATATTTCAGAAATATAGATGAGGGCACCTGGGTGGCTCAGTCAGTTAAGCATCTGCCTTCAACTCAGGTCATGAGCCCAGGGTCCTGGATTTGGTCTTCGGAATCGAGCAGGGTCAGGCTCTCTGCTCATCAGGAAGCTTGCTTCTCCCTCTACCCCTCCTCCCATTCATTCTCTCAATTTCTCTCTCTCTTATTCTCTCTCTCTCAAATAAAATCTTTTAAAAAAAGTACAGATGAAATAAAAACATTTAAATATTGTCAAAACCTGAGAAAATCTGTTGCTAGTACATAATCATTCAGGAAATACTAAGTTCTTCATGCTAAAATCAAGTGACTCTAGACAGTAATTAAAATGTATACAACAAAAAACAAAGAATGCTCATTAAGGTAATTATGTTGGTAATTATAAAATAAAGAATAATTGCATGTTTTTTCATTTTTCTTAACTGGCTTAAAATAAATCTACAAAACAGTAGGTATTAGAATGAAGAAAAGAAAGACAGTATATCTAACTTCTGGGATACAGGTAAACTGGGCTCAGAGTGAAATGTATAGCTTTAATGCCTATATTTAAAAAAAAAATCTCATCATTCACCTAAGAAAACTTAAAATGTAGAACCAACTAATTCTAAAACATCGAGAAGGAAATAATAAAGATTAAAGCTGAAATAAATGATTCTGAGTATAATATATATTATTTATATATTATTTTCAAGAGATAAAATCAACAAAAGCAAGTTGATAAAGATTTTTAAAAATTAACAATAAAAAAATAAGACAAATTATTAAGACCAAGGATGAAAGAAGGAACATCACTTAGTGACCCAAAAAATAAAAAATAAATAAAAAGGGAATATTTTAAAGTAACTTTGTGAAATGGACACATTTCTTGGAAAACAAACTACCAAACTGATTAACAAAGAAATAAAAAGTATTTAAAAAAAGAACAAGTAAAAGGTAATAGAACTATTGAATTACTAATTTTAAAATTTTTCACAGAGAAAAGCCCAAAATTGGATTGACTCTACTGGAGAATTTATCAACCATTTGAAGAATTAGTATCAAGCCTTCACAAACTGTTCCAAAGAGAGAAGATACGTGAGTACTTCTCATATCATTTTTTGAGGTCAGTATTCCCCTGATGCCAAAACTAGACCAAAATATTACAAGGAAAGAAACTACAGACCAGTATCTTTTCTAAATATTGATGCAAAGATGCTCAACAAAATATTATTGAATTTATCCGGCAATCATAAAAGGAATTACAAGCCATGACCAAGTGGGTTTCATCTAAGGAATTCAAGACTGATTTTACATATGAGAATCAACCAATGTTATAGACTACTTCAGTGGAATTAAGGACAACAACCACACGCTCATATCAGTAAATGTAAAATAATATTTGACAAAATTCAACAACATTTCATAAGAAGAACACTGGGGATACTATAGAATTCCTAAAACTGATAAATGATATCTATAAAAAGTCACATATATTATCTTAATGGAGAAAGACTGACCAGGAAGACAACAAGGACATGCTCTCTTGCCACTTCTCTTCAACATTGTAATGGAATCTTTCTACCCAAGGCAATTAGGTAAAAGAAAGAAAAGGCATCCAAATTCAAAAGGAGGATATAAAACTTTCTCTATTTGCAGACAACAAATTCTCCTATACAGAAAATCCTAACAAGGCCACACACACACACCCCATTAATAAACAAGTTCCATCAGATTGCAGAATATAAGATAAATATACAAAACTTTATTTCCATGCACTAGCAATAAACAATTCAAATGTTAAATTAAGAAGCTAACCATTTAAAAAATCATCAAAAATACTAAAATATTCAGGAATAAATGTAACAAAAGAAGTGTAAAGACTTGTAAACTGAAAACTACAAGGCATTATTAAAAGAAATTAAAGAAGGCCTACATAATTGGAAAGACATCTGTGTTGATGAATTGAAAGATTTACTATTGTTAAGATGGCTATATTCCCCAAATTGATCTACATATTTAGTGTAATCACTAAAAAAAATAAAATAAAAATTGTAAAAAAATTGTAAAAATTGACACACTGATCCTAAAATTCAAAAGGAAATGGAAGAGGTCTAGGATAGCCAAAATAATCTTGAAAAAAATGTTAGAGGACTCATACTTCTTCATTTCAAAACTTTCCATAAAACTATAGTAGCATAGCAATGTGGTACTAGGATTAGGTACAAGGATTAACATAGAGAATAATGGAATAGAATTGAGAGTTCCTAAGGAAAAAAAAAAAAACCCTAACATTCATAATTAATTGATTTTTGACAAAGTTGCCAAAATAACTCAATGGGGAAAAACATATGGTACTGGGGCAACTGGATATTCACATGCAAAATAATTAGGCCTCTTACGCTATATACAGAAATTAATTCTAAATAAAAAGTAGACGTAAAAGTAAGAACTAAAACTATAAAACCCTTGGAAGGATACATAAGAGTAATTCTTTGTGATCTTGGTTTAGGCAATGATTTCTTAGATGTGAAACCAAAAGCACATATGACAAAAGAAAAAGTTTAACTTTTTGGACTACACCAAAATTTCAAATGTGCTGCAAATAATGTCAATAAGAAAGAAAAAGACAACCCAAAGGCCTGTTTGCAATCATATATCTATCTCATTAACAGAGTTATCTAGAAAATTTAAGAACACTAACAAATTAATAACAAGACAAGTAACTCAATTAACAAATGCCACAGCAGTTGTACAGATCTTTTCTCAAGGATAATAAATAAATGACTAAGTACCATTGACCCTTGAACAACACAGGGATTAAAGGGCCAACCCACCATGCAGTTGAAGATCTGTGTATAATTTCTGATTTCCCAAAAACTTTACTAATAGCCTCCTGTTGACTAAGAAACAGCTGATTAATACATATTTTGTATGTTACACGTATTATATACTATATTCTTAAAATTAAGCTAGAAAAAAAGAAATGTTATCGGGAAAATAATAAGGAAGAGAAAATACATTTACGATACTGTACTGAAAAAAATACACATGTAACTGGACCTATGAATTTCAAACCCATGTTGTTCAAGGGTCAACTATATTTGAAATAATTGTCTATATTATTAGCCACTAAGGAAATGCAAATCAATACCACAGTAAGATGTCACTTCACACTCACTACGATGACTATAATCAAATAAATTGCAAGTGTTGGCAAGGATGTAGAACCATTTGAACCCTCATACATCTCTGGTGTAAGGTAAAATGGTTCTGAACTGTGGGAAAAACTGTTTGGCAGTTCCTCAAAGTTAAACATTGTGTAATCCTATGACCCAACAATTCCACTCTTAAGTTTATATACCAAAAAGACATGAAACATGTCCACACAAAAACTTGCTTATAAAACATTCATAACAGCATTATTTTAAGATTTTATTTATTTATCTGAGAGAGACAGAGAGAGAACATGAGCAGCAGGGCGGAGCAGAGGGAGAAGCAGGATCCCAGCTGAGCAGGGAGCCCAACGTGGGGCTCAATCCCAGGCACCCCAGCAGCATTTATTTTTTTAATAGCCAAAAATTAAAAATAACCCAAATGTCCATCAACTAAAAAATGGATAAACTGTGGCATATCCATACAATGGAATGTTTTTCCAAGTTAAAAAAATAATGAAGTACTAGTACATGTTACATATATGAAACTTGAAATCATTACGCTAAAAGAAGCTAGTCACAAAAGAGGACATATTATATGATTTCGTTTACATGAGAAGAATAGGCTACATATGTCTACATAGAAAGATTAACATTTGTTTCAATGGCGGAGGGGAGGGAGAAGTGACTGCAAATGGGTAGATGTTTTTTGGGGTAGTGATAAAAATTTACATTGTAGTGATGGTTGTACAGGTCTTCTTGGAATATACTAAAATCATTCAATTGTATATATTATTTTTTATTTTTTAATTATATATATTTAATGGATGAATTTTATGGTATGTGAATTCCATCTTAACATAGATGCTAAAAATTATAATTACAATACTTATTAAAATATAATTTTCATATTAATATACTAACATACTTTTAATTGAAATCTCAACATCATTTGTTAAAAATAATGTTTAAATGAAGTTAAACCAATTAAAATGACTTCTGTTAAAAGATAAACTGAGGCATATTATAAATTGCAAAACTTTATTTTAGCAAAAATCAATTCGAATTTGGCAACACCTGAATCTAACAGATGGAAAGGAGCACTGAGGAGCTATACAAAATGAAAGAATTTTATAGACAGAAGGGAGTAGGAACAAGAAAGTTATACTAGGCCAAGAGTGGGCTGGTGATTGCAAGATAACTTTCCTATAGAAAAATGCAAGGGCCTGTCAGGCTGATTACCTAACTAGTGTTGATCAGGTAATTTCTGATCGACTGGTTTCAGATTTCATTTCTGGGAAAGCCAAGCTGTAAGTCGTAGTTTGGTGATATGGGTGCTAAGAGACTTCATTTGGGGCTTATTGTCTTGCTTTTTAACACTTCATAAATTTCTCTGCCATTTTTCTTCTAATACCATGAAATATGTAATAGTGACAAAAAAAACCCTAAAAATGTAGCTTAATCCTTGGTCACACCTACTTTTCATCTGAGGTTTTGAATTTAGAAAGGTAACATTTCATTTTATATTTTAAAATTTATATAATTTACATCATGTAAGTATGAATGTAATGTTTCTGTTTAAAAAAAAAAAAAAAAGGCAACAGGCCCCAGATGAAATCACTTATGCTAAGCCCATGTCACCAAGCCAAAGTTTGATATCTACGCTAATGGCAATTTCAACTTTCTCCAAGATTGTAGTCTTGACTGGTCAGTCTAGAAATTTCTGGTCAGTAGCAATGTCAAAATCTGCTATATAAACTATTTTTTATGTCCCAAAGGAAGATGTAGTAATTCACTCTATCCTTATCCCTTCCCCCTTCTGACTCTAAAAGATTCCCATTCTGTATAGCTCCTCAGAACTTCTTTCTCCTTGTTAGATGGGTGTTGCCTGACTCATAAGTCATTGAATAAAGCCAAATAGATCATCAAATTTACCCAGTTGAATTTTGTTTCTTGATAATTCAATACTGACATAATTTAAAAGTGGTATAGTTCTGAATGTCTAATACAAAATTTATTTAGTGAAGAATGTCAAAAAATACCACCTTACTACAAATTGAATTTATCTCTAGGCTATCAAATCTTTTTAAAAGTAAATTATATGTCTTAGATATCTGCATTTGTTCTTTAAAAAGCTCTAATACATAGGATAAGAAAAAAATTTCAATTAGCATTGCTTTTATATTCATTCTGCTGTTTCATTCTGAATGTCTTAAAGTGAAATGAGAGTAAATATAGTGTTGAAAGAGGTAACTCTATTGCTCTCCCACATACTTTTACTTTCATACCAAGACTTGTTCTTTTATCTGTTGTCTGAGCTGCTTAATTATCTCTAATGAATTCTGTTGGTATTTTGGGTTAATAGACTTTCTTCATTTCATTAAGCTTTTATGAATTTCATAGGTTTTCAAACTAACTAGGATGGATTTATTCACACATATGCTCAATTGATGATTTATTTTTACTTTGTTCATGTATGACTATAATAGGAAAGTAATTTTAAATTACTCTGTGTTTTCTGGCTTTTTACTAGTACTCTACGCATTAGTATTTCCTAGTTGCTCAATGAAATGTGGCCAGTTACATCACCTTTTGACTTGAGACCAAAGGCTATACTAAATAGAAAGCCACAGTCTATCCTGAGTACAGTTTTCAACCTTGCAAAAGGACAGGGTCTAAGACAAGGGAAAAGGAAAAAAGAGAAAGAGAGAGGAAACACACACAGCAGGAAAGACAAAAAGACAGAAAAAAGAGAGGAACAGAGAGAGACAAAGAGAGACGCAGAGGGAACCTGGGGTTCCAAATGGATTTAAACATGAATTTAAATAGATGTATGGAGGCTCTTACTTACAAAGAGAGGGGAGGCAGATTATTCTACTTTCATCAACTAGAAGCATATTTTACTGAAACTGCTTCAAAGGAAATTTAAAAAACAAAACAACCACAAAACTAGATTTTCACGATAAAATTTATCTGAGGTATCAGTATAAAACTTTCTGGCAAGTAGAGTAATGATCAGTACTGATTAAAGAGAGAGAGAGAGAGAGCATTTCAAGGATAGCACTTCTTTGCTGACACTCTTCCTATCTTTGCTTTTCTTTCTTTGAGAAAGTAATCTTACCATACTGGAGTTCTTTTAATTTCATTTATTTTATTTTGATAAAACTCTATCTCCACCATTTTTTTAACCATATCTGATCATTTTAGCAATAAGAGATGGAATGAACATACCCGCTGTACGTGTTTGCCACAAGGTGGGTAGAATTACATGCCACATCTCCAATGAACTGTCTATGAGTGAATAGGAGGTACATTTGCTGTAAGCCACAAGCATGGCTAAGACCTGAATATCAGTGCACTTTTAAGTAATTTTAGTGAACATATTCATAACGGAGTCAAACCTAGATACAGAAAAGTTTGAGTCATTTAACCGTGAATGCTTATTAAAGAATTTTGGTTACAGTTCATTAGTACTGAAGCAATCTACATTAAATTTCAGAGAGAGTACAGATTTATATTAACTTACACATAAAAAATAAATGAAAGGAAAGTATATCTTGGATTACATTTTTACTTAAATGAAAACACGTATTTTTAATTTGAAAATAAGTAATCCATGAACAAAATAGAAGACTAAACCTTACAGAGATTTTGAATGAATTTACAGCTTAAAAGATTGATCAAGAAATTAAACAGTCACTGTTAAAAGTTTCTGTATGTAATATTGAAGCCATAAAGACAATTTTCTGATAAAGGCACATGAACGTGGAAAGAAATATCCCAAAATCCTGACTAGGGCTACAGCAGTTGAGTGACTGACATTTCTTAGAAGACAGAATAGCAGTAATTAAATAACCTAGAAACAACACAAGTACCCATTAATAACTTTTTTAAAGGTCTTGTATCTCAAAGGAATATTATAGAATTGTGAAAATGGAAGAAAAGAAAAAGTCATCAATATGAATACATCTAATGGGGCTGTAAAATATAAATTTTTAGAACCAAACTTTCTGGTTTCTAAGCCTGGCTTAGCCATATGTTAGCTGTTCGGCTTTATGCATGATACTTTATCTCTCCATGACCCATTCTCTTCATGTAGAAAATAAGAATGACTAAAGTATACATCAAAGATTGTAGCAATGTTAGACTACTTATGTTTTAAGTTTTAAGTATCATAGAATTGTTAGTTTTTGCTATTTCACAAATTTCCCCCAAAATATTACTGAATAAGCAAATTTCAAAAGAATACACAAAACTTGTTTTGTATATATTGAATGTTAAAAACAAGCAAAACAATAGAAATTATTTAAGAAATATTTATATTATAAATATATTTTTAAAAAACAAGAGCATAATCAACTAGAAAAAAAGACAGTACAAGTTGATGACTTGAGGGTCAGAAAGGGATAATATGGAGCTGTTATCAATCTATCACAGCTGCTAACTTAGAAACAAACAGGAGGCTTCCCTGGCCAACTGCTCCAGCCCAGGGAATCCTGAGGGGGTTCGACAAATAGAAAGCATAGCTCCTGGATGGGTTTGCCAACACTGTTGCTGAACAAACCCAGATAAACTCATCTCAAGAGAAGCCAAGAACTCAAGAGATGAGGGTTTGGCAAAGACAAAGGGAGAAATTTACTTTGGGTGCTGGTAGCCAGGGGCAGTGGCAGGCTTAAGCCTTAACCACTGACCTCTGCCTGCAAGATGGATGCCTAGAGTTCCACAGGAGAGGTTAGAGGAGGTAGGTGCAAGAGAGCTGTCAGAGAGTGTATGATCATGGGTGGGGTTCGTATGTGTTCAGCAAATGATCATGGTGTGGGATGTAAGTCTTCTTATCAGGGCTTTTTTGGACTGGGGGTTGGTGTGTTCTGGTCATTGGAAAATATTTTTGTCAATGCCTCAAGAAAGTGTGATAAGAAAGAACAATGGGGGGTGCCTGAGTGGCGCAGTCGTTAAGCGTCTGCCTTTGGCTCAGGGCGTGATCCCGGTGCTCTGGGATCGAGCCCCACATCAGTCTCCTCCGCTGGGAGCCTGCTTCTTCCTCTCCCACTCCCCCTGCTTGTGTTCCCTCTCTCGCTGGCTGTCTCTTTAAATAAGTAAATAAAATCTTAAAAAAAAAAAAAAAAAAAAAAAGAAAGAAAGAACAATGGGTTTCAGTTAGAACATGAATTAAGTGGTCTTGTCCATTTCTGGTTTTAACTATTGGAGTCAATAGTTGAGCAACACAGGGCCTGCTAAGAGAGCAAGGAATACAAGAGTTATCAACAGTGTTGGTAAAATTTTAATTTTTAAAATTTTTTTGGTAAAATTTTATTTTTAAGCTAAGTAGTGCACAGTTACTCAATGATTATTGTCCTCTGAATTGTAATTATGCTATCTTTTCTTAATGTGAAATGACACAATAATTTTGTTAACTTAAAAAAATAAATTGCCTACAACAATTTATAAATACTACCAAGTTCCACTACAATAGAAGTTAAAGTTCTTACGAGCAGAAAGTTAACTGCTGGATCTCTAGTGCCTTCAAAAATCCCTGGCAGATAGTGGATGCTCAGTGCATATTAATGATCCAATGAATGTTAATACCTAATAATGACCTAAATGAGACGAGAAAAATTATGTTGAAATTTCACTGTAACATTATCAAAAAAACTTCATTTTCTAAGTACCTGAGAGGTAACTGAATTTCTTCTTGATCTATATACTTCCTTTGACTCTCTTTTCCATGATATACTTATATTTGCCAACTCTGGTTTCATGGTCTTTCTGAGATTTGTCTCTTCTCCTTCTGCAAACAGCCCTTACTCCCATTCTTAGCACTGCCAATACCGCACACGAATTCATGCTCCACACTCAGGTATAAATTCTTGTATTTGAATGATACTTTTTTTTTAAAGATTTTGTTTATTTATTTGACAGAGAGACTGAGAGAGAATACAAGCAAGGGGAGCAGCAGGCAGAGGGAGAGGGAGAAGCAGGCTCCCTGCTGAGCAGGGAGACTGATGTGGGGCCTGATCCCAGGACCCTGGGATCATGACCTGAGCCAAAGGCAGACGCTTAGTCAACTGAGCCACCCAGGTGTCCCTAAAGAATATTTTTAAGCTACATGTAAGAAGTTAGGCAAACAGACTCCCCACAAACCAGATACTAGTCTATAAATAAAGGAGAGGGAAATTATTTTGGTTCATCTTATTTTTAATCATAAGGACTATTTCTAAAAAAGGACAAAACTCGAAGAAGCAAACATAAAAAACAAAAACAAAAAACAACAACAACAAAAAAAAAAACCTGCTAGGGAAAACAATAAAAATCATAGTTATTCAATTAGAAATTCCTTAAAAATACACAAATCTCTAACCAATCTCAAAATGAGGAAATTAGCCACTTTTTTGGAATGGAGAGAACCGTGTACAAATCTAACAAATTACTCTGTAGAAAATATAGTTTTAGCCCAATAATCAACATGAATCCCACCTAAGAATAATCCTCAATCTCAACTTTCTCAGGAAGTATAAGCTATATAAAGAGTAATTTACTCTTACTAGTTTATAATAGATGTTATATAATTTTATAATTGATGTTTATAAATAGAAGTTAACTCAAAGTGGAAAATATAAATTCTATGTCAAACAAGCAATACAAATATTAAAGCACTTAATATTCATTTTTGAGTACTTTCTATGTGTCCAATATTGAGAAAATTACTAACAATATAAAGATTAATAGATGGTCCCTACCCTCAAATAGCTTGTAGTCTCCCTAGAAAGAGAACTATAGTACTTAGTACGTGCTGTAAATAAGTTTCACAAAACCATGTGGAATCCCAGCAAACAAATTCTACCATAAATAGAAACCAAGGAAAGAAATTCTGAGCGGATATTGAAAGCTATCAGTTTTCCAGGTGAAGACTGGGAAAGAAAGCAGCAGGAGATAGATAGGAAAAGCATTCGGGTAGATGAAGTAATGTACACAACAACACAGAGCTATCAAATTATACAAGAAGTCAGGAATAAAGTTTAACTACAGCATGAGTGTATTTGAGGCAATAATGAGAACTCACTAATGAAAATTCCAATTTAAATTTGAAACAAATTTAAAGTGCCTTACATGCATATTAAACCATATACCTTATGGAGCATAAATTTTATTTTGTTTCTTTATAACTAGTCTCTAGGTGATTGATAGGATATAAAATAACATTTTGCAGCCATTGTGACCAAGGACATTTTTCCAGCATGTAATACTTTGTATATACCCCAAATGTGAAGTTTGGATTTGTTATAAAAATCACAAGATAAAATTGGTGAATGGAAATAACAGTCTCCTTGAGATACCTTTAAGAAAATACTTTAAGCTCTATCATTAAGAGATAATCTTGAGTCTATAATATTGCAGTACTGAAGTTTTCTATTATTTATACCTTCTCAAGGTCTTCTCTGTTCTTGGTTCCCATCAGGCCCATTTTGTAAAAAGTGAACATTAGAAATGTGGTTTCCATAACCCTATCAGTATTGTAGAAAACTAGATTTCCTACTACATTAAAATAGAAAACTTTATGACATTGGTCTTGAAAATGATTTACTGCATAGCACACTAAAAGTATAGGAAACAACAAATGAGATCATATCAAACTAAAAAGTTGCTGCAAAAAGAAAAAATTAACAGGATGAAAAGACAACCTGTGGAATGGAGAATATATTTGCAAACTATGTATCTGATAAGAGGTTAATATCGAAAATACATAAAGAACTCCTACAACTTCATGGCAGAAAAGTAAACAACCCAATTAAAAAATGGGCAAAGGACTTGAATAGATATTCTCCAAAGAAGATACACAAAATGTCCAAAACATATATGTAAAGGTGCTCAACATCACTAACCATCAGGGAAATACAAGTGAAAACCATAATGAGACATCATGCTATACCTGTTAGGATGGCAATTACTAAAGAATACAAAAACAAACAATAATGAACGTTGGAGACGACGTGGATAAGTTGCAACCGTTGTACAGTATTGGTGGAAATGTTAACTGCTACAGAGAACAGTATTGAGGGTTCTCAAAAATTAATGATAGAACTACCATATGATCCAGCAATCCCACTTCTCAGTATATATTCAAAGGAATTATAATCAGGATCTTGAATAGCTATTTGCACTTTATGTTTACTGTAGCAATATTCACAAATACCAAAAGGTGGAAACAACCTAAATATTTATCAATGGATAAATGAATAAAGATAATGTCTTTTTATCCATAAGAAGGAAATTTTGTCTCCATATATATTTTTTTTATTTATTTATTTGACAGAGTGAGTGAGAGAGAGAGAGCACAAGCAGGGATAGCTACAGGCAGACGGGGAGGGAGAAGCAGGTTCTCTTCTGAGCAAGGAGCCGATGCAGGGCTCCATCCCAGGACCCTGAGATCATGACCTGAGCTGAAGGCAGATGCTTAACCAACTGAACCACCCAGGCACCCCTGTCTCCGTATTTTATATTCCTAATGTCTTGCACAACCAAGCTTTGACAAAATAAGAATAAAGCTGCTTCATTAATTCTGATATTCCTTGATAGATTAAAGTTCTTTAGGGCTTACAAGTAATTTCCATCCAATCCCCCTGATTCTCCAAGTGTAAAATAGCTGGTAAAGACTTGAACTATCTCAGATCACAGGAATAGATGGATAATTCCTGCTGCTGGAACTTCAGGATCTGACATTTAATCTTAGTCAGATTCTGACCTGGCACACTAACACAGACCTGATTCCATTCTTGGGACATGTTTTTGGATTCAATTCTCCTTTGAGACCCTGTTTGTAGTTCATCCTGTAGCTTCAAAGTTACAATGAAGTTTCCTGCTTCCAGACACAACCTATTGTATGAACCTTGCTGGCATTTTGTCCCCATTAACTTCAGTCTCCTGAACTGTGCCTCCTGCTTCAACCCCACAGATTCTTCTTAAAGCTGCCATATCTAATACCGACAACGGGCAATAGGAGAACTTATCTCTAAGGATGGTTTTTAGAGGCAGTGACACGAGTTTCTAGGACTTGGAGAATGACAGGAACTTAGTTAATAAGATACTGGAAGAAAAAGGTCAAAATAACACCAAGGACAGAACTGACAAGTCTAACTTGCTGAATACTAAACTAGGAATTCTTATGACTATAGGGGTTAGAATGATGTAGATACAGGTTCCTAACTGAGTCGTGAACGAAAATACATTTTACATAAGTTTGATTTACATGCCATCCCCCAAGAACATATTTGACAAGGGTGTGAGGATATCTTTGTGACTGTGAAGAGAACAGGCAGAGGTGTGATTGTTTCCATTTGACTCATGAGAATGCAGAGAACAAAGTTGTCTGCTTTGAATCAAGGCTGATATTTTTAAGAGTAGCTATTTATATTCCCTACATCATAGTTGGAGATCCGAATGTTTTAAATACAATGTCAGTCATGGAAAAATTAAATTATGAATTTGCAGACTTTCTAAATATTAATAAAAAAATTTTAGTAACGTTTATTTGAAATAACTTATAAAGATAATAAAGCTATTTCCCCCACATCTAAGATCAACAAATCAGATACGACTACTGTCTTTGATGGATATATTTGATTCATTGATTTGTCAATATTCTAACATTCTTTTAAAACTATAGTGATGGGGGCCTGGATGGCTCAGTTGGTTAAGTACCTGCCTTTGGCTCAGGTCATGATCCCAGAGTCCTGGGATCCAGCCTGCATCAGGCTCCCTGCTCAGCAGGGAGTCTGGTTCTCCCTGTGCCCCTCACCTCACTCGTGCTCTCTCTCTCAAATCAATAAAATCTTAAAAAAAAAACAAAACAAACATTATGTTAACTCTATAAAGTTGCCATTTAAATTTGGTCTACTATATTTTATTGAAGCTATAAAAATTGATTTTAACTACTCAGTATGCTCTTCTCTCACAGAGTTAGAAGAAACAAAAAGTATGAGAATTTAATGTAAATTGCAATAATTACGAACTCCATGCTATTATAAAAATGCAGTCTGTTTCTGACCTAATGTGTTTCTCAGGGATATCTTGAGTCTTGACACATTTCATGTAGGTGGACTATTAATTCCACTTTAATTTAATACTAGACTATTTTGGAATGCCATTTCTAAGTACATATGCTACTGAAAATTTACTGTTATTTTTTAAGTTATTATCCTGGTTTCATTAGTATGGACATATCTGTTATTATTGTAAGGTTTATATAAAATGATTTTATATTACAGTGGGCCTTCAGATTTCAACCTTAGCTTTTTACATTATAATAGTAATATTGAGTCTTGGAATTTTATATGTGCCAACAGAATAATTTTTAGTTGTAAAAAACAATGCATTGAAATATTTGGTAAAGCATATTTCTTTTATGTACTTATGAAATCATTTTAATCTAACTCATGGAGAAAAACAATTCTATGTTAGATTAAACTTTTTATGTTAGTGCTCAAATATTTCAATGAATATGACCAATTAGTGGAATGTGATCCATTGAAAATTTTGAAACTAAGTTCTATACTAGAAACATAAATATTAGGAAAACTGACTTTTATAATCCTTTTAGCTTATTTTTTTAAGATACTATTATTCAAAAAAGGTAAAAAAAAAAAAGTAAAAGTGAAGCACCTGTTATTTAACTTTGTGCATGAATGTTTTTTTTGTAATTAAACAGATACATAAAAATGTATGTCCTTTCTTCCTCATATTTGAATGTTACTTCATAAAAACATAATTGTGTCTGCAAATTTCAGAGAATTTCTGATTCCAAAAAAATGCTTTGATTTGTATTAACTTTCCTTTTTTTTTTTTAAGATTTTATTTATTTATTTGACAGAGAGAGAGACAGTGAGAGAGGGAACACAAGCAGGGGGAGTTGGAGAGGAAGAAGCAGGCTCCCAGTGGAGGAGGCTGATGCGGGGCTCGATCCCAGAACGCTGGGATTACGCCCTGAGCCAAAGGCAGACGCTTAACGACTGAGCCACCCAGGTGCCCCTGATTTGTATTAACTTTCAATGACATCCTTCAGACTAATATTTGAGACCCCCACGTGCTGACATCCTATAAGAAATATACTACACTTTGGAACAGAAACACAGAATACCATGGAACCGTCAATGTGATGCTACTAACTCTTAATGGTAAAATATTCTCCTAGTAAGTTTTATACTTTAAACATCCTACTTAGAATGAGAAAATATTCCTAAGTGTTAACTCTGGATCGCAACTATAAGAAGCGTCAAAGACTTCCATAATGTTTCATCATGACAAAATAGAAACACAAGAATTTCATTTATACTGCATTGCATTTTTGTACACCCATATGGTTTGAATTTTTTATGTCTTAAAAAACGTATGTTTTAAGATCAAAACAATTGTGATCAATTGTTTATCACAGGTATCAATTCTTTTAACAACCTTCGATATTAAATAATAATGATTTCTTAAATTTTTGACTTTGACTCATATGTTTGAGGTCTGTTGCACAAGCTACATATAGCATGAATAACTTAAGCAGATATCTAAATACTGCTAAGTACAAAAAATGTATATGGAAAGAACTATACATAAAACTTTTATTTTACCAGAATATTTAAAAAAAGCATAAACTATGATCATTAAAGAGCATCGTTCTTAATGCAAAGGTTTCATAAGCAAACAATTCATCCCTCTTATTTCAGTTTCACTCATTAACTAATATAGTAAAATTTGACCCTGTGTTATACCTCTTCTACCGATACCTTAAAATACATGTGTCACTACATGTATTTTGGCACTGAAGATTGGAAATCAATTTGATCAACTCAGCAAATCTTCAAAAACTCATTGTAACTTTCTTTACTTGAAATAAAGTAAACGTGGCATCACACAATGAAATGAAATATAAACAGACTGGATCCAGATGTTCAATCATCAAGATGCAAGATGGATCATCTGCAGGAAAGGTATGTGATTTATGCGTCTTGACTGAGAGAGTTTTAGAATGGTTAGAATTAGATCAAAGAAGCCAGGAAACTTATCAATATAAATGCTACGCTGAGTTATTTTTTCCCCAGCCAATACCTGGAGCATTCTGTGAGTAGTACAGCAATCAAATGAACCAATAGAACTGTCATTAGTGGCTTTGCACTCATGCCCTACTAATGAAAATTGACAAAAAGACGGATAGTATGCAAAGAGGGCATAAAGGTTTGAAGTCTAAATTGAACAAATTAGCAGAGAAAGTTAATCATCTGGAAACAGCAATCGATGGCCCAAAGGAATAAACTGCTAGCATTGACTGAGTCATTATATGAAACACAAAGGAAATCATACACTCTAAAAATTTTGCAGCAATAGAAGAGAAAGAAGGTAAAGTTTTGTGACTTTAACTAGAAGCCAGTGAGAACTGTACATGCTCCAGGAATACCAAATCTACCTCAGGGGATAGAGAAACAAACCAGGTAGCCTATTTGAAAAGGATTCCAAAGCCTTTAAATTGAATGCAAGATGCAGTTAGTTAATTCCTCAGGAAAGAAAGCAGCAGAGCACCTTTACTCTCGGTTTTTTATTTGCCGTATTTTTTTTTTTTTTTGTCCTGGTTTTCAGGAAAAGTCTATATGTTTTTAAGTTGACTATGGTTCAATAATATAAAGTGATTTCAATTTATTATTTCAGAAATATTAGGCCAAATCAATCTCTCTCCTGTATGATTTTCATAGTATAATAAAACTCTAGGAGAATTAGTGAATGCGACAGCAAATGGACAAATTAAAAAATGGATCTGCCCTTACAAACAAAAAAAAATATTTTTTCAACTTTTTTTCCAGAATTATTATTTTAATTTATTGATTCTAGATTTAAATAATGCCCAAACAGCCCCAAATTTTACAGGAATCATGCACAGATATTTGGAATTAACCAGACTTGTCAAAAAAGTAACATATAAAAAATGTATTTTGTCAAAATGCCCTCTTTTGGGATCATACTTTAAATTCACACAAAAACCCCTCTATCTATTTGATGGTCCTTCTTCAGAGCATTCTTTGCTCCACCCAGTTCTTCTCCTCTTTGGCAACATTGTTCCACACTCTGAATAATCGGGAACTCAGAAAAAATTTGTATAAGGGTACCTGCGTGGCTCAGTCAGTTAAGCATCTGACTCATGGTTTCAGCTCAGGTCTTGATCTCAGGGTTGTGCGTTCAAGGCCTGCACTGGAGTCCACACTGGGTGTGGAGCCTGCTTAAAAAAAAAATCTGTATAATATGATATGTGATAGGAAAACAGGTTCCTGGAACAGAAGTAAGAGACAGCATTCTGCATGCTAAGATTCATGATAGCTTGGAATAGCTGATGCTGATATCAGAAGAGATAATCAGAAGCTAGTAAGGTATATGTCAAAATAAATATAAAATTTTTATCTTTATTCCACATCTGTTCTACATCTAAAGGGTCATACTGATAAATTTTAACAGAAGACCAACAGGAATGACTAGTTAAAGTAACATAACTAATAAGATCAGAGGTTTTAATTGGCACATAGACTGACCATAAAGGACTGTTCTGGGGTCCATTAGAAAAAAAATTAAATCACGGTAAAAAAAAAAAAAAAAAAAAAAAAAGTTGGACCACAGAAATATTTAACAAGTTTTACAGGTGATTCTCATGCATATTCTTTGACTTGATTAATCAATGTTTTGTTAAAATAATGCTTTCTCCGAGTACTTGACATTGCCCGTGTCACCGCGTCCAGATGATGGATTTTGTTTGTTAGCAGGTTTGTTTTCCATAACAAAAAGCCAAAATAGTTGGGGATATTCTCCTTTGTTATTCAACACATCAGTGTTTATATACAAAAATTTATATTGTGAAAGATAAACCTAAAAGAGTAAATATCAACAAAAAATAAATAAAAAATAAGAGTAAAGATCACTCTCTAGTAAAGATTTTGTTTCATATTTGAAATGTAATAAATGCTCATATGTAAAAAAAATTAGAGTAAAAAGATAAATGTCTTATATTCCTTCAGAGACAAAAACTGTCAACAAGTTTGTGTATTTCCATACTTTTTGTCAACACATTGCTGTATACATTTTACATATAAACATGTGTGTATATATATGTATGTGTGTGTGTATATAAATATATAATTCTAATTGTTTTATTAAACTTTAAAGAGGGCATGATATGTCCATTTATTTTCAACCAGATAGTTTAAATACACACACACAGACACACAGACACTAAAAATGGTAGCCTTAGGAAAGAGACCAGATATATGTGTTTCAAAGATATGACCTTTCTGTAAACACAGGAAACACAACCTCCATGAGAATGTATGATGATGAAGACCAAGGAGCAGCTTGGTTTAACCTGATGATTTCTTCATAGGCAAAACTAACAAAGGTTCAAATAAAATGTGTAAACATGATTTTGAGGGCAAGGGGAATCATCGAATGGAAACAAAAATCAAAAATGTGTCATAACTCTCTTTAAAAAATACATCCAGTATTTGTTTATATACTAGGAAGAAATATTTAAAGAGACTACAGTAATTAATTGAAAATTTCTACTTATAAATTTAATAAAATACTGTTGCTTTTATAGCACATTCTTGAAAGCAAAGCTACATCCACTCTATTCTTCTATCGACAATTTCTCCGACTTCATTATGATTCTACCACTATTCCGTTAATATTCTCTTAGCTGCCTTTGGAGGCAAAACAACACTTGAAAGCATGTTGAAACAGATGGATAATGCAAACATATACCAAAAGAAGTTGTGAATACATTCAACTACCATTCTGCTTTATTTTCTACACCAAAAGAAGAATTTTTACTTAAAAATATAAGATGAAGATTGACAAGAAAGTTAAACCCTGAGATTAACACAACATATATGAGAGCACTAGAGTCCTCAAACTATAATTAATTTTAATATGAAGTACAAACTTTAAGATGACATCGCTGAACCATCTCAAGTATGTTTTAAAAATCATGTTTTGAATAAATCTTCATAATCATTATGCTACTAACTTTACTAAAGTTACTTGGGAATTTAATTGCAAATGGTTATTCTGTTCATTATTAAAAAGCAAATTAATATACACTTCAGATTTGGGAAAAAGGACACATGAGCACAAAATCACAAGGAAGCTTCCTTAACCTTCTTATAAAACTTAAAATAGCACAGTCTTGCCAGAAAAGTGAGAATATTAGTACAAGAAAAATCAGTTTCTTACTTACAGTTAGTTTATATTTGATCATGACACTACAAATTAGCCTGCCATTTAAAGAAAATCTGTTTAGCACATAATGGGATTTTATAATACTCAGTGTAATTTTAACAATTAAGAAAATTATATACAGAGGACAATTTTATGAAGCCCATAAACACAATGTAAAACTGCATTATTTTTTTTACTTGTATAGCCATTATTTGATTTTTGTAAAATAGAAGAGAAACTATTTATACATAACAAAGAAGAATCCCCAAAAGGAAAAATAATTGATAAGCTATTTCCCTATAAAAGAGTGATGAGAAAAATGCCATATGGTTTGTTGATGGGATCCGAGTTAGAAAGCTTCAAATTCTTTTGAACAAATATCCCATAAGGAGTATATAGAACACCAGTTGTTTAGTTTACACCACAAATAAAGAATTCCAATCTTGAGAGTCTGTAATTCAGTAACTGTTTGACTAAATTGAATGTGAACACTGTATATTTTGTCCTCCTATGTTTAACATGTTCTTAACAAACATGTTAGAAATAAGCATGAAATTTTTCAATTTTTACTATATTACAAGCTGCGAGCATTATTGTCAAATTGTATTAACAAAGATTTGCATGGGTCTCTTCTGTGTATGTATATAGAAGTAAATTCTTTTCACGAGAGAGGAAAAAAAAAAACAATTTGTGATCTTGTTTTTCCAATTGCCTGATACTCTAAATTACTCATCTGGAATCTAACTGGAAAATCATTAAAAATTAGGTCCACTGATCATTTAAATCTACCTCTAAACTGTTGGACAGGGGCTATAGTGTTCCTGTCCTTTATAACTGATGTAATAAATGCTAATTTTTGTTTAATATCATTCCTAGACTTCTGTGGGTGTATGTGTGTGTGTATGTATGTATGAGAGAGACACATACACATTTTGTATCAATAAAACAAACACATAAAATTCTCTGCAGCTAATATGTGGACCTGTGTAATTATTTGAAAGTGTAGACCTCATCTCAGAGCCAAAGTCCAAATATAGTATCTTGCCAACCTGAGAAAATATGATTAAAGTTTGCATTATAAATAGGTAGAATCAATATACCAAGAACTCTGTAAAATTTAAGGTAAATACTTTTCAGGTTGGATCTCTAAGTTCTAAGACAGAAGCCAGAAGAGCCCAGGTATACGTGAGACTAGAACAAGGAGTTCTTAATTAGGATGCAGAATACGAAATGGTTGTATGTACAAACAATACTTTGGAATACAAGCTGAGAAATAAATGCTTATTACAGGACACTAGTGTGAATATTTTAGAACAGTTCATCATCAATAGCTTATCACTTTGAGCAGGCTACTGTAGAGATATAGTGAATATCTCTTTTCCCAAAACATAATAGTGTAGGTCTTAATTTTTTAGAAGTATAAACTATTCATTAAATAATTCTGAAAAAAAAATAATGACTACTCAAAAAAAGGCAAAATACAACTATAAAACTTAGCTTATTACTTACCCAAAGGGAAAAAGAAATATCCATAGCTATCAAATATTTTATTTCTCAAGAAAGCAAGATCAAATACAAAATATACATACCAATTTTTACATATCACATCTGATAGACTGTTGTACATAACGGCCTTAGATTTACAGAAAGATTGAGAAGATATATAGAGTTTGCTATATGCCTGTACAAGGTTTCCTCTATTACTTCCATCTTACATTAATAGGTACATATTTGTTATAAGTAATGAACTACCATTGATACATTATTAATTAAAGTTCATAATTATTTAGATTTCCTTAGTTTTTAAGCTAATGTCCTTTTTTAATATCCCATTCAGGATAGCACATTACACTTATTTGTCATGCCTCCTTCGTCTCTTTTTTGCAGTAGCACTCACACATTTCCTTATTTTTCATAACCTTTATGGTCCCAAGGAATTTTATTGAGTACCGGCCAGGTGTATTGTAGGAGGACCCTCTAGCGTAATTTGCCTGTTTTTCTAATTATTAGACTGGAGTTATGGTTTTGAGGATGATTACAGAGGTAAAGTGTCATCTTTATCATATCAAGAGCATATACTATCAACATGATTTATGGTATTAGTGCTGATCTTGATTAGCTGACTGAAGAAATGTTCATCAGTTTTCTCCATCATAAAGTGAGTCCCAGCTCCCTTTGCATACTTCACTCTTTGAAATGAAGTCTCTATGCACAGCCCACACTTAAGGAGCGGGGAATCGTGCTGCTTCTCCTTTAGGGCAGAGTATCTACGTGAATTCCTAGAATTTTTTCACTATGGGAAAATTTTTTTTTAAGATTTTATTTATTTATTTGACAGAGAGAGACACAACCAGAGAGAGAGGGAACACAAGCAAGGGGAGTGGGAGAGAAAGAAGCAGGCTCCTAGCAGAGCAAGAAGCCCGATGCGGGGCTCGATCCAGGACCCTGGGATTATGCCCTGGGCCAAAGGCAGATGCTTAACGACTGAGCCACCCAGGCACCCCTATGGGAGATTTTTCTTTCCCATTTATTTATTCAACCATTTATCTATATCAATATGTACTCATAGATATTTTTATACTTGGAGTTAGAATCCAATACTAATTTATTTGATTTATTGCTCAATTTGTTCCATCCTTAATCCTTGGGAGCTTGTCAGATGGCTCCTGTGTCTCTTGGACTCACATCCTTAATGTTATAGCTTATATGTGTTATGTTATATATCAATCTTATATATCTCACCTCCTTATGTTCAGCACAAGGTGCTCCAGACTCATGTATATTTACTACCCCAGTTCTAGAAACAGGCATCCAAGAAGCTATGGTACATTTTTATTGGAAGGTGGTATTAGAAAACCAGGACCATTACTACTGAGGTATCATTCTGTTAGGACCTCTCACCTGACAAAGCAAGAAAGTATAGAGTATATTAAGCCATGTATTCACACATATCTAAAATTATTTGTACATGTAACCATCTGTAACTATTTTAAGCTACCCACTTATTTTGTTTCCAATTCTTGCTGATCTGTAAATTTCCAGTTAGACACATGGCTCCCACTGTCTGCCTCTCTCTGCCTGCCATTTATTTTTTAAAATTCCTGCATTATATATACAAGTGTCAGAATTGTTAACCCATATTAATACAGGAAAAAAAATTTACCAGTGAGAATGCAGTGTTTATATGTAGTGCCTTCACCCATCCCTTTAAGTGAGGTTCTTTCATGCATTGTAACACAGAAAGATTCACTTGTTACAGACTGCTTTCCTTCCTAGGATCTCTAAAACTCCTAAATATTTTTTTTTAATTCACATACATTATGGTTCACACTTCATATACTTAAGTTACATGTGTTTTGACAGTTTCATAATGTCGTGTATCCATAATTACAAGATCACACAGGCTTGACCACCCTAAAAATCCTCGGTAGCTGCTGATCTTTTAATGTCTATATAGTGTTGCCTTCGCCAGAATATCACATAATTAAAACCATACAGTATATAGCCATTTCATACTGGCCTCTTTCACTTAGAAATAGGCATGTAAATTTCCTACACAAGTTTTCAGATCGAATGGATAAAAGCCCAGGAGCGTGGATGCTGGATAGTCTGATAGCCCTATGTTTAGATTTGTGAGAAAATGACAAACTGTCCTCCAAAGTGACTGTATCATTTTGCATTTGCATCAGTGATGAACTAGAATCCCTGCTGTTGCCCATCCTCACCAACACTGGGAATTGCCAGTTCAGTTTTATTTTCATTATTTTCTCTTTTAATTTCAGTTAGAGAAGTTTCTATTATCTTCAATTTCATGGATTCTTTCCTCAGCAGTGCCCAGTAAAATGATGAGTCCATTGAAAACACTCTTCATTTCTGTTACGTTGTTTTTGATTTTTAGCATTCCCCTTTGATTCTTAGATTTTCTGTCTCTCTGCTTGCACTCCCCATCTATTCTTGCATGTTGTCTATTTTATTTTCCCATTAGAGCAGTTAACATACTAATCATTATCATTTCAATGTCCTGCCTGATCATTTAAAAATCTGTGTCCAACTGAGTCTGTTTATGATGCTGGCTTTTTCTCTTCATAATGTGCTTTTTCTGGCCTTGTTAGCATGCCTTGTAATTTTTGTTGAAAGCTGGACATGATGCATCAGGTAATTAGAACTGAAGTAAATGGGCCTTTCGTGTAAGGTTTTATGTTAATTTGTCTAGAGTTGTACTTTGTTTAATGTTTGCTATAGTTGTAGGGGCCAGAGTCTTTATTACCTCTGATATCATTGTTTTAATTGTCCTTGTTTTTAGACTTCCCTAAGAATTCTTTCTTAAATACAGTCTGAGCTGTCAGCTCTCTCAGCTATAATTCACTGTTGTTTTACTGAAATCCCTTTGATGTGGTGGTGATGGTAAAAAGGTGTGGGGAAAGGGAAAGTATTCCCTAATCCTAGGATTACATTTCAGACTCAGTGAGGCTAAGATGTGTTTCTTAGCTTCCCCCTCCTCCCTTATGTGAAACAGAAATACTAGAGCTGCATAATTTTCCTTCCTTCAAGTCTAGCAAGGCTCTAGTAAAACTTTTCTTGTTGAATAAACGTTTTGAAGAACTCTCTAGGAGTATTTCAAAATGGTTGACTTTTCCTCCCTTTGCCAGAAACACAAAGGTTTTTCCTGGGTTTTTACCATGAGAATGTGATGAAATTGCTGGAGGTAAAACCCACAAAAGCATGGAGGACCCATTAAGATTGTGTCCTTCAGGAATACCTAACTATGATGCTAGTCTACATACACTGTTTCCAACAATTTGTCAGTTACCATTTAAGTGTTCCTATTGGTTTAGGGCTCCAGAGGCTTCTGCTCCAGGAGAGCTGATCTTGGCTCTGATTCTCTGACTCTTCAGATTAAACTGTGATGAATTGCTAATCTTATACGTCAAGTTGATTGGGCCATTGGATAGCTGGTTAAATATTATTTCTGGCTGTGTCTATGAGGATATTTCAGAGATTAGCATTTAAATTGGTGGGACTGGGTAAAGCAGATGCCCAACCAATGTGATTGGGCATTATCCAATCTGTTGAGAGGCTGAATCAAACAAAAAAGGCAGAGGAAGGTTAAATTTTCTCTTTTCCTGACTGAGCTGATACATTGATTTTTTGCCCTTAGTGTTCCTGGTTCTTCCTGGAATCTATCCCATTGGCTCTCTGGCTCTCAGACCTTTGAACTACACCACTAGCTTTCTTGGGTCTACAGCTTTGTTGGAGGAAGTAATTGAGAGGACGTGGCCACTTAGTGACTGGCGAGCTGGACCTAGGCAATGAGAGGTCATTGGTAGCTGCTGATCTTCATCCCCCCCTCTGTCCCTGGAAGCTACATTCTTACCACCATTCTCATAGTGGGAGCTGTTCCAAAAACATAGCCTTGAGAGAGTAGGATGTTAAGACTTCTGTATGGTATACATGACTGAACATATAGTTAAGGCCTCTTTATAAACTTTAAGTTTATGGTGGACAAGTGTGGACATCTATTTGTCTTGTGGCTGCCCAGGACAAATCTTGTAATTCCCTTGCTTATTAAAATTGTTACTTACCCATCTGATCTGCCTCTTTCTTTGGTCTCTTCTTGCCCTTTGCTAATGAGCAAGTTTGTGAACCAACAAACTTGCAGAAAGTAGATCACGGGAATTCTCAGCCTCCATAATTGTGTGAGCCAATACCTTATAAGTCATATCTCATAATATAAATATGTGTACACACACACACTCATACTATTTATTGGTTCTGTTTCTCTGCAAAACCAAAGCTAATATACTCTGCAACTCATTCCACTGATGAGCCAAGAAAATTATTAATTTTGTAATCAATAATTGTTATAAGGATGGGAGCAACAATATCCAAGCCCTTTACATGTTGATGGTAAAAATGGAAGTCTCTACATAGCTTTTTTGGCTATCAATTTAGAAAAGCTTTTAAAAATATTGAAAAAAAATATGTGTTGAATGAATGCCTGGGTTAACAAACAGTTGATGAGAATATTTATGTTGGTACAAACTTTTTGGAGATCATAATAACAAATATCAAAATTAAAACTGTCCAACCTTTAGCATATATATACAAAGATGTTTAAATATGGGGATATTTGTAAAAACTGCAGAAACAGCATATATTTCCAATAATAAAAAAGTGGTTAGTTTAAAAAATAGAAAAACTTTCGGGGTGCCTGGGTGGCTCAGTTGGTTAAGAGACTGACTCTTGGTTTTGGCTCAGATCATGATCTCAGAGTCCTAAGATCAAACCCTGCATTGGGTTCCATACTCCATGGGGAGTCTGCTTGGGATTCTCCCTCTCCCCTTCCCTCTGTCCCTTTTCCCTGCACTTTCTCTGTCTAAAATAAATAAATCTTTACAAAAATCAAAGATAAAAATAAAATAGAAAAATTTTCAATAACAATGAGGTAGAAATACATGCACAGATAAGGAAAGAACACAAAAACATATTGCCATGTGACAGAAGTAAAAGAATTAAATCAATGTAAATATTTTTATTAAAATATTCACATATAGTAGAAATGTGTAAAAATAAACTTTTTTATGTATTTTATATATGTATATATGATCCTAATGAGGGTTATCCCCATACATGGATCTCTAGTTAATCAAGACAAATTTAATACATTCTTAATATCATTTCCTTCTGAAATACCAACAAACATTACAAAGAAGAGAACAGAAGAGATGGCAGCAAAGAACATTGGAAGTTTTAATGCAGACAGGCAAGTAGCAACTTAACAGCCAGAAGAAATTAAAATTGGAGGCAGCAATGGAGGGATGCAGCAGACTAAAACTTGCTTGAACCTTAGAAAGCCTAGGAATAAAAGACTGCTGCTAACTAAATAAGGGGTTCAGACAGAGCCAAACACAAGGATCGATTGAAAGTCTATTGGAACATGGGCTTCAGTTTTTCATTAAAATCTTTTATATTTAAAAATACTAACCTTTAAACATACTTAAAATCTATAAGGAGTCATAAAGTAAGTTGTACACAATCTACAACTATTTACTTTAGGGAAAAACACAATTAATGATTATAAAATATGAAGACAACTTTCTGCTCTTATCCTTACACTGCTACTATGTTGGAATTTTTTAATGGGAAAATATATTATTTGTGTAATTCAGCTAATATTCTAAGGAGATTCAATCTTGCCGGTGTTTATCATTTTGAAAGTAAGTTCTATTTTCTCTACTGAAATTTCAGGAATTATACACTTAAAGTTTTTATCTCTTCTACCAAATTATAATATAAAGATATATACTATTATTTATGAATATATTTTACTTTTTTTATGACTAATGAGACTATGTCATGATGTGCTATGCAGAATCCCCTTGCTATGTACTAAATGTTTGTTTGTATTTCCCCAAAATTCATATGTTGGTATTTGGAGGTAAGGCCTTGGTGAGGAAACTAGGGTTAAACTAGGTCATGAGGATGAAGTTCCCATGATGGGGACTAATGGTCTTAAAAAAGAGGAGGAAACACAAGACATCTCTCTTTTTGTGCACTCACCAAGGAAAGGTCATGTGAGGACACAACCAGGAAAAGGGCCTTCACCAAAAACCCAACCATGCTGGCATTCTGATCTCAGACTCCTAGTCTCCAGAGCTCTGAGGAAGAAATATTGTTGTATAAACTGCCCAGTCTAGGATATTTATTACAGCAGCACTGACTGAGGCATCCTTTAAAAAAGGATTGTTGAAGGTGCTGCTGGCATATATCCTTTTTACGTCAGCCTCCTCAGGGATGACCTCAACTGCACAAAGCTACTTTGACCAAATTCACATCCCTTTCTGGGGCATTACATCCTATGACTGATTGATATGGGGTTATAAAAGCCTGGAAATCTCAAACCTACCTTTTGACAACTATGAAGAGCCACTCTACTCCTGGAGCTCCTTGTATAGTTTAGGACCTGTACCAGAATTCGACTTTTCCATCTGCCCAATCCTACCTTCCTTCTTTCCTTTCCATAGCCATTGATCCTAGGGACACTGCTGCACACTAACTTCAACTATAGAACCCTATCTCAAAAGCCTTTACAAAAGTGAAGTGTGTTTATCAGAATCTTCAGCTGCTGACTTATTATTCCTCGGTGTAGACTGTGTGTGTCATGCTATAGAATACCATCAGTCACAAATTAACATTTTATGTATCACTGGAGCTCAGTCAAAAAAATTCTCATTCATTAAATTTGTATTTCTCAAAGCAAGTTAAAATTTCAGAGCAATAATATTTTGGTCATATGCTCTATGGCTTAGATCTTAGCAAAATATAAACTAATGGGTAATGAGTCTTAACTGAGATGAAGTAGGGAGACATACCGTAAAACTTAAGATTCCTGAATATAGATTGTAAAGGATGTCAATAATATAATGTCCCCTGTCCTCTTCTAGCTTTTAAGAGGGCACTCATGTAGCTCAAAAAATATTTAGGAAGAACCTTTTATATTACATACTCAAAATTATATATCCTTAAAATTATATCAAATTTTTGTGAAATAAAAAGCTTTTACACAGTGAAGAAAACCACCAACAAAACAAAGAAGCAACCTACTGAATGCGAGAAGATATCTGCAAATGATATAGCCAATAAGGAGCTAATATCCAAAATATACAAAGACCATATACAACTCAACACCAATCATCATCATCATCAGGTTAAAAAATGGACTGAGGAACTGAATAGGCATTTTTCCAGAAATGACAGAGATAGCCAAGAGACTCATAAAAAGATACTTATCATTAATCATCAGGGAAATGCAAATCAAAACCACCAGGAGATACTGTCTTACACCTGTCAGAATAGCCAGAATCAAAAAGACAAGAAATAAGTGTCGGTTAAGATGTAGAGAAAAAGGAAGCACGTGCACTATTGCTGGGAAAGTAAACCGGTGCAGCCACTGTGGAAAAGAGTATGTAAGTTCCTCAAAAAATTAAAAATAGAAATACCATATGATCCCGTAGTTCCACTGCTGGGTATTTATCCAAAGAAAATGAAAACACTAATTCAAAAAGATATGTACCCAATGTTCATTGCAGCCTTATCTACAATAGCCAAAATATGGAAGCAATTTAAGTGTCCACTAATAGATTAATAAAGAAAAGGTGGTATATGTATGTATACACACACACACACACACACACACACACAATGGATTATTACTTGGTCATAAAAAGGAAAGTTGGCCATTGGCTATGGACCTAGAAGGCATTACAATAATTGAATTGTAAGAATGACCAATACCATATAATTTCACTTATCTGTGGACTTTAAAAAAAAAAGCAGAAATAGATCCATAAGTATAAAGAGAACAAACTGACAGTTGCCAGAGGAGGGGGGGATGGGCATAATGGGTAAAGGGAAGTGGAGATTCAGGCTTGCAGTTATGGAATGAATAAGTCATGGCGATAAAAGGTGTAGCATAGGGAATGTTGTCAATGGTACTGTAATAGCTTTATATACAGACAGTAGCTATGTTGTAAATCTGAGTCTAGTATAACACTGGGTGTCAATTATACTTCAATAAAAATATGAATTAGAGTCATTCCTAGTGGTTCAGTGGGCATTAAAAGAAAAATATGTAAATGCTATGAGCAACTCTATGCCCACAAATCTGATAACATACATGAGATTTTTCAATTTCTTGAAGAACACAAACTATTTTATTTATTTTTTTAAGGAAGAATACAAACTATTTAAAGTTATATTAAGAGAAATAACATGAATAGCTCTTTATTAAATATGTTCAATAATTTAAACACTTCCTCCCTCTAAAAAAAAAAAAAATAGTGGACTCAAGATTTTACAGGTGAAATCTACCAAACACTTAACAGAATATAGACTTTTTATCCAAAAAGTATGAGAGAATACTTTCTAACTCATTTTATTAGGCCAGACTTATAATAGAACCAGATGAAGACATAAGAAAAACTATAGTCCAATATTTTTCATGAACATTAACATGAGTATCCTTAACAAAATACTAGCAAAATCAAATCCAAAAACATATAAAAATGGTAATATATCAAAACCAAGTTGCATTTATTCCACAAATGCAAGACTCATTCAATAACTGTGAAGCAATCATTGAAATTATCATTGTATCAGACTGAATAACAAAAGCCATATAATAATAATCTATGTAGGAAAAAAATCATGAAAAATCTCAAACAAGAGTAAAAGGGAACGTCATTAAGCTAGTAAGGGGAATATGAAAAACAAAACAAAACAATTTACAGTTAATGGTGAGAAATGAAACACTTCTTCCCTAATGATTTGGAACAAGGCAAGGAATTGCTCTCTCAATATGGCTTTTCAACATAATATTGGAAATCCCAACGAAAGTAGTAAGATAAGAAAAAATGGAATGTGTATACCTAGGAAAGAAATATATAAACTATATAGATGGCAAGGTTGTCTATGTAGAAAAACAAAACAACAACAAAACAAAACAAAAACAAAACAAAACCAACAACCAACAACCCCAAAAGTTCTGGAACTAAGCAGTGAGTTGCCAAATGTCATTGGGTACAAGGAAAATTAATGAAAGTTGATTCCTTTTTAATATGCCACCAATGAACAACTACAATTGGAAATTTTTTTAAGTACCATTTAAAATAACATCAAAAATGGAATACTTAGGTAGAAATTTAAGAAAAAAGGTTTTTTAAGCAGAAATCTATAAAACACCAAAGAAAGAAATAAAGGAAAGTCTAATAAATGGACTTTATTTTTTGTCCATGTATTAGAAGACACAATGTTATTGAAATGTCACTTCTTCTCAACTTAATCTATAGATTCAATGCAACCATAATCAAAATCCTAGTGAGCTATTTTGTAGACACTGAAAAGTTGATTCTACAGTTGATGGGGATAGGCAAAGGACCAAAACTAGTCAACACAATATTGAAGAACAAAGTTGGAGGACAACCAGGACCTACTTTCAAGGCTTATTATAAAGCTGCAGCTCTCATAACAGCATAATATTGGTGAAAGAATATACACATAGATCAAATGGAACAGAACACAGACCACAGAAACAGACCCATACGAATACAGTTAGCTGAACTTTGACATAAGAGAAAAGGTAATTCAATGGAGAAAAAAACAGTCTTTTCAAAAAAGTGTCCTGGTACAATTAGACATCCGTATGCAAAAGAAAAAGAACATAGAGACAGACCTTCTGCCATATACAAAAATTATCTCAATTATATCAAAGCCTAAAATATGAAAGGCAAAAATATAAAACATATAGAATAAAACCTATGAGAAAATCTATATGACCTGGGGCTTAGTGGTTTTTATATAGAACAACAAAAGCATGATCCATGAAGAAAAAAAATGACAAATTTGATTTATTAATATTACAAACCTGCTCTACAAAACTTACAGTTTAAAGTATGGAAAAGTCACAGGATGGGAGAAATCTATTTTTTAATCTGATAAAGAACTTGATATGCAAAACATACAAAGAACTCAAGATTCAATAAAAGGATCCCAAAGTTCGATTGTATGTTCAGAATATCTGAACATTCACCACACCAAAGAAGATACATAGATGGCATTTAAGCATACAAAATCATGCTCATTATTGCTCATTAGGGGAATGCATATTGAAATAAGATACATTAGCTGTTAAACATCAATGAGTTCTTAAAATTGTGAAAGTTTGATGAATAGGATATTTACAAGCCTCAAAGTACTTTCTCACATCTTCTGTGATTTCATAAAAATATTTAGAAAATCAGGGGCGCCTGGGTGGCACAGTGGTTAAGCGTCTGCCTTCGGCTCAGGGCGTGATCCCGGAGTCCTGGGATCGAGCCCCACATCAGGCTCCTCCGCTGGGACCTGCTTCTTCCTCTCCCACTCCCCCTGCTTGTGTTCCCTCTCTCTCTGGCTGTCTCTATCTCTGTCGAATAAATAAATAAAAAAAATCTTAAAAAAAAATATTTAGAAAATCAAAACTTCAGGGGGAAAAAACTTAGTTCAGTGATTGCTCTCCAGCTGGGGGGGGGAGGGGCGGGGTGGGGAATGAAAATTGACTGCAAATGTGCATATCAATCTTTTTTTGGAGGTGATGGAAATACTCTGCGTGGATTATTGTAATGGTTTCACAAAATTATGGTAAACTAACTAAAAGTCATTGAATGGGACATTTAAGGTGGGTAAATTTTATGGCATTTTATGGTAAATTATACCTCAATAAAGTCATTAAAAGATACTTTTTCTGCAGAGGGAAAATAAGTAACTTTGTAATGAAGGAATTGTCAGGCACTGTCTTAATTAAGTGATTGTACTGAACATCATCAATAATGGAACAAATCAAAGTCATGACCAGAAGCAACACAATATCGCATCTACCATATTTCTGGGAAAAACGCATATTGTGAATCTAATAGAACATTAAGTGGACCCAAATCAAGGAACAGTCCATAAAATAACTGGCCTGTGATTTCCAAAAGAGTCACAAGCATCGAAAAACAACTGATTAACTATTATAGACTGAAGAAAAACAGACATGACAACTAAACAGAACGGTGGGGACATTGTGATAATCGAAACTTGCAAGGGCCTTAAAGATCACATGATAGTCATTGATTTTGATCACTGTATTATGGATACATAGAAAAACATATTTGTAAGAAATTCATATGAAAATATTCATGGGCTACCGGTACGACGTTATGTAAGAAACCCCAAATGACTCGAGAAAGAAATGGTGCTATTTTTGCAGCATTAATATAAATTTAAAATTATTTTGAAGTAAGAAGAAAAATATGACCATTTTGTTTTAGTAGAAAATTTATCAGGAATCAACAAATTGCTAATACGTTTAAAATTCTAATAGATTTAATTTTGTTTTTCAAGGTTCGAACTGTTAGAACAAAGACTAAGTTACCACGTACGCTATGCACTGAGCACTCAGAGTATGCAATTTATGGGGAAGTTTAGGACGCTGTTCTCACCTCTAAGCCAAGAGTTCCGCACTGCAGCAACTCTCCGTCCCCCCTCTCACCTCGGATGCTGAGTCCGCAGCAGGAGGAGCTGCCGGGGAGCCTCCGCACACTTGTTTCCGTCTTGTGTTTTCACACTGGCATCCCGGGTCTCAAGACGGGTGGCGGGAACACAACGGCTTTGAAGAGCAGCTCCGTTTCCAGAACATGATGGCTGTTACCCAAACCCTGCTAATGGTGAAGGGGGCAGCTGCCTCTTTCCGGCTTGTTTGTCCTGCTTGTTATCTAGAAGTGTTAATATTGGAAACAAATGGAGACCACGCTTGAAACCCGCCCCCGAGCGGGCGAAACCAGTTTAGTCTTGCAAAGCTTAATTTAGCTTATCTTGCAAGACTACCTTGACCTACGTGATTACTTGTTTATGGCTCTAAAAATCATAAGCAAAGCCTGAACTGTTTCCCAAAGTTGATACGAGGTAACCATTCATTCCCTGTTATTTAAGAAAATTCTAATAGCCTCACCAATCACTACGAAGGATAAGCACTGACTCCTCACGTTATAATTGTAACAATATTTCCCTGAGCCTTAGTCCGTGTTTTGGTTTGAGCGCTTGCAGTTCACAAACTGTCTTTTGGGCGTATGCACAATAAACTTTCACTAATCGCTACTATGTTCATTGCTTTTACTTGTAACTTCTGAACCTTTGACAGGAGGAACAAACACTAGCCTGAAGTAGCTCTCCCACCTGGGCAGTGGCTTTACTCCATAGATTGTAAAATTCCAAGATACTTGAGCCTTGCCACCTGTGCTTCCTCCTCACTGGGAACCTGGGAGACCTTTGCACCGACCGAGGCTTGGGAGGCTAAAGAAAGACCGAGGCTTGGGAGGCTAAAGAAACTCACGCACTTTCTAAGAGTTCTGTTTTGTTACTTTGTTTTCTTTTGTAACCCATTTCTTTTGTGCTCCTCTGCCCTCTTTCTTCACCTTTATAATAAGGACTGTACTCCACAGGCAGGGAAGTGAGGCAAAGACTGTGAGTGGTCGGTGTTGATAGTCTTCTACCCTCACCTCCCTTTTCACCCTCCTTGCGCTTTGCCTCCCCGCCAAGACTGAAGCCAGACTAGAAGCCCGGAATGCCCGGTCCCTCCGATTCTATGGAGCCGGACTCCCGGCTCTCTTCCAAGCCATGAAACAACTTCCAGCAAGAACCTTTAGGTTGATAGCAAGGTGTGCAAGACCTGTCTTCCTGGAACCTATCAGAGGGTTTCAGCCGGTCCGGTGTCCTGCCCAGGTCAGAGCTTGGCTATGTTAGCGCCCCCAGGCTTCTGAAGAGCAGAGTGTTTTACTTTGGTAGATGACAAGGAATGTAAAGACAAACAAGAATTATTAGTATTAGTTAAGATTTGTTAATAAGCTCTGGTTCTGTGGATTTGTCAGTTTCTTTCAATGCCTGATTCCTCTGAAGGTCTTCTAAACGTGTGTGCACGGAGCAAATTTGTACATTTATGCTAAGGCCTAAATCTTGTCAACCTGCACTAAGAAGTTTGATCCCATTTTGATTTTAATTATCTGAAAATCAGCCACTGTAGGATTGGGAAGTGAGTGATGTCTAGATACCAATATCAACTTCGTTTTTTTGTTTTTTGTTTTTTTGTTTTTTTCACGAGGCTTACTTTGTAATTTTATTTAAATTCTTCTCTTCGACAGTGGAAAGTATTGTATTATCTAAAACACCAAATCTGAACTCATTTCAAATACAAATCTAAAGAAAAAATATTTGAATTTGGGTACTTAGATTCGTTTTATGACACTTTAAATTTATTTTAAGATACATCATAGTAGTGGCTCTCATATGATATACAATAACAATATGCCATCAAGGTGATGAGGAAGCAGAAGGCTGGCTGACACCCTGCAACCTCCCCCCACCCCCCACTCGTAGGTGGGACATTTTCCTTACTTCCCCCGACTCCCAAGTATATAATCATCACTCCTCAAGATCCAGGTGTAGCAGCTCTTTCTGCCTGGTCCTGTTTCCATGCTTTAATAAGCCACCATTTTGCACCAAAGATGTCTAAGAATTCTTTCTTGGTCATTGGCTCTGGACCTCACCCCACCAAACCTCACCTATATTCCAAAACCACATCAAAGGTATCATCAAGCAAATTATGGCCAAATATCATAGGTCATCATATAGGACTGTTGTTTGAGAAAAATGCCCTAAGATAATACCTTTCATCAGTTATTTTTATAGAGTTCATTTTTTCTCCATTATGTACAGCAAGTTACTACCTGAATGCAAATGTCCTCTGAAGGTTGAACTAACATTTTGTGTATGAAATAATTATTTAATTCAGGCACAGTTCATTTGTTACATCTTTAGGAAAGATTTCTGCTAACTGCTAATTTCCACAGTGACTAGATGCTGTGCTCAGGTGGAGGAGGGGGTCATTTAATGTTTCAACAATGGAAGCATTGTGTGAATAAAGTCGATGGTGTCTAATGTACCCTGAAATGTGCCCTAAAGTAGCTTTCTATTAGTAAAGCCAGGGACTTGAAAGAAAATAGATCTGAGTTTCAAGTAAATTAGAAATCCCATACCACCTCCACTCATTAGTAAAAAACCTATGTTTACTTTTAAGATGAATAATACACAGATATGCAATGCAAAGCATCTTAGTGGCCTTAGGCTGGTGGTATGTTCATTACAGTGCTAGTGACACTTGATGAACAAGAACATCTCATGACATGTGACAACAGAAATGTAATAAAACTTTGAATTAGCTCAAAGTAAAAATGATATTGTTAACTCTTCAGAAGTATTGAAAGAAAAGTTAAACTGATTTTTTTTTAAATATTGTAAAATTCCAAAATCAAGCTTGCCCCCAAAGTGAGAAGCCTGGATCCCAATGATCATAATAAACTATGCATTTGAAAATTTCACACCAAAGGCAACTCACTGGTTATGATGGAAGTTTAACTTTTCAGAATATCCACCTTTAAGTTATTAGTTCATAATGATTAAGGCATGTGCAATTGCCACTACTAAATCCTTTTTAGCTAAGTAAATCCTAGTTCTAAGATGTATCTAGAATCCCAGGACATCTTATCATGCCTACTTGTTCCTACTCTGATGTAAGCTGCTATCCTTTCTCATGAAATTGCTACCCTTTTTCATGTTGATTAATGGGATATATCCTAATGCATGAGCTGCTCTTCCAGTTTTGTCCACATGCCTCCCATAAACTAATTTCCATTCCTCATAGAAGCTGGAGTTATCTTTGAAAACATATTAGATCCTGTCACTGTTTGAAACCCTGCAGGTTCTCTATTCCATTAAGAGGGAAAAATCACGCCCAGGGTGGAGCCTTCTGAAGATCCTTTATACCCCTCCCCCCTCCCTTCTCACTGTCTCCCTCTCCAAAAAAAAAAAAAAAAAAAAGAGGGAAAAGTCAAAATTTTTTCTAGTGTCTAGAAGATGACTTGATCTGACCTTGTTACCTCTCTGATTGCTTTTTCTCCTACTCTGCTCTGCTCATTCCACTCCAGTTTATAGCTTATTTGCTATTCCTCACATGTACCAGGCAATATCTCAAACCAAGGTCTTTTTCTACCTGTTCCCTGTGCCCAGAACACTTTTTCCAGATTTTTGTATGGTTACCTCCTTACAAAACTTCATGTTTTTCTTTGATGAGATTTAACCTCACTCACCTATTTTGTACAGCAAACTACTTACCTGTCTTACAATTCCAACACTATCCTCTATTTTTGTTAACCTTACCTCTTATCCCATCTAACATACCATATGGTAAACTTAGTTATTATGCATACTGTTTATTGTCTGCCTCTCTGTGCCAGAAAAGGGAGAGTTGCAATGGTATACTGGTAAAATGGCTCTTAAAAAAAGAAGAAGAAGAAAGCCTGATCTAAATTGTTTGCATGATTTTCATGGTGTAAATATTCCCACTGTGGCTGATTGCAGGCAATGACTGGCTTACAAACATCCTAAATAATTAACAATCTCTTCTCATCAACTAGGATCTGCCAACGCCAGCCCACTGCTGGATATCTGGGGTTTTGTCCACAGAAATATCCTGAGTGATTACTGCTAGAATCACATCAAGTGGCAGATTTACTTATAAGTTTATAAAACAGTTCAGCACATTTTATTCATTTTTGTCTGTATTTTAAAATTAAGTCTAACATAAACCAGAAATAAATCAGTAATTTCTGTCCATTTATATCAGATTGAATATATTCATCACTAATTAAATATTTTAATGAGAATAGAAAAGTAATAGTGAAAATTATTTTAGTTCTTAAATTGTTAAATACCTGCACATGTCTTAATTTTGTAAGTGATCAACATTGTATGAATTAGAGTTTCTGTATGGGAAGCGTCTACAGCTATGCTTCACAAGCTACTGTGTTACTTTACCAACTTCAGGAAAGATACAGCCTTATTTTGAAATTATCACTCATTAATAATATTTCATTTTTCTTTATTTTTTAAATTTTCAATTTTATTATTTTTTTAAAGTAGGTGCACACCCAGCATGGCATCCAACACAGGGCTTGAGCTCAGGACTCTGAGATCAAGACCTGAGCTGATATCATGAGATAGATGCTTAACTAACTGAACCACCCAAGTGCCCCCATTTTTCTTTTATAGATTTAATAATAAGTAGTTGCCATCATGTATATCTGTCATAATTTTCAAAGCAATGATTAAATCTCATTTCACTTTCTTGGTCTACATGGTGAAATTAGCTTTTGTTATTGTTTTTAACTTACTGTGGGCTTGGTTTCTTGAAATAACTAGTTTTTCACACAAATTAAAAGTGGGCAAAGTTTATACATAGATATAAATAGAAACAAATATAAATATATTGATATATAAAATAAAGATAAATGGGATGCTTATTATTATTTAAAATCATTAACTAATATTTTCTCTGAGAAAAAAAATGCCACAATGACGAATGACAAGGTTAGAAAGAAAAACCCAACATTTTAGAGAAAATAAATGTATTTCACATTTTAAAAGTTAATAACTTAAAATTTAAAATAACTTTAGTTATATATACAAGTGTTTAAAATTTTTAAATTGAACATAATATTAAAATACCAAAGACATTCTAAGGTTGTCACTTTTAATGTGATAGCTTAAAATGAAAAAAAAAAATCCATCAGGACGATTCCCAGATGCATAAAAACATAAAAACGACAAACAGTTGCTGAGAGTATGAAAGAAATTAAGTGATTTTTCAGACGTGGAGTAAAATTTCAATCTCAAGTGACACTGCAACGTGGGAAAAAGATTCTTCCTTGTTTACTTATTTAAGTAACTTGCAAGAACCTTGAAAATCACTTGAATTATGTCCTATTTCCCACAACAGATTAGGAATTTCTTTATGTACTTACAACCTAGAAGCTGCTTCAGAGTCAACTAAACCTTTCATTTACAATAAGAAGTATAAGAAAGGCTTAAATTACGCCAAAACCAAATTTGTGGTTGTTGGCAGATCCATTAAGCACATCAGCATATGTAGAAGATTGGCAGAACATTTAGCACCTGCTGCTCCTGAAAGGTCCAAGGTTTTTAAAAGATCTAATATGCTTTAGAATAACCACGAGGTTCTTACCTACGAGATAACTGTCAGAGACATATGATTGCATTTGTTTATACACAACAGAAAACCTGTCTATATATTTTATTTCTATGTTCCTGTTTTATCCTCTTGTTCTCGCATTCCTTAAAATGACACAGTGCACTCAGATATATTTTAATACCTGAGGGATGCATATTTTCCTAACTTTAATAATCCATTGGGTTTTTAAAATTTTTCCCAAAATAAGGTAGTTATTAACAATATTGGGTTTTCTTCCCGAGGGACTTTAGAAACTTTCTCAGATTTTACCAAACAAAAACCAACTTTTAGAGACATCAGTTGGAATTTTATTAACAAGTTCACTTGTTAATACTCAGTATTGTTGGAAGAGTATCTCTTCATAGTTAGAAAAATAAATTCCTGTTGCTCTGTTACACCGAGCATATTCATATTTGAAGATATTACTTTGCTTTTGTACTTCATTTTAATATATTTAGCGTGTCTTTCCTAATCAGATGTCATATAGACCTCTCACTATATGTAATTTTCAGCTCTTTTGATAGATGGCTTCCTACCCCAGTGAATTTACTCAAAGGTGCCCAAAGTGATTTC
This sequence comes from Ursus americanus, assembly GCF_024610735.1. Lineage (NCBI taxonomy): Eukaryota > Metazoa > Chordata > Mammalia > Carnivora > Ursidae > Ursus > Ursus americanus. The sequence goes on from NC_142130.1 coordinate 58,603,089, forward strand.
ATGTACACCATATATCCTACATCTTAAATAGTTTATCCCAATTTCACAGACCAAATTTTATGGACTTCTGGTCTTGCCTTTCGATAATCTATAAAATGATTGACTATCTTTGAATGTTTTTTGTGGTTCTGTGAGAACAGTCTATATGTACATATACAATAAAATAACAGACAAATGAAGTGACAAAAACATGGAAACAATAACAAGCATAAATTTCTGTAGATTATATGTAATAATATTAACAAACAGTATTGTGTAAGCTATATAAGTGCGTTATCTTTTATCTTTTCACAATTTTTATAATTTTAGGAACGGTAGGTATTCATCCTTTCTCACTGTTTTTATAATTTTAGGAGTCCTATAATTTTTAACTCATAAGAATTAAATTGGCAAGGGAAAAAACAATTAAATTGGCAAGGAATCAAACGATATCAATAACTTCATTAATCCAAAATATAAAAATTATGATATAATCTGATAGGAGACTTAGCTTACCTACCCAATATTTAAAACTAGAGCTTACCCTGGGCACCTGGACGGCTCAGTTAGTTAAGCATCTGACTCTTGATCTCCATTCAGGTCTTGATCTCGGCATCATGAGTTCAAGCCCCGTGTTTGGCTCCACGCTGGGTTTGGAGCCTACTTAAAAAACAAACAAAAACAAAACAAAAACTGGAGCTTACTGATACAAACATTAGTTGTCAGGGGGAAAAAAACAAATAATCACAGCTATTTTCTCAAACCCGTTGTGAATAGATCAGAGAGTAACCAACCCCTTTCCCCCAATCACAGAAAAATGATGGGACAGTTTGGTTGCTTCCAGGTTTTATTATAAATAAAGCTGCTATAAACTTATTTATGTGCAAGTTTTTGTGGCCATTAGTTTTTAACTCCTTTAGATAAACACCAAGAAGCACAGTTGCTAGATTATATAACAGTGTGTTTAGTTTTATAAGAAACCGCCAAAACTGTTTTCCATTTGCCGTTCCCACCAGCAATGAATTGGAATTCCTATTGTTCCACATCTTAGTTAATATTTGGTGTTGTCTGTATCCTGGATTTTGACCATTAGAATAGATGTGTAGTGGTATCTCATTGTGGGTTTTTTTGTTTGTTTGTGGTTTTTTTTTTTGCCTCTGCCAGATTTTATTTATTTAATTTAAATTCAATTAGCCAACATCATTAGTTTTTGATGTAGCGTTCAATGATTCCTTGGTTGCATATAATACCCAATGCTCATCACATCACGTGCCCTCCTTAATGCCCATCACTCAGTCAGCCCATCCCCCGCCCACCTCCCTTTCTACGCCTCAGTTTGTTTCCTGGAGACAAGAATTTCTCATGGTTTGTCTTCCTCTCTGATTTCTTCCCCTCCAGTTTTTCTTACCTATCTCTATGATCCTCTGCGTTAATCTTTATATTCCACATATGAGTGAAACCATATGATAATTGTCTTTCTCTGATTGACTTATTTCACTTAGCGTAACACCCTCCAGTTCCATCCATGTCAGTGAAAATGGTGGGTATTCATCCTTTCTGATGGCTGAGTAATATTCCATTGTATATATGAACCACATCTTAATTTGTATTTCCCTGATAACACATGTCATGAATCATTTTTCTCATATATGTCCCCCTTTATTTATGACATTTTTCCACTTACATTAATTTTAAGCGGAAACCAATTGATTTAATAATTATATTTTAATTCTGCAGTGTCTAACATCCTTTGTGCTTTTAGCAATTGCTTTCTCCAACACACCTATCTTTTTTGTCCTTCTCACCACCTACAAAACTACAAACTTCATGTTGTATCTGCCATCAAATTGGGTTTTCTTGGTTTTACATATTTATTTATTGTTAAAATATATATTTTCACATATTGACTATATTTGAACTTTTTGTAAATGGCAACAACTTTTTTATTTTTTCTACTCAATTTTAATTTTCTTGGAATCCATCTATGTGGACATATGTAGTTACAGTTCATTAGGTTTTTTATTATTATATGCAATTTTATTGTGTGAACAAAACACCATTTCTTTTATTCATTAACTTAGTTGAATATTTACCATCCCCAGCCCAAAGGATTTTGCTACTAAAACATTGCAATTCAGAGTTTTTACAGATGCAATAATCTCTTGGGAAATGCTTTACAGGATTGATGTTGTGACTAATTCGTGGATTACTAAATCAATTTAATGTCTTAAACATCAATTAAAACAGTAAAATGGAACAGAGGAAATAAAACATAAAAAGACAGAAAATATGAGAATGAAATGTCAGTAGTAAGTTTTACTCACTTATTGAACTTTGTTTTAGCCGTGTATGTGCGTGACCTGGAAAATACATTTTTTTCTTTGAGTCAGTAGTCAAACACTCTGAGTTATCACTGCTCTAGTGTATAGATCTAGGAGTGAATTGCCTTGGTCATCGAGTCAGAACTTCTTCAATTGTACTACATTTTTAATTATGTGTACACATTTACCAACTCACTAAAAATATATACGAATTCTGATTAATTCATAGTTTCTCCAATACTTAATATTGGTGAATATGTATTGCTACACTGATAGGTTTAAATATTATTTTATTGTATTTTCAGTTTGTACTATCTCCTTACTAAGAAAGCTGTGCCTATATTTGTATGCTTATTGCCACTGTGTTTCTCCTCTTGTGAAATGCGTTTACATGTATTTACAAAAAAACATTATTCAACTGTTTTTCTTTGCTTCTATGTTATTTTTTCCTATCATTTTTTTCTTAATTTTTGGGGGTTGTTTGAATACTTAGATACCCTTAGGTAACTTTTATTATATTATATATGCTGTAAGTATTTACTCTGAACTTTACATTTTCACTTTCTTCATAATGCCATGTAACGAACATATATAACTAATCAAATATAGTTGAATTTATAACAATCTCCCCTTATGGTCAGTGCATTTTTCATATTTTAAAGAAATTTTTATATCATATATCCATAAATGTATATGCATATTCTAAGTAGCTTAACTTTTTTCCCTTTACATTTATTCTTTAATGCACTCTGATTTAATTTTTCTGTATGGTTCAGTTTAAGCCTCATGTCTTACTATTTTTCCCAAAAACTTCAAAAATCATTAAATGAAGACTTTTTCTTTTCCCAGGCTGTAAGTCAAGCTCTGCCAGTAATTATTTTCTATACATGGATCTCTTTTGTAGTTTAATATATGTTTCTGCTTTTAATAATTTGCCATATCATCTTTCCTTTACCACTCTCTTAATTATTGTAGTGATATATAAGTACTAATATCTGGTACTGGCACTTAACCTGATGAATTTTTTTAAAGTTCAGTTTAGTTTTATTTTGCTTTTGTTATTCATTTCTTTGTTAACTTTCTTGTATCCAAATTACATGGCTTCTACAATATCAATTTATGTTAAGTATTTTATTTTGTTTTAGTCAAGTGTGTTGGATATTTCTAATATTTTGGTCTTTAACACAGCAGAAAGAATAGTTATTCTAAAATAGTTTCCTCAAAATTCTTAGAAATTCAATAATATTGTTAGAGTTGTATGGTAACAGATGGTAGCTACATTCCTGGTGAGCATAGCATAATCTATAGAGATGCTGAATCACTATTTTGTACACCTGAAACTAATGTAACATTGTGTGTCAACTATGCTAAAAAAATCCTATAACTTCTGGATAAAGAAAAAGGAAGCTTTCTTTAAATGCTACCTTATTATATTCTAAGCACTTTAAATAAGTTAATTTTTGTGATCTTTAGTTTGCTCGTACAAATTAGATTAATATAGGTTACAATGTCATTTGGTTGTTTGGTATTTAAAATTAGCTAATACATGCCTGATGCCCAGTCTGCTCTACTAGCAGCATTGGTCATGATTCTGATTAACAACAACTTCACTGTCTACATTTAGTTTCACCCAGCTCCAAGTTTTCTTAGCTTTTGTGAAGACTATTTTTTAATTTTAATTTTTAGATTTTTTTAAAAATTTTAATTTTAGGGGCACCTGGGTGGCACAGCGGTTAAGCGTCTGCCTTCGGTTCAGGCGTGATCCCTGTGCTCTGGGATCGAGCCCCACGTCAGGCTCCTCCGCTATGAGCCTGCTTCTTCCTCTCCCACTCCCCCTGCTTGTGTTCCCTCCCTTGCTGGCTGTCTCTATCTCTGTCAAATAAATTAAATAAAATCCTTTTTTAAAAAATCTAATTTTAGGTAATTAACATACAGTGCAATATTGATTTCTGGAGTAGAATTCAGTGATTCATTACTTTCATACAATACCCAGTGCTCATCATAACAAGTACCCTCCTTAATACCCCTCCCCTATCTAGCCCATCCTCCACCCACTTCTTACCATCGACCCTCAGTTTGTTCTCTATAATTAAGAGTCTCTTATAACGTGTTTCCTTCTCTCCTTTTCTTCTTTTCCCTCTTCCCATATGTTCATCTGTTTTCTTTCTTAAATTCCATATATGACTGAAATCATATGGTATTTGTCTTTCTCTGACTGACTTATTTCACTTAACATAATACACTCTGGCTCTATCCATGTCATTAAAAATGGCAAGATTTCATCCTTTGTGATGGCTGAGTAACATTCCATTGTATATATATACCATATTTTCTTTATCCATTCATCATTCAATGGACATTGTGAAGATATAAGACAGGAAACAGCACAGGATGTATAACAACAGCATGAATAGAACAGGAATGTCTCATAACTCCCAAGTACAAAGTCTCATGACTCAGTTATTCTGGATTGCCTGCAAGATCACTGCATATGACACCGAGTTGTGGAACAACTTCAGATCAGAAAAGCAGTCATCACTGGAGTCATCATGTCAACTTTTCTCTCAGGAGTATGTAACTAGCCAGACATGCAACCCCTTAGAGTATGTTCTAGTTCCCATTCTCCAGTACATCTGTAACTCAGTAATACCAACTAGTCATTACCCGATTATCTGGGAAATATAGGTGTTTGGTCTGATGTATAAATCTTGGCTAGATTATCAGCCATGTTGGATCTGATGTAGGTAAATTCTTAACAATTTCTTGAGTTATTGTTTCAAAGAGAATCAATTTCTTAGATACCAACTCTTTGACTGAAGGATAGGGCACAGAACCAGTTGTTAATCATTTTCCTCTCACTTTCAACTGCTAGCTGAATGTTTACACACAGCAATCTTAATAATGTTATCATTAATAATGTAAATTTAGTAGTCTTTTATATTTTCTGTTTGAAATGTAAAGTTTGAGATAAAAGCAATAACATATTTTTATCGTAAAGCAATTGAGAAATTGTATTCCTAGCAGTATGGTGGAAAAGACCTTCTGAAGACAATTCTAATATGAATAGCTCCTGTATAAACTGAAATAAACATTATTTTATTGCATTGCTAAATTCACAGTAAAGGAGAGATTAAGGGTCCTCATAAAGGAAGAAAGGAAGGAAAGGAGGGAGGAAACAAAGGGGAAAAAGTAAGAAAGAGGGGGAAAAGAAAGGGAAGGGAAGAAACAGTGAGTGGAACCAAGAATAATGGAACTCTTGCAACAAATGTTGTTAATTCTGTGGGATCAGAAGACTGACCCTTTGAAAACATCACAAGTGAGAGAAACTAAATTTGAGTTTTCTATATTAAGACTAGAACTGTGAAGAGAACTAGATTCGTCTCAGCTCATTAGCACAGTGTGGTGCCTATTTAAAAGATATTTTAAATCCTTCCTATTTGGGGTTAAGATTTCTCAGTTTAGACCCTCAACACACACAGGTAAAATTCAACAAAATAAAACAAGACATAAAGCCACCATGAGTGACAGTCAGAAAAAAATACAGAAAATATTTAGATCACCAAGGATTTTAGCTATCTGAAATTTTAATTTATAATATTAAATGAGTATTTTTAGCATATTTAAAGAAATAAAAGGAGAAATATAAGTAATGGAGTAACAATATGTCATTAAAAATAAGAACAATGATTTGAACCCCAACATAAAACATTTAGAAATGAATGATATAATCATGGAAAACAAAAACTAACTGATGAGATTAAAATAAGACTATAAATACCTGATGAGAGGATCAGATATCTGCAATGCGCCACAGAGAGAGAAAGAGATTAAAAATATTAAGGAGAGATCAAATGACGTGGAAGAGAGGAGAAGGTCTACATTACATCAAAGAAATGAAAATCAAAATCTAAAACTTTTGTAAGAATAGAGGATATCTTTATGTCTATGGAATTAGAGATTTTCTTAAATAGATATAAAAAGCCGACTTGTAAAAATTTCTTTTCTTCAAAGGACATCAAAAAGGAAGTGAAAAGACAAATTACAAAATGGGAGAAATTATTTGAAATAAATGCATTTTCAATGAGATTATATCCTGAGAGTGTAAGAAACTCCAACAAATTCATATGCAATAGAAAAACAATTTATTGGAGAACTTGACAAAGTCATGTTAACAAATAGCTCACAAGAAAATAAAATAAGAAGTAACAGTAGACTGGGGCACCTGGGTGGCTCAGTCGTTAAGCTGCTGCCTTTGGCTCAGGAGCATCCCAAGAGTGGGCCCCTACCAGGCTCCCTGCTCAGTGGGAAGTCTGCTTCTCCCTCTCCCTCTGCTGCTCCCCCTGCTTGTCCTCTGTCCCATGCTCTCTCTCTCTCAAATAAATAAATAAAATCTTAGGAAAAAAAAAAAGAAGTAACGATAGACAAAGTATTCAACCTCATCAATAATTAAGGAAGTACAAATTAAGACTATAATAGGATACCAGTTTAAATCCATTAGATTGGCAATAACTGGTAAGACATCAATGTCATGACTAGGCAAATATGTGAGAGATGAGTACTTCTGGTATACTTGTATTGGAATCAATTCTGAAAACAATATAGTATCACCGTTTAAAATTGAAAATGCTGGTTACCCCACTTAGTAATTTAATTTCAGAATATACCTTAGAGAAACTCTTGTAGACATGGCTCAGGAGACTTTTTAAGAATGTACCTGGCCATCTTGCTTATACTACCAAACCAATAAACAACAGCAAAAAGGAAAAATAAAAGTGGAAACAACTCAAAGGTTTATCAACACAAAAAGTGGATCAGAAATCTAATGACTATACTCATTCAAGGGGGATTTTACAAAATAAATGTGAAAGATCCACATCTACATAAGACATCACAGATGAATATCAGACATTTAATGTTGAGTAAAAAAGCAAGTACATAGGACAATTTAGACTTTAGATATCAATTTCTAATTCTCAAAAAATAAAAGAAAGACTACATTTTGTTTTCGATTCGTATATACACTGTTTATCATTAAGGTGCAGACAGAAGCACAAAAACATCTCTATTTATAGGAGGCAGAAAGAAATTAATATAGGGAATTAAAAGCTGACAGAATCCCTTGAAGAGGGGGGAAGCAAGGTGCAGGGAAAATTGCATTGTCTTCAGAATATCAGGAGGCTGCAGAAATCTCAGGAAAAGACTTACCATTCTCATTTGCTGGTAGCCACAGCAAATGGATGATTTATATTAAAATACATATATGCAGTTAAAAACCCTCCTTTTGGAGATTAATGGGGTTTCCTTCAGCCTTCTCAATATTACATGCTTCTCAATATCAAAGTTTAACCCAACACGCTATTGATAGTTGTGCCAAGAAACATAGATCTAGGTTTCTTTCTGATGAGACAGGCAACATATGAGAAGAGACAATTGATGCTATATTGTAGAAAGATAATCTGGAACAATGGCAAATGTATTTTCTTTTTCGTTAAAGCAGTGATAAATAAAAAACTCGGGTATTCGTTCTGTGTGTGTAACAGAGGGATAGGGAATTGGGGGAATTCACATATACAGTCATAGGCACTGGTCAAGCTCCAGTATTTGAGTCCAGGGGTAGAAGTTTACCTATTGCTATGCTTCAGAACTTTTACCTTCCTCCTGTATCCATTTTAACAAATAAAATACTCATTATAAAATTTGAAAGATAGGAAGAATATTTAAAGACTCAAAATCCAAGCTATGTTAACACAAGTACATGGATTTAATTTACTGCAGTGAATATGTTTCTAAGTTGCATCAGCACATATTTTAACAACATAAATGTTTTGATATATTACATATCAGTATATTAAGCAAGTACTATTTAAAAAATAACCTAATCTAATTCAGAGTTGCCCAAACAAATCACATTTGGTTTTACTCTGTTAAAATGTATTAATAATTCTGTTTTCCTTATCTGACCTTGTTTTTTTGAGGGGAAGAGAAATTGATTGTTCCTAGAAACAAAGATTATTCTCAGAAAAATCCCAGAAAATAGCAGTTAGAAAATTGAATACACAGATTCAGGCATTAATCAAATTTTTCACAAATTGTTAATAGTATAAATATCAAGTTTTCTTTTAGCCTATGTAAGATAACTCTTTTCTCCCTTCAAAGCAGGAGCCATAGGACTTAGTTTTGCCCTATTGCTATTCCAAAATTGTCTAGGAATCAAAAAAGAAAATGTATTTCCCTAAACCAGACAAAACCTCTATTTTATAAAATAATATTAAAGAATATATAAAATGATACCTAAAGGAATAAAATGAGGCTTATTATAAAACTAATCAAAGCAAAATAATTATAGTAGGTAATTATCTTAATAAATAACCTCTAGTTATAAAAATAATTATTTTAGAGAACCCAAAGCGGGGGAGAAATGTGTGGTCATTTTGAGATAATCAGACATTGATAGACAAATTGTCATTGTTTCTAAATGGAAAAAACTTTATTTCAACACTCCTGGTTCTCTCTGCTTTTAAATTAGTAAACTAATAGTATATATATATGAGGTATTTATTAAAGCATTTCAATGGGTGGTTTCTAGAAGTCCTTATTATGTCTCTGATGTCTAGAACACAGTGTTACATAATAAGGCCTTCATTTTTTTAAAAAAATATATATTTAATATATACTTTTTCATTAAAATAGGCATCTGGAAGAAAAGGATTTTCACTAGCCAAGAAAAAAATATTCTAAGTCCAATTCATACATTTTAAAAGATAAAAGATACATACTGAATATATGTGTATGTACTGAATATGTGTGTGTATACACACACACACACACACACACACACTCATATACATAGTTTACTTACCTGAAAAAGGTAATACACCACTTTATCTTTTAAAAAAGGACAAATTCTATAGTGGAAAAGAAAAAAGAATAAATGAATTGGTAGAAAACCAGCTACTGAATAGCTGTTCTCTGTTCCTTTCTCATGCTGAGTCCTTTTCACCTGCTGAACAAATAACCAATTGTTGGTGGAGTGAGTAGAGCTATTGAACTGTGCCAGCTACTACCACCTGCTGCAACTAATTAAGTGTGATTATAAGGTAGTGAAGAGGTGGCAACATTATCATAACCACCTGAAATTCTTGGTTTGAGAGACTGCCCAGAATCCCAGGGCATTCAACCAACAAAGACAAATTGTTAACTCCTACGGAAGGTCTCTGAAGTCATTTATTTAGACCAATGGTTTTTTGGCTACTTATAACATCAGGTAAACTAGTGAATCAATGTATTTAATCTGATATCAGATAATTCAAATCAGCATGGAAGTCAAATCAACTGCTATAATCCAACCGATCAGATTTCATTTCTTTTCATAAAAAGAGTTCATTTATCCAGAAAGATAGCACATACGCCATTTAAGGTAGAAATTAGTCTCCCAAACTAATTTTCGTTATAAGATTTATCCAAAATTTTTGATGTCTCACAAAACAGTTGTGAGTAAGGGTATCAATAAGCCTCAGTTGTTACAAAGTTGTTAACCCTTGTATATGTAAAGCAGAGCACATTGAAACCAATGCAATCACTTTATCAACATTACCTGATGTGACTTATTGGCACTGAAGATAGAGTCCACACAGCAATATTAAATGGAAATACTACAGAAATGGCAATTAGGCTTGAAGTCTTCCAGTCAATTCTCTCTCTCTCTCTGTGTGGAACTGTCATTAATACTTGTAATGTATGAGTGTGGGATTGCCAATGCAACATTAAAGAATATAAATGGATAAAAATATAAGAGTATTAAGGAAATCATTTTATAAATTCAGGCAAAAAAATTACTTACCAAAAAGTGGGAACAAAGGGTTCTTTTAAGCCTTAATTGTGGGCTATTACTTATCCTGAGAAGGCTACAGTCCTTTTTAAAACAAATCACTTGGCAGTTTTTTATCAATTCTAGATTCAAGTCTTTTATCAGATATATGACCTGCAAATATATATATTTTTTCGTTCTATGGTTTGTCTTTTCATTCTTTCTACAGTGTCTTTTACTTAAAAAAAAAAATTGGGGAGGAGGGGTACAGGGAGGGAGAGAGAGAGAGAATCTTAAGCAGGCTGCACGTCCAGCACGGAGCCTGATGTGAACTCGATCTCACAACCCTGAGATCATGGCATGAGACAAAATCCAGAGTTGAAGTTTTAACCAACTGAGCCACCCAGGTGCCCCTTTTTACAGTGTCTTTTAAAGATGAAAAGGTTTTAATCTTCATAAAGTCTAAATTGTTCTTTTAAGTATCATACCTCATGTATCATACCTAAAAAAAGTTTCCAAACCCAAGGTGATAGATTACTCCTATAAATATTATAGTTTTAAGTTTTACATTTAGATCTGTGACCTATTTTAAGTTAGTTTGAATATGGTATCAAAGTTTATTTTTCTGCAAATGGATATCTGATAATTCCAGTACAATGTCTTGAAAAAAACTATATTTTCCTCACCTAAGTTGCTTTGCATGTTTGTCACAAATCAGTCATCTGTACACTTTTGGGTATATTTCTGGATTCTGTTCTGTTCAATCATCAATTTATCTGTCTTTATAACAATTCCATAATAAAATGATTACTGTAGTTTTATAATAGTCTTAAAACAAGATAGTGTTCAGTCCTCCAATTTTATTCTTTCTCAAAGTTTTGGCTCATGTAGCTTCTCCAGAAGAAATCTAGAATTTTACAATTTTTATAAAATTATATAGATATTTTTATTGGGATTTTATCTAATCTATAGATCAGTTAGGAGAGAATTGATATGTAAACTATATGTAGTCCTCTGATCCATGAACGTTATACAGCTCATTAATTTAGGTCTTTAATTTCTCATAGCAACACTTATTTTTAGTATAAAGGAATTGCACATCTTTGTCATATTTATTATGGTCTTATTTTTCAATACTATTGTAATAGGTATTATTTTATTAATTTCAATTTCTTGTTTCTTACAAGTAAAAAGATCAACCTTTAAAGAACAACCGTTTATCCTGCACATTTCTAAAGTCACTAATTAGTTCTGGGAGTTTGTTCTTGTTTTTGTTTTTTGCATATCTCATTAGACTTTCTACATAAAATATCATGTTATCTTTGAATAAGACATGTTTACTACTTTTTCCCAAACTGAATGACTTTTTTTCCCCTTATTATAGTAGGAAGACACTTTCACTATCACTTTGAATATACATGTTCCTCTTGTTCCTGATCTTAGGTGGAAATCAACCAGGCTTTTATCATTAAGTGTGATGTTAACTGTAGCTTTATCGTATATGGCGAAGTTCCATTTTAGTCTTAATTTGCTGAGAGTTTTCATCAAGAATCATTCTTAGATTCTATAAAATGTTTTTCTGCATCTATTGAGAGGGTTAAGAATTTTTTCTTTTTTATAGGTTGTTAATGGTAAATTACATTGGCTTATTCTTTAACTTTTAATATTTGCAAGAGTAATTTTTTGAATTATTATACCTATGTTCATGAGGGATATGTAATAAAATTTTCTTCTAATTTTTCTGCCTGATTTTTATATCAGGACAATGTTGGCTTCTCATAGTAATTAGAGAAATATTCTCTCCTTTTCAATTTTCTGCAAGAGTTTTTAATAGAATAGATGTATTTTCTCCCTGTTTGCAAAATTTACCAGAAAAGCTATCTGAATCTAGAGATTTCATTGTAGGAAGGTTTTACTACATTTTCAACATCTTTAATAAATATAGAACTATTTTATTACAGATAAATAACAACAAAGAAGACACCACGTTAGAAATTGTGCAAAATATTGGAATAGGCACTTCATAAAATGTAATACATAAAAAATGGCCCACTAACTGAGGCTATAGACAATCAGGGAAAAGCAAATTAAACTCACATGAGATTCTAAATTATATTTGTGACATACAAAATGGTAGTGAGGATAGAGACTATATGGAAGGAACTTCCACTCACTCTATTTGTTAGTGTAAATTTATAAAATCGCTTTTTTAAAAAAGATTTTATTTATTTATTTGAGAGAGAGAGAACACAAGAAAGAGAGTGAGTGAGCATAAGTGGGGTTGGGGGCAGGGCAAAAGGAGAGGGAGAAGCAGGGTCTCCGCTGAGCAGGGAACCCCACACGGGCCTGATCTCAGGACCTTGGGATCATGACCCAAGGCAGCTGCCTAACCAACTAAGCCACCCAGGCGCCCCTATAAAATCACTTTTAAAAGTTGTTTGGTGATCTACACTGTTGTTGAGCATATACATAATATGATTCAGCAATTTCAAACTCATACCCAATAGAATTGTGTAAATCTGTGTCAAAAGACATATACAAGAAAGTTAATGTCATCATCTTTTGCTAAAGCCACAATAGAAACAAGAATAAATCAATTGAGATAAAGTCCAAACACAGCAATAAAAATAAATGAACCACTGTACCTACAATATTATGTATGAATCTCAAAGACATCAATATAAAGATTAGATATCAAATACATATCATATGATTTCTTATATATAAACTTTTTTAACTCTAAGTTATATTATTCAAGTAGTATGTTTTCTTTTCTTTTCAGTTTTCAAGGCAATGTTATTGCATAACAGGGCAGTGTGTCTGTGGGAAGGAGGGAAAGGGTAATGACTAGAAGGAGAAGGAGGGATGCCGGCGGCTGTTGGTTACATTAAACTTTTATTTATTTCCTATATCGTGCTTCTCAGTAAAAACAAGAGATTTTTTTTTCTGACATACTGTCATATAATCTGAAAGAAAACTATTTTTCAGAATGTTTATTAAATACTGAGTAGTTACAATATAAAATTAGTTCTGAGTGAAAGAATTTATTTCACTGAGAATCAGCGAACTAGAATTTATAACACAGTTCCCTAATTTTCAAGATAGATCTTAAATTCTTGTTTGCTCTGGTTAAAGATAAGAGCATTTTCAGGGAAAATACTGATGTAAGAAAATCAAAATTACACTTGACCTCCATTATATTTTATTTTATTTACAGTCTACCTAAAAAAAAAAAATGTTGACCTCAAAAAAAAAAAATGCAAAAAACTACAAAATAACAAGTCTGAGCTTTGTAATTGGAGCCCAAACTTGGCAAAATAAGTGATCAGATAGAAAAATCAATGATAAATAAAAACATGCTTAGAGCAAAATATTTTTTATAAGCTAATTTAGAGGTAAGGACTGAAAGCTTATGCAAAATCATATTTTTAAAATTGCAAATTTTTTTATGGAGAATTCCACAAACTTACACTACTAAGAAAGATAGAAGGAAATGTTTACTGCATAACATATTAATTTATGGTTAACTGGTATCATATTTTATATTATATATAGTAGGATATATAATATCCACCACTAGAAACATAAAAATATTACAGAAATTAATTTTTTTAAATAAATTGTGGGCTTTTTTTAAAAAAAGATTTTATTTATTTATTTGACAGATAGAGACAGCCAGCGAGAGAGGGAACACAAGCAGGGGGAGTGCGAGAGGAAGAAGCAGGCTTCCAGCAGAGGAGCCTGATGTGGGGCTCGATCCCATAACGCTGGGATCACGCCCTGAGCCGAAGGCAGATGCTTAATGACTGAGCCACCCAGGCGCCCCCAGAAATGAATTTTTAAAAGCAAATACATAGTAAGGTACATGGGCCCACAAATAACTGACTTTATAGGAAGATAATCACACCATAATGACTCTACTTTTAATAATTCTTATCGCTATAGGACATCCTACAATCCTTCTATGACTGACTTATGATTGGATTAAAATAACTAACTTAATGTACAAGATGTCACGTTTCACTGATACTTATATAAAAATGGAAGTCTATGTAGGTGACTATCACATACTTACGATTATATAAATGTTATGCTGTTTGATACTGTACAAGGACATAGGAACATAAATAAGGTGAACGTGTATTATATAATTTGAAATTTAAGTAATTTTAACTAGAATTTAAATTCTTCATCAAGAAAGAGAAACAGACATTTGTGGAATTATTTCCCATTAGCTCTTTGTTGATAGTATTCAATGTGACATGTGTTTTGCACATCTAAAATCTCATACAGTTCAAGTGTCCTTGAACATACCAATAGTAAGAGCATACCTATTAAAATAAATAAATAAATACATTTTAAGTGCCACTTGACCATATATATTTTGGGGGGGGGTGAAGGCAATTTATAAAACAAACCCATTAAAACAAAACAATGTGTGCTGCTTTTCAATGTACATTGTAATGCCATTTGATTTATAGTTTTCAGAAAGAAATGAATGCCTTAAGACAAAGTTTTGCCAGTTAAGAAATGCTTATGCTACACTTGTACTTTGCAAAGCATAGAGTTTTAATTACTTAGCATGGATTTGAAGTGGGTTGACTGAGAAATGTAGGCATTTGATGGTGATTATAAAATTTCTCTGCAAATTTCTGAAAATTATGTTGTTAAGATAATCAATGGTGGATCTAAAACTTCAAAAAGGTCTCTAAGGGATAGACAATAATGCCTATATCCTATCGATAGGAAGCCTGCACTTATGAGGAAAACACCATATGCTCCAATGAAACAAGTAGGAAAAATGTATGTCTGAATGTAATCATGTAAAGTCATTTGGAGAAATTACCAAGGAACTGGTCCAGAGTATAGACAATTGAAAGAGAGGAGGGGCCCTATCCAGCAATGCCAGGTAAAATAAAAAGAATGCCATTGTTGAGTTAATTTTTTACTCTTCTCTGATTAGTTCATACTACTCTGAGTTATCCTAGCTCACTCAAGTCTTCTAATTATGTTCACAGGAGGAAAGAAGCTAAAATGCTAATTTATGATGGTGTGACACTTTTTCAAAAGTCTAACAGGGTTATAGTGTACAGAAAATTAAAATGAAATTTCCTTTGCCCTGTGTTAAAATTCTTGTTCATATGATCTGACATTAAGAAATGAAAGTAAAACCTTTTGGGAGGAGAAATTAATTATACATTTCTTCCTACACCTTTCCTGTCAGGTATCTTCCTACTATCATGTACATTATTAGTTTTTAGGCATTTTATGAGAAATTTGCTATGACTATTTCTTCTAGTAAGATGGCTTCTGGGTACCATGTTTAACTCATAAACACTCTAGACTTTCACTTTTGGTTCTTTTGGGATAGCTGATAACAAAATCATTTACCCACTGGGAACAAGTATAGCTGGATAAAGCAGTTGAAAATATTTTTGCAGGCATCTGAGAACTTGTGTGACAGTATTTGAGAGATCATGATCCTTGAAGAAAGGAAAGTTCATGGAAATAAACCCAAACGTTGCACATGCATGTACATGCATGTATACTCCTTGGGTAATTTGGCAACTCTCATGTGGAATGGGTAATATAGAGAAAAGCACACTGTTTTTCTTTTACTCTCACACTCCACATCTGACACCAGATGTGTGTGTGTGTGTGTGTGTGTGTTTTCCCACACTGACTAATTCTGCAACACCATCTGTGTGTCCTATAATTCAGCTTAATTCTGACACTAACCAGAGTTAGTTCAGACCCATGAGTTAAAGGCTCAGTCCCACAAGACTGATATCCCCACTTCAGATCCAATTACAAGTAATGGATCTCTAGGTTACCCACAACTTCTGTCCCACTTGGTTACCAGTCAGAGGTTCCCACAACCTCCTCCTCAGGCTCACAGAACCAAGGAAACCAGTTTACTCACAATCACCAATTTATTATGAAGAATATGATAAAAAAATACAGGTGAAAAACCAGATGAAGAGATACTTAGGGTGAGATCCAGAAAGGTCCCAAGTACAGGAACATCTGTCTCTGTGGATTCGGGTGCATACTGTCCCAGAGGCTCCCTGAACACCATACTGTAGGATTTTTATGGAGACTTCACCATGTACGCATGATGGATTATTAATTCATTTTCTGGCCTCTCTTACTTCTCTGGAGGATGCGGTAGGGCTGAGAGTTACAAGCTAATTGTAGCTTGATCTTTCTAGTGACCAGCCCCATTCAATCATTGCCTCATTAAAACAAAAGACGTTTCCATCACCCAAGAAATTCCAAGGGTTTTAGAAGGTCCATGTCTGGAACCCAAGTCAAAGATGAAATGTTAGCAGAAATGTTAGTGGAAACAAGGAACAGAGAGTATATATCTCTATATATTTCTCATTATTTCATGGGCATGAAGACTACTTGGAGGCAGGACTTGCAGGGTCAAGATCCTAGTAAACAGGAGGTACAGATAATTAAGCCCAATTCTGTGCATTGATTCTCTTCACAAATACTCATGATTCCTAAGCTGTTCATGATGAAAGCCTAAGAAGACCAACAGAAAGTGTTAGAAAACCTCAGTAGAGCTTTTGCTATTCTTACACTGTGGGAGAAGTTAATGGAAGAGTGAAGATATGGCCCTAGTAAAATTCACAGGCTCTCATCTGGGACCTCTCAAGATCTACACCCTGCAATTAAACTAAAATCAGAAGTAGAACAAGCCTTATAATGGTTGACACCTTGACTCAAGTCATCTCAGTTCCTGAACGATTGAGTAGATCTCTTCCTACTGTAGCTGCTGACAAAGAACAGGATGACAAAGAAAAACACAGCGATCATCCAGAGCTTCTGTGATCATTGTAGAATAATTGCACTCAATAAAAAATGACTAGGTATACTAAGGAAAAGAAACAGGAAAAAATAAGACAACGGAAATAGATCCATGGGAGGATCCACATGCTGGAAATATTAAACACTGACTTCAAAATCTCTAAATGGCAATGGCATATTTCATTTATTTTTAGCTTAGACATAAAATTTTATGAAAGCAAGCATAATGTATACCAGAAAGCAGGAAAATAGACCTATACATTTGGTATGAGGAAGTAAAAAGGGAAAGATATAAAAGGCAACAATGGAGAATATCCCTCAATTTTATGCCCTTTTCCCAAGGTAAGCTCATGATCAGCTTGCCTCCCCTTACAACAAATGTACCTGCACATGGAGGGGATGTCGTAGAGGTAAGCCCTCTGGAAGTGCAACAAATCTTCACAGGCCCTGCATTTTCAGTATCTTGGCTTGTTGAATCAGGGGTCAGACTGACACTCAGAGAGTTAGTTTGGCATATGGGGCAATGCGGTAACTCTAGCTCGTATTAAGAATTGGCCATCATGATTCTTGCCCTTACACCTAGCTTCTTTGTGTCAGAACTGTATTGCATGTATAGGTCCCCAGGGTTTTTAAATTATGAGTTGGTATTTCCTGATAAGATCGTATTTATTTTGAAAACTCCATCAGACAATTACTATTGTCCTTGGTGGTCTCTCTTATTAGGGAGGCAAGTAAAATAAGTTACAATGTACACTTGATTTATTTATTTTTTTCTATCCTTTCCACTGGCAGAATATAAACTTGATCCCTGTGTATTTCTCCCAATATCTGGAACACACTATGCCAGGCACGGAGTATTTGTTAAACATGTCCCTGTAAATGAACCCCATCAATTAATCACTCAGCCTTTTCAAATTTGTCTGTAGATCATGCTGACCCCAGTACAAGCTTGTTTTTGTTATTTAAATATTAAAAAAATAAAGAACTGAAACCACATAATACACGGAGAATTACGTATCAATGTAATTTTTCCCAATTTCAGTGGTAGAGAAATATAAATATATTGGCCAAAAAAGCTCTGATACCCAACTGACACTTTACCTGCCTTAACTCTACCTTCATAACTTAATAATCATCTATAAGACATTAAGAAATATGCCATTAAAGCTAAGCTCCTAACTTAAGGACTAATTTTAAAACTTAGAATTAGGTATGTTATTAATATCATAAAGAAGCTTTAAAAAGTAACAAAATCAACTTTTGCTCTTCATAGCCAATAAAACCCAAAATGCTTTTTCATAGGCAGATTTCACATTTGTTGTGTGCTCATGAGTTATCAAAATATTTTCATATTTATAATCTTATGTGATCTTCCCAAAATATTTTAAGGTACTAATAGATATGATTATCTCCATTTTATAAATTAAAAAATTAAACAGAGAAATGGTAATGCTATTCTAACATGAGATGGTGAAGTTCAGATTTGGAAATAGTGTAGCTTTGTCATAGTCAGATTTAACAATATAAAGTATACTATTTCATAGTTTCAGTTTCTTAACAAAAGGGATATAGATACATGGTGTTTTGGGAAATGCTATATATTTAGAAGCCTCTTCTGATACTCGAATATTTCTTTTCATGGCTATTAATTTCCTGAAATGTCATGGCAAGGTAAAATGATGACATCCTGCATTTGCATGTGTCCAAATGGTGAAACTTCTGAATGATTTAGATTACATTGTTTTGTAAAGATGTTCAGAAACTTCAGAATGAGTAGATTACTATGGCAAAAATTTAAGCACAATTTGTGATCTTCATTTGTCCCAGAATATTTCTTTCTACTGCATCATGAAAAAAAAAACCAGTGCAGTATGGATCATATTTTCCTATGGGAAAACTTTTTAATAATTAGAGATGCAATTCCCAACTTAGGCATGATGGTGTTGTAAAAAATTATAGCACCTAATAAATTTTATAATAATAAAGAACAGTAAAATTATATTCCAAACCTTAAAATATGTACCTTCTGGTATTATGTCTAATAAAAGTTGATATGATGAAATGCAGCCCCAATATACACTCAAAAATTATTCAGTATATTAAATTACAACTCCATGTTTCATCACCAATTTTACCTAAAACAAAGCTTATCTATAATAACTATTAACACATAATTAATTATATGCAGTTACATTTTAATATTTAAGTACTTTTTGAAGTACAACATATATTAAAATATAGTGATTTTGTGCAATGTTTGATGAGTTTTGATAACTACATGTAATCATGTAAGCACTACCTTAATCAAGGTATACAATATTTTAATTGGCTCAAATATTTTTGTCAGTTCCCTAAACATCCTCAGCCCCAGGTACACACTGATCTGCTTTTTGTCACGATAGATTAATTTTGCCTGTTCTAAAATTTCATAAATGAAATCAAACAGATCTATCATTTTGGGTCTGGCATCTTTCCTTCTTAAGATGCTGCTCTCTATGATTCCATCTATGGTTCCATTCATATATTTGTGTCCATCAGTTGTTTATGCATTTATATTACTAAGTACATACCACAATTTATTTATACATTTATTATATTTATTTATATTATATTATTATTATATTTATACTTACATTAGTGGTTTCAGTTTGGGGGCTACTGTGAATAAACCTGCCCTGCATGTAATATACAAGATTCTATGTGGACATGTTTTCATTTCTCTAGAGCAGAACCTAGGAGTCGGATTACTGGGTCTTATGGAGAGTGTATGTTAGTTTTCGTAAGAAATTGCCAAACTGTTTTCCAAAGTGGCTGTGCCACTGTATACTCACCAACAATGTATAAGGGTTCCAGTTTCTCCACATTGTCACTAAGGTTTGGTATTATCGATCTTTATAATTTTAGACATAATGGGGAGTGTGTTACAATAGTTCATTGTATTATTTTCTTATTTCTCTGAAGCCTAAATATAGAGTAGCTATGTAAGTTCTTTTTTTTTTTAAAGATTTTATTTATTTATTTAACAGAGATAGAGACAGCCAGCGAGAGAGGGAACACAGCAGGGGGAGTGGGAGAGGATGAAGCAGGCTCATAGCGGAGGAGCCTGATGTGGGGCTCGATCCCATAACGCCGGGATCACGCCCTGAGCCGAAGGCAGACGCTTAACTGCTGTGCCACCCAGGCGCCCCAGCTATGTAAGTTCTTGTTGGCAATTTGTAGATCATATATTGTAAATGGTCCAAATCTTTCACCAATTAAAAAATGTGGATTGTTTTCTAATTAGGGAATTATAAATGTTCTTCATATATTCTAGATATCAGTTCTATGTCAGATATATATGTAGGTGTGTGTGTGTGTGTGTGTGTGTGTGTGTGTGTTTGCTGTTTTCTTTTAGTTTGTGACTTGCTTGGAGTCCAATTTATCATGTTTCTAATTTTTTATAATTCATTTTAATTTTACAATTAGTGCCTTTTATGTTCTATCTAAAAATTGTTTGCAATCTCAAGGTCACAATGGAGCAGTCCTCTAATTTTTTTTTCTCTAATTTGTTTTATAGTTTTAGCCTATGTGTTAAAGTCTAATATCCATTTTAAGTTAATTTTTGGTGCATATTACTTAATTATACCGGCCTTCTATTTCCTACAGTGTTTTCTTTATATGTCTTTATTTTTTAAATTTTTTTAATAATAATTTTTTATTATGTCTTTACTTTAAAATGAGTGTTCAAGTTTGAACATCTCAGTCCACTTGCTTTTTCTAATAGTAAATTTAACCTGTAGCATATAGAAAAATTCAGTGCCATTCTAATGACCAGTGAACAGGATATTTCACAGCTCTCAATATGAGGTATGTTTTGTACATGAAAATGCCAGTAGTGAAGACTAAGTGATGAACACAATTTTTTTTTTTGCAAATAAAAATTATAAAATTGAATGTCTGCTCTGTTTCCCACATTCTACCTTTTCAATATATTTACAACAGCAGATGACTCTTTTTAAAAAAGATTTTACTTATTTATTTGACAGAGAGAGAGCGTGCACAAATGGGGAGTGTCAGGGAAAGGAAGAGGGAGAAGCAGGCTCCCCGTTGAGCAGGGAGCCCAATGCAAGAATCGATCCCAGGACCCTGGGATCATGCCTGAGCCTAAGGCAGTCGCTTAACCAACTGAGCCACCCAGGCACCCCAACAGCAGATGACTTTAATTAATATGACTGGAATCAGGCCAAATGAGCATGACAAACAAATAACAAATCACTTGAAAATTACTATTCCTCAGCTTTCTCTGTAATTGAGAAGTAGTGCTGAGATACTTCGTCCTTTAGGGGACACTGAACTTTATCAGAAAACCCTGAATGCAATTGTAAAACATTAGTAGAGATTTTTTAAAAAGTAATTTTAACTTGCCATTACAGAATGCTGACCACGTGCTAACCACATGGATCCACAGACATTAATTAGGCAAATAAAAATAAAAGGTTTGGTGCATTGCTTGACGATATGACAATTACTGAGAAAGGAAGAATCTGTGTTGCTGAACATCCACTTATAGAAAGACTTGGAGTAAGATGTATTTTCAAAATCTCAAACTATGAAATCAATTGCAAAAATACCTTTTCTGTGTAGCATAGAAATTCAGTCTAATAATATATCACTCTGAGAATATCACTAATTTATAACTCTCTGGAGCATGGAACGTATTGGAAGTCCTCTCTGATCAATCCTACGAATACCACTGTTTACTTAAAAGCCACTCTGGCAATGATTTTCCCTTGCTTACCACTTAGATATCTTCCAAATGTATGAGCTAGTTGTATTTATCAGCAGCATGTTATAAAATTCTAACCTCAAGTATTGTGGACATTGTGTGTGTTCTTTAAAAGTAACTAACGTAATATGTATATTGAGGGGAAACAAAATATAATTTGCATTCTCTACTCTGATTTTATGTGCAGAAGAGGGAAACAGCAAAGATCTGTCAATTATGTATCTGACTTGGCGTGTATTATATAATGAGATAATTTAAGTTAAACATAATTGCATACTTTTCCTGAATACACCAACCATATTAATCATCTATATAACCATCCTTCTGCTTTAGCTATACTTTAAAGATAGAGCCAAGGTTTTTATTTCCTGAATCTAAAGGTCTAACATTGTCTTTTACAATCTTAGATTTCTGGAAGATTAAAGTTCTTTCCTATGGATCTTGCAGTTAAGTAGACATCAGTCTGGATAATTTATATTTTGCAGTAATTCATTTCATTCTGCTCATTTACATAATTCAACCATATTTCTCTTTCTTATATTTTATTGTCCTAATTTGCATAAGAAATACAATTTAATGCATTTTCCTGTTTTGTCTATTTATTACTAAATCAAATTTTAACATTTTACTAATATTTCAATTTGGAAATCTGAAATACTCCCTAGTGTATATAATGGAAAAGACATTAAAATAATCATTAATCATCAGAATTAGATGTAAAATTTACAAAATCATTATAATCCCTAAACCTAATAACATTTTTCATTTATTGAATACCAATACCATGCCGGGAAGTTTGTTAATTGCTTTACATATATTATCTCATGTAACATTTACAAAAGCTCCTCAGGATAGGCATTCTCACCATTTTATAGGTGAATTTCAAATGTTTTCAAGTAGTTAAATAAATTGTCCAAGGTGACAGATATCCAGTTTATAACTCAAAACTCTATTAATAAAACATTTTGTTAAAGGTTATATTATACTAAATTATAGTAATATTTATATTTCTGTATATAAAGAACTCAACTCTAGAGAATTATATTTCTGCATAACTTTAATTTTTTTAAAGTGCAAAATATGAATATGAACATTATTTACTCAAAGTAAACATATCCTTCCTTTTTATTTTTGTGTTGGAATCGGGAATTTTTTAACAAAAATACAAAAAAGTAGTCTTTTACTCAAAGAAAAGTGTTAAACTACATGACAACAGTAAATAATGAGTAGATTTCTCTATACAAAAATATAAAGTGTATCCACTCTGACAACTGGGAAGCTCTGTTCTTAGTACTTAAGAGGAAGAATCAGGTTTGACTTCAAAAGAGGGAATTTACTGTGTGGATTTTATAGGCCTTTGACAATTGTTTGCATAGTCAACCAGCTTAATTTTTCCAGAGGAAGCTAAACAAAAACACAGAACAATGTTTATCCCATTGTGAGTTATAAGAGAAAGAAACACATGTGTACCAATCTGTTCACAAGATGATACTAGATTTCAAGCTGTAGTATTGTTCATATCAGGTTTGTTATTCAACGCATTTCCAAATAATTTTGTAAGAAAGTTGACTAACCCCTAAACACAGATTAGTTGTGCTGAGGGGAACAAACGCTGAAAAACCTTATGTAGAGCATATCAGTCTTAGGGAGAACTATCGACAGGCATGAACACTTCTCATGGGACCTACATTATCATTTATAGCAGTTAGCAAACCTGGCAAAAAAGACGTGGGAGACAGCTCCAGTGATACCTTAGCACCGTGTTTGGTAGTAGCTTCTAACAGCAGTGATCAGAAGCAATTACAGGGCAGTCTATTTCCATAGATCAAGAGCTAATACACAAAGACAGTTAAAGAGCTAACAGAATTAAAAAAAAAAAAAAGTCATAGCACAATAAAATTTCTCAACAAAGTTAAAATTGCAAAAAAAAATTTTTTTATGAGAAGAGAAAAAATAACAGCACCTATGCATTTTTTTCCCGAAAATATTAAAAATTATTTGTTGTCTACTTCCACGTAGAGTCACATTGTTTTCACCTTTTTTTTTGGCCTTAAAATTAATTTATGGACATTATCATAACATAAATCAGAATACGTGCTTTAAGTAAATAGATTTCCATATAATTATAGTTACCACAAGATCCTTCTAGAGATTAGTTCCATGTAATGTGACAATTAAATCCCTAGAGAATAAAGCAATTAAAAAAAACTCATTAAAAAAATCTGTTGGTATAAACATATTATACATTCAAATGGAAATATATGTTATTTGTCGTATCGAAAGATAGTTCAAAGAAATTTGTTATCAACATACTCTTCTTGAATTTCAGTATTAAATTGAAGTTCAGTTTAATCTTTTTTATTATATCTGTTTATTATGTTAAATCCTTTGATTCTTAAAGACCTGCATAACCTTTATCAAGGTTATATTTATTCAGTTTCTCAAAGTTTAGTTCCTCTTCTCCCTTTATGTTCCCTTTACATTTTGCCCCGATCAGATAATTTATTCCCAGTCAGATCAGAGACATTATCTTCTATGTTTTAGCCCCTGCCTTGAATAGACTAGGTATTTATATTGTACATTTTCAAAACTTCATATTCCTAACATGTCAACATTCCCACAAACAGACTGTGAATACCTTGCCAAGGTGACCAGATGTACCAGTGTGATGTGGCTGGTCCCTGCCACAAGTTCCCCTTCTTGCCCTTTCCTCCCTGTGACCTACCGACATTCGAACACACCAATGAAACCCCTCATATCTTTTGTTTGTATATTCCACTCTGATTTCCCTAATAGTAAGGACTGCCCACAGTTGCTCACTTTTTCTCTCCTTCCTCTCTGGATTCCCCACCCAATTGGTAGAGTCACTCCACTGAAGCTCTTTCCATGTGGCCCCTTCATGGCATGCTATGCTTTCCTCTTCTAGATCTGTGTTACAGGAAATCTCTTTCACTGCCATATGCTTATCATGGTATTATTCTGTGTTTGTACCTGACTAATCATCAAAAAAAAAAAAAAAACAAAACAAAAAAACCCAACCAACCAACCAACCAAGCCAAACAAACAAAACAACCGTTTTTAGTGACATAATTTTTCCTTACATCACAGTACTCCATCACTTATACTTTAGTCTCTTCCTCATAGAGTCCATCATTCTTGACCAATATATTAATAATTTTACCTCCAAAAAGTGATAGCAATTTTATTTATTTATTTATTCATTTATTTATTGAGAGCAAGCAAGTGAGCACAAGCAGGGGGAGGGGCAAAGAGAGAGAGAGAATCTCAAGCAGGCTCCACCCCCAACATGGACTTCTACATGGGGTTTGATCTCACAACCCTGAGATCATGAACTGAGCCAAAATCAAGTGTCAGGGGCTTAACCGACTGAGTCACCTAGATATACCGATAGTAATTTTATATAATTTATAATAAAGACTTATGCAAAAACAGACTCAGAGGGGAGGTGGGTGGCAGGATGGGTAAAAAAGGTGAAGGGAATTAAGAGTACACCTATTGTGATGAGCACTGAGTTATGTGTAGAATTGTTGAATCACTACATTGTACATCTGAAAGATACTGCATAGTAATTCTACTGGAATTAAAAAATAATAAATAATTAAAATGTGACTTATTCTTTTTCTATGATTAGTACTCATCACATGTTGGAGGCAATATTAGATTTTTAAAACATGCTCTTAAAATGCCAGTGTTAAAACACATTTTCATATCCACCTTTCTTGAAACTGCATTAAAACCTTAGTAAAGAGGGTGCCTAGGTGGCTCAGTTGGTTAAGTGTCTGCCTTCAGCTCAGGTCATGATCCCGGAGTCCTGGGATGGAGTCCCATTATCAGGTTCCCCACTCAGTGGGGAGTCTGCTCCTCCGCCTGCCCCTCCTCCCTGCTGTGCTCTCTCTCTCTCTCAAAATAAACAAAATCTTTAAAAAAATTTTAGTAAAGAGACTCTAAATTACAAGAAAAATCAAAATGAATAATGAAAACATAAACTACATTTTGGAAGTGGATAAAAACATGTAACATTTTGCAGACCCATCCAAAATGAAATTTCAGCCAGAAGCAAACTGATTGTATCTTAGAACCCCAGAAATGCACAGGAATTAGGTTCTCCATTCAAAGGTAGATGTGGGGCTGAAAAAGAAAGATTGGAGTACTCTGTGTCTTTTTGCACTGTGTGATAATTATCATCTCTTGCTCCTGCAAAGTACTGTATATGTCATTTACTAAGATGCTGAAACTGTGAGCATGAACTCCAGGAATGAAGCTTGCTCTGGGTGGTAGGTGTTTCATGAAAAACAGTGAGATTAAGTGAAAGGCTATCCACTGAACAGTGAAAGTCTTAGCAGTTTAACCCTCCAAGCTCTGCCAATGTGACCACCAGGTATATACCAGTCAGAATTCAATTAGAGAAGTTATTCATTCAATATATATGACAATTCAGTCAATTTTCCCCTTCAAATCCACTGTCCAGCTGTTGATGTCTCCTCTTTCCTAGTGGCTCACTTGCAATGGCCCCATCAATGGATTTCATGTTTTCAGTTTGGGTTGGGTTGGGCCAATGGACATCCCAGGTAGCAGGTCAGTGGGAGAAAAGGGAGTGAGGTTGAGGCTTGTATTTCCTCAGCTCCCTCTTTACAGAATCACTCTTACATGGTGGCCTCATGGAATATCTCCACCTCTCTTTCTGACACAATTCTGCTACCACTTCCTCCCCTCCTAGATTTTGGCCAAGGTGGTAGAGCTTGCCTATTAATAACCCCCAGGTTAAAGTAGCGTCCTGATCTGTTTCACTGAGAAACTACTGTTTTTTCCACTGTAACTAGTAATTGAGCTGAACACTAGTTAAATTATGTTTATGATTGTTAAAAAAATAATGGTATTTAAAGTTCCAACTTTGTCTCTATGAACACTCCAAGGCATTTATTATAGGTTTTAACATTCAGTATTTGGTGGTTCTGTCATCTGCAATTTTAAGTTTATTTCTTCCCCTTTTCAAGAGCTCTTTATGCCTGTTTCATAAAAACAGATTAACAAAAACAGAAATTGTTTTTGAAAAGTAAAGTGTAGCAATTCATTTTTTTAATATAATTTCCTTTCATTAGGGTTAAAGAGTACAACATATTGAGTCTTCTTTGGAGAAACTTCACTCAGGGTTTCATTTAGCCTTATATGATCAGTTTATACTCCATGGATACTTAAAAACTAGAGATATGTTTTCTTTGAAACATGGAAGCATTTTAGAGAAAAAGAACACAGAGATAAAGAGTGGATAGACAATAAAAGAATGACAGGGACAGAGGAAGGCAGAGAGGGAGAAAATAGAAAGATGGATAAAGGGGCTGATATAAAGTTAGGAAATAAACAAGTATACAGACACGAAGACCATCTGATAGATTCAAAGGTAGACAGAGGTGTATGTGTGTATGTGCGTGTGTATAGGAGAGAAAGAGAGAGGCTGAGACTTACTGATTATGGTGACTCAAATTTCATATTCTCACTTGGACACATATTAGCTGTGCTAACCATTTAACTGCGTTAAGTTTCACTTTGTAAAACATTTTACCTATAAAATGAAGATATTGTTTCATATTACAGAATCACTATGATGTAATCCATGCTAGAACAGAGCCTAGTACTGAATATAAATTAAATAGATGTTTTCTAAAACTACAGTTTACTCTGATACTTATGGTCATATATATTTTTTATACACATTTGATCCATCAAGAACTAAAAGTGGTATTTTGAATTTTGACATTTAATAATTATATGTTTCCTAGGACTGCCATAATAATGTATCAGGAACCAGGCAGCTTAAAACAACAGAAATTTATTCTTTCTCAGTTCTGGAGGACAGAAGTCTAAAATCAAGATATCGGTAGAGTCATGTTCACCACAGTTCTTTTGGCATGGATCCTTCCTTGCCTCTTCCAGCTTCTGGTAGCTCCAGGTGTTCCTTAGTTTGTGAGAAAATAACTCTAATCACTGCCTCTGTCTTCACAGGGACTCTTCATTCTGTGTATCTAGTGTCTATTTTTTCTCCTTATAAAGGCATCAGCCAATAAGAGATCACCCTAATATAGGATGACCTCAACTAAACTTGATGATATCTGTAAAGATCCTATTTCCAAATGACATCACATTCACAAACATTGGGGGTGAGGTCTTTAGCATATCTTTTTTGGGGGACAAAATTCAACCTATAACAGTAATATACATTATTTTTTATTTCTAACACGTTTTAATCTTTATATTTTGATGTTGTCTTAATTTTAGCATATTATGCCTTTAAGAGTCTTATCTATATATGACTGAATGCTCATATTAACTTTGAACTAATTTCATACTCAAGCTATCTGCAAAAAAATACGTACAATTCCAAAATACACAAGATGACCAGAATTATTTTAAAATACCAGAAAGTAAGGAAGTGCTAAAACAAACAAAACAAAAATACTTGAATGATGGGAATTTCAAAGGGACACAGGAGCCAACTTAATGAGCTCCCAGTAGCCAAAGCTAAAATAGTTTGAGTAAAAGAAATAAACTATTATTGGATTATAACATAAAATATATAATAAATATTTACAAGTAGAATGCATACTGATAAAAGTAAAAGATTGAATAAATAAATAGGGCAGAAGAAACATCTCTTTTAGAGAAACACTGAAGAAACTTGAGTAAGAACTCTAGATAATAATAATGTATCATTATTGGTTCATTAATTGTGACAAATATGACACAGCACTCTGTTAGTAATGAGGAAAGTCGGTGTGGGGTATACAGAGACTCTCTGGATTATACTGACAATCATTCTGCAAATCTAAAACCACACTAAAATAAAAATCATAAAAAGCCTAAATTAAAGCCCCTCTAAAGATCTGAATAGAAACGAAACCAAATCACAAGTTAGACAAAAATTATTTCTAGAAGTATTAACCTATGACTAAAGAGGAATAAAAAAAGAGACATTTAAGTTGGCCACTTTTTGAATATATTTTACCTACTAAAACATCTGACAGAGTCACTGTTTATATATTCACCAAATAGTTCTAAAAAAAGATATGTTCAAAATTAATTGTTGAATATGGTATTAGAAATCTAGTTTCAGTATCTTTGTCCTGGTTTTATTTCTTGTTACTCTTTATTACAGTATCCGTGTGTAAAAAAGTTTTAAATTTTAGGGAGAAGCAAGTGTCGTGATCCTTCTTTTCAGGTCTCGTGAGAGGGCTACCATCAGAAATATGTTTAAATTGCAGTTTTATTTCTAGTCCAAAGAAAAGTCAGAAAATGCATGGGTCCTGCTCTCTTTCTTCCTCTCATTTATTCCTTTCTTTTTTTTTTTTTCTTTTCCTACCTCAGGGGGGAAAACCGTCTAAGAATGCACTTAGAGTATCAACAGGTACACATTCTAGGAAGTGTTACCACAAGCCTTATAAATTGTTACACTTATTTTGAATTTTGTCTTTATTAAAGCAACTGAGCAGTAATTTCAAGGCAGTCTTCTATGAATGAATTAGCCCATCAACACAATGCTCTCCACTAATAAGAAAAATATGCTAGAGGGAAGGGAAATGGCAAAGAAGCAAAATCACTTGCCAAAAAATGTTTTCCAAAATAAATATCAAGTCAAAATTAGATGGCTGTACAGGTTTCGCAGTTGTAAAATTAGGTCAAGATAGGGAAGAACACAAATGTCTCTTGGTCTTCTTGTTTTAAATAAAACATAGGCAAAATTTACACTCTCCCTAAACTATACCAGTGGGAGGACAGTGCTTACTACCAACCTTTACAACTAAAGAGTTCAGCAAGGTTCTTTCTGCACATGTGCAATTCCTTTTTAATTCTAATGTAACATGCCTTTTCATTTTTAGTGTCTATGATCTTCCCTTTATAAAAATTTTATTTTAGGGTATTTCAAGGAGAGCTTGTGTGATTTTCTAGAGGCAAAGGGCTTGATAAAGACCCAGTATGAAAGGATTGAATAGTCTAATTTGGAACAGATGAATGCTTTAGTCATTTGGAACATTTGTTCGACAATTTGCCAGGACACATTTCAACTCACTTTCAAACTGATCAACACATAATTGAGGGGTGCTGTGAGGTTGAAAATTCCAGTGAACACTCTATTGGCTTTTTTGAGGTTGTAACTTTTAAATCAACCATCTGAGAGGGCAGAGAACACAAAGATTACTGTGAAAAAGTGTAAAACACTACCTGTATTGCCCAAAGAATTTTTTTGTCTCTTTTTTTTTCTAAAATAAGATTGATCCCGTCAAAGAAAAGTCCATGCAAAATGATGCATTATTTGATCTATTACACATGATGTAAAGGAATTTTTTATGTATAAAGGAACAACTTAACATAGCTGATGTTTCAAATTTAATATGCATAATATTTCTTGCATGTATAAGATCACACTAATTTTAGTGTAATATATATGAAAGTGAAAAACCAATTCATTACTTAAATGTATGTTTACACTACTCTGACAATTTTCATCAGTGATTCAGTTTAAATTAATTATCTTTAATATAGTATTACAATATCTTTCTATTGCCTGAATTTTACAAATAATTAGGTATAGTTATTATTTTTTTTCTTACAAATGAGAAGCCCTAGCTAGCATCAGTCAATCCTGCCATGGACCAATCATCATAGTAGAATAAAAATTCATGAGTGATTTATACTTATAAATATTATGACAGCAAAGATAAACACCCATTAATGAAATCGCCAATAATTTTGAATGATTATGAACTCAAACAGGAGTTGGATTTTAGATCAGTACTCAAAGAGATAAAACTGATGTAGTTACCAAAGTGTGCTGTTATAGAAAGCCCATGTTGCCTAAGACTATGAATCTGGCAGCATTTTACATGGAGAAGGGCCACGGGAACCCTATGCTAGGATTAATGTGCTCTAGGATCCTGGAGCAATGAAGGAAGCTAGTTGATGGAGCCACAAGGAGTTTGAAAATGATTAGTTTATGTAGTGAATATTTTTATCAGTTAAGGGAGAACATTTTATAAAAGAAGCATAAAATGAACCTTTAGCTTTTGGCTATCAGTGGGATGCGTTCAATCCCATGATGTGTGGCTTGGCTTCCTTGTCTCTCTGAAAAAGCTGAAGGGAGGTCTGTGCTACTCCCACCTCTAATTCACTGCTGCTCCAATCAATCCTCGGACCAATATGTGCCAGCCAGCATTCTTGCAATCCATCAGGTCTGGGTTTGAACCACCGTGTATGCACTTATTAGCCACAGGAGTATAAGTGATTTCCTGAACATCCCAGAGTTCACTTCTTTTTTGATACTATTGTTTCTCTGAAAATAACAACTTTTAATGTTTAACTCCTATGATTGCCATGAAGACTGAACATAGTGATATAAAGTTCTCGTCATTGAAATGTTTTAATAGTTTTGAAGTGACTATTAGAATTATTAGAGACACTGTATCTTAACAAAACTGATGTAATTCTGTTACAATGTTTACATAATTTCAAGTTATTAGTTTCATCAGATGATAATAATCTCATATTACCTATGCAGTATTTCAAAATATTACCTAGTTATCACTCTAAAATCCTATCATGTTACTATCTTACAATTAGTTGTTTGCTAAAGTTTATAAAATAGACCTCTCCAAAAGATGTTCTGCTTTTCTTCCTCCCATCCTTACTGAGTATCTTTAGTGTAGTGATATTGTCTGCATGTTTCCCCTTCTCATTAACAAGCGATATATGGAAAGTATAAATTGCTTTCTGATCTTACAGATGAAGTTTGCATCTTGTCCAGATGGTTTGGTAAGTTATGCTAAGACCTTATCAATTTACGTATGGATTTAATTAATCAAAATATTTCAGGCTATGGTCTTTTATAAAAGGCACTTCATAAGAATCGGTGGATTCTTCTTAAATCATTACATAAAGTGGGCAATGTTTTACATAGTTTATATATATAATTTTGTGAGTATCTTTGTCATTTGATGTAATGCTTTTAGTCAAGAATGCATTAAAATAGTCATTTAAAAAAAATTAAAATATGAACTTCCTGGGGTGCTTGGGTGGCTCAGTTGGTTGAGCACTGAGTCTTGGTTTTGGCTCAGGTCATAATCTCAGGGTCATGAGACTTAGCCCAGCATCAGGCCTCACACTCAGTGTGGAGTCTGTTTGAGATTCTCTCCCTTTCCGTCTGTCCCTTCCCCTGATCTCTCTCTCTCTAAAATAAAATAAATATTAAAACAAAATGTGAACTTCCTTCCACATGGCTCCAAAGTTCTAGCCATCTTTGCACTGAGATTGTTACTAACGAATACGTGTGATTATGTTTAAATATAAAATTTTATATTGTTGTAAATTAATATTATGTGAAAATGGGCAAAGTTATAGATAGAGCGATATGATAACTTTCTTTTATCCAACACTCTTAATAAAGTGTGAAGAAAAACAGCTTGTAAGGCTTAAGTGATCTGACAACCGTCCCCAAACATGACAACCCATGGTGGTTTTTCACAGTTGTTTTTAGCAGTTATCCTTCTGCAAAACTCACTTGCAAGCAGGTTCTCATATATAAGTGAAGCTAAAAAAAATCATCATGGTTTTTCTATCTCTCAGCATATGTTAGAGTTGAATGACAAAGGCATTTTTCCAAATGATAAATCAGACAATTTCTTTCCCAAACATTTGGGTGCCACTTACCCATAGCATATTGTAGATCAAAATTCTGTTTACTAAATTACCTTTTATAAGTTTATTTTCCCCATTAGGCTGACAAAGAACAAGTGCTTATTATTTAGGATTACCCAGTACCCCACTATTAGTTTAATGCTTTTTGAAATCTTACTTTCTCTGTTTTTAAATGTAATTGCTTTAGTTATAAACTCTATCTTTCAAAATGCCCATATGATTCAGTAAAGTATGACCCTTATCCCATTTTGTAAAGGTGAGGTATGCCACTTGGGAAGTCAAAATCTGAACTCATAATAGTCCCCTAAAAGTCCAAACTGAAGGTAACTTGCTTCTTGGGATTTCTATCTTATTCATTGACATGGGATGAAATTTCAGGAAATGATTATAGTTTGGATTCTAAGTATTCAGAGCAAGAAAAAAAAAGCACAAAAGCATTTAAATATTTTCAGAAATAATAACTCAGTGGAATCAGGATATAGTGATTGGAATTACTTTGAGGATTTAATTGAGGGTTTACTGGATAATAAACTTCTAACATCTCTTTTAATCCTCACACCACAAATGATGTACTTGCATGTTTATTTTACAGATGAAATAGAAATGCCCAAGAATTTAGATAAGTTGCTCAAGGTGACACAACCCATGGTAGCATTTTTACAACTCGGGTCTCACTGATTCCAGAGATTAACATGGTGGTGATGCAATTTCCCTTTTCTCTACAGAAAAGCTGCCTTCTTATTTAAAAAAAAAAAAGATGAATAAATAGATATCTAAATACATAAATTTGTTGCACTTTAT
The DNA here is from genome assembly GCF_024610735.1 of Ursus americanus. Classification (NCBI taxonomy): domain Eukaryota; kingdom Metazoa; phylum Chordata; class Mammalia; order Carnivora; family Ursidae; genus Ursus; species Ursus americanus. The sequence goes on from NC_142130.1 coordinate 58,636,282, forward strand.
TTAAAAAATTGAACAAAATATATACCTCATATATTTTCATATATACCATATATAGGTTTATAATACACACACATACATTTACAGGCTACAAATACATGTACCACAAAGTCTGAACATAAAGCAGCAGTTTCCATCCCCATAGACAGAAGAACCACGGGCCACTCCCCTGTGGTTGTGATGAGCAAGTCTTTAATCACAAGTCTTTAATCAGAATTGTGCAAAATAGGTAGGACCATCAGGCGGTGGAAGGAATGTCTTCTGATGTGCATTAACATAGAGTGCTGCCTTCTGAAGAATATGCTATTTTCCTAGTATCTCTCAGAAGGCTAAGAACAAGTATATCTATATTTGTTTTATGCTTGAAATCATATGTTGCAAACTATCTCCTGAGTAAGCTTTGAGGACTGCATGGAATACTGCCATGCGAAGACTGTTGAAGTCCTCACTCAGCTCCGACTAACCTGGATATCCTTGCAGCCCTAAAGACATCGTGCCATAGAATGTAAAGCTAGGTTATTTGTCGATTAGTTTGATTCTTCCTTATTTTGGAGCACTTTAATTTATATGTAATAGTTAAAGAGCATAGACTCTAGAGACCGATTGCCTGAGTTAGACTCCAGGCTTAGCCACTGATGAGCCGTGTGGTACCAGGAAGTTGACTTAACCTTGCTATACTTCAGCATTCATACTGGTAAAGTGAGGACACCTCACAGTATCATTATGAGGATATAAGGAGTTAATATACAAAAACATTCAGACTAGTACACTGAAAATAAGTCCAATGGTGTTAGGATAGTTACAACAAATATGTAGAATGTAGTGACTCCTAATAAACAGAACACACCCATGTCTACCACAGAGTTTAAGAAATTAATCAGAACCGATAGCTTAGAACACTCCTATGTTCCTGTCCCAAATCCACCCTCTTCCTTTCTTCCAAGAGCTAATAACTACTCTGTTTATCATTTCCTCGCTTCTCTTTATACTTTTACCATGCACATATGTATCCATTGCATGGTATATATAAACAGTATATTGTTTAATTGATCGCATTCTTGGAAATTTTATCCATGGAGTCATAGAGTATAGAGAAGTTCAATTGGATTGGGAAATCTCTATACTTCTCCAGGAACCGCTGGAAGTCCAGCTTTGACATTGGGCTACCAAAGAGGGGAGTGGGCTAACTGATTAATGATTTGTGTTTGCTTACAGCCTACGACTCCACTGGCAGCATGCAGGCCATTGATGGCTATATTATTCTGGGTTTTCTAAAGAAACAGAACCAATAGGAGGTTACATATAAGTGTGAATGATCTAAATGCACCAATTAAAATACAGAGATTGTCAGAACAGATTAAAAAAAGAAAACTCAACTATATGCTTTCTATCAGAAACCCATTTTAAGTACAGACTCTGATCGATTCAGGATAAAGAACAGGACATGTTCAACAGTACTTAGAGAAAGCTGGAGTAGCTATATTCATTTCAGACAAAGCAGATTCAGAATAAGGAAGATTATCAGTCATAAGGGGGGCATTAAATAATCAATTCTCCAATAAGATACAGCAATACTAACTGTGTATAAATCTAACAATGGAGTGTCACATCTCTATGATGGTGGAACTAAATTTTCTCAGAAGCATCAGCTTTGACATATATTAAATGTGACTCAAATATGATGAGTGAAACGGAATCCAATACTTGCAATTAGACACAATTTCTCCAGGATTTATTAACTTGAAAACTCAAAAAATAAAAGATTCATGTTATGAATAAAGCTAGGTTCATTCTTCTATTTAAGTCACTTGCATCTAAACCACTGACTTTGTCAAAAACAACATGGTTTTTCATGATCTCCTGTCTAGATTTTGCAGTTGTGTCACATTTATCAGAGGGGCAAAGTTAAAGTGATGTAGATAACTCCTGGATGCATCCTTATTGTTACACTTAGGAAAAAGGCATTTGAGAGCATTGCCTTTTTTTTCTTACCTTGTTTCTGTCTTCAGGATCATTTTATTGAATATTGCAATCAAAAAAGAGAAAGAATAAATGCTTATTCTGTATTGCCCTAGAGCAATGACAATCAGCTCCTGAGCAGTTTGCCTAATGAGGCAGTTACGACACTCAGAAGATTCCCTGAAATCAAGGTTATTTGGGCTTTTCGATAGTACTCCACAGCCTCTTCTTCATGCACTAGAGGATGAGGCCATAGAGCATTACAACAATTTAACATAATCCCCTTCTGTTCCTCAAAATGTTTTTTTTTAATATATATTAATGCTCTTTTAGGACTGGAGGTGTAGCAAACATTTCTATAACTTAAGAAAAGGAAAAAAGGAAGAAAGAAACCTCTACGTTTAAAATCAAATATCTCTGCGTCTACTTTTATATTGGCAGGGGTACTTTGATTATTATTCAAAGTAAACATGGAACACTTGTTCCATCAACAAGTACTCTTATTTAGACCTCCCTTACTGGCAATAATCATCATACTATACGCACACTTGATAGTGATTATGTAGCAGAGTGTTTCTTGGTATTATCTGCAGAGTCTGTTAGAAAATACACCTACTTAGATTCATTTCAGCTAGGTCTGTGTTGGGAGCTTATTCTGATGTCCACTGGAAAATAATTTAAAATTCCTGTTTCTGGGACGCCTGGGTGTCTCAGTCATTAAGCGTCTGCCTTTGGCTCAGGGCGTGATCCCAGCATCCTTTTTCTCCTTCTTCTTCCCCTCCTTTTCCTGTTCCTCTTTCTTCATCAATTATCCTCCATAGCCTAACAAATAACATCCAAATTCTTTTCTCAGTCAGGTTCTTATCTATTTTGTTACAAAATACAGTTCAGCCATATCCATAACCATACTAACCTATAATTAATTTTGTCTGCCCAAAACAGATTCCTGGCTCTCTCACACCTCACACGTTACTCACACATACTTTTGCTCAAAGTGCGTCCAATGTTTCTTATGCCACCTTTTTGCCCATGAAAGACCCATCCTTTGTTCTAGATCCAACTGCAATTCCAATTCCTTCAATAATATCCCCCTCAAGATTGCTCCCACAACAGAACCACAATGAAAGACAGCAAATACACAACACCCACCTTTTTGGAACGAGGTATGTAAGTATGTATGATTATATCCCACCTGATATTACAGCTATTCATAAACTCATTTTTATCCCAAATTGTCTCTATTTCTTTTGTATTCCCTATAGTTTCATAGATTATTTGCGAAAGTAGGCACTGAGAAATTTTATGTGAATAATCGGATTCTAACTCAACATGTATTTCAACTGAGGATGTTGGAAAGATTATGTAGATAATAAATAATTAAATAAAAGCAAAAGGAAACAATAAAATACACTGCTGACCAAGGATGTGAATTTACAAAATAGCCCAAAACACGGTCATCTACCAGATTCCTCTTGGCAAGGATATTTTTAAGCTGAATTTTCAACATCAAATAATTCTTCTATTTAGTAATTGAAAACATCAAAGCATGTTTATAGTCTGTATAATATAGGAAAAAACCTATACAGATATTCATGCAGTATACATTTCACCAATAAAATATCATCTTTCTAGTTCAAATTTCTGTGTAAATGATTTCATTTCATACTTAGCTGAACACCAGGTAAACAAAGAGGGTTATACATAGTATTAAATTAAGATAGCAACTGATGGAAGTCAGTTTGTAAGGTTATTCTCCATAAGGAAAAATAATACAATTTCTTAAATATAACCTATCCAATTAGTAAGTACATTACTGAAATGATTAAAAATAAACAGATTTCCTAGGAACAGGTCAAAACCCTATTGTGATTGCAGTGAAGTTTAAAAATTTTATCATAGTCATTTGGCAAAATTATATAAATGTTTAGAATAAAATGTCTAATATATGTCCAATGATTACATATTTCCAACAACATGCAATTATAGTAGAAAGTATGATTTGAAATTGAATATTATTTAAATATGAAGGCTACCATATATATTACTTTTAATATGCGCGTTGTCTTTTACTCTGGTAAAGTTTCTACTATTAACATTAAAACTGTTATTTATCTGAAAATATTAACATTTGATCGTTTATAATTTTCTTTAGGAAAATATAATACCATTACTGGCTTTCATTTTTAAGAATATGATCAACTTCTGGAAAAAATAAGGTGTTTGAGAAATGCAATATAATGAAAACAAAATGCCAAGAATTAAGTCTTTAGGACAAAGACTATTGTGGAAGAGAAGAAACATTTACACATAAAGATGGACAAACACACACAGCATGTGTGTGGGCACACGTGCACATACACACACACACACACACACACTTAAAGTCACTGTTTCCTAAATTTCAAATTAGGGACACAGTAGAAAATTATTTTTTAGCATAGCAGAAAATTACTTTGCCTCACCATTTTCTTTGAGAAGTTTAATTCAATTCCTCAAAATGAGTTTGTTGTACCTCCTAACCTTTGATTATTCCAAAAAGAGGAGGAAGGGAGAAAAGAAGGGAAAGGGAGAAAAAGGAGAGGGAAAAGGGAGCTAGTGCAATAGGGAGAACATTCCAACTCTGAGACATGCAAGCATCTGAACAGTTAGCCAGCAAAGGGCTCTTCTTAATGGGAGGAGTAAACAAAGCTAGAAAGAACCAGGTATGGGGAAGGGAAGTGAGTGACGGTGGCATGATGTCACAGTTGATCAGTGAATGTTTTAACCTGAGCTCAGTCTATTCTCAGGAGGGTCTATTAAGGTGACTGTTGGCTTCAGGTAAGGATGGGTTAAAGTCCAGGACCCTACAAGAAACATAACTAAAATTTGGTTAACAAGCATTTTGTTCTAATTGATCAGTGGGGACAAAACAGTTCAGCTAATTATTTCTGAGGCAAAGAAGGAAAATTAGGAGGATTTGTTTCTCACTTAATCATAGGTAATTAAGGGGACATCTTCAAGTCTTATCTAAATCATACTGAAGGGGGGTTCTTTGCAGTAAGATCTTTGCTGGTACATAAAAGGGGAATGAGTTTCTTAATTGTCCCTGTTCTCAAAGAGCAGGGAGCTCAACTAAAATTCAGTTTTGTTACATCCTACAATTCAACATGTTTAAAACAGTTGAGTTTTAAAATCAACAGCACTATATTCTTTCTACTAATTGGTCTATCTCCGAACTCAGGATCACTATCACCTGGCAGATCAATCCAGAAGAAATCTATGATTACCATTTGACTCATCCTCCTGCAGATGGCCACTCTACCTCTATATACTGTCTATTCTCCCACTTACATACAGTTTAAATTTGTAAATATTCTTATATTTCAATAGCCATCTTCTTGTTCTAAGCTATTATCATTTCTCATTTGAACTACTATAACCCTCAGTCTAGTGCTTTCCCTCATTCCATGGTAGATTATCTTTTCAAAATGCAACTAACCTCAGACACTACTGTGTTGAAATCTTCCTACAGATACTGGTCATTTTTTTTTTTTTTAAGAGAGAGAGAGAAGGGGCAGAGAGAGAATCTTAACCAGACTCCACACCCAGCGCAGAGCTTGACATGGGGCTCGATCTCACGACCCCGAGATCATGCTCTGAGCTGAAATCAAGAGTCAGATGCTTAACCAACTGAACCACCCAGGCATCCCACTGGCCAAAATTTTAAAGTGACTCTACCTGAAATCTGGCCTTGTTTACTTTCACATCCTCATTTCACTGCCCACATCATTCTCCATATATTACTCTAACCTCTTGACAATATTTCCAGGTGTCTATTACCTGGATTTTTTCTACCTTCTCCATTTCTTGTCATTATCCCTCCCTTCTGTAGCCAGTGAGTCACCTAAAGTGAACTCGTATCTCTGCCCCAGGCTTATGTACATTGATTTGCCTTTTCTCCATGTATTTAACACATAATATTCTCTACCTGCAAATGCAAAACTTTTCTATTTTCTCTGTCCCTGAATATCTTCCATTTGTTCCAATCTTTCTATTATTTGAGAAGATAGTTGTGTCTGTGTTTTGTACTACTGGGCATCTACTTAGTAGAGTACATGGGACATAGTACAGACTGAAAAATGCATTGAATAGAGAAAAAGATGGAATAAAAGGTGTGCCTTGGGGTCCCTGGTGGCTCAGTTGGTTAAGCCTCTGAGCCTTGATTTCAGCTCAGGTCATGTTCTCAGCATTGTGAGATCGCGCCCCACATTAGCCTCCATGCTGGGCGTGGTCTGCTTGAGATTCTCTCTCTCCCTCAGCTCCTCCCCCTGCTTGCATGTGCTCTCTCTCTCTTTCTCTAAAATAAATAAACAAAAAATTAAAATAAAAAAATATGGGGGGCCTGGGTGGCTCAGTCGTTAAGCGTCTGCCTTTGGCTCAGGGCGTGATCCTGGGGTCCTGGGATCGAGCCCCACATCAGGCTCCCTGCTCTGTGGGGAGCCTGCTTCTTCTTCTCCCACTCCCCCTGCTTGTGTTCCCTCTCTCGCTGCCTGTCTCTCTCTGTCAAATAAATAAATAAAATCTTTAAAAAAATTAAAATTAAAAAATAAAAGGTGTGCCTTATCAAATATGCAAAAAGATAGCTATCTGGTTAGCTTCAAATATTTATACATGGCAGTGCTCACAGGAAAATATTTATTTTGAAATACAAACCAATTATTTCACAGATAGAAAAGAGATAAGCTAGCTAGATTCCCCTGATATCCTACATGTAGTTATTTAATTTAAAGAACTGCACTTTAAAAAATTGAAAACAATATGGTTTGTGAACATACAGGATTTACCTGCATAACAATTTAAAATTGCTTTTGTGGATTGAACTGAATGCCTAATCACACTTTTAATGTAGCTTTCAGAAAAAGAAAAAAACAAAAGAAACCTGCAAAAACCAGAGAGCTAAAACTAAGGCAAAACCAAAAAGTTCTCCCCTTTTCTCCCATTGTCATTGTTTTGGTGGCAATTATTTAGCTCATGGTGAATAGTTTCTACTGTATACCAAAAGTGATCTTTTTCCTTTAGACCTTTACTCAAATGAGAGACCAGAAGGGAAATAACTTATGCACATGAAAAGGCATATAATGTTTAAAAAAATCTATAAGAAAATATGTATATAAATAAGTATATGTGAATATCTGATTATACCTAAACATTTTCCAAAATAAATCAGTCACTTAAAACACTGTTTCAGGTAATGATATTTATAAACATATTTTTAAATTACATTTTTAGACATATATTAACATCATGTTTCCCAAAATTGCAAATAAGATGAATTTTTTTTTATTGAAGTCTACTCCTAGTAAAGAAATTCACAAATGCTTTCATATTAAACATAACGTTTCTCATTAGGTGTAAATGTTTCCCCCCCAAAAAAAGATGCTAAACTGAAGTAATTTGAATAAATACTGTGAGAATACATGGACAGTTATAAATGAAGGAATGATTGATAACCAGAAAATAATTTCATTATACTGGTTTCATTTTTATCTGAGTATTGTGTATATGAACCTAACTAAAACATACATACTTTAAACTAAAGATAATAAGAGTCTCAGTTAAAAGTTTTAGCAATTATTATGTAAGATCTTATGTGTTTTTCTTTTCACTAGGGGAATCTATTTTTCCCACAGAAAATAGGAGAATTTGTTAGAACTCTCACACATGGGTAGGTATTAGTTTTCCAGTTTGTAATTTTGTTTTAAAGCCCTCATTGACATTGTTTGGTATCTCATGCAAATCTCTTAGAATCCCAGTCTCTACTGTCATTGTGAAAGTAAACAAATCTCTGGTAAAAAGAATAAATTTTTATTTTTATTTTTTTGGTTAAAGCTTATGGTACAATTAAAAGACAATTTAAATAAAAATGTCTAGAAATTCTAATGATGTTTGTAAACTGAAATCACTTTATCCCAGTTTTTTCCTAAATTTATTATAAGCCTTGGAGAATATCTTTTCAAATGCCAAAAGAAAAGATGCATATTATTAGCTTGGTACTAAATGCACAAGGTCAAGCCTATTGCATTGGCCAGTAAAATATTTTATGGCAAGATGTTAGTTAAATTTTTGACATTTTTTTTTTTACATTTTTGACACTTTTGATATTAGTGCACTCCCTTAAATCCTTCATATATTGCTTGTAAGAATCTGAAAAAAGAAGTTTAAATAAGTCTTGCTTCTGCCTCTTATTCTATTTGAAATTGTGGTTGAATTGGTAGATGTTATAAGGAGTTTTCACTAAGTATAAAATAATTTTTATAACAGTAAATTTTACTAAATTAGTCAGAGAGATCAAGCTGTATATGTTTATTTCATCTTTATTTCTTTTTTCCCCAGGTAATTGGTTTCTTTCTTTTTGAAATATCTTTGCAAAGTTAGTGCTAATAGAGAGCAAATATTACCTATCGCAAGACTCTCATAACAATTTTGAAAGTTTTTGTTTTTTATACATCTATAAACTTTTCTTATACTGTATTTACTATGGTCTTCTTTACTCCATTGAAGTTACCTGCACTTTCGTACCTAGAAATTTCTCAGTTCCCACTACTAGGTTCCTGGTGGGAATTTTGGGGGCTGCCAGTGAAGAAAGAAATTCATAACTGATATTTGCTCCCCTTTAGGGAACTAACCTAAGAAGCAGAAATTTGAGCTCACCCCCAGGAAAAAATGAGTTCACTTCTATCTTTCTTAACCTTTAACCCGAAGAAAATCACAGTGGCTAATAGCAGGTGCCTATTTCAATTGTCCATCCTTGCTCTTTTGTTTTATTTTACTCATAATTGTTTGCGTTATTCTCCATTGATTGTGCTTTTAAAAAGTCTTACAGCATGGTACAGTGAATTTTCAGAAGTCTAATTTTGTTCTAGACAGAGGAAACCATCAAAATTGCAAAATTTTATAACAGCTTAAGCCTGTTACATTATTATTATTATTATTCTTAATAGTAATAGCTATTACTTGTTCTACAATAAAAATTATGAAATTTCTGTTTTGGCTCTCACATGTGAAGAGTTTGAAAGTTGTCACAGCATGCTTACAATAAGAAAAAGCTGGACAAACAGAAGATCAAGGACTTTTCTTGACTCATCTTAGTTTGCACAGCAAATTGCTACCCTGAAATCTAAAGAGACAAGCAAATCCAGGGTCATAGCTGAGATCAGCCTCCCTGGAACAGAAGTTGTTGGTATCATAAACTGGTAGGAATTCTTAAATAATAATTCTTAAGCTAGTGTCTGAGTGTGGACTATAATGAAAGTGAGGAAGCCCTTGGGGCAGAAGTCATAGGAGCATCCTCATACTTCTACTGTTTTCCTGCAGGAACAGTACCAGAGACACATGGCAAAGAGCTGAGAAAGTTCCCATCGTGGCTCGGAGGGGAGGGGGAGGGAAGGATATCCATTGTGAAATGTGTCCAGAGGATTTCATATAGCCAAGTACTACTTTTCAGGGAGAAAGACTTTACCAAAACTCTATCCAACCCAGGGAAAGAAGACGTCTGCTTCTACAAGTCCCTCCAGCCTTCCCATCTCTACAAAGAATAAGGGGAGCAAAGAACATGTTTGAAGGTCACAGCCCAGGTACATATGCCCCCTAAAAGACTGAGATTTAATCAGGGTTTCAGACTGCCTCCTATCCTTCACACCTCACCCCCAGCCACCAAGGCTCCAGTATAATCATAGTGGGTTATAGTTAAGCAAGATGAACCATCCAGTCTCTTTTGAAGGAATAGTTCTTAGATAAAGTCAAAGACAACAGAGGAGGCAAAACAAGACCAGAAGGGGTGTTTCAGGCATCTGACACGCGTAGCTACAAGGACCACTGAACACAAAGCAGAATAACATAAAACCACACACTCAAGTTTTCAACAAAAATTACAAGGCATGAAAAAAAGTCTGAACAGACAAAGCAAGCATAAGAAACAGACATATAACATAGATATCGGGACTACCAGATGGGGAACTTAATAAACTATGATTGATATATTATGGGCTGTAATGAAAAAAAGCAGAAAACATACAACCGATGGATAACGTATGTAGAGAGATGTAAACCAAAGAAATATCAGAGGAAATAATAGAAATCAAAAGCACTGAGAGAGAAAGGAAGAATGTTTTTGAAGTCTCATCAGCAGTCTTGATAGAGACAAAAGGAAATTGGCAAACTTTAAGTTAGGTCACTAGAGACTTCACAAAATAAAGGAGCTGAGAAAAAAATCCATTTTTGAAACCATAGAATTTTTGAGAAATGTGTGACAATTTCAAAAGGTATAACATTCAAAATCAAGAATTATAAAAGCAAAAAAATCTAAATTTGGCCATATCGTATGCAAACTAAAGAAAACCAAGACAAACATAAAATCTTGAAGAAGATAGAGAACTAAAATCTCCTATCTGTGTAGAACAAAGAAAAACATTACAGTGGAATTCTCAATAGAACCAAACAAGCAAAAAGAATATAGAATGCAATATTTAGAGTTGGAAGAAAGAAAAAAAAAACCTTCAAGAGTTCTATATCCAGTTAAATTATACTTTAAAAGTGAAGGAAAAATAAAGACTTGCTCAGGTAAGAACAAACAAACAACAACAACAACAAAACACCCAGAGATTTCATTGTCAGTAGACATATCCTGCCAAAAAAACTTAAATAAGTTCTTTAGGGAGAGGGAAAGGATATGGTCAGAAGTTCAGAAAGAAAGGAAGTGCACCAGATAATTAGAAGACAAGCCACATACTCGTGGAAAATATTCTGCAAAGGACACAGCTGATAAAGGACTATTATTCAAATCTCAATGAAGTGTCTGCCTTCAGCTCAGGTCATGATCCTAGGGTCCTGGAATTGAGCCCCGCATCAGTCTTCCTGCTCCGTGTGGAGTCTGCTTTTCCCTCCCCCTCTCCCCGCTTGCTCTCTCTCTCTCTCAAATAAGTAAATAAAATCTCTAAAACCAAACAAAAGCAAATTATATAATGAACTCTTAAAACTTAACAATAAAAAAGCAACCTCATTAAAAGATGGGCCAATGATCTTAACAGACACCTCACCAAAGAAGATTTTTGATGCCAAATAAGCATATGAAAAAATGTTCCACATCCTATGTCATCAGGGAAACGAAAATTAAAACAGCAATTAGATGCCACTATACACCAATGAGTATGGCCAAAATCCAGAATGCTGTTAACACATGGATATGGAGTAAGAGGAACTCTTATCCATTGCTGGTAGGAATGCTGAATGGTCCAGCTACTTTGGAAGACAATTTGGCAGGTGTTTTTTTTTTTTTTTCTGTTTTTTTTTTTTTTTTCTGTTGTTTTTTTTAATAACACTAAACCCATTCTTACCATACAATCCAGCAGTTGGGCTCCTTGATATTTACCCAAATGAGGTCAAAACGTGTAGACACACAAGAATCTGTGCACACTTGTTTATAGCCACTCTATTCATAATTGCCAAACCTGGAAGTAAATAAGATATTCTTCCACAGGTGTATGGATAAACTGTGGGACATCCAGACGATGAAATATTATTTATCTTTAAAAAGAAATTAACTACAGCAGCACTTGGGTGGCTCAGCTGGTTGGGCATCCAACTCTTAGTTTCGGCTCAGGTCATGATCTCGTGGGTCGTGGGACTGAGCCTGCATCAGGCTCTGCGCTCAATGGGGAGTCTGCCTAAGGATTCTCTCCCTCTGTCCCTCCCCTACTCTGTGCTCTCTCTCTCTCTCTCTAAAAATACACAAATAAATCTTTTTAAAAAATGTTTTCAAATTAGTATGGTAAACACTATCTACTCCAGTCTGTGGTTCCCATTCTGATTAAAAAGAAATTGAAAAAAAAAAATGAAATGAACTACATACCATGAAGGACATTGAGGAACCTTAAATGCATATCACTAAATGAAACAATCAGTCTGAAAAACCAATATGCTATATGCTTCCAACTATATAACATTTTGGAAAAGGCAAAGCTGTGGAGACAGTGGATGGATCAGTGTTTGTCAGGGGTTGGGAGGTGGGAGGGATGAATAGGTAGATCACAGAGGACTTTAAGGGCATTGAACCTAGGCTGCATGATACTCTAATGGTGGTGACATGTCATTTGATACTTTTCCAATTTCATAGAATGTACAAGAAACTAATATAAATATGGACTTTGGGTGATAATAATGTGTTGGTGTAGGTGCGATTGTAATAAATGTATCCCTTTGGTGTGGGATCTGATAATGGGGGAAGCTGTGCCTGTGTGGGGGCAGAGGCTATAAGGGAAATCTCTGTGCCCTCTGGCTCACTGTTCCCATGAATCTAAAACTGTGCTAAAAAAATAAAAGCCAGTTAAAAATATGTATGAGGGGTGTCTCGGTGGCACAGTTGATTAATCTGACTCTTGGTTTTGGCTCAGGTCATGATCTCAGGGTCTTGAGTTTGAGCCCTGGATCAGGCTCCACACTGAGTGCAGAGTCCGCTTGAGATTCTCTCTCCCTCTCCCCCTCTCTAAAATAAATAAATAAATAAATAAATAAATCTTTAAAAAAATATATGTATGAAACAAACTCACTGAATTGGATGAGGAAAATTGTGCAAGTTAAGTAACTTTGGAAATGAGAAAAATCTTTAAGAGTAAACCTAGAAGAAAATACACGTAAGCATTACTCTAATCGATAATGTTGTTTCCCACCAGGGTACGCGTTCACAATTTTGATACTACTATATATGTATGCTATAATTCAACAGTTCAGTAAATGGATAAGCAGATGGTTGGAGCCAGGTTTATCACTGCTGGAGTGGGGATTTACAGGTAAGCAAGGGGAGAAGGCTAGAATGATCCATGCAGTCACGGATTAAAATGGGAGACATCATGAGCTCCTGTCTAGCTAATACAGATACAGACATGGATCTATGTTTCGCACATAGGTTAGTATACACACATACATTTCTCTGTTCTGTCAGCTGAGGTGGCTTAGGAGCAATAACACCCCAGGAGCAATGAGCAAACCTAGTGCACAGATCCTGTTTTCTAATGTCATTCTCCAATCTAAGGAATGAAGGTGGTTTGAAGAAAAAGCCGATTCTAGGACTGGGGCAGGAATAAAATACATGAACCTGGACATCCTGTGGTGCCAGAGAATAAAGTGCTAAAAACAAAACAGAACAAAACAAACAAAAAAATACATTGCACACAGGAGCCAAATGGAAAATGTTCCAATAGCCAAAGCTGGGAAAAATTTAAAAAGATATAAATAATACAGTATTAGATTATCCACTAAAATAGAAAACAAAGATACATGAGGCCATGATGATATAAATTAGTGACTGTATTAATAAAGAAATGAAGAAAATATATCACACATAAGAATTCAAAATAATTTGTGCAGACTCTACACCAATAAGAATGTGGAATATAACTACCTATTCCTTAAGCGTGGGCTATACATAGTGACTTCCTCTCAAGGAGTCAAAGAAAGAAAGAGGGAGAAAGAGTACTCTGCAGTGGAGAAACCTGACAAATATTACTTCAGCTGGGTGATCCAGGTCAAATCAGTGGTGCAAAGTTATAGCGATTGTGTGTACTCTTGATATCATGAGATGAAAATAGCACTTTACCTCTTTGCTTTCCTCCCTAAAACACACGACCCAGGCCAACAGTGGAAAAGCAAACAAACAAACCAACAAATTCAGCCTGAGAAAAATTTTACAAAATACCAGATCAATACTCCTTAAAACTGACAGTCATCCAAATAAGGAAATAATTTTTTAAATTTTATTTAAGATTTTTATTTATTTATTTGAGAGAGAGAGAGAGCAAGTGAGCGAGCATGAGTGGGGGAAAGGGGTAGAAGGAAAGGGAGAAGTAGACTCCCCATGAGCAGGAAGCCCCATGTGGGGCTCGATCCCAGGACCTGGAGATCATGACCTGATGCAAAGGCAGATGCTTAACTGACTGAGTCACCCAGGTGCCCCCAAATAAGGAAATTCTGAGAAATTGTGACAGCCAAGAGGAGTCCAAGCAGACATGACTATGAAATGTTATATGATATTCTTATTAGGATCCTGAAACAGAAAGAATGCCATTAAGTAAACCTAAAAAAAATCTGAATAAAGTGTACCCTTTAGTTAATAATAATACACAATATTTGTTCAATAATTGTAACAAATTTTCTTTACTAATATAAGGTGTTAATAATGAGGAGAACTGGATTCTGGTTTATGGGATATCTCTGTTTTATCTCCACAAATTTTCTGTTAAGTCTAAAACTGTTCCAAATAAAAAAAGAGGAAAAAAGGAGGGATAAGGCCCTGAAGTAATATCATTATAATTATACACATACACACACACACACACACACACACACACACACACACACACACACATAAGTTTTACAAGAAGGATTATTTCTATTTTTCAGTTTCCATAAAATTTTATCAATGCTTCTTGGCCTGCATAGATGTAAAAGTAAGTATGTGTATATAAATATTTAAGTGGAAATATAAATATATTTTGGTATAAAATTATTAAGAACACCAAAACAATCATAATTTTCTTTCAGAAATTAATTATTCCATCTTTGGTTTTAATCAATAAACATTTATAGGACAATCATCCCTTCTCCTCACCCAAACTACAACTCTGCAAACAGCTGTACGTGTATAATCTGCTCTGGACCTGTTATGATTATATAATAAACTCTGTCCTGCACACAATTTGTGACCTGGTTTTGAGCATCTCGTGATCATGTAAATGCTTGCTTGATGCCCATACGGTTTTCTACTTGGTGTGTTAAATGTAATATAAAAAACGGAACACAATCTTTCCTCAAATATTCTCTATTTCATCTCCTTCATCTGATATTATGAGTGTTCCAATTATATGGGCCAAAATTCGCTCAAAATTTTCGAAAATCAACATCATCCAGTTTACCTGCAAATCTTACCGTTTCCAATTTCAACACGTATCTCAAATCTGACCACATCTCACCACCCTCACATCTGCCCTCTGATATCTATTAAAGTCTTTCACCTAACTGTTGAAATATTTCATTTCTTGCTCCATTTTGCCCCTGACAGCCAAACTGTTCTCACTACAGCAGGATGATATTTTAAATAGTTGTGTCACTCCCTTGCTTCAAACTCTAAGTGCCTTGACACATATTTAGAATAAAATCCAACCTTTTACTGTGGACTACAAAAGTACAAATGAACGGTCCCCTCCTCCTCTTTCTGAAGATTTCTCCCAGAATGCTTCTTTCTCCCACTCCTTGCTAGGTACATTAGGAGGACTTCCTCTATTCCTAGAACATGAAAGGTTTGCTTCTACCCCAAAAATGTTGCCCTTGCTATATACTCTGAAGGGAGCACTCATTTCCCCCACCAGTGTGGTTCACGCTCATTCACTTGATTCTGGTTTCTGTTAATTTTTTTCTAATTGACTTCTGAGGTAGACTTGCCTTGGATAACCCTATGTGTAAAATAGCCCACCATACCTCCCTCAAACTCTGAAATTGTACTTTATTTTTCTCATTTGACTTTTCGAAAATCAAAATTATATTTTTACTCATATTTTTAAATGAATGGCTCTAGAATGTCAGCTCTGCGACAGCATGGCTGTCCCTCTTCACTTTTGCTTTTTTCTTCCTGTCTTCCTTTCTCCCCTCCTCTCTCCTTCCTCTCTCTCTTCCTTCCATCCTTTCCTTCCTCCCTTCTTTGTCTTTATTTCCTTACTTTTTCACCTGTCTTCTTTCTTCCTTTTTTCCCTTCCTTCTAGCAATTCTTTGCAACTATCCACAGCACCAAGAACATTAAAAACAAGTATATATTCTTACTTACACACATTATATAAAGAAACCCATGACACTAGAATCATTGTAAGTGAAACAGAAATTAGTTCTAAGAATT
Organism: Ursus americanus; assembly: GCF_024610735.1. Lineage (NCBI taxonomy): Eukaryota > Metazoa > Chordata > Mammalia > Carnivora > Ursidae > Ursus > Ursus americanus. The sequence continues at coordinate 58,652,156 of NC_142130.1, forward strand.
TACATGAAAGAAGAAACCTAATGATGCCATAGTTTTGAAAAATACTCTTATTGTTAGCTCAACTCCTCGATCACTTCAGTCACTCAAAATTTTCATGCAAAATAATCAAATCTGACATGTCATTAGACATAATTTTCATAATGGTCTATTGACATAAATAAAATGAATTTATGCAAACACACACACACACTAATGTATATGTGTAATCTGTCCGTACAAAGAATAATAAACACCTATTTTAGACAGTTTTAAGCTATAAATCACTTTTTTTTTTTAAGTAAACTCAACATCCAACATGGAGCTTGAACTCAAGACCTGAGGTCAGGAGTCCCGTACTCTACCAACTGAGCCAGCCAGGCACCCAAATCACACTTTTTATTAAGAAAGAGATGTGGCTAATTCATTTTAGAGCTCAAGATGTAACTACTAGCAGAAATCTCTAGCAGGTTCATGTACCATTGAAACTCTGTAACCCATTTTTTGATCTTTTGAAAAATAAATGCTCACTAAAGCATGTCAATAGGAGAAAAATAATTGCTTATGGCATACACTGTAAACAATGTATTGGGAAGATAAATAATATTTGTTTGCTTTGAAAAGCAAATAATCATATTTATTGTACAACCCTCAGAATCTAATTTTCATGAGTAATTATCCTTTTCTTTTTAGTCCAACTGCAAAAAAAAACAAAAAACAAAAAACTTATATATAAATTAAAGAAAAAGAAAATGGAAAAACAAAGAATAGCATGATGAGCCCTTATTTATACCCCCAAGTATGAAAAGGAAAAAGAAAAATAATAACAAACCCCTGCCCCCAAATCTTGAATTTCCTCTCTTTCATAGTAATCACTATTGTTTCTCTCTGGTTTTCAATAGGGTACATGTATATTAGTGATGATCCTGAATTGGTTAATTATTAAAGGTTGACTTATTGATATGGGGGAAAAGGCTGGATGGACCAACAACTTATTTTCAAAGTGGAATTTGATGGCCTTTTTGGGTCATATTCAAATAATTAATTTCGGTAGCTAAGATAAACATAGAAAAATACACTTTATGGAAAAATGTTCTACGCTGCTACTGAAAGCCAGACTAATACAGAATGAATTCTACCTACATATTTTTCTTTTTATTCTATGTTATCCTTTCTTTTTATCTATCATCTATCTATCTAGTCTATCTGCTTACCTCCTAACTACTGAGAAGTGCCTTTGAAAGAGTCAGATAGTAAACACCAATAGAAATATAGTATGTTAAGGAAGGTTACATGATAAAAGAAAAAACGCAGACTGGTTTGGGGTGAGCTGTGGATTTAATATAAAATGGTCAAGGAGAGCCTTTCATAAAGTAAAAATTGAAATGTGACCAAAATGGAGTGAGGAGTGAATTGTGATAAAGCTGGGAAATGGCCCTCAGCAAACACCTACTCTTTTGTTTTTGTGTCTGTTTTTTTTCTTCCCAAGTTTTTATTTGAATTCCAGTTAGTAAACACATAGTGTAATATTAGTTTCAGGAGTAGAATTTAGTGATTCATCACTTACATACAACACCCAGTGCTCATCACAAATTCCCTCCTTAATCCTCATCACCCATCTAGCCCATCCCCCACCCACCGCCCCTCCAGCAGCCCTCAGTTTGTTCTCTATAGTTAAGAGTATGTTTTATGCAGCAAACACCTACTCTTAACAGCCTTGATTAGTTCATGATATTTTTCTTAACATTTTCTCTAACTTATTTTTATTAGAATTTGTAGCAGTTTAGAAGTACTTCCAAATTTAGCTTTTATTCTCATTAAATTGGTTAATCAATTGTGAGGTCTTTTAAGTAAACTTTACTTAATTCAGCTCACAAATTTGGTAAATTTATCAGTAAGACCATCTGGGCTTTATGCTTTATGAGAGCAGGAGAAAGACTTGATCGTTGATTAAACATTAGTATTTTGGATTATTCTGCAGACTCTCAGTTTCTAGTAGTATAGTCACATAATTAAACAGAGTCAAATATTACCAAGAATTTTATCATGAGAACAGTAGTCCTCTAACCCAATCCACCTCACTCCATCATCAGCTCCATTCTTCAGACTAAGCCATTTTTTTGTAAATTTTAACATTTCATTATTATAAAAATTAAAATAAAAGTTTATAAATAATATTATAATAACATAACACTTTATCATAAAAATTTTAGGAAATGTTCAAGCATATGCAAAAGTAGAGATAGTAGTGTAATGTCCCCAGTATGTTCTTTAGTCAGTTTTAACTACAATCATTTCATGGCTAATCTTATATTCTCTATGTTCCACCAAATCCCTTCCCCCAACAACCATAAAATTACTTTGGAACAAAAATAAAGCATCATCATTTGTTCTTTAAATATTTTTCTATGTATCTCTATAGATAAGAACTAAATTTTAAACATAACCGCTGTACCAACACTCCACACACAGATACATTCTCTCTCTCTCTCTCTCTCTCTCTCACACACACACACAAACACACACACACACAAAGCTAAAAATATTTTTTTAAGTATAACCAAATATCAAGGAAGTTATCTCTGATTGTCTTTAAAATTCTTCTGATTGTCCGCAACATTTAAAAAAAAAACTCACTGAATTGGGATTCAAATCTATGTCCGTAGTCTGCAATTGGTTACTCTGACTCTTAAATCTCATTTTAATCTTAGGTTTCCCCACACACCCCATCACAGAGGGGGTCCATTAAGGTTTCTCTCACCCAGGTTTTGCTGATTGCTTCCCTGTGAATTTGTACCACTTACTAAAATTTGACCTTGCTAGTTTAGTCCAAAGTGGTTATAATTTTACTGTGATGTGATAAGAGATTATGTTCAAATACCAGGATTTGGCAAACATTTCCTACTAAGGGACAGATAGTGATATTTTTGTCCATAATGCCTCTGCCACAAGTAATCAGCTCTGCTGTTGTAACATGGAAGCAGCTACAGACACATGTAAATGAAGAATGAGGCGATTATCCAAAAAACTTTACTCGCAAAAGCAGATGGCAGGTAGGATTTGGCACACGGGCCATAGTTTGTTGATGCCTGATTTAAACCATGCTTTTAGAATGTAGGCTGCTAAAGCAAACCTTACACTAACAATACGATTATTAATCATACAGTGGTATAATTCTTGAAGGAGGATTTTTAATGTATTTTGTTAGATAAAGATAATTTCCTTATATTTTAGTGTATTATTAAATTATTATTTTAGTACCCATATTTTGTCTTTATTACAAAACAAAGTTTTAGAGGCGCCTGGGTGGCTCAGTCGTTAAGCGTCTGCCTTTGGCTCAGGGCGTGATCCCAGCGTTCTGGGATGGAGCCCCACATTGGGCTCCTCCACTGGGAGCCTACTTCTTCCTCTCCCACTCCCCCTGTTTGTGTTCCCTCTCTTGCTGGCTGTCTCTGTCAAATAAATAAATAAAATCTTTAAAAAAATGTTTTAATGCAGGAGCATAGGTTTAAACTTAGTTATATATAACATACGCAGAATCAGAGTTTGAAGGAAATTTGGAGAATAGTTGGACTAGGCTCCTCATTTATGGAGGAAAAAAAAAACTGATATCAAACAGGTAAAATGACTTGCGAATCAGTACTTGAGAGTTACAAAAAATATTGATAATTAGAATATGTTTTAATTTATTTAAAACTTGGAAAATTCCTTCTATTTTTTAAATTTTTATTTATTTTTTAAGATTTTATTTGAGAAAGAGAGAGAGCATGAGCATGGGGGAGGGGTAGAAGGAGAGTGAGAAGCGGACTCCAGCCCAATGTGGGACTCAATCCCAGGACCCCAGGATCATGACCCAAGCCGAAGGCTCAACCAACTGAGCCATCCAGGTGACCAAAAATTCTTTATACTTTACAAATTCCACACTTTTCCCCTTCTAAAATAAAATAATTTTTGTTTTTAAACAATTTTCTTCATATGAATGTTCATTCAGATGTAAAAAGAGGGTACTCTCCTCCTCATACAGGAATTTCTTTATATGAAATCCATTTATGGGATGAAGGGCTAGAGGGAAACTAAGGTATCCTCCTAACAGCTGCTCTAAAAACATGCATTTTGGGACAACTCAGATTGTATAAACCATTTTATATTATAATTAACAAGTAATTCATGGCATTGTTGTAGTTCATTGTTGTACTTAGACATACACAAAAAAAATGGCAATTTTTTTTTCAGTGCTTTGAATACAGCTGTGTAAAACCATCATCTCTTGGTAAATTTTGCAAGATGTTGAATATATTTGCTTAGTTGTCAAAATTATGACACTTCTAAGACACAGAAGATGAAAGAACACTGAACATGGCCACAGTTGTGGATTTTTAAACAAAAGAAGAGTGAATCTCAAACAAGGATAAAGAAACAGCATGTTTTTTTTATTAAAAAGTGAAAAACATAGTATCTCTATATTCCTACCAAGTGAGAGTATTTAAGATAGGATTGTATTAGGTAAATATTTTTTATTGTGGTGTTATCCACAACGAATTAGGATATTATTATAAATGATTATGTGTATGTGTTTATGTGAATTAATGTGTATTTAAATATTTTATATATATGATTATGTATATGTCTGAATATAAATATGTATATACAGACACATACAGACAACATATCATTCAGTGAGTAATTGAACCTATTAATTAGTAATGGTGGGTCTGTTTTAAGGTGTGGCAGATTTTCTTACTTTTAGAACATGGGAAAATTTAGAAGGATTAGAGCTAAACCTGCCTGCCTGAGAGTTTCCTTGTATTTTTACAGTAGCTGGAAGACTTGGATCATAGAGTACCCTTGTTTTGAGAAACTGAGTCTCAGAGAAGTTTAGTAATGTATTTGGATAACATAGCTAGGTAATAAAATGGTGGAACTAGAACCCAGGCTTCCTGGCTCTAACAGTAGTATTCTCTATATTACATTACTAAGTTGTTACACCACATTTCTATTTGGAAGCCTATGTTTTAGAGAATATACAGAATATTCTTCTGATCTGTCATAATTTTTAAGCTACTAAAAATACTGAACTAGGCAGACAGTAAACCACTGCTTAGATATGATAAACATCTTTTATGACACTGGTAGGGTATATCACTGGAGAACAAAGGTCAAGTCCTTCATTTGACTTCTATAAGCACAGGCTGTTCTTAAGATCCAGTAATAATATTTTCTTTCTTTTTTCTTTTTTTTCCTTTCCTACTATGTTAAGTCCATTTAATTGAAAAATAGGCAAAAGTTAGAGGGAGAAAGATCAGTGATTATTGTTTGCTGGGGTTGGGACAGGGACTGATTTCAAAGCAGTATGAAGGAATGCCTTGAGATGATGGAACTGTTTATTTTTATTATGGTAATAGTAAAAAGCACTGTGTACATTTGACAAAATACAACCACTGTTCACTTAAAATCGATGAATTTATAGTATGTAAATATGCCTCAATAAAACTGATTTTAAAACAAAAAATTATTTCTAGTTCCACGTATATTTCAAAGTACCATTGTGATAAAAATAATTTAAGTTCTCAATAAAAGTATTTGAAAACTTTATGTTCTCTTTTTAAGTAAGATATCTATATTTTTGTATTTGTTGTTTCATATACTTAGTGAAGGTCTGTAGTTTTTTCTCTGATAAATCTGACGTATTTCTCACTTATTTTCTTCTTGGATATTTTATATGTTTGGTTTGTATTGTGCTATATGTTTGTTGCTATTACAGCTTTTTCTCCTCAATAACTGATGTTGGGGAAACTGGACAGCTACATGCAAAAGAATGAAATTGAACTCCTATCTTATACCACTCACAAAAAGTAACTCGAAGTGGAGTAAAGACTTAAGTGTAAGACCTAGAAGAGTAAAACTCCTAGAAGAAAACAGAGGGCAAAATTTCCTTGATACCAGTCTTGGCAATAATTTTTGGATATGACACCAAAAGTACAGGCAACATAAGCAAAAGTAAACAAACGGGACTACATCAAACTAAAAAGCTCCTGCACAGAGAAAGAGCCAATGAACAAAATAAAGGGTCAACCTACAGAATGGGAGAAAACAGAACAGTATAAAGGTCTGCGAGACAACTATAAAATAAGGTATAACATGTGAAAGTGTTGAGGAAAAAGAACACCACCCCAGAATTCTGTACCCTGTGAAATTATCCTTCAACTGTGAAGGAGAAATACTTTCTCAGACAAATAAAAATTGAGGGCATTTGTTTCTAGTACACCTGACTTACAACAAACGTTAACAGAAGTTGTTTATAGGAAGAGAAAATAATAGAGGTCAGACTTGGATCTATAGAAACAGAGAAGAGAATAGAAGAAGGAATAAGTGAAGGTAAAATAAAAACTTTAACTCTTCTTATTCTTAATCTAACAAAAAAGTTTGTTCAAACTAATAGCAACAATGTATCTAATCACCTATGCTTATATATACATTTTATATGTGCATATATACTAATGAATACGTAAATGTAAGTGAGACAATAAATGATATCCATGATACCAGGGATGGAAGGAAGGAATTAGGATTACTTTGTTATTATAAGGTACTCATACTACCTGTGAAATAATATACATAGTGTTAATTGAAAGTAGACTTGCATTAGCTATAAATGTACATTGTAAAATCTAAGGCAACCACTAGAAAGAAGTGTAAGTGAAATACTAAGAAAGAAGAGAAATAGAATTATATAGAATGCTCTGTTAAAACCATAAAAGAAAAAGAGTGGAAGATGAAAAGACTCTTCTCTCTCCCAGTAGCCTCTCCCAACATTTTAACACATTTTTTTCAGATTCGTATACTTCCATCTCACTTTTGCTCATCTCCATATTTGAATAGCCTGATCTAATTTTTTATTTTACTGGGAAACCAGAAATTCAGTATTGATTCCTTATAAATCAATCTGCATGTTTTAATTTTCAAATTGAAAAAATTCACAATATGTATCATAAAATCATTTAATCATATTTAAAATATTCAATTACGTAAGTCCTATAACTTGAAGGAAAAGGTTTAATAAACAGGACTTTTATTTATTTATTTTTTTTTTTTTTTTTAAAAAGATTTTATTTATTCATTTGACAGAGAGAGAGACAGCCAGTGAGAGAGGGAACACAAGCAGGGGAAGTGGGAGAGAAAGAAGCAGGCTTCTAGCGGAAGAGCCTGATGTGGGGCTCGATCCCAAACTCCAGGATCACGCCCTGAGCTGAAGGCAGACGCTTAACGACTGAGCCACCCAGGCGCCCCAACAGGACTTTTTTTTTAATTGATAGAGAAATCTCAGCTGTAAGATACAATAAACACAGGTATTCCAAATAAAATATATCGAAGAATAGACAGGAATTGTTAAACTTCAAACCTTGAAAGTTCCTTTGCTTAATATATTAATATTTAAATTTTTAAAAAGTCTTTCCAAGGTATTATATAATCACTATCAATCTTAATTGGATTTGAAAAAGTAACATGATATGAAGAGAAGTAAATGTGTTTTAAAGAGAGGCTGTTCTTTATACGATATTATTTCAGGTCATTTGCCATTTTCAGATTGTGACTACCAGGGTAGAACATATCACTTCAGGCCTTTTTTTTTTTTTTTTTTTTTTTTTTTTTTCAGGGAGCCAGAGTGAAACACGTTGGTGCACAGCAGATGGCATTGCAATAAGTTGTCTAATGAGAGACTGTGGACTCTGGGAAACAAACTGAGGGCTTCAGAGGGGACGGGGGTGGGGGATTGGGATAGGCCGGTGATGGGTATTAAGGAGGGCACATATTGCATGGGGCACTGGGTGTTATATGCAAATAATGAATCGTGGAACATTGCATCAAAAACTGGGGATGTACTGTATGGTGACTAATATAATAAAATAAAAATTATTTTAAAAAGTTGTCTAATTATTTCTATTAGGTACAATGTTTTAAATGTAAAATATTCTCCAAGAATAAAAATCAAACAATAGTGTTCCAGAAACGAAACTGATATTGAGTCAGTTCAGCTTTAAAACATGTGTAAAATTGTTAATTTTATTGATTGTGCTCACCTGAGGAAAGCAAGTGATCAAAAAGAATAATGTAAAATCCACTTGAGTGCAGACATTACTTTGCAAATTTAGGGAAAACGTAATTAGAAAACCCTTTAATACGCAAAGTTAAATAATTCTAAAATTATTATATGGGCTTTACTAATTCTCTATAATGGGTTATTTTAATACATCTATTATTAAATACTGAATTCTTATTTGTTTGAAAGCAATATAAATGTTGAAGTAGAAAAGCTTCTGGTGAATAAGGAATGCAGAAATCCAAAATTATATACATTTTGTTATTTTAATTTTGAACCAAATCAATTTCTGCAAGATAGTATAAAAAGAAATTAAAATTCTTCCGTATTTTTAAACATTTAAAAATATTTTCTAGTATCTTTTAAACACTCATGGAAATAAAGTTATGATTATTTTTATTCAGGATTTCTGTCCAAAGGCTAGAAGTATTTAAAAGGTATACTATACTATGTCAGGGAATAAAAACATACTAAGGCCCAAATTGTAGTCTTTTGAGTGAATACTAAAGGCATTAAAGCAAGCCAGGGAATGGTAAATGAATAAAAGCCCTAACAGTTTAACTTAAGTGATATAGGGTAGTCACATTACTAAATATTTTTCACGTACCACCTCATTTCATCTGCATTACCTCACTTAGAAATAGATTTTATTACCTGTGTATAGAGATATCACTAAGACTCAGACAAACTAAATAAATCACATTACGCAAATGGCAGAAAAGTATGAGAATCAGAATTCATGGTTAAGTGATCTTGTCGACGGGTTTTGACAAGGAGATGGGCTAGGGAAATTAGAATGAGTCTGTTAAGGATGGGGAAATACTCAAATGGAAAAATTTCCATTTTGGAGATTATTTTGTGAAGTCAGATTTGTTTGGGTTTTTTGTTTGTTTGTTTGTTTGTTTGTTTGTTTAAGAAGGCTCCACCCCCAACGTGGGGCTTGAACTCACAAACTTGAGATCAAGAGTCTCATGCTCTACCAACTGAACCAGCCAGGTACTCCACGAAGTCAAATCTATGAGAATTATTATGAAATGCCTGTTTCTCTGAACCCAGTATTTGAAAACAACACATGTGAAAATGCAAATATTTAATGTTGCATTTTGACAAAAAGTCGTTTTGAAAAGAAAGGCCAAAGGATTTCTTATTCCTTCTTCTTCATTTTTTCTCTACTGGAAAATATACAAAACTTAAATATTGTGGAAATATATAAATTAAAACATAACAATAACTCAAATATCTCCAAAGTATGTGTTTTAGCACTTAGTTATCATGCGAACGGAGTGTACAAACATCAATTTTCAGCCCCACCACTAATCAAAATGAGAGGGCATTCATCCTAATGGTGTTCCCCTTGAACACTAATAAATTCCACATATGTCTATAAGATAAATTTAGTTAATAGATCAATAGACTAAATTGTCAGAAGCTTTCTTCAGTAAGGTGATACTAATAAAAATGCAACTCAGAATATTGACTTTAGAATTTTAGTTATTTTGTCAGCAAATTAGTCACAGATGACTGAAGAACAAATCTGCAGTGTAAAATCCATGGACCTAGAATTTTTCTGTCTTTTGACAAAAAAATTAAAAGGAATAAAAGTTGCAAAATGATCACAGTGAAGCATCTAAAAAATTATAAATGCAGCATAATAGGTAGTCAGAACACTTTTATTATTTCTTACTGTAGTATCGATGCTATGCAATAAATACAATCTCACAAAATTGTAAATTGGGATTACTAACCTGTGGGTAAAGCACCCACTTTGATTAAATCTCATTAATATTAGAGGTGATGTCAATTCACAGCTAATTCACAGTTTAGATATATAAATAAGCCATATGTAGCATTTAAGGGAATTAATGGGGTTTTGCCACTTGTAAGAAGACTGAGTACATTTCCCTCTTTACTAATGATGTTGGCATGATTTCATGTAACTGGCTAAATTATACTGAATCATAAATCAAGTGACTAGACCTAAGGTTTTTTTTCTGAGCCCTCTGTTCTGTTCTGTCAATCTGCCGATGCTTGCCCAATTCCACACATACCACACTGTCTTAATTACTGAGGATGAACAAAAAAGGGTGTGATAAACAGAACAAATCTCCACCTTTATTTTTTCTTTGAAAATGTCATGCTTATACTTGGCCTTTATACTTCCCTATAAATTAGAATCTGCTTTTCAATTTCTACAAAACAAATATATAAAATTACTAAAACTTAAAAAAAAATGCTAGAATTGCCAATTGAGTTGCATTAAAATCACTGATAAATTTTCATTAAATTGACATTTTTTTCAGTAAGGAAATTTTCAAACAATGATTATGCCATATCTGAAGACATTTTTAGGTCTTCCTAAAAATTTGTTTGTTGTTCACATGGAAGTTTTTAGACAGCTTTTCTTGGATGTATTCCTAAGTATTTGATCTTTTTTGTTATATTTTTAACAGCTTTATCGAGGTATAATTGATATACAAAGAACTGCATGTATTTAAGCTATACAATTTGATGAGTTTGGACATATGCAAATACCCAGGATGCCATCACCACTATCAAGGTATTAGACATATCCTACACCAGCCAAATTTTCTTTGTGTTCCTGTGTGCATGTGTGTTAAGAACACTTAACTTGAGATCTACCTGCTTAGCAAGTTTTGAAGTGTACGTTACTGTATTGTTATCCACAGTTACTATGTTGTATGGCAGATGTCTAGAATGTATTCACCTAGCATAAAAGAAACTATGCCCTTAGGGAAAAAAAATATCCATTTCCCCCATTTCCCTGCAACCATTACGGGGAAATGGATTAATGTTTCACTTTTCCAGTCTGACCATCTTTGTTTTATGGCACACTATTACATTAGTAGGTGATATCTTGGGGTTTGTATCTACCAACTTATTCTGTGTTATCTATTTATGGCACTACTTTTCCCCCTTCCATGTCTTATTTATTGCCTTCTTTTGTATCAATTGGCCATTTCCATGTCATTTGACTTTCCTCATCTATTATCTTGAGGGTTCACAATCTTTAGTTATTTTAGTTGTTACTCCGGAGATTACAATTTATCACTTTGTGAGCAATGAAAGAAACTTTCAACAGTTTAACTTTTTTTCTTCCCCGTTTTTGTGCTATTGTTACTGCCCAGAAAAGAGTTAACAAAGGAGGCTTAAGGCTGCTATCTTTAGAAGGGCCTGCTGCCTAGCATCTGGAAACTTAGGTTGTGAAATGCTCCCTAACTGGTAAGTTGTTTCTCTGTGCCTACAGTGTGATTTATAGTGAACATCTGCTTTCCTTCTGAGAGTCTGGTAGTTGAAAAGGTATGCCCACATGAAAAGCTTCTGATCAAAATCTAAATTTGGAGTCTCAAATGCCCCTCTTTGAGTAGAAACACTGCACAATGCTGCTGTATTTTCTCTGTTGTAAGGATGGTACACTCTCTGTGATCTCTCCTGGGAAGAGGAGAGGGTGGGAAGCCCGCACACGATTGCTTCAGACTTTGCCTATGTTTTTCCCTTATTGAACCAAGTGTGAGGCTGGGGTTACTGTGTTACTATGTTGCTGTTTCTGTAATAAATCTGAGCTGTGGGGTCAACTATATGCTAAATCTGATTCCTTCTAGTGAATTGCTACAGATAGAGGCAGTCTTGGGCACCTTGAAAAAACTGCCATAAATTTTATTTGCACAGATGTCTTAAAGTCCATAAGACTTTATCATCGTTTACTTAAAAAAATCATTCTATTTCACCCTTTCTTTGCCCTTCTTTCTTATATTTTCTATTGATCTACTTGCAATCATTTCCCTTCTCCCAGAACTCTCTTTAATAGTCCCTTAATATATATCCGTCCTCTTAGTTTTTGTGTTTTTTTTCTGAAAATGTTATTTTTTTATTTAAAAAATATATATATTTGCTAGGTATAGAATTCTAGGCTAGCATATTTTTTCCAGTACTATTGAAATTGATGACTTTTTCCAACAGATTTTTAGGCCCTTTTTTGTTGTCAGCCGCTTAATTATGATGGAACTGTATGTGGTTATCTTTATGTTTGCACTTGTTGGGTACAAAAATTTATTGAATCTGTGGTTTGATGTATTCCATCAACATTTGAAAATCTTTATACCCAGTACTTTTAAAAATATTTATTTTGCCCTGTTATCTCTATTTTTCTGAGCTCCCAATTACACATATGTTAATTCCATGCCCTATATATCTTTACACTCTTTTCTGCACTTTTCAACTATTTTGTTCTTTGTTTATATTAGGATTCTTTATATAGGCCATATAAATGTAAGTTCTATGTATTTTTAATTACTTCATATTAACTCAACACAGTGTCTTCTTGGGCTTTAACCTCACATTTAGATATCAGATACACAATGATGCCCAGGGACTCATTGGGTTTCTTGTTTCCATCTCTGATGCTACTCCTTCCCAACCAAAATGTGAGTCTTTATCTTAACTGTCAATTTTATCTTTGTTATAGTCTCACTTAACTTACTTTCAAATAAACCTCACTTTAGAAATGACTTCTCTTGATTTTGTTTTTCCTTAATAGATTGATTACTTGCATATGTTGGAGATCTTGCAGGTTTGGTTCCAGACCACCACAGTAAAGCTAATATCCTAATCAAGTAAGTCAAATGAATTTTTTGGTTTCCCAGTGCATATGAAAGTCATGTTTACACTATACTGTAGTCTATTAATTGTTCACAAGCATCATATCAAAAAAAAAAAAACCCATACATGTACATACCTTAATTAAAAGTACTTCATTGCTAAAAAATGCTAAGCACACACGGACCTTCAGCAAGTCATAATCTTTTTGCTGGTGGAGGGTTTTGCTTTGATGTTATTGGCTGCTGACTGATCAGAACAGTGATTGCTAAAGGTTCAAGTGGCTGTGCCAGTTTCTTAAAGTAGGACAACAATGAAGTTTGCCTAACTGAATGCTCTTCCTTTCACTTGAACGCTTGAGGCCACTGTAGGGTTCTTAATTGGCCGAATTTCAATATTGTTGTGCCTAAGAGAATAGAAAGCACCAAGGAAAGGGAGACAGATGGGGAAACAGCCAGTTTGTGGAACAGTCAGAACACACACATTATGTTCGCTGTCAAATGGGTGTGGTTCATGGTACCCCAAAACAAGTACAATACATCGATGATCACTGATCGAAAATCAATATAACAAATATAATAAGGAAGGTCGATATATTGTGAGAATTTCCAAATGTTACAAAGAGACACAAAGTGAGCAAATGCTTTTGGAAAAATGGCACCGATAGACTTGCTTGACCCAGGGTTGCCACAGACCTGCCCTCTGTAAACCACGCGCTATCTGCAAAGCACAATAAAGCGAAGCGCGACAGAACAAGGTATGCCTGTAATTGTGCATAAGTACGATAAGCCTGCTGTTTGAAATGCCTATGACTGGTTCTTTACAAACATTTCCACATGTTTTCTATTTTCATTTTTACCTATTTTTTCATGACTTAAAATATATTAATCTTTTTTTAAAAGAAAAATATATAAGTGATTGTTATCTTCAACTTGTTGTAAATACTAAAAGTATCACACTTCTCTTCATCATCAAAGTTGAAAAGATTCGAATGCATTTATAATGCCATCTGTAATGCCTTATCCTGAATTAGAAAATTAATGCTGCACGTTAATTAACTGAACTAAGAGTTGGCATTGCTCATCTGAAATACCCACATAATCAACAAGAAGTATATGAGATAAGACATATTCGTTACTAAACACTAGTCTTTTTAAAAAAGCTTTAAGATTTCTGTTGCATCTCGGCATTGACACAATAAAATAATTTTACAGATAGCATTCTATGAATATGACGGCTTAGATCACCTGATTTCTTCTGGTTTATAATATTCAATACCTTCAAGTTTTTTTTAATTTTTAGATTTAAAGATATCTAAAAATAAAAATATGCCATTATAATCCATTTCCTGCATGGACACATGTTATTTATATACCTCCAATAACAACTGCAGCCTACAGTGCATTTTAGGTGTTGCGTGATCAGTCTGCACTGTCGAGTTCTTATTATTTTATTGATGAAACAATTTTCAAAGTATTACACATTTTCAATCATATAAAACTTTTATCACAGAAGTGTATGATATAGACTTTTTGAAATGTAAAATATTTCCTCAAAAATGACTAAATAAAAAATATTGAGATCATAAAGTGCGTAAAAATTTATAATCTACATTGTAAAAATGATAAGAACCTTAACTATTGATTTACCAAAATACCTACGCCAAACCAACCGAAACAAATCTAAAGAAGTAAACATAGAAGAAAATCTCAAACTTGAAAACAAGATACTCCTACTCACTCAAATGTCATATAATTTGAGCCAAATGATCAAATAAACCACCATGCCGACACCCTATTCAAGGCTATTGGTCAATGGGAATGTCTTCTTTACTCTGCTTTGACTCTAGTATCCCATCCTATGGGAAAGTTCTCTCACCCAGCTCTGTCTTTGACTCCCTGTGTTAGTCCACCCTCCACTATGTGGATACCATTTTCAGCTAAGTCAGCCTCTGACACTCAGTGTAGCCTGTCCCTTACCTTACCCCTAACCCCTCATTGGTGCATTGTTTGCCCTGAGTGACCTTGCCATCCTCAGCTGGGCCACCCTGTCATGTGGAAGACTTTCTTACTCCACTTAATCTCTAACCTCCATATACCAAGCTGCCCCCCCCCCAAGGACACAAGTGTTTTCACCACTCTGCTTGGGCCTTGCTTCCTTACACTGGACACTATTGCCATTTGTAAATATCTTTCTCAGCCTTCTCTGGTTCTAGCAGAGGAATCTGGGGCCTCATATTTCCCTCTAACTCAGCATGGTCAGCTACCTTGTATGGCCTCACCTAAGATCTTTAGGATTGAGTTATTCTTGATTGGATGATAGTAATATATCAAACAAATTTTCAGATTTTGACAGTTATATTGTGGTTATGTAAAAGAATGTCCTTATTTATAGGAAAAAAATACCAAAGTCTTTGAGGATGACAGGCACCGTCTTTGCAACTTGACCACAAATGATTCAAGGAAATTGAGAAAAAGTAGATGAGACATTTACTATATTAGATAATAAGCAATATTTCACTGTTTCCTTGATTAAAATATTATGATAGATTTGCAGAAACAAAATGAATAAAATTCTTTAATTTCTAGAGGCCTTTTGCCTAGCATTTAACTCTGTGCAACTTAAAATTTCAGATCTGTAAAAAACTCAATATTTGAGACCTCACAAACTGCCCATTTTTCTCTCTCCAACCCCATAAGCCACCAAAATAGCTGTTTTGTCTCCTCCCCAGCAGTAATCGCCTAACTGGGTAAAATCTGAATTTCCAACCTCTAATGTTGTATATTCAAACAAATTCAAACTATTACTTTCTCGTAATTGTTAATGTAATCATAGATAACCAGCTACAAAGCTCTAGCTCATCTTTTTGTAGGTCTCTCCTTTCCAGAATTTTAGCCCCCTGGTCCATGCTCTTGATTAACTTTTAAATGTCTCTAAACAGATAACTTTTGTGGAGAAGTTTTGGCTTTTTAGTTTCTTTTAGTGGGAATGATGCTTTCCTTTAGTTAGTCCATACAACCTACAAGTGGAAGTCCCATTTTCTAGAAGTTTGAACTCATTTCACCTCATTAAAACTTGGCTTCATAAGGCTTGCAACACAACACTGTTTTATGCATCATGATGTAAATTAATTGTCTACAACATCTTACCTTTCAGATAGATGGAAAATTATATAAAAGTAAAAGATAGCACGCTTCAAATTTTATTTATGGTGTGATACTAAAGCATCTTTTTTGGAGGGGAAGGGGTCAATTTTGGCATGATTCACATAAAATATACATGTTGAGCATAAAATAGAAACAAGTTAGTGTACATAGGTATACTTTATCGGCATAGTTTTTTTTTTTTTTTCAAGATTTTATTTATTTGTTTGTCAAAGAGAGAGAGAGAGAGAGCAAGGGCGGGGACAGGGCAGAGGCAGAGGGAGAAGCATACTCCCTGCTAAGCAGGGAGCCCAATGTGGGACTCGATTCCAGAACCCTGGGATCATGACCTGAGCTGAAGGCAGCTGCTTAACTGACTGAGCCACCCAGATGTTCTTGGCATAGTTTTAAAAGCAGTGTTCTTTTATTTAATTTTTTAATTGATTTATGTAATTATTATATCTCAGTTTGGCTTATCTCTCTCCCAGGCTTGCCAGTTTGGGCAAAAATAAATAAAAATAAATAAATGTAACATATGCAGTCAAATTTGAATTTCAAATTGAAAAAAGCCTCATTTCTTAGACTATACGTATATCCATGAAATAACTGAGACATACTTAAATTTTAGGTTTATTTTGTTTAACCAAAACTCAAATTTAACTGAGTGGTCCTGCATTTCATTTGGCAAAACTACCCCCTCCTTAAGGCCAGGAACATATGTTGGTCAGAGGAAACAAGTTTTTAAAGACGATGGGTATTTCCAAGTCAATTTATATATAAATAGAAAAAGTCAGAAAAAGCTGGTAGTTAATAAACCTGAATAATAGAGGTGTACCAGGAGAATAAAAATGGCACAGTGAAGAAGATAGTAGGACTTCCTAAACTTTAAGGATCAATAACTTGTCAGGAAAACCCTAAGGGAAGAAAAAAAAAAAAAACAGTGTATCTAGTAAAACACAAAAGCATTATATTGATATCTAATGCCAAGTCCCACCTCATTCTAGGGTTGTTTAAATATGCTTTAGTAAGAACAGGAACAAGTTCCCAATCACAATCTGATTTGACACTCATAGATGCGAGTAAATGAGAACATAGACTAGGGTGAGGATGAATGGGCGGATGTAAAAGCAATTTCTGGAAGGTTGTAGTGTGTTAATTACCTGAAATACTGGCATGAAATAAGAGTGAACTTAACTGATTTTTCATTAGCTATGCTAAGTTATAAGGTTGTGGTTTCCTTTAGTCTGTCAAATAAAGGCCTTTTGCATCAAACAATTTTGTACTAGAAGGAAATTTAAGTTAATCCATAAAAATCAGTTTCTATTTATGGTACCACAGTTTGCAAGAGAAGATGTTAAAGCCAAAATTCATGAAACATTCTGATTTTGACTCTATTCTTGGGCATATTGTTAAGGATTTTTTCCTATGTTCTTAAGAACTTATAATTCCTTAATCACTTTCCCTCCTTTACAGCTTTTTTTTTCCAATTCATTTATTTTATGCACTTATGGATTTCCTATGGTACTTTTTCTAATTGTTTTCCTCCTATAGTTCCAAATACCAACATGCCCCAACACATCAACCAGTGAATGTTCCTTCCAACTTACGGAGAAAATACACAGGCATGAAATTCCCATCTTCCTCTCTCCCCTTGAAAACATGTATGCAATAAAATCCTTTTCGCTCTCTCACACTTTTACACTCTGCATAATTTCCATGAGGGGCAAATGAATGTAGGCCAGTTAAGGCATAAAGTATAAGGTATAAGATTTAATAAATGCTCACATTTTTGGTAGTTTTTACATTATGCTTACCTATACATTACTGTATTATCAGAAGAAAGTGTAATATTTGATATTATATTCAGATGAGAAACTATCACAGTTTAAGTAACTTGCCCAAACTCATACAGAAGAGATTAAAGTTGAATTAGGGAATTTCAAATACCTAGGTCTACTCAGATATTCCTGAACACACTAAGTATAGTCCATGGTCAAAATGGTAATTTGACCAGATTGAAATCTGAGTCTTTCACAACCTCTGTATTAGAGGAGAGTTGTTGTTTACATAAAGAGCATAAAGAATAAAGAATAGTGTAGGAACAAATGCTAAGTCTACATATGTTAAGTTATATTAAGCAACTGTGCAAAGATAGGGAGCTATTCATTCATTCAAAGATTATTTGCTCATCAAACAAGCATGATTAAGCATATAAATATGTAATGTACCTGAAGAGAATACATACTTGCCTCTTGAGAGAGTACTGGGATGAGAGAGAGTCCAGGAACTTACTCCGAAAGATACTTCTCTAGCCTTGACAGCCTTCTGTCATGCCAAGAACCTATCCACACCTGGAGGCGGCGGGGGGGGGGGGGGGGAAGCCCACATTTAATAGTAGTGAGAAAAGATTACATGTATGCCTAAAGCTGTGACATACAAGTATGGAGATCAAACTAATAATTTAATGTGCTCAAGATGAAGAGCCGGATTCTTTCAGTTTCAGGACTTTGTACTTGCTGTACCCTGTGCCTGGAATTCTTCCTCAGATACCCGTGTGGTTCTTTCTTTCCTTCACCTCTTCCAGGTCAGAGCCCTAACATCACTCGGCTAAAACTGTAGCTACCACCTCCATAGTTCTTTTTTAATCTCCCTTTTCTGTAACACTTGTTGCTATCTCAGACACTGCATATTTACTATTTTTAAAAAATTGTTTATTCATCTGAGAGAGAGAGTGCACGTGAGCACTGAGGGAGAGAATCTTCAAGCAGACTCCCTGCTGAGCGTGGACCTTACAGCAGAGCTCCATCCCAAGACCCTGAGATCATGACCTGAGCAGAAACCAAGAGTCAACCACTTAACCAACTGAGCCACCCAGGTAACCCTACATATTTACCATTTTTATTGTCATTTTTATTGTTATTTTTTATTGTCTGTCTCTAGCATAAAAGTTCTGTCATCACAATATTTTTGTCCCTTTTTTATCCACTGCCATTTTATCAGCACCTTGAAAAGTAGCTCCCCAATGAAGATTTCAGTGAATAAATGCTTTAGAACAGAGGGGAGATGTAGAAGACATACACAAATAATTCAAAAGACATTTAAAGGAAATTATGATATTCTGTTTAAAATTCCCCCTCAAAAGAGATTTACAAGTAGCCAATTTAGAAAACTGTTCCGAATTATAAGAGCAACCAAGGTTTTTTGTTTTGATTTGTTTTGTTTTCATCGGTGGTGCATGTTTATTTTTATTTTTTTAATAATAATTTTTATTTTGTTATGTAAGTCACCATATAGTATATCCTTAGTTTTTGATGTAATGTTCCATGATTCACTATTTGCATATAACACCCAGTGCACCATGCGATATTAAGAGCAACCAATTTTTAATTGCATCCTATTCACTCCATTGATGAGGAAGGGATTCCTGCCTTGGGATTACAGGGTGGCCAAGCACATAATACCTGACACTGGAAAGATGAGATCAACAGTGGTTTATTAGTCATGTATTCTCCCAGTCCAGGGGAAGAAGACACTGCCTACCACTCAAGCAACCCAGAAGTCATACTTGGGAACCAAGGAAACTAGGGACTATGGGAGGCAAGCTTCGTAGCACCAAGAAAGTGCGGTTTTCCCTGGTCCCCACAGGAGGATGTGACTGGCTTGTTTGAATAATTCCATGGGCTGTCAGAGAACTGAAACCCACTGCTCAGGGATAATCGGGAACTCTGCCTTGTCTCTGTGTTAAGGAGGGCTGTTTGGCCATGGGACTTCATCCATGGGAGCAGAGTGAGAAGGAGAACTTATGGTTAGGACATTCAAGGTCCTGCCGATTTTACCAGATACCAAGGCAGCGCATGTTACTGGCCTTTCATGTAGGCCCTGCACCACAAGCTAACAAAATAAGATTCTTATGTCTTTGCAGGTATTGTGTGTTTATCTCAAGGAAGGAGAAGTTCAGGGGTAGGATGGGATAGTAGAGTTTAGTATCCCCTGTTAGGTTGTTGTCAACAATGGATACTCCATGGCCAGCAGCTTACACCGATCATGTCACAGTTGACTATTAACTCAGACTTCAAGATGAAGGAGCGAAGAAAGAAAACAAACTTTGCCAACTAAAATTAAAAAAAAAAAAAATTCTGCAATTTTTCTTACAGAGGAAAAAAATGTTATTTCATCTATAAAGAAAAAAGCAGGTTGTCCTCAGACTTATTTTTAACACTAATAAAGCAATGACTACTGAATTTTCAGAGTTGAAAGAGTAAGCCTCGCCCACAAATTTTAAAACCCAAAGATTTTTCTTTGTTTTTGGTGACGACAATGGAAAATAATTATATATATAATTTTAGAAACTAGAGCATCTCTTTAATATTTCCAGAATAAGTATTTAAGAATAGTATGCTGAAGTAGATATTAACCCAAATAAGCAGCTAAAGAATGTGGAAAAGGAGTTATTTGATGAAAGATACTGAATGAAATGAGTTAGACATAGAATAATGTCCATGATTACAAAACAATGTAAGAAGTTGTACAAAAGATTTTAATATTCATCATTAAATTACTTGACAAAGAAAAGAAAGAGAAAACTAAATTTGCTAAATTAAGCATTTTACCTAGTACACTGTCAATATAGATATGTAAAAGCTTAATTATATTTGAAAACTTTAAGCAGGTTTAAAAGTGTATATAAAATATCTGCTTATAGATACTCAGTTATTCACCATTATATAAGATCATTTTTGTGTACACAAAATACGAGCTTACAGAGATAATACATAGTGACATTCCTGAAATAAGTACACCTCAATATTAATATCTACTTCTGTTGGCATAGGATTACATGCCATTTTATTTTTATCATTATAATTTTCTGTCCTACCTGCACACATTTCAATAAGAAACATTTTTCTAATTTCATAAAAGCAGAATAATTTTATTTATATTTTTGAAGAATTCCTGCAAATATTTTTAAAAACAAAGCTTTTTCTTCACCTGTTCCTTTAATTTTTGTTCAAGTCCCTTCTGCTTGAATTCTTAAATCTGTTGGGGAGAGGGCTCACTTATTATGCTCTTGTGGAAATGTTCTTGGTATAAGATCAATATTATTCTCTTCATTATTCCTCTGCTCTTTTGACCGTTGGGTCCCAGAGGAGAATCACTCCCCACCTCCACTTGCGCCAGTCCACACAATATATGTAACTCCAAATTAAAAACTCTGTTTTCAAAATTTCAAGAGTTGTTGTCATTACCTAATGGCAGCTGAAGGGGACTGGGATAATGAAACATTAAGAATAGAGAGTCTTTCCAGGTAAGAACAGCTGACTCAGGATCTCTAGGGAATAACTGCTTTTCCAAAGACCCTTTTCCTCTTCTCATGTTTGCCTGCGTGACTTGGTGCTTAGCTCAGAGATGCCTATTTAATGAAATGTGTTATTTTCACAGTTTGTACATTGTGAGAAGTGCTTCTCGCCATGTGAACTTCAATGCATTGCTGTGCTTGGAAAGTTTAAAAATAAAATTTTTAAGATAAATAAGCACTCTCTCAAATATTCTTGAAATTCTTGCTCTTTTCCATCTTAATTTTTAATTAAAAAAACACTATAGTTGTAATAAGACTGACTTATCTGTAAGGTTTTACTAAAGTCAACATTCTGTTTTAGCCAATAAATTAATTTACTTACCGTCATATGATCCCTTTTATACGTAGTATAAATAAACTTCCTTTGGAATTATTTCTTTATAATTTATTAGTTGTCAATATAATAATTAGTAAAACAAACAGATTCAGTTCCAGGTTAGATGGCTGAAGTGCCTGTGTAAAGCAGCCAAAAGCAGCCAGGCAGAAAAGAAGAGAAAGCCAGTAGGCTTGCAAATGCAAAATGTAGGATTTTTTGAAAAACTGTTTACTCTATTTCTAATCTTTACTGGTGTCAGTTGTTAGGTCACCACGGGACAATTCTGAAAATGAACTATGAGGTCCTCTGATTCTCCTGGAAACTTCCAACAATTCAGAACTCACATTTCCCCAAGAAATGCTGATATTGATCTACTTTCCACTATTTAATAGGAGTAAAAGTCAGAATTACTGGTAGGGAGAAGATAAGGTGGGCTATTTCATACAAAGCCACCTTTCACCACATTAAGATATTCTTCTCCATTTGAAAGGATAAAAATAATTATACCCATAATCCCTATCATCCAGGCTGATACCCTTTTCGTCCACAGGACTTGAAATGCCCACCCACAAAGCAGACAAGATGAAATCCACCAAACGTCACACCCTCCTTATTTATATCTGCTGATATGAAAATGAAAGCCTCTCTGCCCACTCCTTGCTTCTGAACTCTCATTCCCATCCGTCCAATTCATGAACTCAGCTCTTTAGTCTTCTTTCCCCAACCTCTTCCCCCAGTCTGTTCCCTGGAATGTCAGTTCAAGTACTATATATTCTCAAACTCATTTCTGAATTTTCCCTTTGCATCTACTCCTAAATAAAATACGTTTTCCACTCTCTGAATATACTATTTCCTGTAGTCCTTCCAATTGGAAGCTATTTTCTTTTCCACCATGCCATATATCTTAATTTTGAGAGCAGTATTGGCATTCTCCTTACTCTTCACTGTTGCTTCCAGATCATTATTTCTTCTCTGTCTTTGGAATTCTCAACATTTAGCTATGTGCCTGCTCTATACTTCCCCTTAGTGATCCTCAACGACGGTCTCAGGCATTATTTCCTTGGTTACAGACCGTATCAGCCAGCCCACAGCGCTTAACTTCCACTCCATTCCTCTCTAGGACACTTCAATACTCTGTATGTCTCATCTTATTCCTTAAAATCCTAACATATTCAACTCCAAAGAATTTTCCTTTATTTTACAATATCACAGTTACACTGTGCATGTTGTTATCATAAAGTGAACTATCTTTAAACCTCTAATTCAAACTTCCTACTATAACATTTTCCCCAAATCAGTAAGAAGTCAAATATATTGATCTTGCAAATATTGCTATGTGACTTTCAGAAAATTGTTTAAATCCTGTATGTCTTTGTTCCCTCATCTGTTAGATGAACATAGTAATACTACCTTTCTGATAGAGTTGACGTAAGGAATAAATTAATTCATCCACATAAAATCCTTAAATAATTCCTGTAACATAGCAAATGTGTAATAAATACTAGCAATCACTGTTATTAGTGTGATATCTTTCTAATCTTCACTATCATTTTATTATTCTTCCTGTTCTTATTTCATAATCACCATCCTCAAATGGGGACTCGATGCCACCCAGGATATCCTTTTCTTCCCCCTTGGTAACTATGCTTTTCCAACAGGACAAAGTCAATTTCATTCTATTACAACATTCCTCAAATCTCTGGCTCCCATCTCACTTTCAAATGGTGTGTCTGAAGAAAAGAGAAGGCATCTTTCTGCCATCAAATTTATAACTCATCTATAGTGGTATGTATACATATTGTTTTCCTTCCATTTCTTCATTTGTTTACTATATTCATCTTATTTTTCATTATTTCCATTATTTTCCATATTAGGGGCTTCATCTCTTTGGTGACTATGTCTTCTCAATCTTTCCTCTTCTTAACAGAATCATAGCTATATTCATTCAGACAAGCTCCAATACAGACATGGCCAAGGCCCTTAAAGGACCAAGAAATTGTTTTCTAATTGGGATGAAGCCAGATGCAGGACAGGAAGTGAGGGAGCTCAACACAAACTCAAGAAGACATGACATGTGAAGGCATTACATTTCACTCTTTGAACTCTCTGCTGCCTACAAAACATACTTGCCCGGCAAATTCAGCCAGCAAGAGGCCAACTTATTCTCATTCCTCCCACAGTAAAAACCAAACAGGAATATGATAGACATGTCCCTTTGCATATCTCACATTATCTCTATAAAAACAGAACACTTGAAATTTATGCCTCCAAAATGGTTTTTTGCTGCCACTGGGCCACTGTTATGTGCGTCTTACTTTGATATGCCCCAGACTTCCTCATTTTAGTAATCAAAACCACTATTTACTAATGTATTCGAGCCATAAACATGGGAATCATACTTTACCCATTCCTTCCACTTCATTACCACATCTAACACAAAAACATTCTAGCGGATTCGACCTTAAAAATACATCTTGCTAGATCAATTTCTGGCATGACAGTGTGAGGAGTTCCATTGATCAGCTTCCCATTGAAACTAGTGGAACTTATAAAAATCAACCATTTAAAGGGCTTGGAAATGGTCCCAAGGATTAAAAGCCAGTAAAGAATTATCTACTCAAGAACACCTTTAAAAACTGTTAATAAAGGTGAGAGTCTATGATTTTGAACCAAGACTACTTCCTCCTTTCTTCTTCCTCCCTCTCATCTCAACAATGTGCAAACTCCACTCCAGACTTCCACAGCCAAGAACACAGTGATCAATCTCTTCCCAGATCTCAGAAGGATTTTTTCCTGGAAGCAGTAAGATGTCAGTGTTTCTCATCCAGCCTCCAGCTGGATGCTGGCACGGAGTCTCAAATGAGGTCATAAAACAAGCTTCAATAAGTTTAGAAGAATAGAGCAACATAAAGTACAATTTCACTTATACGTGGAATCTAAGAAACAGAACAAGTGAATAAATAACAACCACAAAAGCAGAAAAAGATTCATTAAGACAGGGAACTGGTGATTACCAGAGGGGAGGAGAGGGGAAGGATGGGCAAAATAGATGAAAGAGATTAAGAGGTACAAGCTTCTAATTATTTTTAAAAAGGAGGGAGGGGTAAAATAAAAAAGAAAAGGTAGCCTACCAAATAGGAGAAAATATGTGGAAAAAAATTGTGTCCAATAATGGTTGCGCATATCTGTAAATATACCAGAAACAATTAAATTGTAAATTTTTAAATTGCTAAATTATAAGGTATATAAATTATATCTCAATAAATTTGCTAAAAATATATCTTAAATATGTCTACACTTCTATAATCCATGCCACTATCCTATCTTAAACTATAATATCCCTGTATTATCTTATTTTACTTATATTTTAGCTATCCTAATGATCTTTCTACACAGCAGAGTGCATTTTAAATAAATGTTAATTAAATCACATCACATCGATGCTTAAAACATTTCAATGACTCCCAGTTACATCTGGAAGGGAATACAATTTTCATAAAATAACTATTAGGGCCATATATGATCTGATCTACCTAACTTTCCAATATCATATCAAGCCATTCTTCCATTTTGCTCTTTATGTTGGAGATTGCCTTCTAACTCTTTCATGATGGTATGCTCTCTCATCCTCTGCCTTGCCTCTTCTTCCTAGATGCCTGCTTATCCTTGTTGGTTTTATTCCAGTTTCCCAGATAGAGCTCCCCGATCACACTATTTGAATTAGTTTCTCATTTTATATCCTTCTGAATATATTGAAGATTAATCTACCTTGTAGACATGTTTTAAAATTTGGTATTACTTTTAAATGTCTATTCCATTAATTGATAGACACAGCCTATTTAGAATGTATTCCCATAGTCTCAATAAAGGGGGAGCAGGACTGAAGGAAGAGAAAGAAAAGGGAGGGAAAAGAATAAAAAGAGAAGGAAAAGGAGAAATAACTGGACAAAATACGACTCATAGGCCTAGCTAAAGGGGTAAGATAAATACATGCAACTGTTTGTACTATATTTTCAATTTTTTAGTAAGTCCGAATGATTTTAAAATAAAGGATGGGAGAATTGAATTCCTACTCCCATAACCCCAAGACTATAAACTCCGATGGAAAGGAACAAAGTTCATTTTCAACAAAGTTACTAGAATAATGTCTGGCTTTTAGGTCTCTAAAATATTTGCTTAATAAATGAATGCACATTGTTCAAATTCTATTATTTATGGATTGATGCAAGTCAATTTTCCTCAGAATATAGAACCAGGAGATTTTGTTCCTCTTGATTAAAGGTATGTTTCCTTAAATCAAGCAATATATCAAATTTGACATCTTGACATCATTTTGCCTTATCATCTAAGGGGTTTAAAATGAAATGTAATCATGAAATTCAGAGTCTGTACTAACTTAAGATCATGATCAAATATTTCCTCATTATTTACTTTATTTCATATGTATATATCATTATTATTTTGATTTTATGCTCATATAAGTAGATGTGACTATGGGAAAAGCTATTCCAATGGTTCACGTTGTAAAACAAATTACCTAAAAACTCAGTGCCTGATAACAACCACTCTATTTAGCTCAAAATGTTGTAGCTCAATACTTGAGGAAAGTAGCAAGAAGTTCTCACTTGCGGTCCCTCATAGGATGGTAGTCTGTTGTAAATGGCTTTGCAGTCTGAAGGTTTGCTTTGGTTGGACTTTTAAGACGATTTATTCTCGACCAGCTGTTCAACCAGCCTATTAATCAGAGTGCCTATATGTGGTCTCCAAGATCTTAAAATACCTCTTCTTACACCATTGATTAACTCTTCCAGATGAAGCTTTTTAAAAGATTCCTGATAGTTATTTACCTTTTGAATTTGATTCATGGAGAAGAGTCATTTAAGACTGTATTCCTCCAACTTGAGTCTTAAACTTAGTAGGAAACTATCTACTTCCTTCCTTCAGTCAGTTGGAAGAGGACACATGGTGGTCAATCCTCTCAGCTTCAGCACTATATCTTAGACTTTTTGTCAGAGACCATTTGGCTCAGAGCTAAGCATTGCCTTCCCTTGCAAGTCCAAAGCCACCTTCCAATCATCTCTTTGAGAGTATCTTGCAAGACACATCCATGAGAATCCTCAGTCTCCCTCCAACATCCCCAGTAACTTTTACTACAGAGTGTCTTGAATAGCTGCTATGGACTTTACATCAATAAGGATTGACAAATGTATTTTCTTTGGTAGAAATATAGAAAAAGATTTGGGGGATGGGGACATTGAGGAAGCTTTAAAATCAGAGCTTCTTTCATTGTTATCAGTAGGGTCTCAGGGGCTCCCAAGAATGCTCCATTGGTGTTTGGGGAAAAAAAAAGTAACTGGAAAGGGAAGGAGATGGTGGGTCTTTTGGAATTCCATCTCAACCATGTGTTGGGTTATTTCATAGTTTTTTTTCAAGAAAGTTTTCTGCTTCTAATTTTTTAAAACTGCTAATATATATAATATTCCAGTAAATCGATTTATTTTTTCAAATAACATTGATGTTACTTGTCCAGAAATTAATAGCCCTGAGGAAGGAGTTCACATTTCATTACTGTTTTGATCCTGTTTAGAGATTTTAATGTTTAGCTGGGCATCTGGTGTTGCAAAGAGAAATGCTGTTGAGATACTTTGTTTGTAAGTCATTTAACCCAACATTTCAGGTTGGCATTTTGCACAGCTAATACTTTAAAGCTGATATTTCACAAAAATCTCTTAAAAAAAAAAGATGTCCTCTCCATTATATACTTTCCGTAAAGGTTAAGTGCACAGTGTTTCACTTTTAAGGTGATTCTTGATTGATAACAAAGTCACTCCCTTGTTTTAGAGATGTCAACCATCATACATGGTTCATTAAAAAATGACCCATGATCCTTCTTACTCTTAATGCCTTCCTTTTGGTATTTGAAGTAGAAACCTAAGCTTGACTCCCTCCCTGAAAAATTTATTGTCATTGACTTTTCTATGTAAGAATTAAGCAGTATAATTCATCTCTGCACCCTACTAAAATGATTTTTCTGTAAAAGCTAAGCCAATCACTGGTCAAGGTTTAGATATTCATGCTTCTAAATGTCTACCTTTGATCAACCACAAAAAGATAATTCAGTGCAGAATATAATGACATGTTCATCTCCCATAATGTGAATATATGTATGTTAGCTAATTGTTTCTACTTCAGATGACATTAGAATATAAGTAATGGCTTTTTTATTATATAAGATACAATCAAATTAAATATTATAAAATTATATGACTAGTATATAGATGTACTGGGAAGTTTCCTGTTCTTAAATCATTGAGTAGAAGTCTCGAATTACACAGAAAATTCAAACACACACACACACACACACACACACACACACACACTGGGTTTAAATAAATGACTCTGAGAACTTTGGAGCTCAATCTTAATATGCAAACAACACATGGTCTTAAGAGTTTTTCAATAATTCCAGGTCTGCGACAGATTAGGTCTCCTTTAGGTCCTGAAAATGAATGCAAATGAAATGCATTTACTAAAGCAAATTGATAGTAAAGCTTTCTTTTCTTTCTCTGTGCCTGACAAAACAAAAAACAAAAAACAAAAAAAAACCTCTCTTTTGAACACTGCATCTATGTGCCTAGGACGTGGGATTTTAATATTGCTATCTGTTTTCTCTTTTGATCACAGATTGATCCAATTGTGATCGTTTGGATTTATGCAACTGTGAAACAAGTCTAGATAACAGAAGTGATTCTTTACAGGCTTTGTTATTACTTAAATAGTGAATGTAAACTTTGGTTCGTGTAACATTCTTAAGTATGTTTTTTAATTAGTGAAAATATCAATGCAAACTGCATCTCCTTACCTGTGAGCATACGAAACTAAGACTTTTAGCAAATAATTCCTTTACAATTGTTTCTCCTGCCCAATCTTTGTGTAATCTTCCTCTGTCCAAAATACTTGCTACTATAAACAATCTTCCATCTCTCCGCATCAGGAAATAACAGGGAGTTTCTGAGCCAAACTGATATAATCTCTTCTCTAAAATATTTTATTTTTTAAAATGTTGATTGACAATAAATACATGTCATTTTTTTTGTAACCAGAGTTCTTATTTAAAAAAACTGTGTTTTGCACAATGTGGACAGCTCTGTTCTCACCCTTTTGGCTTTTGTCATACAGCCCTGTCCTCCCCTGCTCACAACTGCAACTCTTCTCTCCAAACTCCTAGTAAGTACACAGTACAGGATAATGGGCTCTAGACTTTGCACTTTCTCAAGCAGCATTTGCATGGTTAAATGCAATCCTGAAAAAATGAGAGTAAAAAAATACAGTATGTTTCATCTTTAAGAATATTGGAAGTCTTTATGTTTCATATACTATCACATGCAGGAAGGAGAATATTAGTGCTGGTTTCACGTATACTTTTCAAATGGGCAATATACATTGGAAATAATCTTTCAATTATCAGCCACAGTGAGTTCCATGAAGAACCCTGACTGTTTGTTTGGCTGAGTTTGAAGCAGTTCGGAGAACCTTTCCTAACCAAACAGCTGGAATTTTATTGCTTTTTCACTTTTCTTAAATGACTTTCACACCAAGTCTCATCTCATCCTAGTAACCACAGTGGGATTTTACATTTTTTTTCCCTTCAAGCAAGCTTAGGTATCTTAAAATTGTAAACTTAAGTAAAGTTGAAATGTGACAGTTATTTAATTACTCAATTTTGTCCTGTCTTTTCACAAACTCCTTGATAGCAATAAGCTATCAAAACATTTATCATATTTTATAAGAAATAAATTCCAGGATAATGACTCCAAAATAACATTGAGCAGCCAACAAAGGCTCATATTTGAAATAAATATACTTATAAAAAATGATAATTTTTTAAAAAAATATCTAGAGAGATGTGTTAAGTCTCCACAGAAAAACCTGTTCTAAAAATAAGTCATGTGGGGCACCTGGGTGGCACAGTGGTTAAGCGTCTGTCTTTGGCTCAGGGCGTGATCCCGGCGTTATGGGATCGAGCCCCACATCAGGCTCCTCCGCTATGAGCCTGCTTCTTCCTCTCCCACTCCCCCTGCTTGTGTTCCCTCTCTCACTGGCTGTCTCTATCTCTGTCAAATAAATAAATAAAATCTTTAAAAAAAATAAAAATAAAAAATAAATAAAAATAAGTCATGGAATCTTCCCTGCCTAGATGTTGTGGCTCTTGCAACAGAGTGAAACTCAAGAGGCAATCTTCTGGATAAGACAAACTAGATTAATGTACAGTTTTCATAATATATCCTTAAAAATTGAGGCAAATACTCAGATATTTTGAATTATTAGATGTTGGTCAAACATCTGCACATGTAACCAAAATTTTGGTATCCTAGTGGTGGTGTAATGACAAAAATTCTAGACCAGGAGCTTGAAAAGCTGGATTCTGCCACCAATTTATGCAAATAGGGGAAAGTGGGGCTCAATTTCTTCTGCTTATTAGAAGTCTGTCATTTTTAACTGTTAAATTTTGCATTTACGTATTATTTACGTAAGTATAGCCAGAGGAATAAATAGGGATTGTAAATGCACATTTATTTTGGTGAGCTATTGTTTTTGTGTGTGAATACTTACCAACATAGAATCAATTTCTGTCACTTCCTATTCTTTGTACACAAAATGATCAAGAACCAGTATACCAATTATAGGTTCTAAAAAAATTATGCTAATATAGATTTCTAATTTTATTTACTTTTTGGCCTGAAACTGGTGAATCAAATGTAGCAAATGGAATATTTATCCATAGCCAACTAAAAACATGTTTCACAGCATATATTGATTTTCTAATCTCTACCCCAAGTAGGTTTTCTGAAATCATCAGAGTTAAAAAAAAAAAATAAATGAAGTATACAATACACATCTCAGTGCTATAGTAACAAAAAGGATTTATTCTTCCTATTAGAAAATGGTTAAAAAGATTACTTTTTTCCATATCATGAAATAATTGATAGGCATTAAATCATGTTTTTAATCATATTTACTGGATAGGAAATGTTGACAGATTATTAAGGAGATAAAGAATAGAAACTTTATAGATGATGATACCAATCAGATATTTGCGTATAGTGAACACATTAGACTTTGTAACAGTATTGTAATTTCTGTACAGTATTCCTAAACATTCTACTGTTTTTGCATAGTGGTTCCCCTTGGAGTTAGTTGGGCATTAAGGAATTAGGTTGGAACAAAATAGAGCAAAGAACCTAGTTATTATAAGGAAAGAGGTGAAATGAGAACTGTGAAGCGGGGGTCCTAACAGGATGTAACAAAGGAGAAACCTGATACATTTCTGCAACTTGTGAACAATTCCTTAGGCAAATCAGCAAAGCTAAAGAAGGATAGGATAAAAACTGAAAACTCTGCATTTACTCAGTTTGGGGGCTCAGATAACATTAGTTACATATTAGTCAAAAGGTGACCCCTTTTGAACGTGGAGAACGTGGACTCATGTTTCTGCTACTGAAAATCAAATGAAATTGTTTGATAGCAAATTTATTCATAAACCTGGGTCAAGAATCAGGAGCTTATACCATTCTTCCTGTTAGCTCCATTCAGGAAGTAAATTCATATGCCAGCTGTATGTTTTAAACATACAAAAATGAAGCAAACGCAATTGCAGATTTTCAATGATGATTTTAAATACAAAACAAAAAAGAAACACTGGAATAGTCATTTGTCATTAGAAAAACTTTGCATTTGAATTTTGCTGCATAAAGAATAAACCATTCTCATTCTTCACTTCTTTTTATAGAATCTCTGAGCTTCCAATATTCAGAATTCCATGATTAAAAATTATAACACATCATTTAATTTCCTAATTTATTTTATTCCCTATTTTTGCATATACTCTCTGTCGTAATTTTAATCAACACTCCTCAGAGTTTCTTGAATAAGCTTGAAGCCCCTTGTGTTAATTTTAATTAGATTCAATTTTCTCCTGCCCGACTTACTGCATTCACCTTTGACTCTTTTCAGATCCCACTCAGGTGGCCTCATGCCTTTCAACAGTTACAGTATTTTTTCTCCAACTTCTTTGTTTCTTGACCTTGTAATATATTTGAACTTAGAACAAAGTCTATGAGTAATTTGTTAACAAGTTAGAGATCTTGAATAGTTTTATTTTATAAAGCACATTTATTGATTTATAGGCACAAAACAGGAAAGTTCAGACAAAATAATTTTTGTTCACCTCCTATGCCTTTGTGAGATATAGTCATCCTAAAATTAAATCAATGCCATAGTCTGACTCCATTTTTTTTTAGTATATGACAGCTGATAGCTTTCAAGCCCCCTCTTTCCTCTCTCCTTGCAATGGTCTGAATGTTTGTGTCCCCCGAAACTCATATGTTGAAATTTTTAAACACAAAGGTGATGGTATTAGGAAGTGGGGGTCATTAGGAGGTGCTTAAGTCATGAGAGTAGAGCCCCTCAGGAATGGGATTAGTGCTTTATAAAAGACACCCACTGACTAACCTAGTTCTTTCCACAATAGACTCAGACCCACGAGAAGACGCTGCCTATGAACCAAGAAGAAGGCACTCACCTGACCCTGTGGGTGTCCTTATCTTGAACTTCCAGCCTCCAGAGCTGTAGGAAATACATTTCTGTTGCTTATAAGCCACTCAGTCTGTGGCAGCTCAAATGAACTAAGACACCCTCTGCCTCATGTTTGGGTAAGCAGATAAAGCAAGCCCACGAGCTCTCTTTTCCCTCTGAAAGGAAATTCAAACCTCTCAAACCCTGGCTCCCTAGTCAGAACTTTTCCCAGGTGTACTCTCTAGCCAAACTAGCTCTCTGGCTCAACTCAAACCAGCTGGAAACTGCCCGCGTGGGCCCTGCTCTCCCCAGGTTTCCCTGGTAAGAGTAATAAATTATCTTGCTGTTGGAGTATCTCCTGACTCAGCATTCAACTTGTTCGTTGGGAAAGGGAGGGGGGAGGAGCTATGTACCTCCATGGGTGACTTGAAAATACTTAAATAGTTGTACCATTTCCCTGTGTTCAGGTGGCAGTGTTGTGCTAATTACAGAAGTAGAAAGTACCAAGTACCTGGAAAAATAGGAGTCCTTCTAGCAAGGTCACACAGGAAGGACTATGATTTCACCTAAAACAGCTCCTTGCCCAGTTTTCCTATCATTTTAGTACTTCAGATATAAACTTAAAAGAATGGCAACATGCATATGTGTGCTGCGAACTTCTGAAGTGAACAAGAAAGGCACGTTATTCTTAGTGAAACATCCACATTTAGATTTGTGACGGTAATCATGTAAATGAGCTACATGTTATATAACCTACTACCTGTGTCCAGAAGAAGACCCATAAGTGGATTCAAATAAATCTATAACTATATTACCAAAGGAATTCAAATAATTGATTAGGTAGGTCACTATCAGAAATTATCACGGTTTCCAAAAAGTTACTGAAGAAGATAATTTATCAGACATATAAAAGCCTAAATTACTTCTCAATTTTGGACATGAAATTATATATCTACATACTTTTGTATGAGAATTCATTAAAATCAGATCCATAGAGTAATATTCTTTCTTATTTTTGTTGCAATTAGATGTATAAATCTCTATAATTCATATAAATCTTTTATATATTATTTTCTTCATTTAAAATGTTTTAAAATTTAGAGGCACCTGAGTGGCTCAGTTAGTTAAGCATCCGCCCTAGGCTCAGGGTCCTGGGATCGAGCCCTGCATCAGGCTCCCCGCTTACCAGGAAGTCTGCTTCTCCTTCTGCCTTTCCCCCTGTTTGTGCTCACACACTCTCTCTCAAATAAATAAATAAAATCTTTTTAAAAAACCCTATTTTAGAATGTATTAAAATTTATAAGACAGTTTTATATTGAAAATAAAATCATATAGTAGTTTTTTTATTACTTGTCATGTAAAGATCTAGATAATAATTCTTTTAACCTATTTCCCCCTTCCATATTGACTAAAAAGATTATCTTTTTGAATAAACTTGTAAATGGATTTTGATCTACTTTTTATTTCCCACTTAAAATTACATCTGGGATACTGACTTTTATATCAAAATTCGCTTCGCAGATTCTACTTTTATAATAATTCATATAGCTTTTAAAAGTTGATGCTTGAGTTGGTGCATAGTGTAATTCTGCGATGGATTGTGATTAACTCATTGGCTGTCTCTGGAACAGGTTAGCATACTGATTCTAGATCTATATTTACACATGTAAAAAAAAATCACATTATACATTCATTAAGAGTCCTAAAATAAAACACACACCAATCAAAGAATACATATTTTTAACAAAAAGAGAAAAAAAATAAAGTCAATAGGATAAATGCTGTAGTTCCCTACCTTTATTTTTTCAGTCTAATTCTTTCTTGCCTTACCAAACATTTAGTTTATTTTCCAAAACCTTCGATGACTTTGACTCTCTTCCAGGACTTCAGACTAACAGTAACAACAACAAAAAAGTTTAATCTGTTAGTCTTTCACTGTTGAATTTGGGAGTGGTTTCTTTAACTCCTTTATTTTATCTATATCAGATTAAAAAAAAAAAAAAAGCAAGACCAAGCTGTCAGGGTACCTGAATTTTAGACCCGCATCTGGTACTCACTAGTTTTATGACTCCGAAGCCCCAGATTGTCCTCACTTGCATAAAGGATGCCAGTCTAGATTTTTATCTAGAGGCTCCCACATCTTTACAATTCTATGTTTAGATTCTCCATTATTGCTCCTCTACGCATGCATGTCAGATTATAATCTTTTTCTCAGGGGTAGAAGGAAGTAGAAACTATATGCAGTATTTTTTCTGTTAAATCGTGCACTTTCTCTAAACAAAGATCATTTCTATCTTTGGGGAAAATGCCATCTTTCCTCTCATTCATGAATTGACCACTTTAGCAGAAACTGGATGTAGTCTAAATCCTCACATACAATGTGTGTTTGCTTTATTAATGATTAGCAACTGCTTTAAATAGAAATCTTATTCAAGTTTAAAGTTGTTAATCATTTACATAATAATACAATATGTAATATATATTAAGGAGTATTTTGTTAAGAAATTTGCGAAGAGCATATTTTTACAATCGGTGTCACCACAACATCTCACAGAGTTTCTTCTCCTTAATTATATGTGAGACAAAAGACCATGATTCATAAAAGTGATTAATTAAGATATTCCCATACTCTTAGGGGGAAGGTAAATATGTTTTGTCTGATTGCTTGTTTTTGTCTGTTTTTCAGCTCTAGAACAGATAGTATGTGTGTGTCAAAGTAGTGGTTTTGTTGTTTAGAACATCGAGGCCCTTTAGAAAAGCCCACTAGTTTTCCAAGAGGGGTTAAAAAATAAGGCTTTATGTTTAGAGAATTGAAAAAGGCAGACTTAATATGCAAGTTTGAATCTTTGAAAATTGAGAAAGTTTGGAGATCCTGAAAGTGATAAGGACCTGAAAGCGAGTGCTAGTGGGAGGGGACACTTCAAAGGGGACGATGGAGCACTTGGTGTAGTGACTATATAGTGTCCTTGAGATTCCGTGTGGCTGAGCTTTGCAGCACCGGTGTGGAGATGAAATGGATCATCTAGAGCAGGGCAAAGAGGAACCACAACTCTAATATGACGGATGTAGAAGTAGATTTTCCATTACTCTCTGGTTCTGATATTTTACAATGGATAAAGACAGAGATCCCGAAAATGAAAAAATACTAGATTATTGCCAGTATTGTTAAGAAATTCAAGCTGAATTTAAAATAATTTAGAATAAACTAGAATTATTTAAAATAAGTTCTACAATGTGGCATTTATTGATATCCAATTACCATGTAGTAATTCATAGATTTTACACACACACACATACACACACACACACGCACAAAGCATCACTTACTTTGTGTCAGGCAGTGTAATAAGCATGAGGGATATATCATTCAAGAGGACAGACTAAGATAACACCTTACGCCAGTTAGAATGGCAAAAATTGACAAGGCAAGAAACAACAATTGTTGGAGAGGATGTGGAGAAAGGGGATCCCTCCTACATTGTTGGTGGGAATGCAAGTTGGTACAGCCACTCTGGAAAACAGTGTGGAGGTCCCTTAAAAAGTTAAAAATTGAGCTACCCTATGATCCAGCCATTGCACTACTGGGTGTTTACCCCAAAGATACAGACGTAGTGAAGAGAAGGGCCATATGCACCCCAATGTTCATAGCAGCATTGTCCACAATAGCTAAATCGTGGAAGGAGCCGAGATGCCCTTCAACAAGATGACTGGATTAAGAAGTTGTGGTCCATATATACAATGGAATATTACTCAGCTATCAGAAAGAACGAGTTCTCAACATTTGCTGCAACATGGACGGCATTGGAGGAGATAATGCTAAGAGAAATAAGTCAAGCAGAGAAAGACAAATATCATATGATTTCTCTCATCTATGGAACATAAGAACTAGGAAGATCGGTTGGGGAAGAAAGGGATAAAGAAAGGGGGGTAATCAGAAGGCGGAATGAAGCATGAAAGAATATGGACTCTGAGAAACAAACTGAGGGCTTCAGAGGGGAGGGGGTGGGGGAATGGGATAGGCTGGTGATGGGTAGTAAGGAGGGCACGAATTGCATGGAGCACTGGGTGTTATACGCAACTAATGAATCATCGAACTTTACATCAGAAACCAGGGATATACTGTATGGTG
Source organism: Ursus americanus (assembly GCF_024610735.1). Taxonomy (NCBI): domain Eukaryota; kingdom Metazoa; phylum Chordata; class Mammalia; order Carnivora; family Ursidae; genus Ursus; species Ursus americanus. The sequence goes on from NC_142130.1 coordinate 58,688,363, forward strand.
ACTAACATAATATAATAAAAAAACATTAAAAAAAAAGAGAGCAGAGAAGGCTTTGTATTCATGAAACTCTATTCCATTGAGAGAAATGGGGAGAGAGTAAATTAAAATATAAACTCACCTCAGATAGTGATAGATGCTATGAGAAAAAAATAAAGTCCTTTGACAAGTCATTCTCCAGACAAGATGAACAGGCCCACAGAAGAGATGCATGTAATCTGTGACCGGAGTGATGAAAAGGGTCGGCTATTGGGATATCCAGTGACAATCAAGGAGGAGAAACAAGTGGGTAGGGTCTGAGTGGGATCATGTCCACATTTTAAGAATTCAATATATGCTAAAATGGCCCCAAGAATATTACCTTCCATAAGATTTCTCTTTCATTATAACCTGCCTTAGGTTTCCTGGATGGGTATAATTGATTTTACACTTTTCACATAGGATTATAGTACCTTCCACCCCATTTTTGGCTTAGTAGAGGGAGGCATATATCTTCAGGTTTCTCTAGTAGCTTAAATCTACAGGAGGGGGGGCCTCGGTGGCTCAGTTGGTTAAGCGTCTGACTCTTGATTTCAGCTTAGGTGTTGATCTCAGGGTCGTGAGTTCAAGCCCCATGTTGGGCTCCACACTGGGTGTGGAGCCTACTAAAAAAAAAAAAAAAAAAAAAAAAACAAGAAAAAAAAAGAAAAAAATTTGTTTAAATCTACAGGAGTTCATAGGGAGTGAGGAAGAATGTCCACATTCTAGAAAATATCAATAAAAAATGTTGTCACTGACAAGAGTGATTAGGTTATAATGAGATTATATATATATATATATCTAAAGAAGTAAATCTTCAAGATACATTTATGTTTAGCCACATACCAAATTTAATAGTACCATTAAACTTAAGTAAAATTCTTAACACAACAAAACAAAAACTTTCACCTATTAAACAAATTTCTTTCGATTACATAAAATCTAAGCCACAGGAAAGGAGGGTAAAAATCACCATGAAACATAACTTATTTCAATAGAGCCAGTGGAGCAAGAGGCATCAAATTTTTCTTTAATCATCAAAGTGTGTTGCTCCATGATGCTGAAATCATTTCTCTGCTCTTATACGGATGTTTAATCGCCTTTCTACAGAAAACAAAGGACACTTACCAGTGTACCCTGGACATCCCTCTTTATGCATTTTTCTCATTTAACTTCTCTAGATCATATACACATTTATTTACATTAAAATAGCCTAAGCATTACCTTTACATACAACTAAGAATTCTAAGGAATACTCTATGATTCCCATTTGTGAACACTCTCCTCTGATTTACTTATTATCCCTGTTTCCTCCAGTGCTGGGTCCTTGGAATTACTAGATAATCAGGGTGGTTTCTCTCACATTACTAAAACTGATGTTTCCCTGAAAGAATTTGTGAATTTGCTAGAGGTCTAATCTCAAGTATGCAACCCTGTGAAATGCATGTTATTTTATTTTTAATTGCGGTAAGTAGACATAAAATTTACCACCTTAATCATTTTTAAGCATATGATTCAGTAATGTTAAATGCATTCAGATTGTTGCACAACCAGTCTCCAGGACATTTTCAACTTGCAAAAGTAAAACTCTATATTCATTAAGCAACTCCTTCCCTCAGGCTCTGGCAACCAAAAGTCTTCTGTCTCTACGAATCTGACTGCTCTAGGTACTCTATGTAAGTGGAATCCTACAGTACCTGTCTTTTTGTGACTGGTGTATTTCAGTTAGCCTAATGTTCTGAAAGTTCACACATGCTGTAGCACGTGTCAGATTTGGGGTTTTCTTTTTAAGGTTGAATAATATACCATCGTACCATATACTGCATTTTACTCATCCATTCATTCACTGATGGACACTTGGATGGCCACCATTCTTTGCTTATTGTGAGTAATGCTGCTATAAAAACGGGCATACTCATATCTCTTCAAGACCCTGCTTTCAATTCTTTTGGGTCTATACCTAAAAGTGAAATTACTAGGTTATACAATAATTCTATTTTCATTTTATCTTTTTTTTTTTTTTTGAGAGAGAGAGAGAAAGAATGAGGAGGGAGGGGCAGAGAGAGAGAGGGAGAGAGAGAATCTTAAGCAGATGCCATGCCCAGCACAGAGCCCGTTGCAGGGCTTGATCTCACGACCCTGAGATCATGACCTGATTTGAAAACGAGACAGAGATGTCCACTCTCAACTATTGTTCAACATAGTACTGGAAGTCCTAGTCACAGCAATCAGACAACAAAAAGAAGGAAAAGGCATCCAAAGTGGTAAGGAAGAAGTAAAAATTTCACTATTTACACATGACATGATGCTATGTAATAGAAAACCTGAAAAATTCCACCAAAAAAAAACCTACTAGAAATGTTTCGGTTTTTGAATCATTTTTTTTTCTTTGGCATAGTTGGCAGGATTTTGATGCATTTTTAATTAATTTTTGTATGTAATGTAAGGTAAGGGTCCAACTTCTTTTTTTTGCAGTAGATACCCAGTTTTCCCAACATAATTTATTGTAAAGTTTTTTACCCATTGTTTCAGCACCCTTTTTAAAAATCACTTGACCATATATGCAAGTGAAATACTTTACATATAAATTATATTTTAGTCTCAGGTAATTTGTATTAGCCTGAGTAATGTGTTCAAGTAATGCCAAAATCTAAATAATGAAAAGTGAGACTTACAACTTTTAAAAATATTAGGCAAATCTGAACATCTTAAAGTAATACTTCTTCCCCACAATACATTTTTTCTAGTGTTTTTGAAACTTAAACCAATGCCATGTTTTAGAGCTTAATTGAAAGACTGAATCCATTTGAAAACGAAATTAAAATATTAACATATTTCATATTTTGGAAGTTTTTAACCTAAATAGCCAAAGATTTATTGCCTTCGTAAAATATGATTTGTTGGGGTAACTAAATAAAAAGAAAACAATTATATTATTTTCCCTGTCTCTATCGCAGGTGGTTATGATACACTACTAGGGCATCCTGGGAATATGGAAGACTGCTGTCTCAGCTGTCTGCTGTGTATCGGCACCTGTCTTCACCTCCAGTAACCAAGGACAAGCTCACCTGCCCCGACTTTCCGAAAAGCATTCTCCCTGCCCCACTCCATTTCAGCATATTAGTAAATTATCTGACACCCCCTCATCTAATGCACAAATACACTTATGATAAAGTAAGAATCTACTTTATCCTATGTAGGATTCAGGTTGGCACTGATAGAATCTGAGTCAGGTGCTAGGGTGCAAGAGGAAGTGTTTGGAGATGAAACCACAGTTAACAGCAGGGAGGCAGGCCCCGTTTGGCATCCATCTGAAGGGAATGTTTAAACTACCAAATTCAGGAAATAAATAAAGCCCTGTATTGGGGGAGGCCATCAAGAAGACATGATCACTGGTTATCCCCAAGATGGACCCAGGCAATTGGAGGTTCCTCACCCCTTCCCTTGTTCTTGGAATGGGATTCCACTTGCCTTCTCTGCTCCCAGAAGCTCCCCCAAAGATGCGGACTTCTGATAGTAATGTGGTGATGAGACTATCTGGACAAGATACATGACTAAACCCAGTTAAGGCCTCTATGTAAACTTCTGAGATTAGAGCGGGTGGGTGTGGAGATCTACTTGTCTTGTGGCCGCCCAAGACCAGTCTCCTCAGTAAGTTCCCTTCCTTATTAAAAACTGCCCCCTACCAACATGGAGTGGTCTGCCTCTTTCTTCGGTCTCCCCCTGCTGGTTTCAGATTGCACCCAGGAATCTCCCCAGGTAGTGAAGCCACACCCTGCGGTCCCGTACCAAACAGGGAAATGTAAGAAACTGAAATTTACCCAGTGTATCAGACAGCGTTTAGGGATGCCTGGGCCCTCAGTTATACTTGTGAAGTAAACCGAGAACGATTAATAGACTGGAACATGGTTTAGGAAAGTGAAAATTAGGGAGAGAGAGAATGTGAGAATAAGAAATGGAAGGTATACATTTCTTCACTTGTAGTAAGGAATTACACCACACACCCCCCCACACACCCCCCCCCCCCACACACACACACTAAGGGATAAGAAAAACTTACAGCAGCAAAGAACTAAATAACACGTTGAGGAAAAAAGTTACCATTTTAGGCAGGGTGGTGGATAGGAAAGGCCTCACTGTGGCAGTAATATTTGACATAAGACCTGAAACAGGTGATGTATCCAGCCATGTGCTTAGCTGTGTGCTGGAGATGAGCATTCCAGGTAAAGAAAATGGCAAAGGGCAAAACCTCTGAGGCAGGGAAGGTCTTGTTTAACTGAGGGAGAGTGTGAAGGCCTGTGTGGCTGGAAGGAAAGGAGCAAGGTGGGGAATAGGAAATGAGTTTGAAGAGGTAATGGGCCCCCAATCATAGAGAGTCTCTTGGAAAATTTATGCTTGAGTAATGTAGGACATCATTGTTGTTTCTGGGCAGAAGAGTGGGATACTAATGTATTTGAAGTGTGTTACTCAGGCTGTGTTGTTGAGAATAGGCTTAATGGGTCTGGCCAATCATTTAACTGTGGCTCCACAGTCCACGGTACACATGGCTCACTGTGCAGTTACAAGGTCATAGACATTTTCATAGACAGAGTCAAGTTTCACTAAAATAATTTATTATATGAGACAAACAGAGAGAATATGAAAAAGAGTGTCTGCAACTATCTTCACAGATTTGACAAAAGAAGTCAGTCCAATATGAAATTCAGTTCAATGGGAATATATGACTACCTCACAAGTCATATTTTTACCTAAAGCTTAGCATAATCTACAAGTTAAAATGAGATTGAAAATGATTGAATTCTAATTCACTTTCAGGGGAGATTTTCTATCATTAAGCACTTTGCTGGCAATAAGATTTTGAATAAAAAAGGGAAAAATTCAATTCGTTTTTAAAGAAAAACATCAGAGGATATAAAAATTCATAAACATGTGCAAAAAAGACTTCTCTATCCTACCATCTGGGAAATTATAAAGATCATTTTACACAAATTCTATTGCAGGTGGTTGAGCTGAAAACTCTTGACATTCTGATAGTTATAAGAGCAATAAATGGTATATTCACAGGGCTTAGAAAATATGCAGAAATATAAGCATGCTGTTTATTTATAGTCATACTGTAATTTGCTTTAGTGTACAATTATATGAAAACAGATGTTAGAGATAAGTATGTACTGAAAGAACAAACTCCATCACATGACGGTAATATACCCTTTCTTCATTAAAAATAAGAGTTCTGAAATAATAATACATACAATTGCCATGAATTAATATGGTCCTCTCAATATTAAGCTATTAATATTCATTGGTTTATAGTTGTTTTCACATTTCTTATTGATTTCCTTTCTGCTTGTGCTAAGCCATCTGTTATAAACTTAGATTTATGTAGAAAAACACCTTCTGCTTCGTTAGAGACAATCAGAATTTAGGCTGTAATGGCATTTCATACCTCTTTTTGATCCCTGTAGAGAAGGAAGTCTCAAGTTGACCTCCATGTACCTATTTAAGGAAGGCTATTATTGAACTGCTGTACTTGGTAAGGTGATCTAATTCCACAGGAATAGTAAAACTGAAGAAGAGGGTAATCATATTTGAAAAAGGGGAGGCTTATTCATCCAACAGGAAGTAGAGAGGAGCAAAGCAATATTAGGGATGATGTTCTCATTTAGCACAAGGTGAAAGGAGCTTGAAAACTTGACACTGGTTCAAATTCCTCCAGAATAAAATTTTTATATTAATTTTCTTGTAAACAAAGACCAAACTCCACAATACCTACCCCACATTCTTTGTGGTAACTGAGCACATATTGAGCAAGTGACTAATTCATATCATGTTTGAGATTTCTATTAGAATACCTAGCATATATTGTTACTTATAGTATTTAAACAACAGCTGTAAAATATGCATCAATTGGGATTAGTATGAGTTAAAAATGACAAATTTTGATTAAGAAACAAAGGGAAGATGGGGTGCCTGGCTGGCTCAGTCAGTGGAGCATGCAACTCTTGATTGTGAGTCCAAACCCCACGCTGGGCGTGAAGATTACTAAAAATAAAAAAAAAATGAAAATAAAAATAAACAAAGAAAGAGAGGGAAGATTGTTTTTACTTCCAAAATCTTCATTTAAATATATGCATTGGATTTCCAAACAAGGTGCTAAGACCATAGAAAAACTTATAATTGAAATGATAGACTTAACAGAGAACACGAGAGAACTTCCAGAAGTTTAAAAAAATCTTAAATTAGAATGTTAAAACTAGTTAGTTCAACGCAGAGTGTCCCAATCTTCTCTAGAAACTGTTTCCCTCATAGTTATGGCCAGTAATCACCCACGAGATGTGAGCTTTCATCCTTAACTAACCTATCTCTTAAATTACCTGTATTCATTGAATAAATGCCAGCTAAAGTAACAGTTTTATGTTAGAGTGAATGATGAGAAATAATGAATATTTCCTTCCTTCCAAGAAATATTCTTTAGAAAACAACTATAAAACTACAAGTGTTTTTACATCCTCTTGGAGATAAGTACAACATATTATGATAGTAAAAAAGGAAAGTAGGTTAAGAACTGTTTTTTTTTTTCTTTTGGTGGGATTTAGCAATTAATTGATTGATGGTAACTTGTCCAGAGAATTGTCACTGAATTGGTGAACCTAAACTTAGATTGTAGCATTATAACAAGTGGATGAAGTTTGAGGTAACAAAAACATTGAAAGAAATTAGATAAAAATAAGACTGTTCCAGGAGGGAATAAAGAGTTAATCAGCAGAAATCTTAAAATCTTAAAGGGACCCAGAGTTCTCACTGCAATTCTAAGGCAAATCGTTTGGAAAACAACTTTTGTATAAAATCTCATTCAACTACTTAAGAGTCTAAAAAGGAAATGTTTATTGTTGTTATTTTACTGATATATATTCATTTTCTATAAATGTACTGATAAACTACCCTCAGAAGAATTTTTTTTTCTTTAGTGAAATTTACATTTAGTTATTACAAATGAATCTATTTAATATAGTGGCTTTCATTGGTAATTGCAGGGTCTGAATACTCCTAGACTTCTTCCAGCCTGCAATATTCTGAAATCATTTTACTGGTCAGATCCATAATGTGTTAATGAGTAGGCTCTCAGTCATCACCTTATCCCACATTCAATAGTACCCATTAATAAAAAATTATTCAAAACGTGGAAATAAAGATGGACAATGATGGCATATCCTCTCCATATTATAGAACACTGCCTAACAAAATCACCTAAGGGTTAATTGACTAGAAGAATCTAATTTTGTTTGACCTGTATTTGCTATTGATTGGAAACCAAACTCTACTTTAGTGGTTGATTTGTAGAGAATCAATAATTTGAAAACGATTCCTCAACTGGTGGGGAAGTTATTTCTAAAGGTTGCAATTTAATTCTCCTCAAGGACACTGACTAGTTTTGTGTCTCATTGAGCAATCTTATTCTATCATCTTTTGTTTTCCTTTATTTCCTTTTTGAACCAGGGTTTTTGCCCTGCTGATTCCATCCTTAACAAATTTAGTAAAATGTAGCCATATACTAAGTATTTACATAAAAATCATATTTTTAACATTTTGAGAATTGAGTTTTGCTATATCTGGGACAGTCCAAGGAGATACTTCACATGTGATATTACCTTCAGATAAGCCCTATGATCACAAGTTGTAACTATTTTAGTTTACCCACTGCTCATTTTTTAAAAATATATATTAGTTTTCTATTGCTACATAAAATATTACTGCAATCTTAACAGCTCAAAATAATACAAATTTATTATCTCACAGTTTCCATGGGTCAGGAGTCTACCATGCCATGGCTGGTTTCTGTGTTTAGGGTCTTACATGGTTGAAATTAAGGTGTCATCTGGGCTTCTGTTTCATCTGAAGACAAAGTGTGATCTTTTACCAAATGGTACTAGAACAGTTGGTATTCATATGCAAAACAAACTTCAATCTATACCTCGTGCCATAGACAATTATTTAATTTAAAATGGATTATAGACCTAATTATAAAATGTAAAACTAGAAAACTTCCTGAAGAAAACATAAGAAAAATATTTGTGACCTCAGTTAGGCAAAGATTTCTTCAATAAGGCACCAAAAAATCATCTACAAGCAAATACGTCGGAGTTCTCTATCGATGCAGCTCTGGCCTCTCTTGTGTTCTATGCAGCAAATTCTTGCTGTCTTTGTCTCCTCAATTCAGGGTATTTATTGTGCTCCACCTGAGTTTCCCCTCCCTATACTGTAACATGAGTTCTCTCTGGAGGCAGTAATCTGGGACAATGATAGGACTCACCTCATTTGTTTCCCATCCTTCAGGGATCACCACCTTTCATTGTCTGATGCCCATTGTCTTGTAAACTGTTGTTCCATATATTTCCATTGGCTGATTGTTTCAAGTGGAAAGATAAATTCTCTCTGTTATTCAATCTACTTTAGATTCTTGAGTCTCTCTGCCTCCCTTTCTCTTGTTCTTTCCATCTTCCTTTCACCGCCAATGTCCTACAGTAGCCTGTGCTGTAATTTTGAATTCTAGTTCCATGATATACAAAATAGTAACAATAATAGAATTTGATAGGACTGAGTGTGGCAAGGGCTAAGTGAGATAGTAAGTTTAAAGCTCTTATTGTTCTCATATTGGCTTTTCCTATCTTGGACTTTTACCCTCCTTATCTAAGATTCCCTGCACCTACGATTAGCAATGCCACTTCAATTAACTACTTCAATTGCAGAGATAGGGTGGCTGTTATTTCAGGACAGCCGAAGGTACCAGATTGCTAAACCACCTTTTAAGTTTTCCAATGACATTTACAATGTATTGGACATACGGACAACGGGAACTCAGAAACATCAACTTGACCTGTGATGATCTAAGTGAGAGAACCTCGTATTTTGCACTTCTGGTATAGGAAATTGAGATATTGAAAAATAGATATGTTAAAAATAGATTAATAGAGAATCTATGGGATTTTGTGTTCTCTGGGTAATGACAAGGGAAAAATAAATGAGAGGGTGCATCCTCATAAAATAGGGAGAAAGAAAAAATCAGATTTGACATGGATTGGAGAGATACAATTCTGAGTTAAGTGGGTGAGAGACTTCAGTGGATATATCAAGTAAAGGAAATGTATGAGTCTACAGCTCAGAGTATAGGTTTCAGCTGGAAAAAAAAAGTGAGATTGCTCAGTATATAGATGATATTTAAGTTCATGATGTGATAACACAGAAAATTGATTATCAAAGACTCATAAAAATCACAATTTTTAGCCAATGCCAAAAATAAATAAGGATTCTATTGATACAGATAAATGCATTCTATGTGAAATAACCCAACTCTTTCAGACATAGATTCAGAAGAAGAAAAATCATCACTCCCACTTTACTATGCATTGTGGGTTTGGATTAATGGACAAGGTATAAACAATGTGCGTGGAAACATTCTCAAAAGAAGTCATTTGCTTTTGGGGCTCCTCAGTTTCACATATAAAGGATGTTTACATTCCTACCTCCTATTCTCCAGTCAGCTCTTCTCCAAAAGAATCCACAAACTTTCAAGTGTACATACAAGTAGCAATCTAGGCCTACTGGCAGATCCTACTAAAAAGGCATTTCTTCCTAGGTAGAGAATACCATCCTTATCTTTCCCCTAGTAAACATCACAGCATTTTTATAAGGAGGTAGAGCCCTAGATCAATCATTCACATCCTGGGTCTCAGAGAAAGGTAGTACGGCTGTTATCAACTTTTTGAGGCCAATTTCACTTCTTATTTTTCTGGCCAATAATTTTTACATCATTGGTGGATTTCAAATCAGTCTCCCTAAATATTTTCTCATTTGCGGGGGGTATAGAAGGTACCATGTAGGGGCGCCTGGGTGGTGCAGTCTTTAAGCATCTGCCTTTGGCTCAGGGTGTGATCCCAGCGTTCTGGGATCGAGCCCCACATCAGGCTCCTGTGCTAGGAGCCTGCTTCTTCCTCTCCCACTCCCCCTGCTTGTGTTCCCTCTCTCGCTGGCTGTCTCTGTCAAATAAATAAAACAAAATCTTTAAATAAAAAAAAAAAAGAAGGTACCATGTAAATAGGTGTGATTCTATTTAATTCTATTAATGAATATACAAATACTTCATTACATCATACTGCCATGACAAAGAGATTAAAAAGTTCCACTACCATGTTCTGTTCATTCCCAATAGAAATGACCTTTACCCATGTTTCCAGTGACTATAGAGTAGCTATCAGAAGCCATTATTCAGTAAATTGCAAATTCTATCTGGTTTATGGACATACGCATCTCCTAGATGTCATAATATAAGCTTTTACAGATGTAAGTGCCTATATATCATATGACATTATCGATTTCTCCCCACGTAAGAATAACATTGTGTTGATCCTCTATGTGTTCAATACCAGTTGAGTCATAGGAGGAGGAATTTCTTTTTCATCTTTGGTACCTGAGACATTAGAGAGCAATAATCATGCCTTACCCCTCTGTGGGATCTGTCATAGTTTATGCTCTCCATAGTGTCCCTAAAATACACACCTTAGCCTAGGTCATTAACCTTACTGATGATGGATCTTTAAATAACCAGAATCCATACTGTCCTTCCGAGTGAACTTTTAAGTCCTCTATCAGAACTATAACGAGTTTGGTATTTCATCAGTTTAATGATATGACTAGCCAAGTCACAAATTATTCACTATTGCCAACTGACTGCTGATGCTGTTCTCCTGAACTAGTGCGCAAATTAAATCCCTAAAATCGTAAGTCAACTGAAATTCCTACATCACAGCTTGCCTAACATGTCTAATTGTCATCAAGTCACCACATTGTTGCTACCATGGGGTGTTTTGCATAGGACAGAAGAACTGGGTAGCCCATGAAACTCTCCACTGGGCAGAGTCTAACTCTAAAAATAGCTCAGTATGGGTTGCCATAAACAGCACATCTGCATCTCAAAAGGAGAGTTATTTGTGATGTATGACTCCCAAGTAATCCTGAATCTCCTTTCCTTGAGGCTGCCCTGCTTCCATGCCACTCTTCTTAAAGGTATTTAATCTACATTCACATTTTAGTATGTTCAATGGTGCAGGTCAAATGCTGACCTTCTGGAAAGGTGGTATCAACTGGCTTCCTGTTACAGCTACACAGCTGCCTCTATTTGTCATCTCACTTCAAATCTACACCACGTGCAGAAGCTAAGCAGCATAATTCAAGTGTAATACTCATCTCAGGATATATTTTAAAAGAACCAAAAGAGTAAATATAGTCCACAAATCATGCACTCAATGTTAGCTCTTACTGGTTGAATCCTAGGTGTGTACTTTGACATCTTTTCCCCCAGGGTATCCAGATCAAGTTTTTAGGGAGAACCCATAAATCAGCACAAGTCAGTTTTCACTCTTTGTACAAAACAGGTTATGGCTTTTCCCATATTTGCCACTAAATGATACTGGATTTTAGAGATAACTAACAGTATTATGCTCTTGTTCTGAGACACTCTTATGGGAATAAAATTACTGCATCTTTCCCTGGAATTACAAACCACTTATAGGTGTCCTTCCCATTTGCTATAAACTCCTTTTGTCTTTCATTATCTGTTTTAACACATATCTTTCCGTCCTTGATGGGGTGCTCTGTTTGGTCATAATTCTTATAGACAGACAGAAACATCAATAATAACTGCCTCACCAGGTCTTATCTTTATCCTGTTCCCAGGAAGAAGTCTTAGGACTTGATAGGTAAAAAGTTATAAGACTGTCCTTTCCACTTGGTAACGAGGACACAGTCATAATTATATCTAAATTAACTCCAAGGGGCAAAATTTCACCCACTCTAATCATTTTAGAAACGTTCACTGACAAATTTAGCTAATAGATATTATATCTTATGCATCAATATTGTTCTCTATTTTGGCATACGAAAAAGCAGCTTTGCCTTAGGGTCACCAACTCAAGTAGTTGGAAAGAAAAAATTTGTAAGGTTAGATAAAAAGTTATATAATTGCATTATCACTCAATACCTCATTCCTTTTTTAAAAAATTTTACATTTGTATTATTTGTATCTTACAAGGTATTTTACATCATATTAACTATTTTAATTACCCTTGGTTATAATAAATCGTCAAAATCATGTCATTTACATTTGTGAGTTCCAAGAGGATAATCTGCACTGAGTATAGAACACACATACAACAACTTCAATCACTCTAACCTGTAACTACACCAATCTGTCATTTTAGGTTTCATTTAAATTCTGGATTCAGAATTTCATTGTTTACCCCTGAATACAATGGATAGTTCTAAATCAAGCTGAATATTTCAAAATATTATGGCAAGGAATAAGCTATTCTGGTGAGATTTCTTATTTACCAACAAGGTGACTGAGTGTTAAGCTATTGGCTTTCTCAGTCATTCTGAGATGAGAAAATTAAAGCCCCATGGAATCAAGGAAAACACATTCTGAGGTTCACCTCAGACCTTGGTTGAGACTTCTGCCCACCAAACTTGACTTTTTCATTAGTTTCATCTATATCACTTTATAATCTGATAAATGGCCAAACTATTGACACAACTTGCTCTTGATGATAAAATTCCTCGTTCCTGAACACTTTTAGGAATGAATGATACTAACAATTGAATTGGGGACAAGAGGCGCAATGATGAAGAAAGACTGCACTGGAGCACGCAGCAATATCCATCAGTTGAGCAATTACTCAAATATGATTTATTGATTACTCACTCTGGGTCACCCAGGGTTTTCAACACCTCGTTTCTATCCTCGGATCCTAATAACTGTTCCAGGAGAGTCTTTTTTTTATGTCTTCTAAATTCAATGTCAGGACATATTCATTTAATTGACTCAACAAGGCTCTAAAACCTTTCCCATAACCTTTTTTAAGTAACACAGTATTTAAAATTGTGCATTCAACGAAAACACTACTCAGAAGGTATTAAAGAATATATCTTGCTTAAAATATTTTCTTGCTTACAGCTCTACATTTGTAAAGTAAAGTGTGTACGTTGATTGGAAGAAATACAGTCTGGCAGGCCAAACTGATAGCCTGTTTGCTATCCCAAACTTCAATTGTATTTTCCACAGTTGCTTCTGAAACTGAATAAACAAAGCATAGGAAAAACAGAAACAGAAAGAAGTCTAAATTCTAAACAATACCCATTTTTAACCCCCTGGCGCTATTGGCAGGAGTCCACACATTGTAGCAAAGTGATTGCCCCTAAACAGTAAGAATATTACCCAGAGCCATCTTAAGATTTCTTTCCTGTTGGTACCAGCAGAGAGCAGAGTCTCTTACCACGTTAGTGGTTTCACTTGATTGAGGTTAACTTTGCACAGCCTCATCATACCAGTACATACTCCTTTCGTGAACACAGGTAACTAGTTTCAAGGATCTGACTACGGTATCTCCATAGATTTCCAATCTCTCCTCAGCTGGCAGTTTGGGTTTTTTGGGAAGACTTCTACATGAATTACCTTGAACCTTTCTGTAAATTTCCAAAGAGACATCCATAACTGAGTAATTCAAACAGTAGTGCAGTGTGTCATCTAGTTAGCTAGAACTTCCCTGTCTCATTACACTCTAAGGCCATTGGCTATAGCACAAGCATCTGCAAAGTTCCAAGTAGTATTCTCAGTGTGGGAGCCTAATTCCACCTGTGTCTGTTAAATGACCGGCTACCAGCTTCGCCTCGTGTGAACTGTATCTTTTCCTTCCCCATTGGGATTTTATACTATCTATCAAGCATATTGCAATCAATTTCCAAAACAACGACTCAACCCTCAGTTCTAGAACACTAATTGTGGACCAAACAGCGTGATAGGCTTCACTGAAAGGGAAACATAGGGTTTAGGACATACCGGGATGGGGATAGGGAAATTCCTCAAGGGCTAATACCATAGGACTCTGCAGGTAGTAAAGAAACCAGGCCTGGTGTGCATGAGCTCATAATGAAATTTTCCTCATTATGGTTTTGGATCTATCGGCTCCATTTTGTCACTGAGCATTGCTGTGCTGCTCTCTGTCTATGGAATTTCTCCAACATTACCTGAGACATAACAGCTATTTCTGGTTTCAAAATTATCTGATATATTTCAGTGGCAGGAATGGTTTCTTTCAATACCCAGTAACAAGTGGGAAATTGTGTCTCAAATAAGCTATAAAATTGGCTGTGTATGGCAATTTTAGAGCTCAAAATGCAAGACATTTTGGATGAATAGTGGTATTTAATTTCCGCCAAAGGGTTCAGCCTGCACGCGTTCTGGTTGCAAGCACATTTAAAGCCTTACAAGCCATTTAGAACGTGCCAGTGAGAATTCCTAAATAACAGCTTTTGCTAATCTTTTAAAATGTCTACTCAGAACCCAATTCCAATTTAGGTTTCATTTTGGTGACCTTATGTCTAGAAGCCATCAAAGTCCTGGATTCATTAGAACTCAAATCATCCTGCCAGACACTTGAAATATTTTTCAGTAGTATGGTTAGAACACTATACGTGTTTCTAATGTTTTCAGGGCTACCTTACATTGGCACACATACTAAAAATTTCACAAATTGGGCTGAACTTTGATATTTAGCTAGATTCTTCAGCCAGGCCTTTTTTTTGCCAAATGGATAACTCCACTCTTTAACTTGTCCTGTCCTTATTTCCAGGAGGAGTTAAGAATTGTGGCATTACCAATGCAGTGCACTGACTTACATAATTAATGATTTTCAAGTCCAGGTACCTACAACACCAGATTAAGATTATACCGGTGAATTCAATTATCTTGAGTCAAGACCATGAGGGTATAATGTGTAGCATTCACATTTTTATAGCATTTTATATGACAAATTTTCCTGGCTCTAGGCTCTATTGTAGCCTTCCTCAATCCTTCCAACAAAATTTCATTCAGATATTTTTGGATGGAAAAATGGTGTCAAGATATAAAATTAACAGATTAGTATCTGTCTCAACTTTTTTAAAAAACTTAAAAAAAGAGATGAAAAGTCATTGTCATCTTGTCTGGCCAAGAATTAAAACCATGAAATATAATAATTGATGCAGTCTGGTATAAAGAAAAAATAAGAGTTTTAGAATCTGATGTGGGTAGGTTTCTAACTTCTCTATACCACTTAGGAACTGTAATATGTAATACTGAGAAACTTAATTGAACTATCTTTACCTGCAAACTATAGTCATCACTGTTTTCCAACTAAAAATGTGAATGATAAAACATCTTATTTTGCAAGAGCGCTCTAAGAATTAGAGAACATTTCTGGAAAGCATATGTCCCAATAGAGTAATCCCTCCCAAAAAGATTGGTGTTATTAATATCAATAAACTAAGGCAATACTTACATGGATAAAATAGGATAGACAATTAAAAAGGAATTACTTGGTAGACTGGGTTAAATAACCAGTCAGTTCTGTTGATAAACAAATCACAAAAAGATAAGATCAATTGGATGTTTTAATAAAATAGATAGAGATTATGTTGGTATGTAAAATGACAGAGTTAAATACTAAACTCTTATCACTCATATTTTAAGCCGAATAGAAAGAAGTATTTTCCTCCATGATTTTCCTTGGTACCTGAATTGATTAAAAAATTCGTAGCATTTTAGTATTTTATTATGACCTTATATAAATGAATTCTTTGAAACTTAGCACAAATATTAAAATATATATATGTATATATATACATACATATATATATATATATATATATATATATATATATATTTCTACAGACTGATATTTTCTACTTTTCTTCCTAGAATGATGTCTCATTGTACCTGTGTAATAGCATTTTAGATAACTGATTTGAGAAAGAATCACAAGAATTCTGCAAGAAGGAATCTTTTTAAGAACGATAATTAGATTTCTACCTGTTCTTAATTTACATACAAAATGTAAGTTTCACAATTGGTTCTAAGACGGGCAATTCACTCTGGAGAGTCTGTTTCTTGATCTCCGTCCTCCCACACAAACACATTTTCTTACCTCTATCCAGGCAAGTATAAGAGCCAATGATGATGCAGACAAGACTGTTGGTACCAGGGATTCTCGCTGGTTCTATAGGAAATAGGTTACCACATAGACATCTAATTAGCAAGAGTAATTAAAAATAATCTTTCGCTCCTACCCCATTCCCTCTGGCAACCGTGACATGCTTTGCTGACACTCCAGTAAACTTTCTGCTTGCTAGTAGCAAATTTTGATCTCTATATATCTGTAGTTAACAAGACTCTGCACATCACAATCAGTGATTGCAACATTTTACTTCCTTTTGTGCCACGGGCTTCATTGTGCTATTGCTTCTTTTTATTCCTTTTGAGCACCTGTTGTCTCTTCTGCCCATTAGGGTTAATTATTTAGGCCACGGAATCTGCTCTGCACGACTGACTTAGTGTGTTTTAATAAAAACATGCTGGTAGCAAACTAATATTTCTGAGATTACTTTGATCATAGAAGTAAGATTTATTTTCAACAATATATTTTTATTTCACAATTATTAGCGGGGGAATTTATACTCAAATTTATATGATAATTTTCTACTACTAATGAATTCATTTTGTTATGTTTTAAAATACAGCAATGCATTATGGACACAACACCCTGCTGAAATCTCTAATGTCACTAAAAGTTATCTTAAATGAACATATAACGGGATTATCTCTAAACATACTAGTATTATTTAAAGGGAACTTTTGTGTTTGTATTACATTGTGATCCCATCTCCAATACAGAATTAAACATGAATGCATGAAAATATGAAAGAGTGCAGGTATTTAAAAGCATAATTCTCCTTTTTCACAAAGCTAATACTTTTACAGGTACATAAAACTAAAAGCAAAGGGGTAAAGGAAGAAAACAGATTTGGGAGACACACAATTTATCATTTATAAAATCAAATTAAAAGAGAAAACTACTGGGTAACAAAAACAGAAAACATGAATTTATATCACCAGAACTGATTTCTTCCAAATACTTTTACTATCGCTTTTACTCAGGAAATAAATAATCCGTCATTTGATTTAGCATGTGGAAAGACTGATGTACAATTTTATATAAATAAGAAGTCAGACTCCTACACGTTTAAAGAAAAGTGGTTTAAATTCAAGTTGTGGAAAATTCCAGAGGGTGTGTAGCTCTCCAATCGGAGGACTCTGGAGAAGCATTTCTGAGTCAAGAGCTAAACGTAAGTAGGGGTTCAGTGTCTGCCTCCTCACGGAACACCATCAAGCGGAAGGAAAGGCAGCAGCTGTCACAAGGTCACATGGCATTCCCAGTTCCCTGGAGAAGGGGATCAGTGCCCCTTATGTTATCAGACCAAGGGGGGGGGGGGGAAGGGGGGTCTCTTTACAGTCCTTTCTTATGTAGAAAAAATGTCACAACAAACTGAGGATTTGGGGGGTGGGGGGGCAGGGAAACAGACTCAAGAAGCAGCAGTTATGAGCGTGGTCCATGATGCTAACTTCTTTTACAAATACATTAAAAACATAAAATTTAGTCTCTGCTTTTATGAACCTTACATTTCAGAGAGAAGGTAAATCCACATGAAACAAGTTTCCTATTCCTAAAATGGGCAATAGAAGAAAATGATATATATATAATATATGAAAAATAAATTTAATCTGCCCTTAGATTAAATGTTTCTTAGTCTTCAGATATCACCTATTTGAAGCATATTGACAATGCTTTAGAAAAAGAAAACTTAATTTTCCGATTTTTTTGAGAAAATTACTAATCAGAAAGTGCAAAATGTGTAATGACATCTATTTTGCTTTTATTATTGAGCAATTAAGCCAAATATGCTCTCTGTTAATCAATCAGGTGCGCACAGAAGGAGGTGATCTCAGCAAGATCCTCTTTTCCGGTCCTTCATCAGTTACTGTAAAGAGGAGTCAGCTAGGGTTGCCGGCGCTGTGTACGCAGAGAAGGCTCTCCCACTGTGCTTTTGCGCGGCTTCGCTTCCAAAGGATGAAAAAAAGAAAGATCACCCTCTACGCTATAAGATTGCTCTCAGTATTTGGCACTGGGTAGGCTTTCAGATTCCTGAACAAAAAAAAATGGGGGGGGGGTATCAAGAACAGAAAATAAAAACTGGCTTTCAATTTTGTCTAAAGTGAAAAGTGAGATTATTGATTTATGAAGTAGAAAAAGAATGATTCAATGTTAATGGCCAAACTATGATTCAGATATTAGATCAAATACTACTTCCAGATACTATATTCAAATGAAACTTGCACTGTGATAAACTAATACAAAATTTATTGAATAGAAACTTAATGTATACAAAATAACTAGTGTTATGACAAATGAATAAGAACAATTTCTCCTAGTTAAGCGTTGTTCTACATTAGTATTTCCCAAAATAACATTATTTCAAAGCATTGCAGAAATCTTCGTAGAAAGAAAGAGAGGGAGATTGAGGAAGGAAGGGAGAAAGGCAGAAAGAGAGAGAGAAAAAGAGAGAGAGACAAGAAGTGATTATTTGAGAAACAGAAAGATTTATGTTTTAGAGTCAAACAGTGTAGTCTATGAAATTAGAATTTTCTATCAAATAAGACAAAATTTACATTACCTTAGAACTACTGTCGATACAGTATGACCCTATAAATATTTCTCAATTTCTTTAGAACATGGTAGCATGCCTCGATTTGTTTTTCCATGAGACACCAGTCCTGGAGATGTTCCATGGGAATGTGCATTGCCGTCCAAAAACAAGTGTTCTGTGTTCAATAGAAATGACCTCTTCTATTTGCTTTATTTAATTCTGTATCTCAGATCTCAACAACTGGGCTTGGCACATAGTAACCCACCAAAAAACAGTTAAATAAATGAATTTATCAAACATAGAAAATTATGTGTGGTAAACATCTTCTCTAGAAACATTTTAGAAACTATCATCGATGTATCT
Source organism: Ursus americanus (assembly GCF_024610735.1). Lineage (NCBI taxonomy): Eukaryota > Metazoa > Chordata > Mammalia > Carnivora > Ursidae > Ursus > Ursus americanus. The sequence goes on from NC_142130.1 coordinate 58,707,311, forward strand.
ATCATCTATCTATCATCTATCTATATCTATCTATCTATCTATCTATCTATCTCTCTATCATCTATCTATCTATCTATCTATCTATCTATCTATCTATCATCTATCTATCATCTATCTATCTATCTATCTATCTATCTATCTATCTATCATCTATCTATCATCTATCTATCTATCATCTATCATCGTATCTCTAAAACATAAGTTACATCCTTTGAACTCAAATGCCCAAGAAATGTATCTTTGTTTTCTATAATGGTTCAATTCTTAACCCCTACACTACCTACGTGGCAAAACAGTTCATGAGTTCCTGTTGCCTCTGAGGTGTCTCTTGTCCCTGTCCATCCACATGACCTTCATGTCCAGTGGTTTTCCGCTGCTCCTGTACGGGCTGTGCTCCTGATTCGCATATAGGACGGACATAGAAATTGCATAGAAGAGAAATGCTAGTGAATTTTTCTCAAATCATGTGTGTATATGGCTAGGCTTTAAGGGATCTGACGGAAATTCCTATGAAGTCCTTAACAACCTGTTCAGGCACCTCCCCAGCTGTTCCTTGATGTTGCTATTCTCCATTGTGCTCGAGGCTCAAAATCCTTTTTGCATTTCCTTGTTTTGGTTAGTGCCTGCTAAACTTTTAGGAGGCCGACGTTTTCATCTCTCCAGATGCATCATACTCTGCTCTGGAATTTTGACACTTCGGTAAATATGAACAGAACATTCATTGCGGTTGTAGTCCTAAGAATCATACTCCAGACCAAGCAAAATTATTCACCCTTCATGTTTTTTTGCAAACATAGTGTCTTCTCCCAAACCCCCTTCATGGTAGGGCCCTTTAATTGTATGGAGGGCCCAAACTTTTGGAAAAAAATACCAAATGCTCATGTACTTTTTCTCACTCTATATCCCATTCCTTTACCTGTACCCTGTTGAAGTGGAAAAAGGAAAATATAGGGATAAAATGTTTACCACATGTCTTAGTCTGTCAGGGCTACTATCACAAAATACCACAAATTATGTAGTGTATAAACAATAGAAATTTCTCATAGTTCTGGAGGTTTAAGTCAGAGATCAGGGTGTCAGCATGATTGGCTGAGAGTCCTGGGTTGCAGACTTCTTGTATCCTACATGCAGGAAGGGGAAGAGGACTTCCCTGGGCCCTCTTTTATAAGGGCACTAATTCCACTCAAAGGCTCCACCTCTTAATACCATCACAATGGGGATTAGGATTAGTATTTTAGCATTTGAATGGGGGCACAAACATTTAGACCATAGCATTATAATGAAATATTTAGTGGCCATACATACTAAAGGCTTAGAAAAAAGAAACTCAATAACATATTTTAATAAATGTTGTCCAAATCTATTTGAGCAAGCAATGCTTTGCCTTTTCTCGTCTTTCATATTAACATCCTATGGCTGAGGGTTCTGTACAATACCTTTTGGGGAAAGCTTATTTAGGTACTTACAAAGATTGAAGTGTGAATATTTAGATTGAGGTATAAAATACCACTAAATAGTAGTTATGAGGTTACTGACAGGATATAAAAGAAATCAAAAATGAGGATTTGCTTACTTTGAGGGAAGTATCAAAATGATGGTGGTCATCAAGTATAAAGTGAATAATTGTGGAGAATAGAAAACAATTGCTTTTCCTCTTCACTGAGTAGAGTAAAAGCAAATTTTGAAGCAAGAATTTAGTTGAAGAAAAGTGTATTGTTCGTTATAAAATGTGTAAATTGTAAAGAAGGTCACCAAAAAAAAAAAAAAGATATAGAATTTTAATTCCTGGAGAACTTTAAAAACAAGACAGAAAAGTCTCTTAACTAACAAATATACAATTCAGCCCACATGCATGGAATGAGGCAGAAAATATGCTTGAACAATATGTTTTCCTCTTAATCCATCAAGTAGAACTTACTATTCACCATCCACTCTCTTATGTTACATTCATTTACCTTAGACTTAAGTTCTAATCTGATTTTAGAGAAAGCGTCTACCCCAGAAGGGAGCAAGGCCATCTGGTCACAAAAGGATTTTTTCCCCCCGCCCAAATCTAACAATCCTGTTGCAGCTATCCTACAGCTCTTTTTCATTCTTCATTTACATCATTCTTTCTGCCAAAATAATTTTCCTTGAGCTTCTGGTGCTAATTACCAATGTCTGACCTCTTGAATTCTATTTTTTTTTAAAGAATGCTCTGATCATATCTACATTATCTGACTTATGGCATCTTCGCTCTGCATAGTAGATGCCTATGAACTAGTTTGACAGTTGGTTCCAAGATTTCTTGCTTTATCAAATCTGAATTGCTCTCTAAGATTTGTTTCCAATTAACTTCTACCACCTCACACCACCACCCTACATTCTCTCATGTCTAAACGTAAAATGTCTGTTCTAGCCCCAAACAAAACATGTTTTTCCTTTTTTTTATGCATTATTATATGCCAGTAACTCAAGCTTAGGCTCTTGTCATATTCTAATACTTAGAACAATAGCTGGTGCAGAGTAGGCCTTCAATAAATATTTAAGAAAGGAATGAGTGACTGTATGAGTAAACAATTGAATGCCAAACATAAAGTTAAGGACTTTTATAACAGAGGCTATCCATTGTGGCAACTTTTGGATCAGAATAAAGAGATATGGTCAATAGTGTTAGGAGAACTGGAGATACAAATAGGATGAATCTACTCTTTTTAATCTTTATTTATGAGAGAGAGAAAGCATATGAGAGTGGGAGGGAGGGGGTGCAGAGGGACAGGAGGAGAGAGAATCCTAAGCAGACTCAACACTCAACATGGAGCCAGACTTGGGGCTCTATCTCATGACCCTGACATCATGAGAGGGTTTCTTTCTTTTTTTTTTTATAATAATATTTTTTTTATTATGTTATGTTAGTCACCATACAGTACATCCCTGGTTTTTGATGTAGAGTTTGAGAGGGTTTCTAACTATGGTTTTAGTTTTAAACATTTTTTCAATTGAATTTATAGAAAATGCTGTTCGTTGAAAATCTCCTTTCATTTATCAACCAAAAATGAAATGTTAACGCCTTTATTCCTCATTTATATTTAAAACTCAGATCTCTAACTTCCAATAAGGTGTTTACCATGTGTGTTGATCCAAATACCTTCTAATGAGTAAATACACTTATTTATCAAGTAAGCAAATATTTTTGCTGTAGCTTCTGAGAATCTTGCTAATTTGTCTCATGAATCCTCCTGACAAGCTTCAGTTCTGTGCCCTGCTAAAGTATAATTAACTGCAAAATCTCTCCAAAATACCAGTCAATACTGGATAGCTCTTCCCAGCAGCACCCCTTGAGAATTCGTTCTAAAAGGAAATTCAGGCCAAGGTCAAACTGGTTGGTCTTCTAAAATCAGCTTTTACCTTGGGCTCTTCATTCAGAAGAGATTTACAGTGACTTCTCCTTCATAAATTCATTCATTTATTGTCCTTGCATTTTTATGGTCAACATCAGATGGCAATATAAAAAGGGTCAAAGACATTTTAGAAGTTGAACGATGATTTTCAAATAGTAAAAGCTAATACACATGAGCAGTTACCACATTCCAGGTATTAACTTTATTTTAAAAGGTAGGTACTGTTATCATTGTCATTTTATGAATGAAGAACCCAAGCTAAAATGTCAAGTTACACAGTTGGTCAGTAGCAGAGCTGGAGTTCTAACCCACATAATCTGAGGCAGAATCCACATCCCTAACTTCTTCTACATCATGGAGATGAATAATTATGAACAATTATTTAAATGGGCTCAAAAGAACTATGTCAAGTTCTTTGGAAATTAAAGAAATTTAGTAATGTTTTACAGTAAGTCTCCAGTTCAAGCCTCTTGGTTTTGGTAAATATGTCATATCAGGATAAAATATTAATGTAAACTGTGGGAAAAAAACTGGATAAAAAATTGAACACACATCAAGTTTTGTTGTGTTGTTCCTAGCAACTACTAGTATTTATAATCACCACCACAACCAAATGTAGAATATACCCATAATGCCACAGTTGCTTTATGACCCCTTCCAGTCAATATTCACCTCTCATAAGCAACCATTGCTTTGATTTCTAGTACTATCAGATTAGTTTAATCTATTCTTGAGTTTCATATAAAAATATATCATATAGTATATATTGTCTTGTGTCTGGCTTCTTTCCCTAACAAAGTTTTTTTGAGTTTCACCTATGATTCTTGTGTGTTAGTATGTCTTCCTTTTTTCTTCTTTTTTTTCTTCTCTTTTTTCTTTTTCCCTTTCTTTTCATCGCTGAGTAGTATTCTATTACATGAATATACTGCATTCTGTTTTCCTAGGTCTTGAGTGTAGGTACACAAATGGGGCCAATCATACGTCCTCACTCCGGACATAAAGTTAACCAAAGATACTGCCAAAATAAAGAGGTTATTCACAGTGGCAACACTGAGAGGGTCCACGGGCAGCAAGAATCCAGTGGTAATGACAGTGGTCAGAATGGGATCCTAAACACATAATTTCAGTTGTGTGATCTAAACTACAGTTCTTGTTAATAAGTTTTCATTAGTCCCGGTTCATTTTTCTGGACAACTCCAGGCTTCCATGAATTCTTAGAGATCCTTGGGAGCCTTCCAATTCAGGTTCTGCTTAATTATCAGGACTGCTTTCTATCGCTTGCCACCAAGAATCTTTATTGGTCAACTCATTTCCTTCAGTACTGTAAGATTACGTATCCAACACCTCATTTTATACACCGTCTGAGGTAACAAGTTTAAAAGCTCTGATCATAGCAATAGCAGTAGTTGCTGACAAAGTGGTTAAATTTCCTTGTCATTGAATCAATGATTGCTTTTAATTCTGAAAGATATTAAAATCCAGGATCATTAATTTTCTTATGTATTTATTTACTCATTCATTCATTCATTCATTCATCAAAAAAACAAATAAACACAAAATGATGATATAGAAAAATGTTCATTGCATGTCTGGGGATAAATGCTAATATACATATGATCACATTATGTAAAACACATGCAGGCACATTTTTGTGCATATATTGAGATGCTGCTTTCCAAAATTGAAATGATATTCGTATAGGATAGAGATAATTTTTCAAAATCATGTTATTAGGGTTTTATGTTCTGTTTTTATAATAAATATAAATTGCTTTAAAATTGGAAAAATAGATTTTATAAAACTAAGTCAATGCCATGATCTTATTACAATTTTGTTCTCTTTTTTTTTTATTTATTTTTATTTTAATGATTTTTTATTATATTATGTTAGTCACCATACAGTACATCCCCGGTTTCCGATGTAAGGCTCGATGATTCATTAGTTGTGTATAACACCCAGTGCACCATGTAATACGTGCCCTCCTTACTACCCATCACCAGTCTATCCCATTCCCCCACCCCCCTCCCCTCTGAAGTTCAGTTTGTTTCTCATAGTCCATAGTCTCTCATGTTTCATTCCCCCATCTGATTACCCCCCATTTCTTTATCCCTTTCTTCCCCTACCGATCATCCTAGTTCTTATGTTCCATAGAGAGAGAAATCATATGATAGTTGTCTTTCTCTGCTTGACTTATTTCACTTAGCATTATCTCCTCCAGTGCCGTCCATGTTGTAGCAAATGTTGAGAACTCGTTCTTTCTGATAGCTGAGTAATATTCCATTGTATATATGGACCACAACTTCTTAATCCAGTCATCTGTTGAAGGGCATCTCGGCTCCTTCCACGATTTAGCTATTGTGGACATTGCTGCTATGAACATTGGGGTGCGTATGGCCCTTCTCTTCACTACGTCTGTATCTTTGGGGTAAATACCCAGTAGTGCAATGGCTGGATCATAGGGTAGCTCAATTTTTAAATTTTAAGGGACCTCCACACTGTTTTCCAGAGTCGCTGTACCAACTTGCATTCCCACCAACAATGTAGGAGGGATCCCCTTTCTCCACATCCTCTCCAACAATTGTTGTTTCTGGCCTTGTCTATTTTTGCCATTCTAACTGGCGTAAGGTGTTATCTCAGTGTGGTTTTGATTTGAATTTCCTTGATGGCTAATGATTTTGAACATTTTTTCATGTGTCTGTTAGCCATTTGTATGTCTTCATTGGAAAAGTGTCTGTTCATATCTTCTGCCCATTTTTTGATTTGTTTATTTGTTTCTCGTGTATTGAGTTTGAGAAGTTCTTTGTAGATCTTGGATACCAGTCCTTTATCTGTAGTGTCATTTGCAAATATCTTCTCCCATTCCGTGGGCTGCCTCTTAGTTTTTCTGACTGTTTCCTTGGCTGTGCAGAAACTTTTAATCTTGATGAAGTCCCATAAATTCATTTTATCTTTTGTTTCTCTTGCCTTTGGGGATGTGTCATGAAAAAGGTTGCTTTGGCCGATGTCGTAGAGGTTGTTGTCTATGTTCTCCTCTAGAATTTTGATGGATTCCTGTCTCACATCGAGGTCTTTCATCCATTTGGAGTTTATTTTTGTGTATGGTGTGAGATAGTGGTCAAGTTTCATTCTCTTGCATGTAGCTGTCCAATTTTCCCAGCACCATTTATTGAAGAGACTGTCTTTTTCCCAACGGATGTTTTTTCCTGCTTTATCAAATATTAGTTGCCCAAAGAGCCGAGGGTCCATTTCTGGGCTCTCTATTCTGTTCCATTGGTCTATGTGTCTGTTTTTGTGCCAGTACCATGCTGTCTTTGTGATCACAGCTTTGTAGTACAGCTCGAAATCCGGCATTGTGATGCCCCCAGCTTTGTTTTTCCTTTTCAACAGTTCCTTGGAGATTCGGGGCCTTTTCTGTTTCCATACAAATTTAAGGACTGTTTGTTCCAGTTCTTTGAAAAATGTCCTCGGTATTTTGATCGGGATAGCATTGAAAGTGTAGATTGCTCTGGGTAGCATGGACATTTTAACTATGTTAATTCTTCCGATCCATGAGCATGGAATATCTTTCCATCTTTTTATGTCTTCCTCAATGTCTTTCAAGAGTGATTTATAGTTCCTAGAATATAGGTCCTTTACGTCTCTGGTTAAGTTAATTCCAAGGTAACGTATGGTTTTTGGTGCTATTATAAATGGAATGGATTCCCTAATTTCTCTTTCTTTGGTCTCATTATTCGTGTATAGAAATGCAACTGATTTCTGAGCATTGATTTTGTATCCCGCCACATTACTGAATTGCTCTATAACTTCTAATAGTTTGGGAGTGGCTTCTTTTGGGTTTTCCATATAGAGTATCATATCATCTGCAAAGAGAGACATTTTGATTTCTTCTTTGCCAATTTGAATACCTTTGATCCCTTTTTGTCGTCTGATTGCTGTTGCAAGGACTTCTAGTACTATGTTGAATAATAGTGGCGAGAGTGGGCATCCTTGTCGAGTTCCTGATCTTAAGGGAAAGGCTTCCAGCTTTTCCCCATTGAGAATAATATTTGCAGTAGGCTTTTCATAGATGGCTTTTATGAGATTGAGAAATGTACCTTCTATTCCTACACTCTGAAGGGTTTTAATCAGGAAAGGATGCTGTATTTTGTCAAATGCTCGTCGTGACCTCTCCTTTTTCATTCATAATTTTAATAATCTGGGTCCTTTCTCTTTTCTTTTGGATAAGTCTTGCCAGTGGTCTGTCAATTTTATTGATTCTCTCAAAGAACCAGCTTCTAGCCCTGTTGATCTGCTCTACTGTACTTCTGGTTTCTGCTTGATTGATTTCAGCTCTAATTTTGGTCAACTGCTTCCTCGTGCGTGGATTAGGCCTGTCCCTCTGTTGCTGTTCCAGCTTCTTGAGGTGAGAATATAAAAACTGCATTTTAGATTTTTCTATTCTTTTGAGTGAGGCTTGGATGGCTATGTATTTCCCCCTTAGGACTGCCTTTGCAGTATCCCATAGGTTTTGGACTGTTGTATTTTCATTCTCATTGGTCTCCATAAATTGTTTAATTTGATATTTTATTTCCTGGTTTATCGAGTCATTCCTGAGCAGGATGGTTCTTAGTCTCCAAGTGTTTGAGTTTCTTCCAAATTTTTCCTTGTGGTCTGAGAATATGCAGGGGATAATTTCAATCTTTTGGTATTGGTTGAGACCTGTTTTGTGTCTGAGAATATGCAGGGGATAATTTCAATCTTTTGGTATTGGTTGAGACCTGTTTTGTGACCCAGAACATGGTCTATTCTTGAGAATGTTCCATGGGCATTAGAATAGAATGAGTATTCTTTGGTTCTGGGGTGTAGTGTTGTATATATATCTATGAGGTCCAACTCGTTGAGTATGGCATTCAAAGCCTTTGATTCTTTGCTTAGTTTTTGCCAGGGTGTTCTGTCTATTTCTGAGAGTGGAGTGTTGAGGTCCCCTACTATTAATGTATTTTTATCTATATGTCTCTTTATTCTGGTTAAGAGTTGGCTTGTGTATCTTGCTGCTCCCCTCTTGGGGGCATATATATTTATAATTGTCATATCCACTTGTTGGATACTTCCCTTAAGAATAATATAGTGCCCTTCTGCATCTCTAACTATAGTCTGTAGTTTAAAATCCAATTTATCTGCTATGAGAATTGCTACCCCAGCTTTCTTTTGAGGTCCATTTGTGTGAAAGATGGTACTCCATCCCCTTACTCTCAGTCTGAATGCATCTTTGGGTTCGAAATGAGTCTCTTGTAGACAGCAAATGGATGGGTCATTTCTTTTTATCCAATCTGCAACCCTGTGGCACTTATGGGATGGTTCAAACCATTTACATTAAGACTGATTACTGAGAGATATGATTTTAATGATGCCATGTTGCCAGTAAAGTCTTTGTTTGTATTGGCTGTGACTTTCTGTTCTGTATCACTCTTGGGGCCTTTTTACTTTTGTAGATCCCCCCGTAATATCTCCTGTAGGGCTAGGTTTCGTGGTTACAAAATTGGTTAGTGACTGGCGATTCTGAAATGTCTTTATTTCTCCATCAATTCTGAATGACAGCCTTGCTGGATAAAGGATCCTTGGCTGCATGTTTTTCTCTGAAAGAGCTTTAAATATGCTCCCCCAACCCGTTCTCTCATTCCAGGTCTGTGTAGACAGGTCTGACGTAATTCTGATGCCTTTGCCTTGGTACGTGAGAAATTTCTTTGCCCTGGCCGCTTTCAATACTGTATCCTTGCATCTAATATTTGCGAAATGCACTATCACGTGATGTGGCGTAGGTTTGTTGTGGTTGAGCTTGGGAGGGGTCCTCTCTGCCTCTTGGACACGAATGTTTGTTTCCCTCGCTAGATTAGGGAAGTTTTCAGCTACAATTTGTTCAAATATCTCTTCTAGACCTCTGTTTTTCTCCACCCCCTCGGGGATGCCGATGATTCTAACATTGGATCGTTTCATTGAGTCAGTAATCTCCCGTAACCTACATTCGTGGGCATGGATTTTTTTAAGACCATCTTCTATTTTCATTTTTTCCTCTATTAACCCATCCTCCAATTCACTAACCCGTTCCTCTGCTTCTGCGACCCTGGCCGTCAGAGCCTCTAGTTTTGCCTGCATTTGGCTCATAGAATTTTTAATTTCTGTCAGATTCGTTCTCATTTCTGTCCTTAGGGATTCTATATTCTCAGTAACCTTTTCGTTAATAGTTTTTTCAATTCTACTCATCATTTTGACCATCGTTACTCTGAATTCCATTTCTGATAATTTGATTACATCCATATCCATTATTTCTGTGGCAGAGGCCACAGACTCACTGTCTTTTCTTTGCTGGGGGGGGCTTCTCCTTCTTATCATTCTGATGAAGAGAGGTTGCGGGGTTTCCAGAGCCCAAATTATTGACTGGGTCCCAGGCCGTGCCCCTTGTTTTATAGGGATCTTAGGGATGTGGGCTTCTTCTTTAAAGATTTTATTTATTTATTTATGTGGCAGCCAACCAGCGAGAGAGGGAACAGAAGCAGGGGAGTGGGAGAGGAAGAAGCAGGCTCCCAGCGGAGGAGCCCGATGAGGGACTCCTTTCCGGAACGCCGGGATCACGCCCTAAGCCGAAGGCAGGCGCTCAATGACTGCGCCACCCAGGCCCCCGGGTTGTGGGCTTCTTGATATTTCAACTTGCCTTCTGTGTTCTGGGGGAGGGGCCTGCCGCGCCGATACTCAGGCAGCCCTGTTTGGGTAGAGTCTCCACATCCCCTGCGAGGGGGGATGGGGATGGGAACTCCCTGAGCCGGTATTTCCAGGCTTTTGTTCTCTGGCGGGTTTCCCTGGTGGTCTGCTGTGCCTCTTCTGAGAGTCAGAGCAGCAGCGGCCGATTTTCAGCCTCTGTCACAGAACAGAGGGATCGCGGACCGTTCTCTACTAATGTTCTGGCCACTTTAACTCTGTTACTGTTGGTGCTGCTCAACCCTGCAGCATCCCGGGATGTGCGCCCCACACCCGGCGTCCCAGCCCTCACTTCCAGGGTCGGCGCATCTCTGTCCTTTGTGTTTCTAACGCCGCCAGCCGCCAGCCGCCCCGCGTGCTCCGGAAGCTCCCGGTCTCAGTCTGGATCCAGTGAGTGCACCGTGATTCCGGTGTTCCGCGAGATGCTTGGTGGCGCGCGCACCCGGCTCATGGTCTCAGTCTGCTGTTTTGCGGGTGCCGACCACGAGTCCGCCTGCTCCCCCGTGCAGGTGGCTACCGCTTCCTGGCGCCCGAACGCGGCGGCTCCCTCCCCCTTCCGTTTATCTTCCGATATCTGTGCACGGTTTCATGGTTCCCCACTTCGTACCTCAATACTCAGTGCTGGAGATGTTCATTTGTAGAGATCTAGATGCGTCTTCCTGCGTCTCAGGCTGGTTCTGTGGTTGTTTAAGCTGGTCTGGTACCTATCCAGCTCGACTCGGGGGACCTGCTGAAAACGGTGTCTCCTACTCCTCCGCCATCTTAACTCCTCCTGCTAGTACACCTTGGCCAGCCAGGGATCTAAAAATTCTGGTATCCAATTCCCAACATGTGAAATGACCTCACAAAATTTCCAGAAGATTGGAAAGCTCTCTTCCAAGTTGCAGGATTTCGATTGGAATTCAGAGTTCTCTGAGCGTTTCTGAATTCTATGGGAGCTCCACGACGATGAGAGGCTCCACAATTTTGTTCTCTTGATGTTTAAAAAAAGTAAGATATAGTTGTGCCATTGTATGTAACATAGACAAAAATTGATACAAAGTGGTACTTTTTAAATTCTGTCTGGAGTAAAGAAGAAGCTTCAGGGAGAAGGAAATATTGTCATTCTTCCTGCAAGAAGGTAGAGTGAAGATACATGTTTTCAGGGAACAGCATGTCACTAGAGTATTAGACATGTTAGAAAAAGTGGAAAAAGGAAATTGGGAAAGAAAATAAGCAAATTATTCCTTAGAAACATCACTTTCTAATCTTCTATTCCAATCTTCCAAAAAGAAATCTCAGTTTGGTTCAAAGTTGCATTAAAATATCTTAAATGATGAATATATTGATGAATCCCCTTTTAACAAAGCAAGAACAGCTTTTGACATATAACAGTTTCTAGGGAGAATTTTCTTGATTTCAATGATTTTATTTTGACAGTTAACTTCTATTAATGACAATTGGTATTGAATACATGTTTCTATTAAAATAAATTTCTTGAACTGTAAAAAGTCATTGATGTAAGATATTGATGTAAGAACAACGTTGAATAACAGCATAGGTGGGTCTGGTACAGAGATTTGGTAGAGTAATGAAGACATTGTGCTACTAATTGAAATTTGGGAAGTTTAAAAAAGGTAATTGAACAATCTGAGGTTTTGAATTGAAAATTGCTTTCCCAAATATTTATTCAATCCAATTCATTTAAATTAGGTTATATGTTTTAAATATGTTTTCAGTTTTTTCCTTCATACTCATAATTCTGATTGAAGATGTGTTGTGTAGTGGAAAAAGAAGCAGTCAGTAAGGAGGCCACATGATGTGATGAGCACTGGGTGTTATACACAACTAACGAATCATTGAACATTATATCAAAAACGAAAGATGTACTGTACGTCAGCTAATTGAATTTAAATTAAAAAAAGAGAGAGAGATGCAGTCACGGACTCAAGTGCTCTATTCTCTCTGAATATTTCAGAATATTTATCAAGCTTAGTTCTGTCATCTACCATGAGACCACCAATAAGTCCCTGGACAGCTGAGAATTTCTTCCTTCCTTCAGACTTTCCCTTTTCTTCAAAAGGATCCCTTTAAAAGCATATTGATAAATGAAGGTACTGGGTCTGTCATTAATTTTCAGGCCATGTTCTGATTGGAACAAAGAATCTGTGATAAAGGAGATGGGGTGGTTAGGAACAAGAGTAAAGGACTTTTCTTCTTCATCTTCTCTACTCCCTCTCAACCTGAACAGTTCACTACTTATACATTTTGAAGATTTTATTCAATGAAAGTGTCCTGGAATTAAATTTGAAAGCTTTGAATTAGAATTTTCAAAAATCGTAGCCAATGTTTAAAAAGAAAAGGATATGTTCTATTGATTCCATGTGTTTGTTCATACTATTTTCAATTATTAAAATAAAATATATCTGCTTTGTTGGTATAATTAAGGTAATGTATTATAAAATTTGAATGCTCGAAATCCATGTACCATTAAAATATGTAGGCTTACTTCTTTAGAAAAGAAGGTGCTACAGGTCATCATACAACTGTTTTTCTTGTGGATATCACAATTTGTTCCTGGGGAAAGCATTGCAGAGCTGCCTAGTTAAAAAATTTTCCAGTAAAATCAGAGACAAATGTGTATAGTTCATACCAAAAGGTTATTTGTTTTTCTCAGCTTTTTCACATAAGACACATATACACAAAATCTCGTTCAAAAGTCTCACCATCAGAAAAATGAAGCAATTGAAACAGATTCAGATTCATTTTACAGGTTTTTTTAAATAAAATGTAGTTTGGCATATCTGCAGAATCAATCTATTTAAACTCAACAGGGCACTTATCTCTTCCTTTCCCCGAGGCGATACTGTCGGATACTGAGTAGAGTAGCATGTAGCAATTACCGTCATATTAAAAAGGCAAAATTTAGCTTCTAAAAGGGTTAGAGGACTAAGGTATGAAAGAAAAAAAAGGTTTTAAAACATAGAGACACAATGCAAAGCCATTAACCATTCATTCCTGCACACAGGAGAGAGGAAAGATGCATTAAGAATCCGAGTGTAGATTTTACCATCATTTATGGCAGGTGTCTAGGGAAACAGTAAGATTTTGATTTTAACTTAACCTTCACATGAACACTAAGACTTTGCAGATAAAAAATATTTATAAAATGTAACTATTTAATAAAGTCTTCAAATGTTTTTTAATAGACTTCATTTTTAAATAGTTTCAAAATTACAGACAAAATGAGAAAATGGTACAAAGAACTCACATGTACCCCCCTCACTGAGTTTTCCTATAATTACTGTTTTACATTAGTATAGTAAGTTTGTTGCATTTAATAAACCAATATTGATACACTACTACTATATACTTTATTCCAATTTCTTTAGTTTTTATCTAAAATCTTTTTCTGATCCAGAGTACCACATTACATTTTCTCGTTATGTTTCTTTAGGCTTTTCAGGCTTGTAACAGTTTCTCGACTTTCTTGTTTCTACATGTGATTTTATAGGATGTTGCAAGATGCCCTCTATTGAAATTTGTTTGATATTTTTCTCATAATCAAACTGAGGTTATGATTTATTGGGAAGAAGACCATAACTCTCAGTGTCATTTTTTTTCACATCATATCAAGGGTACATACTATCAACATGATTTATCACTGTTGACATTGACCTTGAATATGTGGTTGGAATAGTGTTTGCCAGGTTTCTCTACTATAAAGTCACCCATTTCCCTCCATGTTTCCATATTGTACTCTTTTTTAAAAATTTTTTAAAAAATTTCATTTATTTATTTGGAGAGAGAATGAGAGAGAGAGATCATAAGCAGGGTGAGGGGCAGAGGGAGAAGCAGACTCCCCGCTGAGCAAGGAGCCTGATGTGGGGCTTGATCCCAGGACTCAGGGACCAGGACCTAAGCAGAAAGCAGACGCTTAATGACTAAGCCACCCAGGCGCCCCCCCGCCCTTTTTTTTAATATATTGCACTCTATGTATATTGGTGTCCACACTGCTACTAGAGTGTTGATATTTCCAGGCTTTCTTAGCTGACACAGCAAGAAAATATACATGTGTATACTAATCTGTATATATACACATATATTTATATATAATTTATATTCAAGCATATGTATCTATATTTAGCTGTGAGTTTCTACTATCTCCAACTATAATCCATTATCTATGAATCATTCCAGCCTCCTCCACTTACTTATCCACAAACTCAAACTGAGAAACCTGGCTTCCACAACCTACCATCCAGTTAGTCAGTTGCTCATTTCCAGTATGTATATATGCTGGAATGTATATATGGATATATGTGTGTGTGTGTGTGTGTGTGTGTGTGTGTGTGTGTGTGTGTACAGCTATATAGATAGGTACTGATATGTGTGTGTGTGTGTGTGTGTGCGCGCACACATTGTACTGTAGTACAATGCTTTTCTGCCACTCCTTTGCCTTTAATCTTACAGATCCCACTCATTTCCAAAGTTTCTCTAAGGCTGCCTCTTTCCCTCCAACCCCTTTAGTGGATTTGTTTCATGTGCTTGTAATATAGTGGACTTGTTTTGTTACATTCTGCATTCCAACCTGTGATCTCCCACCCTTACTTCCACACTGAAACAAGTAAATGCAAATGAGAATAAATAACCAGTTATGACTCTTAAATGCTACAAGATTTTATAATGTGAACGCAACTAAAACTTTTTTTGTCTCTGATACCCTTAGGGGCTTTTTTTTTAAGGTAAATATTTGAATGATATTTTCTTTGACCACAAACAAATCATCCCATATTTTCCCTTTCTATATCTACTTGCTTGGCATATGCATAATTTGTCACATACACGGACATTTATGCCAATAATACATTACTTTCTCAGGTAATCAATCTTTAAAAGAGTCACACAGATGCTTTTATAGAGCTAAACTGGGTGAGGTTCAATATAACATAAATGATTTGTAATCTGTGAACAAATAATCTTTTGACAATGTTAGAAATGTTCTTTATAAATTTAGGTGGTAAGAGATGAAGAAGTCAAGATTTTCCACAAAATTTGTCATATGTCTCCCTTATAGACACAGCTATGTGTAAAATATATATTTCAAATAGAATCCATCTTCTCTATGTCCAGGCCAATGATTCCCTATATAAAATCTTTGTATAGGAAGGAAACAATGATTAAAACTGTGTTCTGTTTCATCCAAAGAACACCTGGAACAGAATTGATGATGATGTTTATTAAATATGTAGAATTCAGAATTAGACCAATGAAATAAAAACATAAGAACCTGGAACCTAAATTTTGCCTCAGAAACCTAGAGAAGCTCTGGATTCTGTTAACAAGTAAAGTGACTTTTAAAAGCTCTTCAAATCATTCAGAGAGAATTGTTCTTGGTAGTTAATACTGATTCCTAACTGTAGGAAAGGTAACAAATCTCCTTACTGGATCAATTTATGAAAGTTCCATTATTCCATATGAGATGCATTGTTAGATTAACTGTAATGATGTCCAAATATAGGATTTAAATAGTATTAGGTAAAATTCTGAAAATGTTAATCTGCTCCATGGTTAGCATGAAAGCATTGAATAGAGTATCCTAGAAGTTACTTAATTTTTAAAAATACTAATATAACAAAATAAAAATTATTTAAAAATTAATTAATTAAATTAAAAAACAAAAAACAAAAAAACCTCAAAACAGGTCCCCCCCCCCAAAAAAAATACTGATTTACCTCTCCAAAGACATATAATAATATACTGGGAATATTTCTATTAAAAAACAATTTGAAATAAGTGTAATTACTTTATTTTAGACTATCAGGAAGCAATAAACCTAAATTGGGAAGCAGCAACATATAAAAATAGCCATGGATTTCAAGCCTCTATTTCTTTTCTTTGTGTTCTTAGGGAAACCAAAGTATATTTAAGACTGACTTGTTTCATGATCTTTTAATCTTGTGCTATAGATGGGTTTCATGTAGCTATGGTAGCTAAATTGAGAGGCACTGTTTACTTTTAGGGCCCCATTGATTTTTCCACATCTGTTTTATGTGTCTCAAGGCTAAAGCAATACTTCAGTAGCAAAAGAGTGAATTAAGAGCCCGAGTAAAATTTACAGTAAAAAATGGTTGACCTGCAAAGAAAAGACTAGTAGTATTCATATCAATGCCTAACACAATTCCTGGACAATTCCTGGACTATATTAGGAGTTCAATAAGTACTGTTGATTGAAAAAAATAATATAATTAAATATATAACAAAGTACTTAATTAACAGAATATTTAAATTGGCTCACATTATAAATGTAAACACACGAAGATCTAAAATGAGTGAAGGAACACATTGTTTACAATTATTTTCTAAACCAAAATTAGTAATCATGTAGTTATAATTTTTTTGTATTTGGCTTCATCTAATAACAACATAAAGATTTGAAAATGGTTTATGTTTGAATAAATTTATATAATTTTAAGTTAAAAAATCCAGCTGTATCACCTCAAAATTCTTTTTTATATATATATTCAAAAAATTATTTTTCTGCTTACATCTTTGAAATTATAAGAACAAAGAATTTTAGTTGAGATACGTCACAATGTTAAAATGAAAATTATGTAAATAAAACTAACATTTTAAGTTTTTGAGAATTTAATTAAATCTTTTTAAATGATCTTATACAAATAAAACTAAGTTTCAGCATGCATAGTCCATCTGGCTGTCAATATATAGAATTACTTTTCAGGAAAGTAACACTCAACCTCTCTCTATAGACAAATTTAAGAGTAACATGAAGTAATATTGCAGTATATTTTGCAGTTGTCAGGTTCGGTTTTGGCGTACTACATTCATGCATATTACTTCCAGAACCACTAACTGAAACATAAAGGGAGCAAGAAAATGGATACCTCACACAACTGAGAAATAATGCTGGTTATAGAGAGTTTTCAGCTATCTGAGAAGAACACTTTGACAAATTAATATATTTGTAATTCTCTAACTTAAAAGATTCTGCTAAATACACAATTTTTATTTGCCAAGAGCACAATTCACATGTAACATTCAAGTGCAAGTATGTTAGGGTCTGTATACAATTCATCAACCCTCTTTTTCTTACCATGGGGACTGGTATTCCAGATGGTGGAAGCCACATCCCCTAAATTATTGATTGAGGTGGAATTAGAGCAAAGGCCTCAGACAATTCACAATGGACATGCAATGAAAATAATCAATAATTTTTTTGTTTTCAGCCATTTCAGCTTACTCTAGCCTATTTTATTTAAAATACAGGAAGTTTTCTAATAGTCTAGTCATTTGAGTTTTGCTTCAATGAAAATTTTATATGAATACAAAAAATGTGATCATGTACTTACTGTCATTTTTGATTGATGGTCCTGCCAAATAAAAGAGAGGATTAAAATTATGTCATATTTGTAAATATACATATCAATTTTTTCAACAAAGATTTAGTTTTATTAAATTTAGGAAAGGGCTCATTCCTACAGGGTTCCAAGTTATCTTAGTTTTTGTGTGCATTAAGTGTATGTTTGCATTTTCATAAACAACCAAATTTTATTTTATTTTTATTTTTCAAGTTCGTATTAAATTCCCATTAGTCAACATTCAGAGTAGTATTAGTTTGAGGCATAGAGTTTAGTGATTTATCACTTACGTACAACACCTAAAGAGCCAAATTTTCAAAAGCAGAATTTATTTGTATTTACATGGGACATATTAAGTTCTGATCATTTTCTCACATGTCAAAATACTTCTGGAAGCAATTGTAACTCATCAAATTATGACTTCTTAAAATGCTAATAATAACCAGGATAAAGAATGGAATGAAACACAAAAATAACTGTATGCTGCAGTCTAAATTGATGATTTCAGGTTCCTATATGCATTCTAGACCACAGATGATCAATCTAATGAGAATCCCCTGGATTCCCATGATTCAGGAAGTTTATGGATAGATATTTTATAATATTAATCAAAAATGTTGTCTTATAAGCCCCATTTACTAATTTTACTGGTAAGATATCCTAAAAATAGGGGCACCTGGGTGGCTCAGTTCGTTGAGCAACTGACTCTTGATTTCAGCTCAGGTCATGATCTCAGGGTCCTGGGATCAAGCCCTGCAGAGGGTTCCAGAGAGTCTGCCTGAGATTCTCTCTCTCTCCCTCTCCCCCAGCTCTGCTCACATGCACGTGTGTGTGCAGTCTCTCTCTCTGAAATAAATAAATCTTAAAAAAGAAAAAAGATATACTAAATAAATTCTTATCTGCCTTTGCTTTTAGAGTATTCTATTTCCATCATTGGGGAAAGCAGCACAATGTTGGAAAAGGCAGAATCTGAACTTTGTGTGGCACAGATACAGATTTGATTCCAAGAGCTTCCAATGTATTGAGTAGTCTGAGACACATAAAGAAACTTCTTTGAGTCTTAGTCTCCTATCTGAAAATGGAAATTTAAATGTAGTGTTTGTCCTATAATTGATTCATATACCTAGCATGAATACCAAAGAAATGATGCACATAAAATATTCAGTATTTAAGCCAAGTACACAATATATATTAGCTAATATTAGTTTTAGTAATTGTAGTAATAAAAGTAATAGTTGATGCAACCACAAAGATAAAATATTTTCATTATTTAAAAAGATAAATAAAAATGGTATATAATTGATGAAAAAACACTTAAAACCATCTAGGTCAAAATTAGTTGAAAATTATATGATAAATAATAAAATTATGAAACTAACAAAAGAAGCTAGAAGTCATTCCAAAAATTCCATTATATTCTCTGTGATCAAAAGTTTATATGTATATTTTACTTCCAGATGTCCATTTCCTTCCATATTGGCCAAAAAGAATACATAAGACAAGTCTAAAGCTACAGAGTCAGTTTCCTAATGCCCGAGTTGGTATTAAGACAAGAATTTTAGATCCTTATGGTGTTTGCCATGGTGGTACTGTTCCACCATGTTTGCAAGGAATGAGATCTAATTCATAATCAAATAATGAGATAATGAGAACCTACTCTTTTCCCAGTGTTCTTCAATAGGAATATTTCTTAGCAATCAAGTTGAATTTCTTTTTTATTTTCCTTCTTCGGCTTAAAAGAATACTCACCAATGTACAAAAGGCTAGACTATAAATGCTCTTGAGCGCATACAGATACCACCCGCACACACATACTTTTGTAGTGAAGAACTTCACCCTTTTCCTTTTTTAAAAAAGATTGTATTTATTTATTTGACAGAGATAGAGACAGCCAGCGAGAGAGGGAACACAAGCAGGGGGAGTGGGAGAGGAAGAAGCAGGCTCCCAGCGGAGGAGCCCGATGTGGGCCTCGATCCCATAACGCCGGATCACGCCCTGAGCCCACGGCAGACGCTTAACCACTGTGCCACCCAGGCGCCCCAAGAACTTTACCCTTTTCTTAATACCAAAATAGGTACTTTCTCCAAATATCTTTCCTTGCATTGAAATATTAGTTCTTCTATATCAAATATTTTACATGGAATGCCATTTTATAGATCTTGAAATCTTCCAGAGTTGATATTTTGTGAAAAAATAAAATGCTTCCATGGCATCTTCCAAAAATTGGTAAATACAAAATTAATGGATAGCATTTGGTTCCTTAACATTTTATAATTTTTCAGAACTTTCCATTTGAGCTTTGTTTATCTACTTACATGAATGTGTGCATGTGTGTGTTTTAATTTATGGCACAGTGGGCAAAGAGAGGTGACAAAGATTTAAAAAACACATAACCTAAAAAATAACACATCATTTGTCATTTTAAAATATGTGTATTGAAGGGGTGCCTGGGTGGCTCAGTTGGTTAAGCATCTGACTATTGATCTCAGCTTAGGTCTCAATATCAGGGTTGTGGGTTCAAACCCCATGTTAGGATCCATGCTGCGGAGAATGTGTGCTTTGGAGCCACTAAAGCTTGGGTTTAGCATCTCAATCTATTTGACGATATCTGATAGTACTTTTTTGACAAATCTCTTTATAATATAATTTGTATTCGCTCAGATAATATAAAATACTTGACAATACAAAAGTATTCAACAATAAAATCTGAGTATATTTTAATGAAAATTATTTTAAAATTTAAGTTTTAGCAGCAATTATTTAAAGGAATTATTCTACTTCATATGTTCTCAAAAGTCACTTTATTCAACAATTCACCAGCTCGGTAGGCCGATCTCACTTAATTGTTGTAATTCAGGAAATTTTTTCTTGAGTTTGAGATATTAAAAACAGTTTTATACCATTCTCTGATGATTTAAACAATCCATGTTTTCAGAAAGATTATCTTTCACATTTTCTAATTATTTGGTTATTGGAGCAGTGGATATTAACAGGCATAAAGACACTGTAAAATGCATTACTTCTGTTGGGCACCAAGTGCAGTATCAAACAGATTTTACCATATAATTGGAATCCACGTTAGAGATACATAGAGATGTGTACCATATCTTGCTTCCTTTGATCTCCTGGTCTCTGGATCCTCTATGTATAGCGTTACATTGAATGGTTCCTGATTTGTCTGTATGACTAACTCCTTTCGAATCAACTTTCTATCTTATATTACACAGATATGGTGAATATTTAACATCCCCATTGCCTTTGAAGTCAAGTATTGTACATGAGTTTGTTAGGAAACTGAATCTCAGAATTTGCTATACTGCCATTCCCCTTTCTTTAGATTGTATATTACCCAATGGACTTGTCCCACTAACAATATCATTGAACGTGTTTGTTACAATTCCAGTGCTGCCCTACCCAATGACCCAATGTAGTGGAATCCATTGGGAAGGATAAGACACATCCGAGCTCTTGGATATTTAAGGACACAAACTAAAAACCACTAGCATGATTAGATTGTTTCCACTTTTGATAATTCTTTTAGTTCATAGCTTCATCATAACTGCAAACTAAGAAATTTAGCATCATATTGAACAATTTATTCCCTTTCCCCTCATATCCAGTCAGTTAACATTTATTCTATCTCAGCAGAATTTCTCGCAACTGTCCTGCCCCTGTTCAATCCCACCGCAATTTCCTTAGTTCAGAACTTTTACTATTTCTCATCTTTAGTCTTTAATGACTCTTACTCTGTTCTTCACTACCCACAGGAAATCAACATTCCCATACATAATATTTTAGCCTGATGCCATAGTTATTTATCTAAGAAGAAAATAAAATTTATCAACTTTCTGCAAAAACATAGGTTGAGCCTTAGCTTTCTATGTACTAAATAAAATATAAAACGTAAATCCTGACATACACTATGATTTACTAGTCAACTTCACAACTACTTTGAGTTTCATCTTCTCCCACGTCTGTGTATCCCTATGTTTTATTCCCTTTAGTCTTGCTGTATCTCGCACATTTTTTAATGCCGCTAAGCAATTCCCTGGGAATAGCTTGCTTAGCCTGGTTAAACCCTACTCATTCCTCAAAAACCAGCTTAAATATGAATCCTCCAATCTCGGCCTTCTCCTTTGTAACTCCATAGTATTTTACACTTATCTCATCGTATTTTAATACTTTATTTTCACAACTGTGTCTTCTACTAGATTATGATCTCATCAAGGACAGGGATCGCTATGTAATTCCATATCCTTGACCCCAAATACGTATTTGTTAAAAAAAAAAAGTATGTATCATTTGCGTAATTATGGGAGCAAGACCTGATGATAGGCTGCCCCACTCTTCTTATGATATTCATTTACCATAAATTCATATATTCTAGTTTTGAATCCAAAAAATAATCAACATAATTAAATTGATTTTAGAGCTAATATTTAAATGCTGAGAGTTCTGATTCAGGAGGTAACTATAAGCTCATAAAGTCTGAGAGGGTTCAGTGCCTATTCTCCTGTGTTTTCCCATCACAACTAATTTAAATGTAATAAAAATGTCTGCTTGGTTGTTTACAAGCAATTGGGGGCTTGAATTCCTTCATCCAGGGCCACGAGGGACTCTAGATAAAGCACTAGAATAAACAATTTAATGAATAAATAATTAACACACAATTAAAAAGTTATTAAAACAGACTGGCATTAGCTATCTGTGTATTGAAGGTCTCATAGGTCTCCTGCAGATTAGCATTTAATACTTCTACCTCTATGATTAATCTTGGTTAATGGCACTTTTAGTCTTAAGTAAGAGAATTTTTATATTATTATTTCTCCTAAGATCAAAAGGCATATAAAGCCATGCAAACTAAACTGCCCAATTTTTGTATATAGGTTTTTAGAGCAATATAGCTGAATTATATTTGAGTTTATTTTAAAAATGATTTCTAGATGAAACACTACCAATTATTAGAAGTACAATATTCTCATAAAACATTTCACAGTTGGCCCTTGAGCTGTGATTGTCCCAGAAAGTCTGGAATATAGTGAGCAAATTAGATGATTATACTGCTAACCTCTTTAATTTCTAGCATAACTTCTTAATAAAATAGTTTACAGAGGCTTCTCTCGTATCTGTGCTATTTCTATGCTACTGCGATAAGCTTAGGGATAGCCCAAGTACTTGTCCAGATTTCATCACCTGTTCTTTAATCATGATGATACTCTCCTTAAAGTTAGTTTTAGACTCTCTAAGGGCCTAAAAGAAATTATTTAGGCATAACTATTTAGATGTTCTAGATCTTCCACTAATATGCCTGTGTGAGCGGGAGTTTAGAAGAAAGGAGAAAGGAGCATGTAGCATCTGCTGACACAGGTGGCCTGTGCTTGCACAGATGTTGGCTGTATGATTACAACATGTGGTATACAGTTAGAAAATAGCAATAGGTAATAATAAAAAAAGCATCATACTTAGGGGAAAGAAAGTGGGTTCCTGACTAATATAATTACGTTGCAATTCTAGCACTGCAACTGATAGCTATTAGATCTTGGTAAATAAATTCCCATCTTAAGTTTACTAGTGTAGAAAAAAGGATAATACCATATAACTTGCAGCTTTGTTGTGAAGACTAAATGAAAGTATATAAGGTCACCAGAACACTGCCTGGTGCATTATTTGTGGTCAATAAATATTCCTTTCTCAATTCTAAAAAAAGAAGAAAGAAAGAAAGAAAGAAAGAAAGAAAGAAAGAAAGAAAGAAAGAAAGAAAAAATCAAGTCAATATTTATTAATTTTTTTAAAAGATTGCCAGATAACTCTTTTATAAAATTCTTCAGAAGTTCACATTGGTTTATCAAAATATGCACGAAGGTGGATGCTTACAACTGTTAGGTACAAACGTGTAGATGCTCTGATGAATTCCCTATGGAAATTTTTATTCATAAAATGCAATATAAAACGTATGAAAGGTATTACTTCTTTCACAAAAGTTCATTGTTGGAACTTTTCACTTTTAAATTTTCATTTTGAAAAAGTTTTTGTTTTGCTTTTTCCATTCTGCACTTACATATGCTAATCATGGAGCAATCTGGGTAGTTTAACAGTAAGAAGAAGCAGATTTGCTCATTCATATGCTAATATTTAGTTCTATAGCTACGCAAGGTATCAAAGTGAAAGTGAACAAGTAGGCAATTTTATTCATCTCCATGGAGTTACCTAAGCAGATGAAGTAAAACCATGAACCTGTTTTTATATTACTATTACTGCTGTTATTGTTCTCCTTAAATTAGGAATATTCTTTATTGTTTTAATTTAATTAGGGAAATTAATCAAGTGAAACCTTTGCTTATCTAGTTTTCTGCTCTGAGACATTTACCAAAGACTGGAGTAGGGAAAATGAAGCAGAGTGAATTTGCTGAGGTTGAAAGGGATTAAAATTCAGAAAGTCTGATGCAGCAGGAAATTCCAAAACAGAATACCAGAGAGAAGGAAGCTATACAGAAAAAAGATATCTAGGAACCTGTTTAGGTGTACCACGGATTATAGCTGAATAATAAGGCACACATAAGGTAAGACTCAGAAAAAAAAAAAAAAGAATAAATATCAAAGAGCTATATGCCGAAAACTTCTGGAACTTGTGTAGGTTTGGGAGATGCTCAAGTTAGAATCTGAGATCAAATTGTCCACATTGAGCACCCAGCTTTCAGCAGAGATCCCATGTCATATCATAACTGACCTAGCCTTGGCCCTGAAGTTTAGTCTATATAATAAAATGTATTAATAAGACATGAAAAAACTCAAGTGAGCCACAAATATTTTACTGCTGATTAGAACAAAACTAAACATTCTTAAAGGAAAACAACAAATCCAGATACTCAACAATAAAATTCACAATAAATTTTGTTTTGGTCAAAAACAAAATCAGTATAAGAGAGTAAGTACAAGAGAACAGGAATCATGAATATAAGGTAATTATCAAACATGGTTTTAAAAACAGCTGTGATAAATACATATAGAAAATTTTTAAATGAACATGATAAAGGAAACAAGTTAGAAGAAAGGAAACAAATGGAATTTCCAGATTACAAAATTCTGAAATGAAAGACATTACTGAATGGGTAGAATAACATATTAGACACTATAGACAAAAAAAATATCAAGAACTAGAGCTTTAGATCATTAGAAATATCCAAAATAAAACATAGCTAGTAGAAAGTCTAAAAATCAATAGAAATTCAGTGATCTAAAGGAAAATAAGTATCTTAACAAATGTGCAATTGGATTCTGGGGCAAGATAAGGGAGAAAAAAATATTTGAAA
This sequence comes from Ursus americanus, assembly GCF_024610735.1. Lineage (NCBI taxonomy): Eukaryota > Metazoa > Chordata > Mammalia > Carnivora > Ursidae > Ursus > Ursus americanus. The sequence goes on from NC_142130.1 coordinate 58,732,091, forward strand.
AAATAATAAACAAATATCTAATTTCAAGAGCAATATACATCCATAGATCCAAGAAACTCAGCAAAATCAGAGTAGGACAAAAATAAAGAAAATAACCTCAAGAAATCATGATAAAAATTCTGGAAACCAATTATCAAAAGAGCACCTTGATAGCAGTCAACATAGAAAAATACATTATGTACAGGGAAACAAATATAAAAACAATGGCCAATTTCTTACTGGAAACAAGGTAAGCCAGAAAACAAAAGGACAAATTATTAATAGAGCTAAAAACAAAAACAACAAAACAAAACAAAACAAAACAAAAACCTCTCAAACTGGAAGGGAAGGTAATATTCAGAAAATGTTTTATTTCACCTTTGTTTTTATTTTTCTGAAAAAAGTTGAGAAATTTCACAATATGAGAAATATTAAAAGATATTCTATAATCTAAAAGAAAATGATTCCATTTAGAAACCCAAATCTTTAGAAAGAAATTAAGAATGTTGCTAATGATAAGAATGTGGATAAATATAAAAGATTCTTTTTCTTTAATAATAAAACTTGCTTCAAAACATACTTGACCCTTTAAAGCAAAACCAATCCATTGTACAGCGAGATTTATAATACAAGTAGAATAAATCATATGACCTTCATAACACAGAGGATGGGGGGGGAACAGAAATATATTTTGTAATGTTTTTATTACTTATTATTGTTGTTGTTGTTGTTATTTGATCAATGCAACAGAATAAAGAACCCAGAATAAACCCCCCAGTACATGGTCAACTAATTTACAACAAAGAAGTCAAGAATATACGATGGGGAAAAAATAGCCTCTTCAATAAATGGTGTTGGGAAAAATGGACAGCCACATGCAAAAGAATGAAACTGGACCCCTATCTAACATCACTTATAAAAAAATCAACTCAAAATGAATTAGAAGCTTAAAAGAACCTAACTCCTGAAGCCAAAAAACTCCTAGAATAAAACCTAGGCAGTAAGATCCTTGACAATAGTTTCCACAATGATTTTTTGAATTTGGCACCAAAAGCAAGGGCAACAGAAACAAAAATTATCAAGAGGGACTACATCAAACTCAAAGGCTTCTGCACATAAAAGAAACCATCAACAAACTGAAAAGGCAGCCTATGGAATGGGAGAAAATATTTATAAATCATTTATCTCATAATGGGTAACATCCAAAATATATATCCATACAACTCAATAGCCAAAAGCAAACAATCTAATGGTGATGTTTTTAAATTATAGGTAAAGTAGTACAATGGTACTAATATGCTATTCGAAAGTACATGTGATAAGTTAAAAATATATATCGTAGCCCTGGATAAAACCTGGAAAGGAGAGGGAAGGGAAAGGGAAAAGGGAAGGGAAGGAAAGGATGGGAGGAAGGAGAAAAGAAAGCTAATAAACAGGGGAGTAAAAATAAATGCTAAAACATAATTCAAAAGAATTCAGGGAGAAAAAGAAGAGAAAATGGACACTTGCAATTGAAATCACAATCCCTCCAGTTTTGGTGTGTGTGTGTGTGTGTGTGTGTGTGTGTGTGTGTGTGTGTGTGTTTAAGATATCAAGATGATTCCAAAGTGTTTCGGGAAAAGAAAAAGGAAACAAATATAAGAAAAGAAGAAGCAATTAAAAAAAAAGTCAGAAGAATGATTGTGCTACTATTTCAAGATGTACCATAGCTATACTAGCTTGGTAGGCAGAATGACAGCCCCTCAACGATGTTCGTAATCCCTGGAACCTTGAGTATGTTGCCTTACGTGCAGAGATGAGTTAAGGCTGCAGAAAGAATTAAGCTTACTGATCAGCTGACCTTGCAACGGAGGACTATAGTGGATTATCTGTCTGGGCCCAAGGTAATCACATGGATCCTTATAAGTTGAAAAGAAAGGCAGGAGAGAGTGGAGCAGAGCAAAAGTAGCACAAAAAAGCGTTCTGCCTGATATCGTCGGCTTTGAAAATGGAGGAAGGGAGCCACGAGCAAAGAAAATGAGTGATCTGCAGAAGTTGGAGAAGGCCAAGAAAACAGATTATCCTCTGCAGCTTCCAGGAGGAATGTAGTTCTGCTGACACCTTGATTTTAGCCCAATGAGACCCATTTTGTACTCTTACTATCCAGAACTGTAAGACAATAAATGTATATAGAAAAAAAAATGAAACATTTCATCAAAATTAAATATTATGATCTTCAAAAGATAACAACAAGGGAATACATAGGTAAGCCACAGACTTGGAAAATTTGTTTGTAATATATCTTGTTTGTAATAAAGGACTTATATCCAAAATACATACAGACATTTTTTAATTCAAAAGAAAAAAAACAAAGGTCCACAAAGGAACTGCTACACAAATGTTCATAAACATTTTATTCATAATAACCCAAAATGGGAAACAAACCGAATACCAGTTAACTGGCGAATGGATAAATAAATTAAGGCACATGCATACAGTGGGATAGCATTTGCAATAAAAATTGTGAAATTCTGATATATATATACAGCAAGGATGAGTCTCAAAAGAAACATAATGAGGAAAATAAACCAGGCACAACCAGGCACAAACCAGGTACCACTCTGTAACCATTTCTGTGAAATCTAGACCAGGTCAAGCTGGTCTGTATCTCTGATAGATTGGACAAGGGTTGTATGAGGTCGAGAGGTCAGAGCGGATTGTACCAACCAATGAGAGAACTCTTTGAAGTTATAAAAATACTCTAGATTTTGATTGGGGTAGTACTTGCTCAAGTGCATACATTTATCAAAACTTACTGGATTGTAAATTGTAAATCTTAAAATGTCAGTATTATATGGTATGAAAATTATATCTCTTATGATTCATTTATAAAAAATGAGTCAAACTCAACCATTTGTCATATATCACCAATAGTGTGTGATTTATTGTAAAATATAAAGTCTCTTGGTTGCAAACTCTCATTCAAATGTTGAATATTTAGTGTAAATAAGCCACAGATCGGCTTCTTCTATGGAGCTCTTCTACTAGGAAACATTATAAGGTAAAGTCCATTATCTTTGGATTTAAAGAGACCTGGGTTCAAATTTTGCCACTCTTTCTGTTGAATAAACAAACACTAAAATTGCATGAGTCTCAGTTTTTTCATCTATAAAATTTGAATAATGATGCTTACTGTGTAGATAATAATGATGATTATCTCTTACTCTTACCTGTTTCACTTCAAATTTCTGAGATAGGCAAGTTCAGACTGAATTAAGTCACCCTGCAGGACATGAAGTACACCAAATTAGAACAAATCTCTCTACCCGTTCTCTTTCAATAACCTGGGATGGGGAATAATGTCAACTTTTGTGTGTGTGTGATTTTTGTTTTTTAAATGGAATAGAGATTAAATAATCAGATATCCAGGAGACTTAACGAAGCCAAGCCTCCTTCATTTATGCCTTAGAAAGAAACAGAAAAGTGATGCTCAGAGTTCTTTTATTGACCTATTTGTTTTGCCAGAATTAAAAACAAAACAAAACAAAACTTAAGTAATATGTTCTCTTGGTTGAGAGGTACCTTCCACTTTGGAAGGAAAGTGGGGTCAGGATATGACCCAGGAAAAGAGGCAGTAATTGGAAATGGTCTCTCACACTCTGCTGAAGTTTAGACTTTCAGGAAGATGAATAAAGAACAACAAAACAAAACCAGGCATACTGCCTTTGCTTGCCAGTATAAGAAAGCACATAGGGACTATAGGGAAAAGACCAGCCAGGAATCAAGACTGCGCGTTTCACTGGAAGGTCTCATCAGGAAACTGAATGCATTGGTAGAAAGATGTAAAGAGTCATTAAAGCAGAAAGGAAATCGAGTAATAACATATGTGAAGAACTAGCACAGGGACTAATTAGCTTGTAATAAATATGACTTCCTTCTCTCTCCATCCTACTTGTGCTTAATCATCACTCGGCAACTACTAAGAATCTAAATCTGGGGGAGAGATGACTGGGACAGGAGGAAGCAACATTATTGCTTCTTTTTTTAATTTTTAAATTTATTTAATTTTTATTTATTTAAAACAAATTAACATATAGTGTATTACTCGTTTCAGACATAGAGTTCAGTGATTCATCAGTTGCATATAACACCCAGTGCTCATCTTATCAAGTGCCCTCCTTAATGGCCATCACCCACTTACCCCTTGCCCCCCCACCTCCCCTCCAGCAACCCTCAGTTTGTTTCCTTCTAATATGTAAGCAAGAAGGCACCCTGACATCAGATGCTTGAGTAATCAGTTGCATTTTGGCTGCTCTGCTGCTTTGGGGCAGTGTTCTCAAACCAGGAATTGGAAGCTGAAGCCCATGGTTTGCAAAGATGGGAAAAATAAAAACATTTCAATATATTGAGATTTAAGGAGAAGAGCTCCGAGAGGAAGCCGTTCTTTCATGGTAGATCACCACAGGTTCTCAGTTAGTAATAAGCACTGACAGAGCTCAGGAAGTCATCTTGCTCGATTTCCAACCCCACCATAATTCCAGTTCAATTAATTCAGTTAGGGGTAGCAATGATTTTGAGGTCACACTCGTCTTGAAAATGTTTCAAAATACTGACCAAATAGGCTGTACTTTGAACCCCCGGGGGGAGGTTTTTGTTTTTTCTTCTCCCTTTTCACTGTGTTTACCTGGTACTAAAATGCAAATAAATTGTGGAAATAAAACTTCAAACATGCTAAGTACACTTTTTCTTATTTTAAAAGAAATTGGATATTGTTACTATCAGAAAATTAGGAAGAATTCTGCATTTGTGTTGCTAAATTAACAACGTTTAGAAAGACTGTGGTGTCACTTCCACAGCCACAGTGCAACATAAATATTATTCTGCTGTTTTCACCTCATTTATGTGATGTAACTTACACAGTGCATGGAACAAATGATGCAATATTTCTGTAAATTTGCTAACATCGACTAAAGTACACAGCTGTTCTGTTTCAAGGAAGAAAAAATTCACTCCTTATCCAAAATCTTATTGAAACCTAATTATACAAGAGATTACGTAGAAAATTATTTTGTTTGGATACTTTATAGTTAAGTACAGGTACTAAAAATTGACTTAAACCACACTCTCCACAAAGATCATCTCTGAATACTGTATATATGTTAAGGGCTAGTTATCACAAGGAAGCAATTGTGTCATTTACTTTTGTAATTGTTTTGCCCTATACTTTATTAAGAAGCCCTAATTACAGATTTAAATTAATGAAAATGTCACAAAAGAATTGTTATGAATATAAGTAAAGGTAATATAATCATGAAATTTGATTATTTTAAAAATTCAGTTATATTTTAGCCATTTATTCATTTGATTTTATATGAATTTTCTTAGATTTAACCCCATTTAACTGTAAGCAATTCATATAATAATCATCAATGTTTTCCTTATGGTTGTACATAAATCGATTTGTGATTTTTCTTAATTCTATTTTGAAACATTCTAATCACATTACTGAGAAAAAATGATAGTGTCTTAAAGAGCATAGCATACATAAAATATCAGAGGAATTATTAAATATTTTAGATGAGTTGAGAATTTAATTTTTTACATTTAATCGATTGACACCATTCATGCTATCTTTAGCTAAGCAATGTCTCCATAAGCAAAATGAGTCACCTAAGCTTTTTCAGTGTTTCATCTTTTCAGATTCTTATTCACTGAGAAAATAAAAAAAGAAATCTGAGCAAGATCCTTGTTATGCGAGGGTCAGCTGTCTTCATAGCAAAATTGGACCCCAGCTGCACTGAAGTGCAAACCGTGGAGCCATTTGCAAAATCTGAACATTTGCAACAAGTTCTAGTGGAACAGAACTCAAGAAAAAATAGATAAAAGTAGAAGAGGAAGAACAAAAAATAACATTCTCAAGGCATTGTTTCTTAGGAAAAGAATGTAGACAGAGTGTAATTGCAGAAGGAAACGTGGAAAATAGTTAATATTTCCATAGTTCGGCCTGACTCTTGTTCCTTTTCTCTTCTGTGCCTGACAGAGTAAATGTTCAATAAATAAATTAACTATGTTGACTTGAACCCAGGGAAGACTAGCTTAGCAGGTATTTAGGCCATTGTCTACTAGTTATGGCTGAGGAAAGCTTGGGAAACAACTTAAACTAAATGCAGAGGAATAAGTAATATCAGTAATCCTCCTCATGGTGAAGGATGGAGCACTGGAGAACCCACTTGTCAAAAAAGTGCTCTGAAGTTAGAGCATGGAGACACCATGTTTTATATATATGTTCAGTAATTAGATTTAGTGGTCAATATTAGTCAATGGTCATGTTTTGCTGACATATCTGTTAACATACTCACTTTTCCTTTTCTCTTTCTTAGATGTAGGAGGAAAATAAGACAAGGAAAGGACACTTAAAAAATTTCACTCAAGATTCAGATTTATTTGCAACATCAAGCTTAAGTTCAGAATTTGGGATGGAGAAATCTGCATGAGCAATGCTGTTTATATACAAATGAAAATTACTTTTTTTCTGAAATTCCTACATACAACCTGCTCCTACCATGAACTGTGAAGCGGAATCAGGATATCAATGTAAAATTCTGAGTAGCTCTTTGATTTTGACATTTCTTAGATTCTAGTTTGATTTTTAACTTGAATTTTTATATAAAATTAGAATATAGTAGCACTCACGGCTTCTGAAAACGGAACAGAATCAATTTGTTCTGTATGGTTATGGTGGACTATACACCACAACAAAATAGCGTGTGCTTTGCTAAAGGTCTTGCAGCAGTGAATATCTAAGAGTTAACAAAAGAATATAAAGTTAAATTTATTGTTGTAGAGAACAGAACTAGGACCAAGATTTGGAAAATAGAGTTAATAAATTTCCACTCAACATAAGGAAGAACTTTTTAGCAATGAAAGCTATCCAAGCATAGAAAAGGCTGCATCTCAAGTAGTCAGCTCCCTGTCATTGGAATTATTCGAGCAGAAGCCAGATATATGACTATCATTTGGGGACGGTATGCATGTGGTGAGGAGTGAGATTATGTGACCTTTAAGGTTCCTTCAAACCCTGCTATGATTATAAGTAGATGTCTTATTGAAAATAGTTTAGCATACACATGGTGATGTTAAAATATCAACATCATCAAATTCAGCCAGAGAAATAATAAATTGAAGATATCATTGTGATGGGGGAAAACAAGTATATTTTCTAAAATCTAGTAGCAATGAGTTCCAGGGTAAGACACTGCAATGAATCAGTGCTTGGCATGAAGGAGACACAATGATTTAGTGCTTCAGCCTCAGTCCATATGGAGTTACTTATCAAATGGCAGCAATTTCTGTAAAGCATGCTAGAATGAATCTGCTGCCCACTACACAAACACCGTGTAATGTCACTGTCAATTGCAGGGTACTTGCTTCTACGTGTAACAGAAAGCCAGTGACCCTACCTGCTACCACTGTTTTGATTATAGGGTCTAGCTAAACTCGTTTTCAGTTTTTCAGACTGACATTAGGACTAAATCATATTAAAAATGAAAGTTTAAATAGTAGTATATTGAACTTTTATCAGACAGGGTAAACAGTTTTCTAGGATAGGTATAGAATAGAGCTGACATGGACTTTCAAATCGGCACTACATTCTTGTCCGCCCAGGTCTGAGCTCCTAGAGGCTAACCTGCACGTGGATAGATCAATGAGCTTTCTTGCTTCTGAATTCTGGTTGAAATCTGACAATGGGGGGCGGGGGGGGACTGGTGGGCATAGAGAAGGAAGAAACAGAGAGAAGCCAAATTAATTATCACCCTAGCTTCTTCCCCGCAAGCTTGGCTTCACTTGATTGAGTACATGACCTAGGGTCCCAGCTTCTGTAAGGCAAACCTCTCCTTAGCCTCTTTGTCTCTGGTTTCAAACAAACTTCTTTCTCTTCTTCCTTTCTGGCCATAGAAAAGAAAGAGGAGCCTTACCATTATTGTTACTAGCTCTAGGACAGGGCCCTATACCTTAACGTTACCCTATACTCTGTGTACATCTTTATAAATAATTTCTTTATTAAACTCTGCAAATACCCACTTGTACCTTGCCCTCTGTTTCCCTCCAGGCTGATGCTCTGTACTACAAATCCTGTTTGGCTTCTTAGGTTTTCACATATGTGTTAAGTAAATTCTTAACTTCTAATGCAGCCTAATGAGAATGAACTGAAGAATTTCAAAAACTTGTGCTATATCATATTATTTGTAATCAGTATATTTTAACACAACATATTTGACTTTTTGACAATTTTTAAAGCCCTAAATATTAGATTGGCTCTTATAAGAGGTGATGACAGTTTGCGATACTTTCCTACAACCCCAAAGCACTAAGTTGATTGATCACTCTGTATTCATTGTAAAGTCACATAGTGGGTATATGTGTGTATTATTCTCAATTATGGCCAAGATTGAATCAATTTTGTTATTTTTCTTTAGACTATCTAACAATATAATTTTCTCCAAGCGTATTTGATAAACTATCTAAACACTTTGAATCTAGCATAAAAAATACAAAATAGATGCTAATGTTACTTATTTATTACACTCTGTATTTAGTGTCCCTCAAAATCATGTTATTTCTGAAACCTCAGAATGTGATCTTATTTGAAAATAGGGTCTTTGTAATTAGTTAGATTAAGACGACGTCATGCTGAAGTAGGGTAAACTCTAAACTTAGTACCACTGGTATCCCTGTAATAGAGGAGAGGAAACATAGAGACACAGATACGGGAAAGGTGAGATGAAGACAGAGGAGAGAAAACCATGTGAAGACAGAGCAGAGATTGGAGTCCTACATGTACAAGATAACGAACGTCAAGGATGGCCAGAATCCACTAGAAGCTAGAAACAGGCCAAAAAAGATCCTCCCCTAAAGCCTTCCGGGAGAGTACGGCCTGGCTGACAGTTTGATTCTAATTTCTATCCTCCAAAACTGTGAAAGATGTTTCTACTGTTTGAGTCACCCAGTGTGGGGTACTTTGTTATGGCAACCCTAGGAAGCTAATACATATGCCTCTTTAATACAAATATTACCTCACATGCTTCTCAAAAAATGTCATTTAAAAGAAATCCATAATTTTGAATTTATACAAGATTAAATTTTCTTTCAATATTATGCATATTATCTACAAAAGGAAAATAATTCTTTTATGTAAATTACTTTTCATTTTTTAAATTCAGATTGATAATCATTTGATACTGGTAAAATTTCATTCTGGCAAAATACCTCATATTTACACATGTGCAAAAATCTCACATTTAGGAATATATGTATTTAAAATCCAAATTACATTCCTTACATACATAAAAAGAGCCTGAATATAGCTCAAGTAATTAAGAATAGTGTTTTATAAGATACTTTATATAAAAAACATGTAATTGTTCTATCTATTTCAAAATTAAGGACAATACTTAAATAACATTGAGTAGAAATAAATTACCTCTTTTTTATTTAGTCAAGTTTAATTTACATTGACATTTAAAGCTTATTCCATCATTTCAATGGGCCATAACAGAATATTGAAAACTCATAGCCAGCACTGTTTAAAGAAAAGGGCTTTAGTTCAATTGGAAAAATTCTTTGAAAACAAGATTTTTTTTGTTTGCTTTAAATATTAATTCCTAATGAAGGTGTTTGACATTAATTTTATGGCAATAATGTTATTCTGTGGTTAATTTTTCTTCTGTATAAGATGTATAGAAATGCATAACAACAACAAAACAGAGGTCATTATTTGACACGGAATAGCAGAGAGCAATCAGAGATTCTTGACTAAGTCTATGTGAGGAATAAAAAGGGAAGCAAATAGACCTGCGACCATATTAAAATATATTTACTGATTATTTGGATATAAATACCAATTACATAATTTAGTAATTATGGCTAGTAATCTCAATTGAGGAATACGTAATCCTAAAGAAATCAAGGTCATTGTAAGAGTTAGTTAAATTCTCCTTAACTATACATATTTCAATATATGTATTTGTTTTAAAAAGCACAAGCAAGGAAACCCACCAAAACTCCTAGAAAACGGCATTTATTAAGTAATTCAGTCAATTCACTAATTCATTAAAACATTTATTGTAAATCAGTTTTATTCTAAGTAGCCTTCCAAATACAACACGTGGCTGTCAATGAAGTATGTTGCATACATCTTGTTTGTGATAAAGAAAAATAAATATATGCATGTGTGTGTATATGTATGTATGTATGTATACACGTATGTGTATTATATAATAGCATTCACTCCAAAGCCACTGGGAACTTTCTGAAAATTGCATTGAGGACTGAAGCTACTCTTTCTTAAACCTTTTTTCCCCCATTCTCTTTTCACAGGTGTCAGACCTGTGTTATGGTCTTAGGCACTCCCAAATTCTCTTGTCCCCACCTGCTTTTATCCTTCACAAGTGTTCTCCCAATAAGTCCTTAAATATCGAATCCTATTTTGGCATCTTATTCTGTCCTCTCCTTGGACAGCAGGACACCAAAGAATTTCTAGTCTAAGAGAAGTAGAAGGCACCCAAATAGGTGAATAGAAAGCAATTCTTCAAATATCATTAAAAAAATTATGTGGACAGATGGCTCAGGAAACAAAAAGATGTCATCCTGGGAGCCAGGAAACAGTTAATATTTGAATGTGCTATTCACAAGTGCCTACGGATGGGTAAGAGTAATAGGGAACATAGTTGGCTTTTTCTTCTCTGCATCAGATATCTCCCTTCCTCTTACTTTCAGATTCCTTGTGCCTAACTTAGATCTCAGTCCAATTGGTTAATGCTGATCAGTATGCCAGAGAGTGAGACAGAGAATAAGGTATTCCAGGTAGAGGAATAACATCCTCAAAAGTGAGGAGATATGGAAGAGTGAAAGTGTTAATGCAGATTAGTAAGAATTTCTGGATGTAAAGGGTGTAGATTTTATCCTGGTACATTGTTTTACATACTTGATTGTTCATTTACAGCTTTGAGTCTTGTCTTTACGATCAGCCTGGCACCCCTGACTTCGATGACCAGGCATATGGTGATGATTTGCAAAGCTACGCTGTCAGTCCAAATCTCTCCCCTGAGCTCCAGCTGCCTCTGTATCTCTCCTCCTGTGCATATTATAAGCACATGCAATTCTTCATGTCCCAAACAATTCTCTATCCCAATCTCCGCCTCCCTCATCTCACCAATAGAGTAAACATTTGTGTTCATAAATCTCAACGAGCTTTTCTACCCAGGGGCACAGGCCAGAAGCTGAGGAATCATCCTGACTCTTTCTCTTTTCCCATCATTATGCTTCCCAGCCCAAATTAGTAATTTACCTAGTGGTAATTTACCAAGTGGTATTCTCTCTTTAAATTCTTCCAAATCCACCCCTTCTCCTTATTCCCCTGGGTATTGTCCCCAGTACAGAATCCACTTATCTCTCATCTCAACCACTGCAAAAATAGCATAATTGGTCCTCCTTCTGTCTCTGTTCTTTCCCACTCTAATACTTTCTCTATACAACTACAAAGTCTAAAATAGATATCTGATTATACTAATGTCCTGCTTAAAATTCTTTAGTGGATGTGGTATAAGATATAAACTCCTTTTACCTTATAGAAGATATTTCATTATTTTTCATCTTTATGTATTTGTATGTCTTTATTATTTATATCCCGCTATCTCATTCCCAACATACAGATGTGAACTTACACATACACACACATGCATACCACACACACGTACGTGCTCAATATGCAACTCCAAACCCGCTTATTTATCAGCTCCGAGGTCATATCCTCTTTGTTTTTTTCTCTGTAATTCAAACTGTACTTCCCACTGGCTGGACTGTCCTTTACGCCCTCTTTCCAGGCCAATCCATTATCATCCCTGAAAGAGCATGTCTTTCTTATCTAAATTCAAAAGCATCCCTCAGAAATTATCTGCAAAAATTGTGTCTTCTTATTGGTATTTGTGAATGTGCACGGCTCCTTGGCTCTGGGTGCCAACGCCTACACAAATACCAAATTCCCCTGAGTTCATTCTCGAAGCGCCAGCGCCAACAGTCATCATAAAATGTCATCAAGTTAAGCTGGGTGGTAACTGGCATAAAGAAATAAATGAAAGGAAAGCAAAGTGTTACATCAACAAGTCAACCGTGACTTCTAAGATAATCTCCAGTCACAGTGAGATTTCTATGTACAGATCTGTTTTAAAATGTGTGCCACCATAAAAAAAAAAAAAAAAAAAAAAAAACTACGCAATTTTTAGACTCAAACTTAGGATGAAAAACTAAAGCCTTTGGATCTTTGGATATCAGTAAATAGTTAAATGTGTGGTCAAAAATATACTGGATTATTTTATAGTGGGGCACCAGCCGTAAAAATAACAATTTGAGTCACTGTCGAGGTAGCAAATATAATGTAAGAGCAGAGACAAGATGACAGTTTGATGTGAAAAATCCATCAACCCACATGGTTTGTATGACATTGATTCTATGGAGTGGCTCTAACCTATCTATCCAGTGGAAATTTTATGAACTCAGACAACCAATGCTTTGAATTTTATGGATAGAATGGCTGAAAAGAAAAAATATATATATTATTTGGATTCATTCTATGATACATCAATTTTCAGCTTCCACGATTTATTAATGCAACAAGAATGCACAGTCAAATACCAAATAATGTTGATACCATTCTGAGGTGAAAAATAAGCTTCTGTGAGCCTTCAAAGCCACAGAGAACCCAGAATATGAGAAAAATACAGCATTTCTTCTACTCTTCACTAAACGTACCGACTTTAAAAAGATGTCAGATACAGTTTGCCCTCTATATTTCGAATGTCCATAACGTGTTTCCATTTGAAATCTTATTCATTTATTAAAAAAGAATGCGGCAAATAATATTATGTAACAGACATCGGGGCTCTCTTAAAATAAAAAGACGAAAAAGACCTAAGTCTGATAGAAAAAAACAAATTGCTTATTGTAAGCACCAACAAGTAAAATATAATGTTCTGTGATTGAGAGGCAGTAAGTGCAAACTCTAAAAACATGACCTCCGAAGCCAAAATGCTGAAATTTGAATCCTGACACTTTTTCCTACTATGTTGCTTTCTACAAATTACCCAAACTGTATATGATTCTTTCACATTGATAAAATAATATGAGGAAAATAATAGTATTACCTCATAGGGTATTAAGGGAATTAAAGACATTAACACATGCAAATTGCCGTGAACAAGGCCTGGTATATAATAATGAGGTGCTCCATAATTTAAGCTATGATTAATGTTTGTGTAAAAAGATTGACAGTAGTGATTTAGAAGGGAAGGTCTTTGAGCACAGATGGTGGGCTGCCTGACTCTCTTTAGTGAGAAATAATTTGAGAATAATTTCCAGGGAAGTTGCTGCTTCTCCTGGAGTCTTCAAAAATGAGCAGTGATTTCCCAGGATGATAGGCGAGCAGGCACGTGAGCAGAGAGGGCAACCTATGCAAAGGTAAATAAACCACAGCTTGGAAAATAGCGATAATTATAGTAGAAACTCTTAGAAAGAAATTCTTTAATCCATTTATCCAAATTAACTGATAAATTTCTCTGAGAGAGTGCTGAGTAGGACTTTCAGCGTATGCTAAATGCTCCTGAGCAAGTAAACCACATTCTAGTACATACACACACTTTTCCAGCACTTTAAGTCATCAAAAGCAATTGGTTTTCTATTTTCTGCCGCTTGCAATTATTACGGTAGCTATATAAAAATTTTAAATAACACTTAAATCAACTAAATGAGTTCAAAATAAGTAGTCGTTGTGGTAAATTAAGTGATTTGTAAATACTTGACAAAGGTGTGTAAATTAAAAACTGTTCAATTGGGAGTGAAAAGTAATAGTGACATATTGGAAAATTAATCATAAACATCCAGAATAAATCTGGAAAACTGTCCTCAACGTTTTTGTTCTTCTTTAGAGAATACAAAGCTGGAAAATCTAGATTATGATGAAAATTTAGAAAGTAAGGTAATATCAGACTTTAATCAGCATAATTCACAAAGGAAGAGACAAATCTATGTATATGTTTTATGTTAATAAGCGATGTTTACAATGCCTATGTATAACTTTAAACTTGTTTCTACCTGCCAGATATTTTTTAGTTTTTTAAAGATTTTATTTACTTGAGAGAGAGAGAGAGAGAGAAAACGCATGAGAGAGAGCACAAGAGGAGAGAGAGAGCGCACATGAGCAGAGGAGAGGGGCAGATGGAGAGGGAGAAGCGGACTTCCTGCTGAGCAGGGAGCCTGACATAGGGGCTCAATTCTAGGACCCCAGGATCACAACCCAGGTGAAGGCAGACACTTAACGGACTGAGCCACCCAGGCACCCCAGCTACCGGATATTTTTAATAACATACTACTCTTCCACATTGTTTAAGATGGGACAGTTTTGACTGTTTTGGGCTATAACCTGGCTTGGTTAAATGAAATGTAACTATTGAAAATCGGTGGAAAATAATGCTGGAGATGTAAGCAAGGTCACATTATGAAGTATCATTTATGCTTTTCTCAAAGTGGTCAAAACTTTATAAATACAAAGATTCATTGTTAATAATAAGACATTTTTTTGTGGATTTACAAAATCCACAAAATCTGATCGGTTGTCAAGGTAGCCCTTTAATTTGTATAGTTTTTCAGGACAAAGGTAGTTACTCCCATTTTCTGAAGGATAAAATAAAGTTTAGAGAATGTCTGAAGTAAAATAGCAGCTTTTGGTTTGTGGGATTTTTTCATAATTACTCGTCCCCGGTTCCTGCAATCCTACACATTTTTAAAATTCAGCTCTTGGATCACCCACCGCATGAGATCTTCCCCCTTGTCTCCTGAGTTAGTCATCTATACCTTTATATCCCCAGGGTATTGTTAAATGATCTCTGTTAAACCACACTGTAGGATAATCTCTTGGACTTTGTTGAAATACACACCACCCTCCTAGATAACGAACTATTCAAAGACACTCTAGTATTTTGCACAGTATGTTCCAAGAGCACATTAACAATAAATGTTTGGCTGGCTGGACAAAAAGCTGCATAAGACACTTCTAAAACCACTTCTACAATACAAGGTTTTTTTTGTTATTGCTCTGCTCAAACACATCATGATCTTCCCATTGTTTGTACAGGATAAAAACAAACGAGATTTTCTTGAATTCTAGTTTAAATATAAAATGCCCCCACCTGGATCATCAGACTACATTTCTTGCTATAACCCCAACTGAAAGCCCTCTTTGGAACCAGGTGTCCTTACTGTCCTTACTGATCCTTACTGTCCCCCTAATGTCCCAGGATCTCTCTGTGTTTTAGTCCACAACATTTGCTCATGACCTACATATAATTATCCTCAATTGCGCACTTTTTCCCACATACTGCATTTTCTCTTACTCCTCTAGTTTATACCGAGGTATTTTTTTTTTAAAGATTTTATTTATTTAACAGAGAGAGACAGCCAGCCAGAGAGGGAACACAAGCAGGGGGAGTGGGAAAGGAAGAAGCAGGCTCCCAGCGGAAGAGCCTGACATGGGGCTTGATCCCAGAACACTGGGATCACACCCTGGGCGGAAGGCAGACGCTTAATGACTGCGCCCCCCAGGCGCCCCCATACTGAGGTATTTTTTATACATACTCTTTCCTGTGTCAGAAGCTCAGCTGAGCTCAACAGACCTAAGCTGCCAGGTGTCAGAATAATTAAGACAAGTCAAGATAAAGGTAACTGTCAAACCTTTAAACTTGTACTGATTGGTGAAACCAGAGCAAGTACTGACTCCCCCGATCTATTTTTCCCTTGTGGAATGGCACGAGGGAACATGGTCTCACAGCAAAGGATCCCAAAACAAAAGGATCTTGCAGCTCTATGGACCTGGGAAGCTTAGGAGAGGGAGAGAGGAAAAAGCTAGGAGTGAAAAAGCACTGAGGACTGAGTCAGAGTAGAGAAAAAGTGTCCTTGAGTTTCCTTGCCTTCACCCCCAACTATAATGAGGTTTTGACATAAGTGCCTTTGGCAGGCCTCCAGAAAGACACCTCCAAATGAAGGTACCTGGGGTAGGAGTGCAGCTGTGTGTGAGAGCACGACCAATCAGGGATCCTGAGCTCTAGACTGCAAGTCTCTGCAAAGACCGCAATGCACTGGCTGTGTACCAAGTCTGGTGTGAGGAAGGCAGCTCTCCCCCATGAGGCCCACCAGGTAAAGGCTTTGTAATTGCCTGTGTGTGCTAAAGCCTGAAATATCACACATAGCAGTTGGGACTGAAGCTGGACTCCTCATCCTACGGCACGCAGTGCTATACTGCCTAACCTCATGATTGAACTCTTAAGCTTCTTAAGAGTAGGGACATCTATTCTTCTGTTTCCCACTGTACTAATCCGAATAATATTTCTTGATTGAGTTTAGGGAGCTCACACTTCCTATTTCCTATCATTAAATTATAGAGTCAGAGGGACCAGAAACTCTTTTTTCTGATGGTGGTGAGTGTTACATGAACAAAATTTATAAATATCTTCAGTGGAAAAGTTTCCAATAAATGTTGCTAGTCATCACAATCACCCAGGAAATACATTTGTCTTAGATATTGGAGGAGAATATAATTAGTAGATTTTGTAAGATAATAGGAGAATAGAAATCACAGTAATCTATTTCACCTAAGCGACTAGAATTCTTAGTGATTATTGAAATTTGCATGCGCAATATCTCGAGCCTAGAAATTATTAGAAATTGTTCCCTTTTCACTGAATAACAGTTAAGTCTGAAAAAATGTCACACAACAAATACCATTAGACCAAAATTTTGGAAAAAGGTAATATTTTTTTCATGCATAAAGAATTCAAGATGCATGCCAGAAAAAGTGTGTCTTATTCTGGCAAAGTGGAGTATATTTAATGCTCTCAAGTAGACTGTCCTTCATGAAATGCCTGCCCCTAAACAATGAAAGTTACCGTAAGGAAATCTGTGCCAGCTTACAATTTCCAGATGTGAATTCCAAAGTGCTACTGAAGAGAAAAAAGGCCTTTTTCTGTAATCAGTAAAAACAATGGTGTCTTTCTGTATATCCAGACTCTATGTCGTTTTGCTTTAATTCTGTAAGGAATTAACCATTCATCTATTGTCTGCTTTTGTCCTATCAGGCCTACTGTGAAGAGGCATTCAGGGAGGGAAAAATATTTTATTTGTATTTATGAGACACTACATTAATCAGATTAAAAAGGACAAACTGAATGGCCAAATTGATTTTATTTTTTAAGCAGGGGCTACAAGGGAGAGTTCACATGACAACAAATAACCAGATAGATTTCTTAGTTCATTGAACTGTAAAATCATTGCACTAAAATGACTGAGTCGACATATTTGGGGGGTTAATTACACAACAAATGTTATTTAATTCCTTTTTGGGTATTTTTGTGGGATATATAGACTTTACATATAAGAAAAATTTGTTTTGTTAACTCAATGGCATAAATAATGTTTGTCAGCTTTATTTTGAGGTTTTAATAGGTTAAAAAAAGTTGGATAAGTAAACTAAAAAACTCCATTATAAAAAGGCAACTCTAGCCATTTTCTGTTCGACTTGCATCTGAAGAAAACGTTTTTTCTTCTTCCACATCGTCATTTTTCAACAGTGTCTGATATATTTAACAAAGACTTTCATGTTGGCTCACTTTCTGTCATTCCCTCATCCTTAAATATATTACGCAACACCTCAAAGTACCTAAAGAAAATGGCATAGCCATTCAGACTTATAGATGTGTTGTGCTTTTTTTTCTTTCCTTTCTTTGTTTTTTGGTTTAGTTCTTCTTAACTTAGTTTTGTTTGTAACCAACTGGTATCAAAACTTCACAAATTACTTTCCATAATAAAATAAGTTATGCATTGCAAGCAAAATTTTCATGTCTATATGGAATTGTTCATGATTGTGAGGTTTCTGTGGGCATTACTTTTTTGTTATAATCTCCACAGCATCTATCACACGTATCACAATAATATGCATGTCACAAACGCTTAATAAATTCTGATTTATTTAATGGAGTTATTTTTCTGATATGATTAAAAATGTCCCTTTAATGATGCCATACTGTTCCTGAAATACAGTATCAGAAGTTGAGATTTATAGTTGGTATCAGCTAAAATTTTAACAACTCAAAGCCTAGTTTTATCTACTGGAGATTGGGGTATTATTCATCCCCATAAAAGTTGAATTTATTATTATGTTTTTTGCTCTTTTCGAATTGCCTGCGCATTTTTGAGAAAACTAACAAATCAGCGTAATTCTTAAAGAAACAAAACTGTAAAAATAATCTTGTCAGCTTACCAAGATTCTTTTAAAAGACCATTTTAAGAGCTGAATTACTGCAAGCTAATTTTATGATGGATGAAACAGTCACATCAAATGAAGTAAATCATCTTTTCTTCTTTTGACAGAAATTCCTTTTAAGTTCTTATCTAGTGAAAAGGAACTCAGTGAGCACAATATACATCCATCAGTTCCGCCTTCTGAAAAACTAACCCTAAGGTGCTTAGAAAAATCATTTTAAAGATCAGGGATATGTAAGATCAGATTTCAAGAGAATCTCTATTTGGTTTGGTACAGAAAGGCAATTGAGTTACTGGTAACATCACTTTGAATAGTTGGAAGGGAATTAGAATTTTCCACTCTCATGATTTGTGACAAAAGAGAGAGTTAGGCCTGATGTATAGCAAGTCTGAATCAATAGAGGCAGGGTAGGTATTTAGATGGGCTTTGGTTTGATCAGTATCTATGATGGGCCAGCTTTTGTGTTTTTTGTTTTTGTTTAAGATTTTATTTTTGAGCAATCTCTACACCCAGCGTGGGGCTTGAACTCACAACTCTGAGATTAAGAGTTGCTTGTTCCACTGACTGTGCCAGCTAGGTACGCCTATGCTGGGTTTGTTTTTAAAAATACTTTTGATATTATGCCTCTCCAGGGAAAACTCAAATAAGGTGTATTTATTTTTAGATTTGTTTTTGTACTTGTGTGAGGAATAGTCTCTTTTTATTATATGAGAATATATAGGACTTTTTTTCCCTTTAAAGTTTACTTTTTTGGTTTCATGAGTTCCTTTTTCTTTTGTTTACTCTCATTTCTTACACAATGTCCAAAGCAATTTCCCAAAACCACAGCTAGACAACAGCAGTACTAGGGTATTCTTCTCTTAATTGCAATGGGACTATGTGGATAAAGTTATATTCCAATAACTTAAGTTACAGGTATATCTTCTTTACCTACCCAATTATGATTGTAATGTGACCTAAGTACTCAGAATCCTGTTTGAAAGTGTAAAGCATGTGTGGATTATTCTTTAGGTCACTTTGCATCCTTTGCTAATTTACATAATGCCCCCCCCATTGTCATCCTCAGCTCATCACTCAAGACTTTTCTTCTTTAAGACCTAGAAAAGCCAACATAATATTGAAGAAGAGTTGGAGGACTCACTAATACATTTCGAGATATAGTGGAAAGCTGCAGCCGTCAAGACAGTCTGGTATCTGTGAAAGAATCAACACATATCACAAAGGTGCAGAATATGGAGCCCAGAAATAGAACCACACAAATATAGTCAACTGATCTTTGGTGGAGGCTCAAAAGTAATTCAATGGAGAAAGGATAATCTTTTCAACAAATGGTGATAGAACAATTGGCCACTCACATGCAAAAAAGAAGAAGAAGAACAACAACAACACAACAACAACAACAACAACAACCTGGACACATAACCACTTTTCACAAAAATCAAAATGGATTATGCACTCATATAAAACACAAAACTGCAAATTTCCAGAAGGAAACATAGCAAAAAATCTAGATGGCCTTAGGTTTAGCAATGAAATTATGAATATAAATAAGTTTCTAAATAAGTTGGACATTATTAAAATTAAAAACTTCTGCTGTGAGAAATACACTGTTAACAAATATAACAAGTCACCGTCTGGTAGAGAGTTTTTGCACCAAAATACATTCCTCATGAAGTAGTTTTATCTGAAATATACAAAGAACTCTTAAAACTTAACTTTAAAAAACTCAACAATAAGAAAACAATTCAATTAAAAGTAGACAAAAAAATCTGAACAGATACTTCACCAAATAAGATACATAAATGGCAGATAAACATATGAAGAGATGCTCAACATCGTTTATCATAAGGGAATTGAAAATAAAAGAATAAGCTATCACTACACACCTATTAGAATGGTTAAAGTACAAAAATTAAAATAAAACATGAAGATATCAATAGCCAGGGAGAATATAGTACAAGAAATCACTCTTACTGCTGGCAGAAATACAAAGTGGTAAACCACTTTTGATGATCGTTTGACAGTTTCCATTACAAAGCTAAGCAGTCTTATCGTACAATCCCCCTAAGTACTTATCCAAGTAATCTAAAAACATGTCCACACAAAAACCTGCTCACAAATGTTTATAACATCTTTATTTGTAATCACCATAAACAGCAAGCGACCAAGATGTCCTTCAGTTTGTGACTGAGGTACATTTAAAAAAGAATAGCATTTGATGAAAACAAAAATGAAGTATGAAGCCATGAAAATACATGGATGATCCTTTAATGGCTATTTCTAAGTCAAAGAAGCCAATCTGGAAAAGTTACATACTGTATAATGCCAATTATATGATATTCTGGAAAGGGCAAATTTGTAGAGACAGAAAAAAAAAAAAATCAGTAGTACCCAGGGTTTAGGTATAGGAGAGTGACAGTTGTATAGGTGAAGTACAGGAGAATTTTTAGGGCACTGAAATTATCCTCTATGACACTAATGGTGGATACATGACTCTATGTTTATCAAAACCCATTAACATGATAGCACAAAAAGTAGACTGTATTATATGAGAATTTCAATAGAAATAATTTAGGAGTTAGGGAAATCCCCAGATGGAATGCAGAATGTGATGATAAAATCTAACTTCATTCCAAATGTATGAAACAACTTCACTAAAGGTGGTAGGTGTGGAGAGAGGTACTGACCTAAGAAACTCTGAGGAAATAAACAGGGTCTATAAAAATAAAAGTAAGAGAAGCTGTACATAAGCACGATGGTCTAATTGTTGAAGAGATTTCCTTTGTGCATACATATTTCTCCGTCATGTCATTTTTCTGAGAGGGCCTAGAAACAATGACACCCATAACAATGTACATACCTGGTACCTAAAGCTTGGTTTCTATCACCGTGCTGTAACAAAAGGTAGGCTCCTTGAGGAAATGGCTGATTTTAGAATGGGGGCAGGAAAAATATAATATGAACCTGAACACCTTGTAATGTCAGAAGTAAAAGAAGTGAAAATACTTCCCTCCACACACATTTTGCTGGAGCTATATCAAAGGGACACAGGAACCAAATGAAAGAGCCCTCAAAGATCAAACCTGGAATAATTTGAATATATATATAAATAAAGAAGTATTGGGTTATAATCCAAATTATTTTATTATTCATGAGTCCATACTATTTTAAATAAATAATTGAATAAATAATATGGGAAAAGAGGCAAATCACCTTTGCAGAATTCCAAATGATTTATGTAAATATTCTACCCTCAAGGAGGTGCAATGTAACTCTGCCCTCCTCAACCATGAGCTTCATAGAATTTCTTTCTAAAAATACTGGAAAGGGGGAATAAAAAATATCTTTACAGTAGAGAGACTTAACCACTACTACAGCAAGGCAATCAATGTCAACATCAACAGTGTAAGTCATGTTGAAAGTATGTGCCATTATGTGCCATTGATATGATGTGATAAAGAGGTACTTTATCTCTGTGGCCTACCTTTCAAAAACCCATAACCTCCATCTAATCATGACAAGCATTCTATAAAATACCTGATCAGTATTCCTCAAAACTGTCAGGGTCATAAATAACATAAGCATATTCCGAAAAATTGTCATAACCAAGTTAAAGCTAAGAGACATGATGACTAAATATGATGTGGTATCCTGAAAGAGAAAAAGGATATTGAGTGAAAACTAAGGAAATGTGAATAAAGCATACACTATAGCTAATAATAATGTATCACTACTAGTTCACTAATTGTAACTAATATACTATACTAATATTAGATGTGAATAAAAGGCAACACTGGGTTTGGGTTTAATGGAGAGTCTCTATACTATCTTTACAAATTTTCTGTAAATCTGAAAGTGTTTAAAAAATAAAATTTATTTTAAAAACCTAAGTACATGGAAAATCCAGTATTTACCCTCCTTTCCCTCTATAACCTACACTTTAGAGTAACAAATTATTGATAAAGATATTTTTTCCCCATTTTCACTTTTTTTTTAAATTGAGGTGAAATTGGTATATAATGCCATGTTTCAGGTACACAACATTATAATTTAACATCTGTATACACTATGAAGTAATCATAGCCAAAAGTCTAATTACAATCCATCACCATACAATTGACCACATTCACCCATTTCACCCACTTCTCCAACCTTCTTCCCCTCTGGTAACCAACAATTCTGTTCTCTGTTTCTATGATTTTGGTTTTGTGTTGTTTTGTTTGTTCACTTGTTTTGTATTTTAGATTCTACACATGACTAAAATCATACAGTATTTGTCTTTGACTTATTTTACTTATCATAATGCCATCAGAGTCTATTCATGTTGTCACAAATGGCAAGATTTCATTCTTCTTTGTGACTATTATTCAATGTGTGTTCATGTGTGTCTGTGTGTGTGCATGTGTAAAACATTCTCTTTGACAATTCATCTACTGAGGGACACTTAGGTTGTTTCCATATCTTAGCTATTGTAAATAATGCTGCAATGAACATAAGGGTGCATATATCTTTTTGAATTAGTGTTTTCATATCCTTGGGATAAATACCCAGAATAGTGGAACAGGTGGAACATATGGTAGATCTATTCTTAATTTTCTGAGGAATCTCTATACTGTTTTCCATAATGGTTACACCAATTTATATTTACAACAACAGTGTATGAAAGTTCTCTTTTTTTCCACATTCTAACACTTATTTCTTGTCTTTTTGATAATAGTCATCCTAACAGATATGAGGTCATATCTCATCGTGGTTATGATTTGCACTACCCTAATAACTAATGATGTTGGTCATCTTTTCATGTGCCTCTTGGCCATCCATATGTCTTCTTTAGAAAAAAATGTCTATCGACTACAAAGCTGTGATCACAAAGACAGCATGGTACTGGCACAAAAACAGACACACAGACCAATGGAACAGAATAGAGAACCCAGAAATGGACCCTCGGCTCTTTGGGCAACTAATCTTTGATAAAGCAGGAAAAAACATCCGTTGGGAAAAAGACAGTCTCTTCAATAAATGGTGCTGGGAAAATTGGACAGCTACATGCAAAAGAATGAAACTTGACCAATCTCTCACACCATACACAAAAATAAACTCCAAATGGACGGAAGACCTCGATGTGAGACAGGAATCCATCAAAATTCTAGAGGAGAACATAGGCAGCAACCTCTACGACATTGGCCAAAGCAACCTTTTTCATGACACATCTCCAAAGGCAAGAGAAACAAAAGATAAAATGAACTTATGGGACTTCATCAAGATAAAAAGCTTCTGCACAGCCAAAGAAACAGTCAAAAAAACTAAGAGGCAGCCCACGGAATGGGAGAATATATTTGCAAATGACACTACAGATAAAAGACTGGTATCCAAGATCTACAAAGAACTTCTCAAACTCAATACACGAGAAACAAATAAACAAATCAAAAAATGGGCAGAAGATATGAACAGACACTTTTCCAATGAAGACATACAAATGGCTAACAGACACATGAAAAAATGTTCAAAATCATTAGCCATCAGGGAAATTCAAATCAAAACCACACTGAGATACCACCTTACACCAGTTAGAATGGCAAAAATAGACAAGGCCAGAAACAACAATTGTTGGAGAGGATGTGGAGAAAGGGGATCTCTCCTACATTGTTGGTGGGAATGCAAGTTGGTACAGCGACTCTGGAAAACAGTGTGGAGGTCCCTTAAAAAGTTAAAAATTGAGCTACCCTGTGACCCAGCCATTGCACTACTGGTGTTTACCCCAAAGATACAGACGTAGTGAAGAGAAGGGCCATATGCACCCCAACGTTCATAGCAGCAATGTCCACAATAGCTAAATCGTGGAAGGAGCCGAGATGCCCTTCAACAGATGACTGGATTAAGAAGTTGTGGTCCATATATACAAAGGAATATTACTCAGCTATCAGAAAGAACGAGTTCTCAACATTTGCTGCAACATGGACGGCACTGGAGGAGATAATGCTAAGTGAAATAAGTCAAGCAGAGAAAGACAAATATCACATGATTTCTCTCATCTATGGAACATAAGAAATAGGATGATCAGTAGGGGAAGAAAGGGGGGTAATCAGAAGGGGGAATGAAACATGAGAGACTATGGACTATGAGAAACAAACTGAGGGCCTCAGAGGGGAGGGGGGTGGGGGAATGGGATAGACCGGTGATGGGTAGTAAGGAGGGCATGTATTGCATGGTGCACTGGGTGCTATACGCAACTAATGAATCATCGAACTTTACATCGGAAACCGGGGATGTACTGTATGGTGACTAACATAATATAATAAAAAATCATTAAAGAAAAAAAAAAAGAAAGAAAAGGAGCTACCAGGAAAAAAAAAAGAAAAAAGAAAAAAATGTCTATCAAGACCTTCTGCCCATTTTTTAATAGAGTTGTTGCT
Organism: Ursus americanus; assembly: GCF_024610735.1. NCBI lineage: Eukaryota > Metazoa > Chordata > Mammalia > Carnivora > Ursidae > Ursus > Ursus americanus. The sequence goes on from NC_142130.1 coordinate 58,756,826, forward strand.
TTGTTTTGTTTTGGGTTTTTCTTTCTGTTTTGTTGTTTTTGTTGTTGTTGTTTTGAGTTATTTATATATTTGGATATTAATACCTGATTGCACATATGACTTGCAAATAAATTCTCCCATTCAGTAGTTTGCTTTTTCATTTTGATGAAGGTTTCCTCTGCCATGCAGAAGCTTCTCAGCTTGATGTAGTCCCATTTGTTTATTTTTGCTTTCGTTGCTCTTACCTTTGGAGTCAGAGCCACAAACAAATCACAAAGACTGATGTCAAAGAGGTTACTGCCCATGTTTTCTTCTGGGAATTTTAGGGTTTTGGGTCTTACACTGAAGTCTTTAACCCATTTTGAGATAATTTTTGTATATGGTGAAAGACTGTGATCTAGTTTCATTTTTTTTGCATGTGTCTGCCCAGTTTTACCACCACCATTTATTGAAGAGACTGTCCTTTCTCCATTGTATGTTCTTGGCTCCTTTGTCACATATTAATTGTCTATATTATATATGGGTTTACTTCTGGGCTCCCAAATTCTGTTTCATTAATCTCTGTGTATGTTTATGCCAATACCATACATTTTGATTACTATAGGTTTGTAATATAGTTTGAAATCAGGGAGCTTTAGACTTGCTCTTTTTTTTTTTTAAGATATTTATTTATTTATTTATTTATTTATTTATTTATTTATTTGAGAGAGAGTGAGAGAGAGAATGAAATGGGGGAGGGCCGGAGGGAGAAGCAGACTCTCTGCTGAGCAGGGAGCCCAATGTGGGACTTGATCCTGGAACACCAGGATCATGACCTGAGTTGAAGGCAGACTCTTCACCTACTGAGCCACCCAGGCACCCAGATTTGTTCTTTCTTAAGATTGCTTTGGCTTTCAAGATCTTTTGTGGTTTCATACAAATTTTAGAATCATTTGTTCTAGTTCAGTGAGAAATGCCATTGGAGTTTTGATAAGGATTGCACTGAATTTGTACATTGCTTTAGGTAGTATAGACATTTTAACAATATTTATTCTTCCAATCCATTATCACAGAATATTTTTAGGTTAATTGTGTCTTCTTCAATTTTTTTAATCAGTGTCTTATAATTTTCAGTGTACAGAAGTTTCTTTTTATAGAATTAGTCCAGTTTTTCAACTAAGTAGGAGATATAAAATTGGAAGCTCACCATTTTGTAACACTTAATGAAAATAATAGATTAATGATTATCAGCATCTGCTAATATCTCAAAAAAAGACCCAAACAATTACTATGTACCTCTTGATGGAATTACCACCACCTAGAACTATTCTTGATCATAACTTGAAAAATAATCCAATATCTAAGGAGTAATTTATAGGCAATATAGATCTAAGTACCAATTTACAGAGGAAAAGTATGAAATACATACTTATGTGAAATATTTATGAAACCATATAAAAATACATATCAAATATAGAGATATAAAAATGAACTCAATTATAGCATGAGGATGCAATAAAAAAAAATTCAGTGAAAACTATATGGAAAATACAACCCAAGTCCTTCAACAAAATTTTCAAGGGGAACAAATGTTATCAAGGAGGAATCCTTGGAATAAAAGCAATTTCAGGGATATAATGACCAATTTCCATGTTTAAAGTTCATGGGATCCTGGTTCAAATAAACAATTCTCAACCATAAATAAATAAACAAGTAAACATACATAGCAAATAGAAAGCACATATGCACAGACTTATTAAATAATTGAGTAAATTTAAGCACTGACTACTTATTTGATGATATTAAGCTAAATTATAGGTAAAAAATGTTGGAATATTTGAGATTTTGTGTCTAATATTCAATCTGTGCTGCACTGCTTTAAAAAACTCATTTTTTTAGCAACAGTAATGGTATGGCAGTTCATTTAAAAAAAATAGAATCCTTATATGTTAAATCTATGTTCTAAAATATTGCAGATAAGGGACGCCTGGGTGGCTCAGCTGGTTAAGCATCTGCCTTCAGCTCCAATCATGATCCCAGGGTCTTGGGAGCAAGTCCCACATCAGGCTCCTTGCTCAGTGGGGAGCCTGTTGCTCCCCCCGCTTGTGCTCTCTCTCTGACAAATAAATAAAATCTTTTTAAAAAATAAAATATTTTTTATTTTGGATTATTTTGGATTAGTTTTCAAGTTATGATCAAGAATAGCTCTAGGTGGTGGTAATTCCATCAAATATATTTTATTTTATATGGGGCGCCTGGGTGGTGCAGTCGTTAAGCATCTGCCTTCAGCTCAGGGCGTGATCCCGGCGTTCTGGGATCGAGCCCCACATCAGGCTCCTCCGCTGGAAGCCTGCTTCTTCCTCTCCCACTCCCCCTGCTTGTGTTCCCTCTCTCGCTGGCTGTCTCTGTTAAATAAAGAAATAAAATCTTTAAAAAAAAAAATAAAATATTGCAGATAATGAGATGACTTAATAATTGTTGAAATTTTCTGATACCCTCACGTAGATTCATATTATTCTCTGTATTTTACAAATGTATAAATTTCTCAAAATTGTAAGTTTAAAAAATTAATGAATAAAGTATAAGTCCCTGGGAGCCCTTTTAATATTTTATAAATATATTCTTTGCTACAGCTAACTACCACAGCATAATAATTGGTTCTGATTATAGTAGAATCTGACTTCTGTATAAATTGATTGGTAAAAATAATTCAATGCATTCGCAGCATATTTTATATACACAGACACACACATATACACAAAAGTGGTATAGAGGAGAAAACGTGCCATGTAACTTCGATTTTCTCTGATAAATTAAGAAAGATTTTAGAAAATATAAATGTAAGTGTGCAACAATTCTTATAATTCACAAACTTCCTCTGTGTCAGCATATACCAAGCTGTTGCCTAGAAGACAGTATTATTATTTATTAGAAATTATTTTTTCCAAATATTTATTCTTTTCCTCTACCAGACTTACTCATGTCTTTTCATTTCCCTTTTGACATCCCTTTACAAGTGGTCCTTAAACACTGATGTTCTCCAGCATTGTAGTTTCAGGTCTTTTTTTTTTTTTTTTAATAGTCTTGTCCAGTACACCCAGTATCTAATGATTTTCTGTATATTTAATAATTACCGATAAGCTTATGGATCCCAAATTCATATCACCAGCACAAATGTTGTTCTTTAAACTCCCCTAAACAGAATTTTTCCTTAATGTCTTTGGAAGCTACTAACCTTTAAGAAATATCTTGTCACCCTACTGATGGAGAAATCCAAGATAAATAAGTTCCCCAAATTTAGTATCTTTACTAATCCTGAAATAAAACCTGTTATTTAAATAATCATTTTCTTAAATTTGCTGAGAGCAGGGAGAGACTAATTAGCAATACTCATTAAAAATCACACTGTGTTCAACTTACTTTAATAGGCATTACATAATAAATTCTCTCTTTGTTCTTTATAATGACCACCAATATAGCAAAGTCTCAGAAAAATCCTGGAGTAAAGATAATAGTTTAGTATGACTTAACTCAGTATTTTCCAATTTTAACCTCATAATATTTTCCAATAATGCAACACATTTCGAAGTCTCAACAATTAGGATTGCGTGGAATATACTCTGGGATACTTCTGTCTGGATTGAAACTCTTCTTTGGAAGGACCTCCACAGAGAAAGTGATTAACCTCTGCTATGTCTGTTGTGCTTCAGTCGGTGGTGGCAGACACAGGTAAAATCTCCTTTGATAGTTTAACTGGAAAATGGCTGGGGCTGAATAGGAAAGCAATTGAGTTCTGCTGTTTAACTGAAGATTCAAATGAACTCTGCTTCAGCCAATTCTTATTATATACATATTTATGAAAAAAATAAAGAACAACAAACATTTAAATGTATTATCAAATGTCAAAAAATGAAGTTGAAACTACATAGAAGTAAAAATGTGGAAAAACAGATGATGCCTTTATTAACATACAATAAATATTTTTAAATTTCTCTTATTTAATTAAGGATATTTGAAATCTCTTTGTCTTATTGTTTTATTATTTATTTTATTTATTTATTATTTTGCTTTTCCATGGGAACTTAGATTTGTGAGACATGATTTTATAATCTTTTCATCTTAAGGATAACAGCCAGTTTTCCCCCTTGGAAAGTAAGTAGAGGGGAAAAAAATGGAAGCTATTTATTTATTTATTTATTTATTTATTTATTTATTTATTTTTAAAGGAAGCGTCATGTCATAGACTCAGTGCAATCTTATTTTTGTTTTGATTTCTAAAGTCATTTCACTTTATAGGTATGGATACATGCATATTAGAAGTGTTAGAAGAGACGATGTTTTTTCTAAAACTAGTTGCTTTTCCCCATTACTGCCAACCACTACTACAATATCACAAAAGAATTAATTCCCAAGATTTCCTCAACTGTTTTCTTTCATTTAATTAAAATTTTCCAAATTCGTAATGGTAGAGGAATAAATGGGAACAAACCATCAAATTACTGAGCTCAATAAGGATATACATCACCTTTCAAAAAAGTGTAAATGAATTCAAGATGGATGTCATTGAAATGGATGCCTCAGAAATCAAAAGCTTCATGTCAGACACTTATATTGTAATTTAAAAAATGCCATTTGTCAAGTACTTAGCCTATATTAGGCTCCTCTCATCCCACAACTAGATAACTATCAAATCAACCTAAATATCCCAGAAATCGACCTGAACAAACTCCACAACTAAAGGGAGAGAAGATGCCACTTCAAAGAAGGTAAGAAGTGCAGAGATGTGGTTTAGGGGAGAAACAGATGGTGGGTGCTATGGGGGGAGGCAGCTATGGTCACAGAGAAGGGTGAGAGAGAGGAACACACAGGGGAACACAAAGAGACCGCTTCCCCAAAGCCATTGGCTTGGAAAAAAGAGGGGTGGAATTTCATGAGTTCTTGCAACCCGTGAAGCTTAAAGTCTGGAGTTTTAAGCATCAGTAGGCTTGGCTGAGATAGAGCCAGGAGGGCACTGTGCTGCTCCTGGAGAGGAGGAAGGCCAACAACCTGAGGGCTGACAGCATGGAAATAGCAATATAAAAAAATATTTGGGGCACACTGGGGTTTCTGAGACCACATCCTTGAGAGGCAGGGTTCATGGAGATCCCTGTCCTGGAACAAAGGAGCTGTCCAGCACTATTTCCTTCCACAGCCCCTCAGAATAAATACAGAGCCACCTGTGGAAAGCAACACAGCACTGCCACTGGCTGCCTAACTTGCTTACACCAATTCCACCCCCTTGCACTCCCATGGAACTGCCCTTCTCAGTCAAGCTTGGCTCAGTACCGTGCAGCAGGCCCCTTCCCCAAGAAGACCATCACAAACCCCGGTCCACACTACATCTCCAGCCAGAGAGTTCTGCAGGGCGTCAGCTCTGGTGGAATTGGTGTCAGGTCTCATTTCACAGGCAGATAAGAGAACACCTAGTTAAAACTCATCACATTCAGTGCAGGGACCCAAACACTGTCCACAGCAGCTAAGGAGAAGCTCTGCAGAAGACTGGCCTGAAGGATAGAGCAGCCACAATACAACAGCAGTGCACACGCAGCACACACCAGACACACTACTGAAGTACCAGACCCTTAGCACTATAGGATCCCTTTTTCATAAGGCCATTACTTTGAGAAAGAGAGACATAACTGGCTTTTCTAACACAGAGAAAAAGGCAGAGAATTAGACATACTGCCAAGACAGAGGAATTTAACCCAAATGAAAGAACAAGATAAGGTAACAGCCAGAAATCTAAGCAAAACAGATATAAGTAACGTGCCTAATGGAGAATCATAAGGATACTCACTGACGCTTGACAACAGAATAGAAGACATCAGGGAGACTCTTATCACAGAGATAAAAGAGTTAAAAAAGAACCAATCAGAAACAAAGAATGCAATAAATGAGATTGGAAACAGGATTGATTCAATGAACAGTAGGCTAGAAAAATCAAAGGAATGAATTAGTGATAATAGAAGACAAAATAATGGAAAATAATGAAGCTGAACAAAAGACAGAAACAATTACAGAACATAAGAATAAACTTATGGAACTCAGTGACTCCATCAAACGTAATAACAGTCATACTATAGGAGTCTCAGAAGAAGAGAGAAGAAAAGGGGACAGAAAATTTATTTCAAGAAATAATAGCAGAAAACTCCCTTAATCTGGAGAAGGAAAAGGACATCCAGATCCAGGAGGCACAGAGAACTCCCATCAAAATCAACAAAAGCAAGCCAACACCAAGACATACTGTAATTAAATTTGCAAAATATAATGATAAAGAAAAAAATTGTAAAAGCCCAAGACAAAAGAAGTCCCTAACTTACAAAGGAAGACCCATAAGGCTAGCTGCAGATCTCTCTACAGAAATCTGGCAAGCCAGAAGAGAGTGGCATAATATATTCAAAGTGCTGAATGGGAAAAATCTGCAGCCAAGAATACTTTTTCCAGCAAGGCTGTCATTCAGAATAGAAGGAGAGATAAAACATTTCCCAGACAAAAAAACAAAAAAACAAAAAACTAAAGGTGTTCATGATCAATAAATCAGCCCTGCAAGAAATATTAAAGAGGATTCTTTGAGTGGAAAGACCAAAATTGACAAACACTAGAAAGGAACAGAGAAAATCTCCAGAAACAATGACAAAACAAGTAATGAAATGGCACTAAATATACATCTATCAGTAATTACTCTGAATGTAAGTGGACTAAATGCTCCAATCAAAAGACAAAGGGTGTCAAACTAGATTTAAAAAAAAAAAACAAAAAAACAAGAGCCATCTATATGCTGTCTATAAGAGACTCATTTTAGACCTAAAGTCACCTGCAGATCGAAAGTGAGGAGATGGGAAACATGTATCACACAAATGGATGTCAAAAGAAAGCCGGAGTAGCAATACTTATATCAGACAAACTAGACTTTAAAACAAAGACTATAAAAAGAGATAATCATAAAGGTACAATCCAACAAGAAAATGTAACAATTATAAATATTTATGCACCCAACATGGAGCACCCAAATATATAAAACAATAACAAACATTAAGGAACTCATGAAAGTAATAATATAACAGGAGGGGACTTTGACGCCCCATTTACATCAATGAACAGATTCTCTAAACAGAAAATTAACAAGGAAACAACGCCTTTGAATCCACCTGGACCAGATGGATTTAACAGATATATTCAGATCATTCCATCCTAAAAACAGCAGAACGTACATTCTTTTCAAGTGCAGGTGGAACATTCTCCAGAATAGAACACATGTTAGTCACAAAATAGGCTCAACAAATACAAAAAGACTGAAATCATACCATGCACCTTTTCAGACCACAGTGCTATGAAACTTGAAGTCAACCATAAAAAAAAAAAAAATTGGAAAGATCACAAATACATGGAGGTTAAACAAATGCTACTATGCTACTAAACAATGAATGGGTAAACCAGGAACTCAAAGAAGAAATTAAAAAAAAAAAATACATGGAAACAAACAAAAATGAAAACACCATAGTCTAAAACTTTTGGGATGCAGGAAAAGTGGTCCTAAGAGGAAAGTATACAGCAATACAGGCCTACCTCAAGAAGCAAGAAAATTTTCAAATATACAATCTAACCTTACACCTAAAGGAGCTACAAAAAGAACAATAAACAAAGCCTAAATCCCAGAGGAGTGGGGGTGTGGGGGATGGGTCAAATAGGTGATGGGGATTAAGGATGAGCACTGGGTGTTTTATGGAAATGTTGAATCACTATATTGTACACCTGAAGCTAATATTATAGTGTATATCAAGGAATTGGAAATCAAGTAAAAACTTTTTAAAAAGTATAAATGGTCACATTCAAATAGTTTCACATAGAAGCTAGATCAAATAATTGGAAAAAAAACAATTTTAAAATCTCATGTGAAATGCTATCACTCTTCTGTTAAAGGCAATACATTCATGTCTGTGATGAGGTTAAAAAACCTCTCCCACCATTGAACTCTACAGTAAAAATATTTTTTAAACTGGAACACCTAGGATATTTATCATCATTTATTTTTTTCCTTTAGAGTTTTCATAGAAACTTGAAGGGAAGATGACAAAAAGGAACAAGAATAAAAATAGGAAAGTTTTATATTATATGGTATACGCTTTAGGCAACATATCTAAATATGCTACGATGGTACCATTTGGGCTGACACCGCAAAACTGAGGAAAATCAGAACCACCAGATGGGTGTTTTTAACAACTAACACCTTATGTTTTCTAGTCTGAATATTTTTTAAAATGTGAAGATAGGTGGTTAAATAAAAAATGGAGCAATGGAATTGAATTTCCTGTCACCAAAAAAGGCATATTTTTGAGTAACGATATTTACTTACTGTAGTGAAACAATGTCAGCTTGTTAATGATAAAGAACTGTTTATCTGCATCCTTCAGATCTGGGCTATACTGTATTATACATAATCAGAAAAAAGTGAAATAAGTTTAAGTACCAATGGCTTTTGAAATTTTTCAAAGCCCCTTTTTTCTTATTAGACTTCTCATTATCTAACACTTCAATCTTATCATTCATTACCTTCCAGTTCCAATTCTGTGCTAGAATGGAACAGCATCAGTTCCTGTCTGTAACTGCTTATCTCCACCCACGCCTTGTACTTAGGAAGATCAGAAGCCTTACGCAGAGCACAGAACACGACAGTTTAAATGCCTTAATGTGAGAGGAGAAAGGCAGCTCTCTTGACCATCAAAGCCCTTAAAATACAGTTGACCTACAGATTCCATGTTATATTAATTTTTGGTGAATTCAGAAAAATGTTTGTGGCATGCCAATCATATGACAGTCACTGTGTTATTTACTGAAGATAGTTTTGTAAGAAATGCTTATGCCTCTCAACTCCAGGAAGGAACTTATAACATAGTGACAGAGGTAGACATGGAACAAAAAGTAATTGCGTAAATATTTAATCAGTAAGAGATATGAAAGAAAAGTTCAAGTTACGATGAAAGCTTTTATTGGGGCAACCTAACTTTTCTGAATAGCAAGGAAGACTTGCTTGAAGAAGTAATATTTGAGCTCTTTCTGGAAGGGTAAAAGGGAGTCACCTAGGAAACAAGGGGCAGTGAAATTTTCTTGCTTGCCTGCTTTGTGAAGCATAGCATTCTTTAATGTAGACCAACTCCACTCCCAATTAAAAATAAGGGATACAAGTCAAATATTCTTGAGAGAGATAACAACAATGGCTTCAAATGCAATTAAAGAATAAATATGATTTATATTTGATCTTCTAGGAAGAGAAAAAATAGATTTTGATGGCCAACTTCGGAGTGAAAGACAGAATCTTAGGACACCAGTTGACATAAATAAAAAGAAGGAACATAGAGAAAGATGCAGAAATTCATTCAGTTCGCTTCAATAAACACTAAGCTAGGCATTGTGTTGAAGATACCAAGACATCGAATATGGGTTTTTCACTCTTAAGTATTTTATAATTTATTAGGGAGGTTGTTCAATAAATAGAGCCTCTTCCTGCAATACAGTAAGTGCTAAGGAAGAGGACTGAGCAGGATGACAAGAGAACTAAGAAAGAAGCACTCAGAGCTCTGCCCTGGGTTTAAAGAAGGTTCCTAGACCAGAGATCTTCTCAGCACCACTGTGCCAGGCTCCGAACTTCATGAGGACAGATGCTCCTTTGTTCAGGACCTCACCATGTTTCTCTTCATCTGGCTATTGATTTGTACCCTTTAATATCCTTTGTGAAACAAAACAAAACCTGGTAGTCTAGCAAGTAAATGCTTTTCCTGAGTTCTGTGAGCCTCCCCCCCACCCCCCAGTAAATTAATCGACCAGAGGAGGGAGTTGTGGAAACGTCCAAAACTGTAGCCAGTAGGTCGAAGCACAGATGTTTAAACAACTTGGCCTTGCGATCAGCCTCTGGGTAGAGGGCAGTCTTACAGAACCGAGCCATTAAGCTGTGGAATCTGATGTTAGGTCTGGGGAGACCGTGTCTAAGTTGAACTGTAGGACCCCCAGCTGGTGTCAGAGCCTTGCTTAGCGGTGCCACCCCCACACTGAAAGTGGTGAAGAAACAGCAAAGCACAATCAATATATGCTCTCCGGGCTTAAAGAACGAATACTATATGGGGGATACAGATGAACAAATATTAACTACAATAGAGAGTGTGATATTTACGAGAATGGAAGCACAGTGTTATTGTAGTACTAGAAAGGCTTATGGCCAAAGGGACGGACTCATAAATGAAGTGATATTTAGGCTAGGATTTGAGACAAAATAAAAAAACCGTAAGTTAAGACATAGATTACTGTGGGAGGAAAAAAGTGATCCTCTAAATTAAGGAAATAATAGGTGCCAAGGCCAGCAGTCAAAGAGCATAAAATGTTAGAACAAACGTGGGGTGAAATTGGAGTTGTAGAATTCAAGAGGTAGGTATGAAGGAGAGAGGTAAATGGGATAAAAGATCCCCAAAGCCCTGTAAACCACATGAATAAACTGGACTCCATACTGCAGTAACGTGGAATCACTCAAGTGTTAAAACTATGAAATGCTACAATCATATTTAAGTTTTATAATCGTAACTCTGGCTGCACTGTGGATGTTGGGGGGAAGGACTGGCCAGGAGTCTAAATGACATTTGCTGATGGCCTGAACCATGCGAAAGTTGTTGCAATGGAGAGAAAAAAATGATTTATATTCCTTACATGCTTTAGGTTTAATTTACCCTTACGTGAATTTACAGATTTGGGGGGAGGGGAGCACTTACTCTGTTTCAGAAATAGTAAAAGTTCTTAATAGCCTTGTAACAGCAAACTGTTCAAAGCTTCTTTTCTCAACTGTAAATTGGATTGCTACCACCAATAATAATGTAGATAGTACTTGTTTTGTTCTTAAGACATCATAGAAGAGCTTATATTTAAATATTTTCTCAGAGTATGGTTAGGTCATGCATTCTGAGATTCAGGGTAAGAGTTTTTCTGATAAAAGAAGATGTGTCAGCTCAAATAATATGCAAGTGCTAAGTATGAGAGAGACACTACAATTCAGGGACTATAAATTAAATTAGTGAGACACAGATTAGAAAAATAAATTGAGGCCAGTTTGTAGATAATCTTGATACCAGACAATTTTCACTTAATCTCATAGACAGTCAGTAACTAGTAGATTTTGGGAGAAGAGTACATAGTATGCTGACTACAGAAGAAAGAGTCTTTTTAACTTTATCAGGAGAAAGACAGACTCAGATTATTTTAGATATTAGAAGTAGAATAATTCTATCCAAAATATTTTGTGTTGTCTCAGTCTGAGGATTTCTGAAAAGAAGTAGAAAAAAGTTTCGTAAGAGGTGAGGATGTCGATGTTTGCTGAAAATATTTGAAAAGTCAGCAGCGCCTCTTTTACTGTGAGCAAAGGGAAGGCAAAGAGAAGAGAGAAGATTGGAATCTTGTGTTCAAGTTTTTCTAGAAAGTTGGACTACTGCCTGGGTAAGGATAGATAGTGTTGGGGGTCTGGGTTAAATAACAGGGTGTGTGAACATTGAAAAAGGACAGGTTGTTGAGACACGGTGACTTAATAGTGGTTCGTGAAATCCTTGGAAGAAAGAATTTTGCAGTTATTCCATGAGAAAGGGGAGTAGGATAACTATGATCTTTAGGGGAACTAAAGTCACGAATCATATTCTTCACCAGGAAATTTCTATAACTCTGTGTCAAAGACTTAGTATTCCAAGTAGAAAATATTTGAAAAAAAACCTAGTCTGAGAGCTGTCAATGTTATATGGGAAGTCAGGTTAAAAAAAAAAAAAAAATATATATATATATATATATATAAATACACACACACACACACACAATCAGTTAAGCCGAGTTCTAGGTATGCCTGAAAATAGGGATAAACTCCAAGTAACTCTACTACTCCCAGCTTATTTCAAATAAAGAGAAAGGAAATAATACAAGTTATAATCATTACAGCAAACCCTGGTAATTAAGTTCAACTTGGTTCCTCTTTGAGTCTTTTATAACGTGCACATTGCACAGAATATTTTAAATTTGATTGTGATTTGGGGGTCGTTTCAATGACTGAATTCTTAAAACTAATTTCAGTTATGATAAATTTTATTTAAATTGAATGAAACATGAAGTTCAAACCGTTTTATTAGTTTTCTGCTTTTAGCTGAATTGATATGTCTGATACGTTATGAGTAAATGATGCCACTAATATGTTCAGTTTTTCCCATAATGAAATAATCTGCATTCATGACCCTCTAACGCAGTAATATAGATAACACTGTATATGACTTAGCAGAAAATATTTGCAACTTCATGTTATAGATAATATTTTATACTCAAAATATATCATTCTTTGGTATATTTTTTCTTTTTTAATAAGCAACAAAAAACTGATTTTTTAACAATATGATTTTAAAGAGTGGGGCTTAATTAAGAGAAATTCTATGATTTCTAAAAGAAAAAGCTTAAAGTATAAAAAAGAAACTATAACAACACAACAAAAGAAAAAGCTGCATACCTACAAAACAAAACAAAACAACAAATAGCACCAATTCAGCAGGCATATGTGTTAGATTCTGAGTATTCCCGACAAGATTTTGCTGAATCCATACTATTTGAGTTTTTATGTAAAATATGTTGCATGCTTTCTCTCGTAAAAAGAGTGTTCTGTTAAAAACAACAGCAACAAAACCTATCAAGATATTGTGAGGTCGACTTGGCCAACTTTATCTCTCTCTTGGACATTAATAAAAGCACAAATATAGTATTCCGGTTTTTTATTGTTTTCAGTAAGGGTGGAAATAGCCAAGGGGGAGAAAAGAAATTTACAAGAGGCACCAAAGTTAAAACATGAACCTGTTCCAAATTTGTGACAGCTCAGTAGTGAACCTGTTACCTGGATCCCGGGAGAAATGCCCATGTAATCACTTACAGATCTGAATACCTACGGTTCATTCAAGGAACAAGGGAGTTGTTTCCTCATGAGCTCTTTGGCAGTGTTTCTCAAATATTCTTTGCACAAAAACTACCAGAAAAGCTTGTTAAATGTAACTTTTGTTCCCCTCCCCTCTACATGGTGGTGTGCTTACACAGAAGCTGCCCAAGATGTGCATTTTCACAAGCTCCCTAGTTGATCCTGATGTGATACCAGACCAGACCTAAGAGGCACTACTAAAAACCATATAAATAACCAGGACTTCAACTTTTCTGGAATCCAAACTTTCCTCCCTGTGAACTGGGTCCACTGTCAGACTTACCCCAATGTTTACAGGGTAATAATAAGAATAATGATAGCTAAAATGTATCTTTGCGCCCAGCACTGTTCCAGGAATTTCATGTGTATTGGCTTTTTAAAATTCCTAAAATAATTCTAAAATGCAGTCATATGATTATCATACTCATTTAATAGATAAGAAAATGGAAGCGGAGAGATTTGAATAGCTTGCCGGAAGTCACACCACTAGTAAGTAGCAGAGCAAGAATTCTAACCAGTTACACTGGAACGTAAGTTCTTAAGCATGATGCTGTTCTGAGACAGTAAGTAAAGTGAAAGCAGAAAAGGAGAGAAGAGAATGTGGCTGTTAATGGGCTTTTCCTGTCCCATATCAATTCTCTGCCTCTGCATTTCCCAGATTCTCTTGTCCTTTGTCTTCCTGTTACATTCAACCAAGGGAAGCACCCTTGGGAGATGGTAAGGCAGGACAAAGGAAAAGCCATGTATTCTCCTCCCACTTAGGCAGCATCTCTAAAATGACTGGGTCACCTCATGGTCTTGCTCTGATCTGGCACCCCTGACGAGAACCAAGCCTACACCAGCTCGTATCCCTCCTGGCCGATGATGATACCGCCTAGTCCTTTTATTCTCCCTGGCCCAGACTGCAGTGTCCTAGAGTTACTAGTCACTGTGCAGCCTCAACATTCCCATTCGATCTTTCTTGTTTTCTACCTGTACCCAGTTCCCTGTAATGGTTCTCTTAAACTACTAGGTGTGACCTTTGTTTTCCTGAGAGGAAACAGCTTGACTACAGAAGGCAATATGGTATAGTAAAAATAAAAATAAAGATAAAATGATGAAATAAAACTTAAAGTAAAATATACTGATCCAGAAATGACAGCAAATCTTCCTTTATATTTTGTATTTAAGATATGAAAGGTTATCCTCTTATTACACCTGTCTGCTAATCCAGTAAAACAAACTGACACTAAAATAAGAATTAACAGATGCATAAATTAAGAACCATCAAAAATTTAGAAAAATAAGAAATTGAAATCTCCTGCCTCCTCAGACTCTATAAGCTCTTCTCCTCAGATGTCAGTTAATGAACACTAATATTTTCTTTTTTATTTGTTTGTTTACTTAATGAATTTTCAGGGTTTTGGTAAACCATAGCAAACAGACCATAAGAATTTATAAATGTTTCTGTCCCAAACTGCACTAACATTATGTAAAGAATCTAACAGGGTATATCCATGACAGGAGAGAAGACTTTATGAAAAAGAAATTTATAATTTTGAAGGTTGGAAAGTGATGGTTGGAAAACCGTTTTTATTTAGTCAAATAAGACAGAAAAAATAAAATGACTCAGTGACAACAGACAGGGAACCCAAGAGGAAGCTGCTGAATTTGCCTCTCAGAAGCCCTGAGAGGCTCTGAGTCTGGTGGCAGCAGGAGATGAGGGGCTGAAATGTGATAGGGACTCTATCTGGACCAGCTGGAACCCCAATTTGCCATACTATAAAGACAATGGACTCTACAGCACTAATTCTGGCAGAAAACAGTAGTTATAGTGATGGATAATTGCACTAGAATGATATGGAAAAAGATCTGAGCTGACAGAGCCAGGTGTAAGGCTGGTATTCAAAACAAAAGTCTAAGTGAAAAATTTGGAAACTGAATTGTGAAAATGTCATATTCTCTCCCTGCTCCCATGAGATCAGCAGCAAGAACTCTCAATCCTAAATAGGAGACTGGAGGGGTTTTGGCTACTGATGTCTGGGGAATCCTTTAGTGAATAAGCTGGCTTATTAGCTTTCACTGAAGCCCACAAAAATAGCAGGAGATAAGATCAGAGCGCATACTAGGGTAAGACTGAGTAGGAACATTTTGCGGCATATCTTCATTTCGACCCACACAACCCTTGTCCACCCTGCCTGATAACCTAAGGGTCAAACCTATATGTACTATGTCAACAGGTTTCCTTGTATGTAGTTTGACAAATGGGGGATGGGCACCGCTTGGAGGTCAGAAGATGGAAGGAAAGAGAGGCAATCATATTTCTTTTCCTGACTCAATCTCATCAATTGGTTTAGGATGACAGCATCTCTTTATCAAAGACTCAGCTGTTATAAAGCAGCTCTCTAAACAGCTACCCATTCTGGGTACCAGTAACTCTTTCCTCTCTTGCTCTGGCAGGCCTGATGTTGCTAAGTATCTATATTGTTTGGTAGATGCTGTGCAGAGACTGATATGCTTCCCCTGAATTCCCCTTCAGCAAAGAACACGTTGCCCCCACTGCTGGAGCACTGTAACTCAGAACAAACAACTCTGAAGGGCCATCCTAGCTCCTGAGTTGCTCATGTGGTCAGCTGAGGTGGCCCCTGAGCCTGTACCACAACTAGATGTTTACCTCTACTGTACACTGCTTTCTCCTTTTTTTTCCACAGGTGTTGATCCTGGTCCTGAGGGCATTGCTAAACTCAGCCTCAAAATCTGCTTCCCAGAAAATCCTACCTACAAAACCAGGAGAGGGCACTATCTATTGTTGGTTTCCATAAACCTTAGCCACACTTCTGGAAGCAGTCAATGGTCAAGTTTGAAGG
This sequence comes from Ursus americanus, assembly GCF_024610735.1. Taxonomy (NCBI): domain Eukaryota; kingdom Metazoa; phylum Chordata; class Mammalia; order Carnivora; family Ursidae; genus Ursus; species Ursus americanus. Next base: position 58,772,639 of record NC_142130.1, read on the forward strand.
GGCCATCTGTTGCCACTAGGCAAATGTCTGTTATAGCCTTATAAGACATTTTATTCTCTCTGAGTGAGATGGAGAGCTACTGAAGATTTTTTGGGAGAAGGGTGATAGGATGAGATTTAAATCAGATTGATTGCCTGTTATATGAGGAATATACTATAGGAAGGCAAGGGCAGAAAGAGTGAAATAAGTTAGGAAGCTATTGTAGCTAAATATCCAAATGTGAGATGATGGTAACTTAGGCCAGGGTGGAAGCGGTGGTTAAGAGTAGTTCTGATTTGGAATACAATTTGAAAGTAGAGCTATTATCTAAGAGATTATGTGAGAGAAAGAGTCAAGTCTAATTCCAAATGTGTGTATGTGGGGAAAGTAGACTTTCACTTTTAAACATGCTCAGTTTTAGATGACTTTGGATATCAAACTGGAAAGTCAACTCAACAGTTTTATACACAAGTTTGTAGATCAGGGGGGCATATCTAAGCTAGATATATAAATTTTGAAGTCATAAGTGTATAGATAATATTTAAAGCCATGTAAATCAATAAGAGTGAGTGTAAGCAGAAAAGAAAAGAGGTTTGAGTGAACCCTAGAGGTCTACAACATAGTTAGCGAGGTGAGGAAGGGCCAGCAAAGAAGATGGGGAAATGGAAGCCAGTAGTGTAGGAGGTGAACCAAGAAAGAGGTGCTAAAGTCTTTGAAGGAGGAGGAAGTGAGCAACTGTGTTAAATTCTGCTGCTAAATTAGGTGATAAAAGACTAAAAATTGAACATGTGGTGTAGCAAAGTGAAGATCATTGGTGAGTTGGCAAACGCCATGTTGGTGTACTGGTCGAGAAGAAAGCCGGACTGGAGCAGATTAAAGAATGAATGGACAGAGAAAGTGGAAATAAAAAAAATATATAGACACCTATTTTAACACATTTTTCCACAAAAAAGTCAAAGAAATGTATAAATACATGATTTAGATATGCATAGAGAAACACCACAAGGGACAGCTCACAAAATTTCAAGTGTTTGCATCTGAAGGTATTTATAAGTAAGTCTTGCTTGGTTCTTTATAGATAACATTTAAAATTTTAAATATGCTCATGTATTACATTAATAAAAAATTCATTTTAAAGTATACTCATATATTTGTCATATAGTATTTCAGTTTATAATCTTAATTTTCACAAATCATCTAGACTGTAAACTTCATGACAGCTACATTTTTTTCTATTATAGTCACCATTACATCCCCAGGGACCAGAATTGTAACCTGCCACATTGTAAATATTTTATAAATATTTGTTAGTTAGTTTGAATGATATTATACCAACTTTTCTGTACGTTGCTTTTAAAAACTATTGTTAGTCTTATATAATTTTTCATATCAAAACACAGAAAGGTAACCTTACTTCATTTTAATGTCTAATAAAGTTCTAATGCTTAATTAATACTATTTATAGATATTATGTCTCTGTTTTCACTTTTTTAAAGATTTATTTATTTATTTGAGAGAAAGAGACAGAGAGAGGACATGTGCACAAGCAGGGGGAGGGGCAGAAGGAGAGGGAGAGAGAATCTTCAAGCAGACTCCCCACTGAGCCCAACATCAATGCAGGGCTTGACCCCAGGACCCTGAGATCATGACCTAAGCCAAAATTAAGTGTCCAATGCTCAACCAACTGAGCCACCCAGGAACCCCCTGTCTCTTTCTATTTTCAAACATCTTTTTAAATTGCTGTTAATTTGTAGTATATTAACTACATTGCTTAGAACTTTATTAGGTAGTCTCTCATTTTCAAATAAATTTAGGAATGAGCAATAAATATTCTTTAGTAACAAATAATTATCAACCTGAGTATTTGTGTATAGACTATTTAGTCCTTGATTAATCTATGAGAATGAAATCTGACAATTTGTGCAATACATATCCTCATTACATTACTGCATGGCAATTAGGAATAACTATTAAAGTTTCCTATAAACAAGATTTTTTTATAAGCCATTCTATACATGTAAAACCTGAGAGTAATATATTGTCCTGAACATGTGAATGGAGCTAAGTTGCTAAATTCAACTACAACATTTGCCACCAATAAAACTATTCCAAAATTTGGAGAGAGTTGATTTTTGTTTGTTTTAGTTAGAAGATGCTTGCAGAATAGGTTGTTTACATATCCTTTATACAAGGGAACTTTGTGAATGGTAGCACTTGGTAATATTTTATTTCCCTTTGTTAGGATAACTAATAAATAAGTAACGGTCTAATATTTTATTTAAATATTATATTTTACAAGCTAATTATTTCCTATGACATATTAGCTTTTTTCTTTGCCATCCCCCATGCTCTTTAACTTCCCCCAGTCTGCCCAGACATAGAAAAAATTTTTCCAGTGATCCTTAAAGTGCAATGGAGCAAACATATTAACAATAATATGTCTTACTATTATCATTTAGTGAAAAGTTTAATGACTCTTAAAAATACTCACATGAAGAAAAAGCAGTATTGCAGCATGAAATTGTTATCTCTGTCCTAATTCAAGCTATTCTCTTTCTCTAGGGATCTATATTCAGAGTTTATTAACTCCAGTAAGAGATTACAGGAGGTAAAAGTAGGATATAAATGATTAATGCAAAAAATTCAAAACAATTCTATCATGTTTCTATTCTATGCATGAGCTCCCTATATATAGGATACAATTATTTTAAAATTATGTCCCTTCCACTTATTTTCCCCTGTCCAAATTGTCATTCCAAATGTGAAAAAAAAAAACTTAAAACTGTCTATTTACTAGATATCTAAATAACTCCACAAACAAGTTTTGTGTATTTTTGCAGCCATGAAATTCAAAGCAGTTGTGTTATAATTAGTAGTTTTTTATGGTTCTAAAGAGACTGATATTAAAAATTTTTTCAGTATTTCAGAGAGCTCTGAAGTATAATGATGTTAAAAATATTTTGAAAGATTCTTGTTCAGGGATAAAACCTTAAGAAAACTCTGCATCATAATAAAGATACTAAATCAGTCTAACATTATATAAATTTCTTAAAAGCTAAGTATTTGTTATTTATTATATACATTATTACTTAGTATTCTGTTAGAGAAGTATCAAAATAAATGGCACATAGGGCTAAGTGTATTTTTCTAATATTATTTGATTGCTTTGCAATCAGGAAATTCATTGTCATGGTTTCCTTTTACAATCAAAACACTTTGTTCTCCACATGACCACATAACACTTAAGTCCCTTTTTCAGAAAGCACTTATACAATATCTGAAGATCATAAATGAATTGTGGTCAAGTAATAAAAGATACATTTTTAATGCATATATGAAAAAATTACCAACATTTTTCTGAATTCCTACTTATAAATGGAAAGAAAATGGGCTCACTTAAAGGAATTTATCTGTTTTAAAATCTCTTAGGTCTCAAAACATGTGCTCAATCTAGTTTTGATTTTGTACTATAATTCTGCATTGATTCAAATGTAATCCTACGAATTTTCTATTGCTGTCCACTGATTTGTAAAGTGGCAATAATTATTAGAAGATGCCTCAATCCTTGTCATAACTTATTTCAAAAATGTCTGCAACCATTTCCCTCCTTTTATTACCCTTTGCAATTGGACGTTGCAGTTCCCTTCAAGTGAGCATTTATCCTATCCCATGCCTTGCATGAGGACTAGGCTTATAACTTGCTTTGGGCAACGGAATACAGCACAAGTGATGATGTACCAGTTCTGAGTTTAGGCCTCAAGAAGTAGTACATAGTTTTGTTCTTTTCCTCAGAATCCTACTGCAACCTGTGAAAAGCTTGAGCGAGACTGCTGGATGAAGATACAGGGCTCCATCATCCTTATCACGCCCGCTCACTGCCAGCTAATCATTAACATGAGGGAGGCCAGATTAGACCAGTATTCTGCCAACTGGCCACAAATGCCATGAATGAGTCCAGCAGAAATTAGCTGAGGCTCATTTACATCCAAAGAACTGCCTAACTGACTAATGGACTCATGAGTAATCTAAGGGGTTGCTGTTTAAAACCATTACATTGTGGGGTGCTTTATGAAACAGCGAGAAAAACCGATACAGCCCCATATGAAGCCCATGAAATATTTTTCTTGGTACTTCTGCAGTCTAAACCAAATGGGCTGCTGTGAATTGTACACTCTGATGAATTTATTGCGAGCTGAGAAAGCATACATAAACCAACTGGAGAAATGTAGAAGCTTTCATTTATTTGGGAACTCCTGCCAAATTTTGGTACCGTGAACTGTGAAAATGGAAACTGATTATATGTAATTATGTTACTGTCCAAGGATTATGGATAAAATAGTGATATGCATGTTCAGTAAATCATAGAAAACAAGACCCAAGAAAGAGCATTGAAAGTAGTCTGAAGGTGTTAATTTGAAGATACAGTTAAAATAAATAAAAAATAAATTTCCGCTGGAAAAGTGGCTCATTATCTTGAAAAGGGATGGAAATAGAAAAGTAGACTTACCATTTTTAGTACTATTTTGTTTCATTTGTTTTATATCATATGACACTCAAATAAAAATTTGAATCTGTTCCTTTAACATAGTTTATTCTCTTCAAAGGTGATTCTCAAACTGTCAAGTGTGGAGTTCTTAAGAGTAAAGGAAAAGGTGTGCTCTAACTAGGCCCTCTCATTTTAACTCAATAACATATATTAAGTCAGATTTATCATACTAAAGAACTTTTACTACTGTTTTATCCTAATGCTGCTGTCTTGGAATCACTGGTTGTATTCATACTCAGTGGAAATCCTAGTATTAACAACTTGTAATTCTCTATCAGTTTTTATTCTGTGTTTTCTGCAGAAGCCCACCTAGTTTCAGACAGATGTCTCAGAACAGTGGAAGTTAGAATGAGTGTGGGGAAATTGTATGAAATTCAACTCCTTCCTTCCTTCCTTCCTTCCTTCCTTCCTTCCTTCCTTCCTTCCTTCCTTCCTTCTTTCCTTCCTTTTCTGTCTTTTCTTTCTCTTTCTTTCTTTCTTTCTTTCTTTCTTTCTTTCTTTCTTTCTTTCTTTCAGATTTATTGATTTATTTGAGAGAGAGAGAGAGAGATAAGAGCATGAGCAGGAGAGGCAGAGGGAGAGGGAAAAAGAATCTCAAACAGACTCCCCACTGAGCGCAGAGTCTGACGTGGGGCTTGATCTCACAACCCTGAGATCATGACCTGAGCTGAAACCAAGAGTCAGACAAAACCAAGGGAGCCACTCAGGTGCCCCTTCCTTATCCTTTTAATCAGAGCACTTATCTCTTTAATTTGTTTGATAATGGAGAAACCACATGACATATCTTGGAAACATGTTATATCACTACTAAAAGATATAAAATTACATGAATGTTTTTGCAGGGAATACTCTTGTATGCTGCTGCCTGGTGTTTGCCACAGGTATGTGTTACCATTGTGACTGACTCACAATTAGTAAACAGAAATCAAGGACAGAAACTGTGTGAGAGAAAATCTTCTGGGATCTAGGCCTTGCTGTGGCCATAGAAAATTACTACCCAGAATTACTACTAACAGGCGTACACTGACAAGTTAAGAATACATACATATATACATACATGTGTCCTTAGTAATTAAAAACTTTTTGAGCAAAGTTATATGAAATGAAAAATATGAAAGATCAAGAGGAAAGGTTCTCTGGTTAAATGGGGGCAAAATGCAATTAGAAAGAGATAGAGGCTACACCAAAATAAAAGGCTTTTGCACAACAAGGAAAGTAATAAAATGAAAAGGCAACCTACTGAATGGGAGAAGATATTCACAAATGAGAGAAGATATTTACAAATTCCAAAATATATAAAGAACCTATGTCACTCAACACACACACATGTACACACACACACACACACACACACACACATACACACACAGTCAAGCCCAGATAATCCAATTTAAAAATGGGCAGAGGACCTGAATAAACATTTTTTCCAAAGAAGACATGCAGATGGCCAACAGGTCCATGACGAGATGCTCAAGGTCACTAATCATCAGGAAAATGCAAATCAAAACCATAATAAGATATCACCTCATACCTGTCTGAGTGGCTAGTAGCAAAAAGACAAAAATAAATAGTAACATGTGTTGGCAAGGAAGTGGAGAAAAGGGAACCTTGCGCACTATTGGTGGGAATGCAAACTGGTGCAGCCACTGTGGAAAACAATTTTTTGAGGTCCTCAAAAAATTAAAAGGAGAATTCTATGTGATCCAGTAATTTCACTGCTGGGCATTTACCACCCGCTCCCAAAAAAAGCCCTGATAATACTGATTTAAAAAATAAATGCACCCCTGTTTTTATTGCAACAATATTTACAATAGCTAAGATATGGAAGCAGCCCAAGTGTCCACCGATAGATTCATGGATTAAAAAGGTGTGATGTAGGGGCACCTGAGTGGCTCAGTCTGTTAAGCATCTGCCTTCGGCTCAGATCATTATCTCAGGGTCCTGGAATCAATCCCCGCATTGGGCTCTCTGCTCAGCAGGGAGTCTGCTTCTCCCTCTCACATTCAATCTATGCTTTCTAATAAATAAAATCTTTAAAAAAAAAAAAAGGTGTGGTGTAACACACAATGGAATACTACTCAGCCATTAAAAAATGAAACCTTGCCATTTGCAACAACATAGATAGAGTGTATTATGTTAAGTGAAATAAGTCAGACAGAGAAAGACAAATGCCATGTGATTTCACTTATATGTGGAATCTAAAAAACAAAACAAATGAATAAACAAAATGCAGAAACAGACCCATAAATACAGAGAACTGATGGTTATCAAAGGGGTGGTGTGTAGGGGTATGTGCAAAATGGGTGAAGGGGAGTGGGAGGTATAGTCTTCTACTTATGGAATGAATGAGTCATGGCGATAAAAAGTACAGCATAGGGAAAGTAGTCGATGGCATTTTAATAGCGTTATGGGGACTGATGGTAGCTACACTTGAGGTGAGCATGATGTACAGAGCTGTGGAAATCACTACGTAGTACACCTGAAACTAGTGTATCACTGTGTATCAATATTTCAATTAAAAAAAAGAGGGGCTCAAGAGTCATACATTTATTATTTTGACTACAAGTGGATGCCAGTGTGTTTTCAATATAGTTATTAATGGAATTATATGGATTCATTAGTGATTGCTATTGAGAAAGTAGATTAATCAATTGCCAAAGCAAAAGAAAGTGCAAATTTTTTAAAAAATTGGACTAAATTATCAAAACATATTTCTACTTATATTGTTAAATTAACTATTTTATTTTCCAAATAATCTAAAGTAAAGCAAGAGATAGATTGTTTAAAACATGGCATTGTGGGGGCGCCTGGGTGGCACAGCGGTTAAGGCGTCTGCCTTCGGCTCAGGGCGTGATCCCGGTGTTACGGGATCGAGCCCCACGTCAGGCTCCTCCACTATGAGCCTGCTTCTTCCTCTCCCACTCCCCCTGCTTGTGTTCCCTCTCTCACTGGCTGTCTCTATCTCTGTCAAATAAATAAATAAAATCTTTAAAAAAAAAAAACATGGCATTGTGTATAATTCTTAAGAGATACATTGCTATTTTGAGTATTTCTATTTCACTGAGAAATAACATCGCATCAAATGGTTTTGCTACTGAGTTTCATGCCCAGATCATCTATTTTAGTCTGTGGGACAGCAGTTTGCATTCGTGTAGATGACGCAGTTTATGTATATTTCTCTTAATCTAGAAGGCTATTGTATTATGTTTTCTACAACTCTTAATCCAGATTTCTGTCCCATATGAATATTGCAAGCATGCAAGTGTCAGTAACTCTAAACACAGGAGAAAATGAGTTCTGGATAGAAGGTAATTACCAAGTCACACAACTCTTGGTTTAAAGATAATTTCAAGATACCTGTGTATTCAACGAGAATACTTTGAAAAAGTATCCAAAAACGTTTAACTGAACCTTGTTTACTAAAATGCATGCCATGAAATCAATGAACCTAGGAATGCCATAGACCGTTCATCTAAAAAAGACTTCCATTTTAATAACTGATAACCCTGGAGGATAGTCATTATTCAGAAAGTTACTCTACAGCATCTAGGGGTTTAACATGAACTGTGATTAATGTGACTCTGATCAAATACTGTGTAATACTGAGATTTTTATTTGAATTTTTATATTGGTTTACTTTCTCACCATGCCTAAAATCAAACATAACTGATTAAAATTGAAATAAAATATAAGGCAAAGGGTACATTTTGAATCAGAAATTATATTTTATCAATTTACTTTTAACTTTTTTTTTCTCTTCATGTTGCAAAACAAGTAACAGAGAAGTATTTTTAAAAAACATAGTATGACAATTCAGGAGAAAATTTTACTTTTTAAAGAAAATAACGGTAAATCATCATGTGAAAATATTCTTAAAATTCAAGAGCATCATGCTCCTATGCTTCTATTGTAAGAAAAAAGGCAAATTATAAAAATAAGAGCCTTAATTGTCTCTGTTGAAAATAAGGGAAGAGACTTCCCACCACTCCCTCCTTTTCCAATGAGCATTTACTTTAGAAAACTTGTAAAGTAATTTCTCCTCTGTTTGAAATATATAGAAATCCTTTTGAAGACTAGATTGGCCTTCTGTCTCCTTTATGACCAAGGAATGGCTTTCTCAATGATTTTGGAACATCTCTTTGAAATACAGATTTCAAGAATGATATCCCCCTGATCTCCCAGTTTCTGAGGGAGGGTAAGAGCCCAACATCAGTGGGCACCTCTCTCCAAGTTGCAAAACTTCCTCCTGTCATAAAGACATGAGCAGTTTGTTTTTCCTCTACAGAAGGTCAATTAATTAACACAAATGGTCACCTCAATTGGCAGGTGAAGTTAGAATGCACTATGTGTAAAAATGGTTACGTCAAGTCCTCTTACTTGAGGGCTAGTTATTGTTTATCTTGAAAGCACACATGGAATGGGTTATATCTGCTTGGCCATATGAGGCAGGTGAACTTCTTTCCTGTCTGTGCAATTTCTTAGCAGATTTCCTGTTATGGGCATTACATTTTGGTTTAATGCTTATTCAACAGTAAACGTGTTGTCTCTACTACCATTGTGGAGATTTTCAGGATGGGAGAGTTGATTTTGTTTTAAATTCACCAATACTATCATACTAAGTTTCATTCTTGAACAACACTGGAGACTACTTGATGACTCAAGATGAGAAGGGAGGTAAACATGCAGGAGGAGATAGAGAGAGGTAGAGAAAGGATAGTTTCATGAAAACCATTTGGGATACTTGGGAGGAAAATTCTCCATCAAGGAAACACCAGAAAATAACAACAGAAATGCTTAGCACATGGAGTACTTAAATTTTTTAAAATTATAATACAAATGTTAAAATATTTTATGTTTAATACAGTATTGCGTTTTTATTATATATAGTCATATTTGTAGGAGAAAAAATTCCAAAAAGTGCATTTAACAATGGCATTTACTAAAATACCAGAATTTGACAAGTTACAAATTTATTAAGTTTTCATTTCTTTTCTCTCCCCTAATTTATTTCAATCCCTACTCCCTAGAAATAAATCTCAATTTGTGAATATATGATAAGCATAAGCTTTTATCCTGTTTAAACTCATTTAAATATATTTTATTTTTAAAATACAATGTAGATTATTCAAAATACAATTCATGTGCCTTAGTGCATGTATTTGAATGTTAATTATAGACAGATGATTACAGAGTATAACAGTAAATATAAAATGTAAGTAGGTTCAGCCTAAGAAAATAAATCTTGGTTCTTACTAATTGTGTTTGTCTTCTTACACTAGGTCCTTCTACAACTGGATGGTTAAGATATTTGCATTTTCTTCTTGAATTCACCATTTCTTTACCAATACATTTTAGAGATATTTCTAAATTATCATTGCCATGAAGAAGCTGGTCTCACCCATAAATCATATGGACATGCATAACTTTCTTACAATTTTTTAGAACTTCCAGATTTCTATTTTAAAAGGTTCTGTCTTATCTTAATTGATGGCTCACTCAGTTCTCTGCAGCACATGAAAAAGATACCCTCCAGCTATAGGCTTTTTACTGTAAATGGCTCTTTGCGAGAACCAAGAGTTCACTAAGCTAACTACCCTCAAAGATGAAACAATTATTTTAAGGGATTAAAAACTGTTGTTATTGTAATTAGATTTCAGATACACTCAGCAACATACTTGTTTTTGAGTTCTGCTTTGGGCTATTGCAAATAGAGGAGATATAAGGATTATTTTCTCGCATTGGTCAGAAAGATAAAAGGCCATATTAAACAAATCAATAAATAGTCATTTTTTTACTGAAAACATTCAACCATCATGATGGTCATTGTGACGCCACACAAATCAGCTATAGATAACAGAGAAAGAATTGAAGCACTGTAGGGACAAAATGTAGAGGGAAGAAAATAGTTCAATTCTGTTTTTTTATTTGATTATATCCAGTGAAGTTTCTTCACTGCTTCCCCAACTTCATACCATCAATCAGGAGCATAATATTTGTTGCATAGAAAATCTCAGTCATTGCACTTGTCTTCACTTTAAGATCACATTTGAGTTTTTCAAAAATTTTATTTTAACTTAGAAATTACAATAGAACCTCCTAGATTTCTTTTGTGAATAGTTATGCAGATAAAACAGCCAAACTATTCAATCTCAAGCCAACTCTTGAATATCGGTAGGGAATATTTTGAATGTATTGTGTCCATTAAATTATACGGCTTAGTTTTAAAAAAGGAACTTATTCTGAGTAATTTGTTATATAATAAAAATTGTAAGAACAGGGAACCACCAAATATTGGTGGCAATATAAATTAACATCTAAGCATGCTGGAATTATCTACTCCCAAAAGCTTGGACTAAGCATTTTCTACAAGCCCAAAACTTCTCCCCATTTTGTCAGATACATACTATAATGCAGGAGCTCCAACTGCGGAGGAAAAGTCAGGAATGGGAGACAGGGTTTTGTCCAAGGTGACAACTGTAAGACCAGTCTCCCTGGATTTGAATTCCAAAAAGCTAATATCTAAATCTCAAACCAATGCAATTGCACACAGACACACACACACACACACACACACATACACACACACACACACACACACACTTATATATTCTTTTTTAAAAAGACAGTGAATCCAATGATTTTATGGTGAGGATATATACAATCATTGGATTCACTTCTAGATTTTTTAAATAGGAAATTGTTATAGCCGAAACAATTAAAAACAAGCCCATTTATCTTGTGCATTCACCTCTAGGATCCCAATTTAATGGAGCAGCTTGTTTCTTGATTTCTGACGTTGCAGAGATTCTATAATATCAGAGCAAGAATATTGGTTGGTTTTGGTGAATTAAGATATATAGGATTGGAACTTAAGTGCTCAGTAAATTTTTTTTTTTAAGATTTTATTTATTTATTTGACAGAGATAGAGACAGCCAGCGAGAGAGGGAACACAAGCAGGGGGAGTGGGAGAGGAAGAAGCAGGCTCCCAGCGGAGGAGCCTGATGCGGGGCTCGATCCCAGAACGCTGGGACCACGCCCTGAGCCGAAGGCAGACGCTTAATGACTGCGCTACCCAGGCACCCCTCAGTAAAAGTTTTTAAAAGATTGAAATGGAGTTGAAGAATTTAAGTTTGCATTCATCCAAATAAAACAAAAATGATGAAATTACTTAACTTTGCAAAGTAAATGGTGTTAAAAGTCATAGGCTATGGATATAACAAAATAATAAGAGCACTATTTCCACTCTCACTAAATTTAGTGTGTGTGATCCAAGGAAGGCCATTGATATATAGAAAACTATATCCTACACGATTTGTTTGAGAAACATATTACAGTAAATATTCTCTAAAAAAAAATCTTCATTTGGTCAGCTAAAGAACCTATATCCAGTGGTAGTATTCTATGGAAGTATGGAAGTATTCTATGGAAGCTCTTATTTTGGAATTGACTATACATGTGGTAACTTAAAATATACATATATGTGTGTGTGTGTGTGTGTGTGTGTGTGTATGTACATATATGCGTTTTCAATATATTTACTTTTTTTCTTTATTTACTAATTATATTATATCAAGGTGTCCCCCAAATAAACTCCTTGAGTAATCAATATTATATTAATACTTTCAACTGAAACACATAAGAAAAGGGGTGGAGAGCAATATCAACAGAGTAAAACCATGAGAACATTATATTTGGGCTAAAATGAGATGAGACTACAAAGCAATAGGCTCATTCTTTCCCCTATCAATCATTATCTGGTTCTGAAAACTATATGAAAAAGGAATTCCTATCCCTCAAAATAAATAATAACCCTTCCAGTTACTCTAAAATAATCAGTTGCTCTTGTCTCTGTCATTTCTTCATTGTGCTAACATGAAAAATGTTATTTTATGTGCTGGAATCTTATTTTCTTGGCCACAAGGTAAATATTATTGGACTAAATATTGATGTTTCATAATAACAATGATTGAGGCAATGTTGTTTTAAGAAAGAAAGGGAAGGACGGGAGGAAGGAAGCAAGAGAGGGAGGGAAGGAGAGAAGGAGGGAGGGGTGAGGATGGGAGGGAAGAAGGGAGGGAGGGAGGGAGGGAGGGAGGGAGGGAGGGAGGGAGGAAGGAAGGAAGGAAGGAAGGAAGGAAGGAAGGAAGGAAGGAAGGAAGGAAGGAAGGAAGGAAAAGGAAGGAGGGAAGGAAGGAACAAAGGAAGGAAGTCATGTTATCCTAGGGGCAAAAAAAAAGAGTATCTAGATAAAAGACATTTTTAATAATTAATTTCTAAAAATAATACCAGTACATTCAGTTATTTCTAAAATGCAATTTTTACAGTATTTATCCATTTATTCATATTAAAACCAACGTTTAAGATTCAATTTTTTTACAGTCTAGATTGATAGTTGATATAACAACAACAAGAAATTTTGTCTCCTTAGAGCAATAAATTCTTCTGGCAAATAGCTAGAATGAAAACGGTTTTTAAATCTAATTGTTTCCCAGGCTGCATGTAATATCTGAAAGCTCTCTCCTTGATTCATTTTTTTCATAAATAGATGTCTCAGTGTAGAAATAAGCATAACGAAAAATGTCAGTGTAGACATTGATATATTTTGTACAAACGGAGTTTCATTACCTGCCTCTTCCAGCACAAAGTATCGGTGGTTAACTTTAAAAGGTCTTGCCCTTTATTGAATTGCACCATATCTTTAGGCTTTGTTATACTTTGCTATCATGTGTCTGTAGGAAGAGACTGAAATGATTGGGAAATCAGTTTTCTTCCTTGGACCTATTTTTTTCTTTACCTTTATTTACTGATTCATAGCTTTCCTTTCCCTGTGATCTATTTGTATTCAGAGGAGAACTGAACACCTCTCATCCTGCTATGAATGGGGACTTTCTACCACATTACCTCTGTAGTTAGAGAACTCCGCTAGGTCTCAGTAAAGCAGAGAATTGATTTTTAAGATCTCGATGTTAACTCTCCAGATTTACACATCATTCTATCCGTTCTTTTTCCCTTTTTTCCCTTTTTTCTTCCTTACCAGAACAACTTCCTGACTTACCCTCTGAAAAGCTTTGTCTACTTTATGCTCTTTATCTTGGGGTGTTGCAAGACCTCAGGCTATGAGCATTCATAGCAATACTTCTTCTTTAAATGTATTTTTAAAATGATATCAAATAATCTATATTCTATTTACCCACTTTGGACATATCCTTATCCCCTCTGGACACAGTAAGGGTCAAGAAGAGCAAGCGGTAACTGCCGTAACTACCACACGTACGAGCTGGTTTACAGAAGTCACTTAACCAGCAGAATGGGCTCAATTTTATCCCAATTTGCTGATCCTTTCTGGGAAGCTATGGACATCACATAGAATAATGGAGGTGACATGGCTCACAAACCATGTAGTTTATTTGTAATAGCTGACCAGTTGTGTAGGACATACAAGTGTGCAGGAATTAAAACTCAGTATTCTAACTTTTATCCAAGAAAACTGCCTCCTGAGCAAAAATGATTTCATCTACCTTTTATTTCAACCCTCAAATTCTTTCCTGGGACCTCCTTGCAGGTAAAGTTAGCTATGAATCCTATTTAATGTATACTTTTTTATGTGGCTTTTCTAGTTATCATTTAATTATATAATGAATGAAATTTGTAATCAGTAATCAGGAATAGAAGATAAATAGTTTGGTCTTTGCTTCTTTGTCTCATCCTCCAAAGTGTTCCTACTTTATCCTGTTTTTATATTACAAAAAAGTAAATACTACCCAGCCCCTCTTCCTTTCTTGATGACCAGGGAAATTTCAGCATGGCACATATAATATTTATTTTTCTAAATATGTGTCCCTAGTTTTCTCTCCAAAACAATTTATTGTGTTGTTCCACATTAATTTTGCTACCTAGCTCTTGAGACATGCAAATAATTGAATTGTCAAACCAGACTAATACAAAGCAAACATCTTCCCTAGTATCAAGCTTTACTAATAATTTGCTATGTACAGGCAGTCAGTAGGTTCAGATGAAGTAGAGGCAAGACTGGACATCAAGAGTAGCTACCCAGGTCCTGTTTTCTTACTACAGAAATGTGTCCTCTATCCCAGAACAAGAGATGAGGTCTCCAAATGAAGCTACAGCAGGAGGAGTGTCTGAGTTTTCAAGTATCTCCAGTTTGTATCTCATAGAGTTATACAGTTCCAGGAGTTTCTCCAGGGAGACGTGCCTCATCAATCCACAGGTACTGGGTTCTCTTTATTATAGAGAATGTCTCTTAACCAGAGACATTTTGCTAATAGCATTTCAGAGATGAAGTCTTCCCCCTATCAATATCACTTGTCTTTTAACCTTGACTTCAGGTGATGGAGATCTAGTCATCTGCCATCTTTGCTTCCTTCCCAAGGTGCCCCAGGTAAAGAAAATGAATCCCCATCAAGCCAACCACTATATGTACCTCCTTCACCAGAACTATACTTTTGTTTCAAATACAAAGATTTCCAGGACAATTTGGGTGACCCTGTGAGATACAAAGAAAACTTCTAGCTCAAGTTTGTCACTTGTCCCACCACGTGATGATCGAGCCTGGTCTCTCTCTGGTTATATTCCCTGCCACGGCCCTCATTCTGCATCCTCCTTCCTACCACACCACCTAGCTTCTGCCTACCTGTGGTTCTGCCACAGTGACAATACTCCCTGTCTCCTTGCTTTCACCCTTGTCTTTCTCTGATATGAACACCTTCAACCAGTTTTCCTTGCTTCAGGGATTCCAGTTTCTCCTTCATGATTCACCACAGGCATCCATTGCTCCAGAAGGTCACCTACCTGACCCAAGTATGAGAAATGATGACCTTTCCCATGCCCTCTCCATCCTATGCCTCTCTTTATTTATACATTTACCACACTCTACTAACATTTTCTCATGACAAGCTTTCTTCTCTTACTTATTTCTAAGACCTAATCCATATTGCCACAACAAACATTACAATGTCATACATAAGCAATGGGAAGTTCACAATTACTAAATGAACACCTGCTTAATGAATGAAGCTGCTCTCCAATGCCACCACATTCTTTTTCTCATTAAAAAAAGAACTGTGCAAGGTCCTGGAGATGTAGTTGCAAAAAAAAAAAAGCCAGCACTCTGCTTTCACCTGAGGTCATCATGTAGTGTTCTCAGGAAGTTCTCTACTGGTCAGCTCTATCAGAATCCCCCCGCACCCCCGGGGGTTGTCAGGAAACTAATTAAAATGCATATTTCCAGCCAACCCAAGGCCAAAAAATTAGAATCTCTGAGAATAGATCCTAAGAATCTATACTTTTCTAAGAATTTCCCAGACTAGTTATCATATGCATGAGAAGTTTGAGAATGTCTGGTTTACTTACTAGACATTATATTCCAAGTACAATTCAGTGAACTAGAGAGAAACTTTAGGTTAAATTTCACTGTTATCAAAGCAATGAGGCCATAAAAGATGTGATTCACCATTTTAACAATTACAGGATTTCATCAGAGTCACAATAAAAATAATTTGTGCTATAAAAGGAAACACACACATGCACACACACACTTTCTTGCAAGCAGAACAAATGTTCAAAATTACACATATTTCTCAGGGCTTGGTAAACCCTGACTACTTACAAAACACAAAGTCCCTGAATACTACCGAACTCTTTCTTTCTTTTTTTTACATTTATTAACAGTATTACTCATTATAATCATTACAAAATACACTAACTTGCATTGCTATTAATTATTGCACATATTTTCTTCTGAAGATTGACTATTCCTTGAAATCAGGATTGAACATCCTTTATAATTTCCACTGCCCATAGCAAAATGAGTGAAACAGAGAACATCACAGTCAGTACAAAAATAATTCAAGAGTAAAATTATTTCTATTTAAACAGCAAAACACAATACACAGATGATGAAACATCCAGTCAGGCTTTATTCTTTTAATTAGTTTAAAATGATGTGTTTAGAAATAAGCCAATTTATACGGGACATTGTTTCTATGTTCTTACCATACTTTCTTACACTATTATTTGAAAATTGGAAAAGTACATTTGCAGTGGCTTGAGGACATTGTAGTTATATTTAGACAGAACTGAACATGAACCCTAGGACTTATGAAAGATGGACCCTAGCTATCAGAAAGAGTAAGAGAGTGTTAATTTGAGTTTTTCCCTGAGGTGCAGTTTTATTTTTCAATAGGACAGAAGAAATATGTATCACCCAACTCAGTACAGTTTGTTTCTCAAAAAGCCCTTAAAATTTTTATTCTTCAACCAGTTTTTATGGCAACTACAATATCATACTCACAGGATTACACTGTAAGCTTTTCTCAAGTTTCTTCAAAGAGCTCAGCTTTAACTGACCTTCTGGCTGGATGCATAAACCCTTGATGCTTTGAGGTTTTTACTCAGTCTGAAATAATAATGAGTGTTTGTTTGTTTTTTTCTAGCTGATTCTAAAACTCAGAAAACTAAATTTACACACTACTAAACAGAGTTATACAAATATTTTATGTTCTTCTATTTATATTCATCATATGTGTTAAACATTTACTGAATTTCAGGTTCTAAATAATGTGTGACAGTGGTAGAAATATGAATAAGGCATATTTTATACATTCAAGAGAGCTCAGAGCTTATTAAGTGGATTAGAACATATAATCAAATAGTGTTCTAGAAGCTAAAAGAGGTTAACACCAGAATAGAAATTAATACGAATTATGGTATATGAATTTTGGTAAGATATTTCATTGCTTTAGGCCTTAGTTTTCTCATTTGGAAAATAGAAATAATAATGCCAAAATGGAAGAATTATTTAAAAGATTACGAACAATGTAACACAGTGCTGTTTGCACTCTATAAGTAGGTCCTCAAGACGTAAGAACTATCATTACTATTACTTGAGAAGTCTTTATCAAAGCAGAGGAATTTTACCTGGAATTAGAGGAAAGAGAGGAAAAAAAAGACACAGATGTTCCCAGTGGGAGTTGAGAGGCAAAGAAAGCATCACAGGTAATCATACGAACAATATAGAGGAGAAGATATAAGACATTTTCTATTTCAACAAAAGACTGAGGTTAAATTCTTAGTAGACAATATCCTTACTGTGATTTCATAAATGAATATTCAGGTTTTTTAAGTAAGGTTCACAAATTTTTTAGAAAGGTAGCCACGTGGACCATTTCATTTTCTTTGTGTACATATTTTTCCTTCAGAAGAGAATGAAGGATAGGATAAATGACTTAATATAATTTGGTCAGAAATGCAGGAACTACATAAATAGAATAAAACCATCAAAATCCTTAGTAACAACCCACACATGGAAACCATTGTCCATGAATGATGACATGAACTGATGATATGATGTGTAGTTTAAACAGAAAGGTGATTGTCATTGGAATATAACCTCATCTTTATAATGAATGATATATGTATTGGTTTTGAGGGTAGGTGTGAGCATCAGAATAAGAGAGAAATCCTGTTCTGGGAAAGAAGGGAGTAGCATACACTTACGTTTGCTCCAAACTTTGCATGCAGATCAAATAAATTTTTATCAGTCACAATGGGACACATTGGACAGCTCTTATACTAAAACTCCTCTCCCCAAAAAAGGAAAAACAGTTCTTTGATTAATTTTTATCATAAAACAAAAATATTTGTTACCAATTTGCTCAAATGAAACAAAACAAAAAGTATATGAGAACGAATTTTGATAGAATACTACTGTTGAAAGAGTCTGCCAAGATTTTATTGAAATCTTTACTTTACTATTAACTGTGCCAAGAGAAACAGCAGGTATTTCTCTTGCCGATCTTTTGGAGTAAAACTAAGTTCCCTAGTCATTTTATATTTTATCAAAACTGCTGATATTACCATAAAGAATCTAAAAAAAATAATATTTTACATTACTATTTAACCCAATCTTAAGGAATAATATTTAAGTTTTCAAGGACAGAACTCAAACATATTTCTGGCTTTCAAGCTACAGATTTTTTTCCCCTAGGAATTAACTTTCATTACAGGATTTTTTTTTTCTTTTTTTAAAGGCAACATTAATACTTTTGCTGCCAGTTCTTGCAGGGAATTTAGAAATCTCGCCATCCAGCTCAATCAGGTAAGACATGCAATGTTGGTGAAGAATGCCAAGTTTTATTCTAAGAGACTTTGGCTTAAGCTAGTGTCAGATTTCACACTAAAACAATATGCAAACAAAGAGATGTAAATTTTCAATAGTACTGAAAAATAGGTGTGATGATCAAAGCAGGGGAGAGATTGTGAGGTTTATTAGTGGAAGCTGAGAACAATACAGGAGTGATGTAACCCTTTGTCACTGTATCTACAGATTTACTTTAGGGGCACAAGTTCCTAATTGATTAAAGGGAAAGAAACCGTCTCTTTCTTACTAAAGGAACATTATTTTTAAGGCATATGCCTACTACCAGCATTCCCATCAAGCCTTCTCTTTCCATATCTATTTTAAGATTACATTTCACGATGATGTTATACAAATAGTACTATACAATATGATTGGTGTTACATTTTGAGATAGTACAGACAGAAAATGAGGAAGAGCCACGAAACAATAAACTAGCAAAGCAGTATTGTTTTACAGTTTTATGCTGACTACAGAGAACGTCTAGTTTTCCCAAAATAATCTTCCACACAGCCTAAGCTAAGCATGCAGTGAAAGAACTCCTTTTAGTACAATAGAGCCAGTTTAAATAAATGACAAACAAGAGAGCTCAGCTGTAGACTGTGAATGACACGTAAGCAACCAAAATCTGACATTTACCTTGTGGATGGTGAGAGGGGCCAGGATGATTCCAGCACGTGAGACTGAGTAAAACGTAAAAATAATATAAATAAATAAATAAATAAATAAATAAATAAGCAAATATTGAGTAAACAAACATGAAAATATGAAAAATTCAAAAGCATGTTAATTGTTGCTTTTGAAAAGCAGAAGAAAGTCCTATTTTCAAATAAGTTTTCAAAACTTATACTGAATACTTTTAATCTGTTTCTGTTAATCACTAATAAAACCAGTACCTTTAAATTTTTAGGAGAAAAAACTTGAAAATAATAAACTCACAGGTCCAAGACAATCAAAGTCAAGTCCAGAAATATGAAAAAAATCATAATAAAATTGCTTAAAACCAATGATAACAAATAAGTCTTATAAGTAGCCAAGAAAAAAGACATTTCCTAGAGATAAAGATGACAGCACATCGCTCATTAGAAACAATTCAAGTGGGAAGACAGCTAAGCAAATTCCTTAAAGTGCTGAAAGAAAATAAAAGAAATATACAAAGGCAAAATTAAGATATTTTTAGACATGCAAAAGATAGAACAATTCATATGCATTCAGACACAGAAAAGCTAAAGCAATTTTATGCCAGATAGAAAAATGATCCCCACAAAGGAATGAAGAGTAGTACATATGTAATTGTTTTTCTTACCACTTCAGTCTTTTAAAAAGATAGCTGGCTTTTTAAACAATAATTATAATGTACTATAGCATTTATAATGTTGTACAAGTAAAATGTATAACATCAGTAGAACAAAGGTCAGAGCGGAAAAACAGAAATATCCCAATATCTCAAATTAAATAGTCCATTTTAAAAATAAAATCTCCTTTTGTTCTTGACCAGTAACTTCCTCTAAGAACTCAGCCTAATGGATTTAAGACTGACTGATGTGATCATATTTATCATCTATCAATTCTATATGATAATTACAATAATGTTTCAAGTTCTCCAAATTTAAAAACGTTGTTCAGATATTGGTGGCTGAAGGGAAGAGCTAATGCATGCAGTGGCATTAGAGATAAACCATGTGGCAATTGCAGCTTGATTTTTGTTTAGTTCATTTCTTTGTTTTTAAGTCATTTGGTATTTCTGAATTGTGGCCTGTATCTAAGTATGGTTTACATTTTAACCATGTCTTTTTCACAATTACACACCTTGCATGAAAATTTTTCACCTTTACTAAGAGCAATGATTAAACTGAAACACATGGACCACTGGTCTTCTGAATTTTCCACTTTTAATAGAAACAGCAGTTAAAAACTTATTCTTCAAAGTATCAGTAAGTAATGCAAACTCTGTCACAAAAGGTAGCTGACCTCCTGCATTTGGGAGACATTAAAAGAAGAACCAAGACAGAGGAGAATGCATACTTGGTCTAAACAAAGCTGAGTTTCAGCAAATGATTTTCATATTAGATTGCTAGCCTAGAATTTTCACATATTTTTTTCTTCCAAAAGAAGCTAAAAATATGGATTTCTAAATGTGAATTCTCATGAATTTTATGCGTTGGTAATTAATGTTAAAATTGATATGTCATGGGCCAAGACACTGTAGGCCAAGCATATATGTGTGTATATATAATGTATATACAATGAGTCTGATGTGTACAAACATAATAAAACACAAAAAAAGCATGCATGTGTATCCACACTTATACACACATGCATGCACACACACAATCACACACACACACAAATTCACAAAACTGTAAGATATATTGGGATCCTGGGTCTCTAGGTTATTTTTGGGAGGGGTTGTTTGTTTTTGTTTTTGTTTTTGTTTTTTTTAAAGATGATTTTGTCTAAGTTGAGCATTAGGCTTTAGAATTTATATATTAGAATATAAATATTTGGAAATATACACATTTGGAAAAAATAGTTTGGGGGATAGTATCACGACAAAAGGAAGTCTATTTAATAAAACTAATTTAGCACAGGAGTTTTTTTCACATCTCCATATTCGTTATTTTTCATGGGTATAAACCTTGATTTGACCTGGCCCTTCAGTGTTACTGGTTTTGTTTTGCTTTGTTCTTTAATCTACTTTTTTGAAAAGACCTTTGAATTCACTTTCTCTTTGTTGCCTGTTACAGAACTGGTACCACAGACTTGCAATGAAGCTTTCTGCCTCACTGAACCACTTTCATAGACACTATATTAAAAGGAATGGGTTCTTTCTTCCCTTCTTCCTTTCTCTAACCCTTCCCACGTGAGGACAAAGAATTCCTTTGAAGAAAGCCTATAGATCTCAACATATCATGAAAGAGGTTTGATTGTGCTTTACTTTTTTTCCACAGGCTCCATAAAGCATGAAGTTGTTGCTACCAATATCATTATTTTGTACAAATTTGAAACAGACTGGACAGTGTGGCTCCAAATATAGAAACCACCTAGATTGCCCATGCTTTAAAGAAAGGTGAGATCTTTTTTTATTTAAGATCTCAAATTTGAACTTCTCAATAACACTTTCATTGCTTTTCTTCTCTTAGTTTCTAATTATCTTTGGGTAGCGAAAAGTATATATAGTAAACTCGACAAAATATCCATAAATGCTGTTGATTGAAATAATGTTTATCATATTTACAGTTATGGATAATAGGAAGGATATGATAAAACATATATAATTATATTATGTATAACTGCAGTTTACAATTGTTGGGTGGAACCTAACAAACCCTAAATCAAAAAGAAAATAAAAGCTAGAATGGTTTAGTATTTATCATGAAATAGTGGGCTTCTAGAAGATACCACAAAAGATTACCCTTCTTAATTTTTTCTTTTATTAAAGTAAATATTTAAGTCACCAAACCAGAAACTGGTGTACTCCTTTCATTAAAGATAAGTAGAAAGAAATGGATCTATTTAGACCTTATGATAGAGACAGAAACAAATCTTCAGCACTCTTGTGATCAGTCTGAACTTATGTATGGAAGGAAAACATCTGAAGGCAGATGAAATTTGAAAAAAAAATATTCACCTGAGATCAGTGGCAAGTTAGAAGCAGGTATGTACACATTCACTGAAAAAGGGGAAAATGGGTACTTTTGCAGGGGAAAACAAATGAGCACCCAAAGAGTCTATTATGCCTTGATTTTTAAAACCATCAATAGAAAATTAAATCCTAAACAACTAAAAGAACATCTCAACGTGATGCTGAAGTAGCTTATACAAGACTAACCCTCTCACCAAGATCAATTACAAAACCTAGAAAAATGCACGAGGTAAACATTTAAGGGATGAAAATCCTTAAGAGAAGGAGGTCATTCCAAGCTGAGCTCCAGAGTCACTTCAGCTTTTTCCTTGAATGATTTTCCAAATCATAACAGGGAAAGTAGAGGCTAAAAAAAAGGGTATCCGGGTCTTGCGGTAATCTTACCAAGTTAATGATAGTGAAGACATACTTTGAGACTAATGAACAGACTGAGATATAAGAGGAAAAAGGAAAGAGGGAACTCCATAAATATGAGACTAAAATTCTGTTTCAGATTTGATCATAAAGCATGAATTCGTTTGCTAAATCTGCCATAACAAAATACTGCACCAGGTGGTTTGAACAACAGAAATTTATTTTCTCACAGTTCTGGAAGATCAAAGCGCCAGCATGGTTGGATTCCTCTAGGGCCTCTCTCTTTAGCATTTTTTTTTTTTTTTTTTTAGGGGGAGAAGAGAGACAGGGAGGGAACGGGGGAGCTGGTGGAGAGGGAGAGAGAGAGAATCTTAAGCAGGCTCCAGGCCCAACACAGAGCCCCATGTGGGGTTTGATCTCACAACCCTGAGATCATGACCTGAGCCAAACTCAAGAATCTGCCAGTCAACATACTGAGCCACCCAGGTGCCCCTCTCTCTTTAGCTTTTGAAAGGGTGTCTTTTTGCTGTCTCTTCACAGTCATCCCTCTGGCAGGCACATCCCTGGTGCTAATCTCTTGAAAGTATACCAGTCATATTGGATTAGGGCCCCACCCTAAGGGTTTCACTTTAACTTAATCACCTCTTTAAAGACCTTATGTACAAATCAGGTTACATTCTGAGGTCCTGGGGCTTGGGACTTCAACATATGAATTTGGGGAACACAATTCAGCCCATAATAAGGTATTTGTGGACACTTAAATTGCATATGCAAGGAGTGACCCACACAAAGCAAAAAGCAGTAGCTATGTGTCTAAAGCACCCCACAAAAATTTTAGCAGTCTTGCAATGCTGAGGAGACAGAGGTTGGAATTCAGGTCCCACCAAGACAAAATTTCTTTAGTTAAGAGAAAAAGCAAAAGAAAAAAGAGAGAGACTTTAAGTTGAAATCACAGAGTGGCTAAAACCAAGAATTATTCTTTAGAGAAGAACAACTGAAAATAACTAGCACTAACACAACTTGACAAACACCCTTACCTGGATCAAGGCGATCTAAAATTTCTGCTTTCCAGAAAAAATTTAAATTAAATTAAAATTAAAATCCTTTTAAGAGGAAGATAACATAAGGTAGAGCCTTGTTAATTTTTTTTTTTTTTAAGTATCTGGCACTCGATAGATCATAGACATTCCAAGGAAGAAGAGTAAATGAACCAAACAAATCAAAAGCAACAAAACAATGTAAAAAGACCCACAAGTCAACATACTGCTCCTACTAAAAGAGACTGGGGAATTCCCGCTTTGGCACCAAAGAAAAACAGTTTGGAAGTCATTACACCCATGCTCACATGAGACAAAGCTGAAGCAAAAATGAAAGTAATTATGGTTTTGACCTATTAGAGAGCTGAGAGGGCAGAGCATGCTACCGCTCCCATATCTGAAAGGACAGGTGAATCCGGAGGCACGGGTTGGATCTGTTCACCTGGCATAGAAGCCACCAGAGCCACAAACACTAACAGGTATACTTAAATGGTAAATTTGACTAATTGCTGAAGACTAGTATAGATTAGTTTAAGAGGGAGAAATTCCTGGGCCTGGAGTCCTTTGAGGACATTCACAGTTTTTGCCCTGAGGAAATACACCAGGTTCTCAAGGTCAAAATCCAGGAAAGATCCCTTCCTGATTGGCAGCAGGAGAACAAGAGTAGTCATTACGGAATGCACATGGAGCATCCTCTCTAACAAAGGCCTACTCTGAAGGGAGAAGATTTTAGCAGAGCCTTATCCCACTTGGAGGAAGGGCATTCCTCACATTCAAGCCCTCTCTAGTCTTACTGTTTTTCCCTTTTGATATAAGGAGAAAAATACTATAGCACTAGAGAAATATTTGTAAAGGGTACAGCCCACAAATGATTAATATTTATTCATAAGATTATAGAATGCTTCCCCTCCCCTACATCTCACCACAGCACCAACAGGGCTACAGCATAAGTATAGTGTAACATAAAAGGGACATTAGGTAAAAACTAAGGAAATCTGAATAAAACATAGACTTTAGTCAGTAATAATGTATTAACATTGGTTCATCAAGTTTAATAAATGAATGATAGTCATGTAAGATATGATATGGCTGTAGGGTATAGAGAACTCTCTATACTACATAATTTTTCTGTAAATTTGGAAGTGTTTTAAAACACAAAGTTTCTGGGGGCGCCTGGGTGGCGCACTCCTTAAGTGTCTGCCTTCAGCTTAGGGCGTGATCCCGGAGTTCTGGGATCGAGCCCCACATCAGGCTCCTCCGCTATGAGCCTGCTTCTTTCTCTCCCACTCCCCCTGCTTGTGTTCCCTCTCTCGCTGGCTGTCTCTATCTCTGTCAAATAAATAAATAAAATCTTTAAAATAATATAAAATAAAATAAAACACAAAGTTTCTATTCAAAATTTTAAAATATAGAATTTTTTAAAAAAATTTTATTTATTTATTTGACAGAGAGAGAGTATAAGCAGGGTAAGCGGCAGAGAGAAGAAGAAGAAGCAGGCTCCCCACTGAGCAGGGAGCCTGATGTAGGACTCCATCCCAGGACCCTGATATTGTGACCTGAGCCGAAAGCAGATGTTTAAACGACTGAGCCACCCAGGCGCCCCAAAATACAGAAATTTTTAAAAAGACTCATGGGTGATCTAGATATTAGAGGTATTAGACAGGGAATTTATGTAATCATAATTAATTCAAGAATAAAGAATAATATTACAGGCAACTGCAATTTATAAAAGAGTTAAATAGAAATTCTAGAGTAGAAAAAAATACCAGAAATATAATTAAGATGCATCAATAATACAGTAAACATCACAAAAAAGGAGGATAAATAATCTGGAAGATCACTTAGGAAAAAATATTCCAGTTGAAGCACAGAGAAAAAGAAGACTGGAAATTCAGGAAGAGTGTAAAGATGCATGGAACGTAGCACAATGATCTAATATAAAAATTGGAATTCCATAAACAGAGAGAAGAGATAATAGATAAAATTTACCAAGCTAAGTGTACAAAATGCTCTATGAAATCCAGGAAAAATAGTTTCTAATTATTTCTAATCTATGCATAGATATATTATAGAAAGACTATAGAAAGTGGTACAGTATTAACTCCAAGTTGACTGAAAGTTTAAGGATGCATACTGTAACACCAATAAGTATAGCTAAAATGCCAATAAATACATTAAAATGGAATTTTTATAAACAACAAGTCATATAAGAGGACTTGAAAGAGAAAAGAGAGAAATCAAACATAGGAAAGAAAAATGGAAAAAAAATGACAAAATGGTACATAGACCATTTTACTGATATTCAATAATATCCGTAGTCAACATTACATGCTAATGTTCTAAACACTCCAATTTAAAGGCATATATTATCAATGTGAATCAATAAGCAATGCTCCCTATGAAAAACAAACTTTAACAAAGACTTGATAGATTGAAAATAAAGGAATAGAAAAAGATCTTGCAAGAAATGATCTTGAAAGATATTCTTATCAGAATGAAAAAAGCTGAAGTTGCTAGTTTAGCATCAAATCAAATAGACTTCAAGACAAAGACTACTCCCAGAGATAAAGAAGAGCTTTCAAAATGATAAGAATAATTCATCAGGAACACATAAAATTATGGATGTATTATAGTATCTAATACAGAGTTTCAAAAAGCATGAAATAGATTTTGACAAAATTAAAGAAAGACAAATTCAAAATCATACTAGGAGATTTTAGTATCTATCTTTTGTCTTAATATTTGTCTTTTGAGAATTGATAAAACATATAGTCAAGGAATTAGTAAAGACATAGAAGACTTACCATACTATCAAAAATCTTGTTCTAATGGACATTGGTAGAACCCTACACCCAGCAATTCCGTATCTAAATTCTTTCCAAGAATACCTTCACCAAGAAAGCTCAAATACTGGAACGTAAAACACTATCAATAAATTTTAAGGGCTAAAATTATGCAGAGTGTCTTCTCTGACCACAACTAACAGCAATAGATATATAGGAAAACCCCAAACATTTCCATATTATGCAACACACACTAGGTAGTCCATAGGTCAAAGACAAAATCATAAGGGAAATTCAAATATTTGCAAGTGAATGGTTCCGAAACTATAATATATCAAAATTTGTGGAATGCAATAAACTGGCAGAAGAAAAGCAATAAAAAGGATAATATGGAGGCATGAAGAAAAGGAGAGAGGGAGTGAGGAAATGGAGAGATTGAGCTGTTGGCTTGGAGCCTCTAGCTCTGAGGCTGGTACAAGCCGTGGATATTCACTGGATGTGCTCCAGATGCCTTGGTGCCAGAAAGAACTCATTTTTATAAAACAATTAAAAGACAAAACAAACAAAACAGAGAAGTATGGATAGCCACCTTAACAAATTGTGTTGGCCAACCTGGTAGCCATGTGTAAAAGTATATAGTTATATATTTACCTCACACTGTATATCAAGGAGAACTATAAATTAATCAGAAATTTAAAAGTAAAACCTATGAAACCATAGACAAAATCTTGTGACTTTGAAATAGAAAAAAAGCCATTTTTAAATCAAAGGCATGTGGTATGTTTGCAGTTCTCATATTTGTTGATAATAATTTGAATGCATACAGGAGGCTCTGGAGCAGAGACAGCTTAATTATTGTTATTTACGTAATAGTGGCTGCAGTGACCCCCTTTTGCCCTAATTTTTGCCCCCTGGCAATGTGATGAAAACCAGATGTCACCTGTATGTAATGGGGTCTGTGCTGTAGATGAAAACACCAAAAAAATGAACCTGGTTACTTATGTACACACTGTCCTTCTCCCCTCCTTAAAGGAGGGAGAAAATCGTTTGTTTCTTGGAAAGGTTCTTATTTATATCATCTTTTGTAATGTAAATAAATCTCTCCTGGGGAAAGATAAGAACATTGTCTTCTGCTTTACAACCCACGGATATCTCCCGGTCCCAGTTCTCAGCACTGTTAAACGTGCGCTTCCAGAGTTGAGTAAATCTCTCCCAGGTTCTCACTGTTGTAAATTAACTTCTAAGACTTGCTCTTTTAGACTAGGTCCCAAGCTTCAGTAAGATTTTTCTCAGAAAGCCCAAACTTCAGAAACATAAAATATATTCTCTACAACTCCATGTCATGAAATTTAATAGCAATGAGTAACTAAAAATCAAAATTCTTCCTTCACAAGAATAAGTAAGTAATGTAACATTATATAATTTTCGATACCAACTTTTTACTATTGGTTTAAAGTATTCTAAACATGCTAAATTTTAAGTGAAATTTATCATATAATTTCTTATTTAGGATGCACTGAATGATATAATGGCCAATGCTTTGATTCATTTGAAATTAGTAAACATAACTCAAGATAGGGAGGATATTTTATATCTTTGAATTCGTTTATTCCTGAACCACACGATATTTGTGGGGTTTCTTATTTATAAATACCCACATGTACACATACTATTTTCAATCAGAATGGAGATGCTATGATTTCTCATTCTTAGTGGGGTGGTATTAAAAGATAATTTTAGAAAACTATTGCTCATTATTTTAACTTTTAAAATTATAATCATGTTTAACTACTGAAAAAATATTTTTAAAAATCTATAATAGCTCAGTTATTTTCAAAACTTGAGTTACAGAAAAAAAATATATTATCAAAGTTAATATCTGATTCAGAGCTATTTTAGTCAACATACCGTCCCTACAGTGGATAGACCATAAGGAACACTTGGAAGGATATTTTCTAAATCTGAGCTGCACAAATGTCAAAACCAAAAAGTATCAGAATTTGTCTTCTGAAACTTTCTGGAAGGCTCAGATATCAACTTTTGCTTTACATCTTATTGGCAAGTATTATGCCCAAGAAAACATTTTCCTTCAGCTGGTGCCATGGAATACAGCATTTTAGCAGGATACAATGCTACTCCTGACACATTTTCAATTCTGTTAATAAGGATGAAAGTTGGTAGATTATCAGTTTATTACTCCTGTAGTGAAGTTCTATGAGGTCCATCACCCCACTGTTCTGAAGTTATACTGAAAATATAACCCAACAATGAACTGATGAAGGAAATAGAAAATTGTATTCCTATTCAATAAAAAAAAGAAAAGAATTGGAAATATTTATAGGAAAGAGAACCCATGTCATAAATGAAAAGGTACAAATTTTATACAACTTCTTCATTTCACATGACAATGAAAATGGCAACACATTTGAAAATGTAAACAAATAACTGAGAACAATATTTCAATAGAAGACCATTACAAAAATTACTGTTAGTAAAAGAACAAAAGGACCTGGGGTTGGAACCACAGTGTCTTCACCCTCAAACCTCCTTTTAAATGGCCTCATTAGCTCTACCAAGATAAATTTTGAGGTGAAACAACACTGATTCCCAGTGCATAGGGCTGATTTTGATATCAAAGTTTAAACTAACTGTTTATAACTCAAGACAATAGTGGCCTGATATTTGAAAGAAAGTGTAGCCTCTGTGTTCTATTAGTTTATGCTGACCATAGTACAATTTAAAGTGGTGTGCCTTCTAACATTTTCTGTCTCAGCATACCTTACAAGTTAGAAACTTTTGTAATTATCTCCCAACAGAGTGGAATTAATTCAGAGCAAACCACTCAAAGCTGTTAATGACTGCATGATCAGGTAATTTTATGGTTTTAGCAAACAATGACAGCATACATTTAAATTTCAGCTAACTTTGTTTTGATGAATGCGAATCTAATAAAAGAAATCTTAACTCTTTTGGAAGGTTATTAGTTTTTATTTCATTTGGTGAAATTTTAGTTTTTTAACTGCTGCTAGTGCTCCATAAGTAATGAATGCTTTACTTTGTGTAATCCAAAGGTCTCTATACAAATACGATATGATTGAATTTTCTGGGCACAAACCTTTTGATATTTTAAAAGAATTAAAATTGAACAGATTTCAGATTTCATTTTTAAGTTGCCCCATTTAGTTATAAAGAATAGGAATTTTGTTATTCCTTGTAACTACTTTTTTCATTACTGTAAAGTCCTCTAATTTGAATCTAATTGTTCAGTGACACAGTTAATGAATAATTTCATAAAATATTGAAGTAAAACTAATAGATGAATGGATATTGTACCCACTAGGAATACATTAAGAGGTGCTTGGCGGTAGTTTGTGTCATGCATAGTGTTTATTATGCTATTGCTGATAGAATGGAACACATATTCACTATTTTAAAATGTCTTCGAATTTTCAATTTGGTTATTCTTTTAAAGACATAAAAAATAGCATTACTTTGAAAAGTTGAATATACCATAAACAATTAGAAAAGTAACTAGAACATATAGGGAATGAATTATTACAGTTCAACATGATTTTCTGGCCATAATGACTAGAACAACTGAATTTTACACCTAGTTTATTCTTCTTTATTTGAATAAACTAAAGAAAGCTCATTTTTAAAAGACATGATAATAAAGTAGAGATTATCCACTTTCCAATGAAAATCTATTTCAGGCATGTGGGTTGAACACATTCATTTATCTGCTCTCCTATTATATTAGAACAGAATTATAATAGAAGCTACAAAAAAAAAAAAAGGCCAACTTATGGCAATGAAAAAAATTTCTAGGTGACATAAATCCAAGTGGAGGAGTGGTACCTGATCAATCAGAGGAGAGAAAATGATGAAAGCATCAATTAAGGAAGTCACTGTGACCTGCTGAACCCTGAACATATTCTTCAGCTGCACCAGCCACATCTGAATTGCACAACAACAAATGTCTAGTGTCTATCATATCGTTTAGCACTGTTCCATATCACCACCAATAAAATTAGATATTAAATTATGAATTTAAGAGGGAGCAAAGGTAAGTGTGAGTTTAAGAGAGAGCAGAGGTAAGTATGCAAATTTCTTACAAAAAAGTATCAATATTGCTAACATCTTAATTCTCATCAACAAAATTCTGTGATAGAATAAAAAATAGATCTTCAAATTTCTGAGGACAAAAATTTTATAACCAGGTAAAATAATACTCAGGTGGAAGTGAAGAATAAAAACATTTCAGGAATGAAGAAATTTCAAGTATTCAGAAATAGTATTTCTGCTGCACACTTTGTTACAAATTATTTAAAGATTTATTTTGTCAAAATAATTGAAGAGCACATATAACATCAAGGAAAGGGTAGATCCATCCAATGACAACAGTGTTGGAAAATTCCAGGATCAAAGATCAGCAGACCTATAAAACAATTAATTATACCAAATTAGAGCAAGATGACAGACGCTTCAGGAGGAAGTTGGAGGAAATTATTTGGGGCAAAAACTGTATTCAAACATTCACAAAGTATGGTAGTGTTTATGAAGAAAATGAAAATACTGCAACAGCAATTAGTTCAGAGTCAAGAAGAGTACCCATCAGAACTGGGCTCTAGGATTATCGTTCAATGATGGAAAAAAAACATGGTTATAGAACAAAATATAAACGTATCCACCTTGAGAATATGAAAAAACCCTGCAAACAAGGTGAGATATTAAAAGTGGAGAGGAGAGAGGGAAGGATGGAAATATTTCATAATTCGCTTTACTCAATCTACCTATTCAAATGTTAATCTCATTTAAAACCACTCACAGACTCACGGAGAATGTTTGACCAAGTACCTGGGCACTCCATGACCCAGCTAAGTTGACACATAAAATTATCACAGTCCTATCCAATGAATTCCAAAACTAAACATTTGTTGACACTTGGCAAGTCTCTGTGAATGAGAAAAATATGATCAGCACTCTCAAAGGAGACAGACACATTAAAAAAAAAAAAATCTAGCTAGCTAGCTATCTACCAAACTATAATTAGCTTAAATATTATGCTAGAATGTGAAATGGAAACACTGAGAAGGGGAATTTGTGCTGTGGGATACTGAAAAAGTCTTCATTAAATGTACATTTGATCTGAGCATTATTCTACTCAGTCATTCAAAGTGGATTCCAATACCAGTTAATGAAGTTAGAAGTGATTTAGTTCAAATCTTAACAGTAATAAAGTCTATAAAGATTTTTCTAGAATTATTATTTCATCTCGAAATATTTTAAAGTATTGAAAAATATATTTTAAAGTAGTGACAAAGTGGGAAACTAATAGAAGATAATAAAAATAACTTGGCATTAACACATTGTGCAGCACAGATTTAAATCTAGTATTATGGACTAAATCAGAAGTTCATCACAAGATTTATGTATGTGAATAATACTTTCTCAATTGATAACAATTTATTTGATGAAAAATATCTTTGAGACAATCAATCTTTCTGCAATTATCACTAATATGGCGGATGATTTTGGAAAGATCTTGAATCATTCTGCTTTCACCACAAAACGAGCACATAGTAAACAACCACAAAACATCAATGGCATACTAAAATATGTGTTTATTTCTCATAAGTCTCAGTATCAGTTGAAAGTTGGCTGATTTCAACCAGGCTTATTCTGGGTCAGTGGGTCAGCCCCATCACTCCAGTCTAGGATATCTCTAGTTTATGGTCTCTCATTCTTCTTCTGAAACCAGCAGGTACCCTGAGAATGTCCTTCTCATTGTGATGGTACAAGAACATGAAAGATAAAACCCAATCACACAAACCCTTTTTAATACTCTCCTTACATCAGATGTGCTAACATCTGATTGGCCAAAACATCACTGAGCCCAGGGACAGGGAACCATGTACACCCATAAAAGAGTGCAAAGCAAATTTATAAGGCAAAGGTTAAGCATAGATAGGAGTTAGTGGAGATCCAACTTGGGTCCAATGCTGAAATTTGCTACATATCTAAAGAGAGGGTTCCATTTTGGAAAAGTCATTGTGAGATAAAGAGATTCACAAACAATTCAAACATGTATTATGCTTATGAAAAATTACAAAGTTTTCTAAAGAAATTATGATAGCCGATGGTATTGCTGTCATTGTGGCTGCAATCCTGACAGTTAGTAATGGATATTCTTCTTGTATATGAGGTGTAAAAGAAATATGGTGATTCATGAAAGGTAGAAATAAAGGAAATGAGTAAAAATGAATAGCTCAAGTAACATGACGTTGAAGTGTGACAAGAAAAGGAAAAACTGAGTAGTACAAATATATTTATACTATAGAGATAAATAAATGAGATTATTTTGTTTCAAAATACATGAGTTTCAAGTCATAATATATATTCAGGACAATGGAATTCAATTCTTGTGGAAATAAGGTGAGCTGAATTTGGCTAACTTTAAACTGAAAACATCTGACCAAAACATGTTTCTCAAATTTTCACATTTCAGACATGATAAATAGTGATTACCAGGAGAAAACTTTAAAGAAATTACTTTAGCCACCATTTAATTGAAGTCATTAAATGAGTTCTACTTGGGTGTTTACAGATGTCCTGAATGATTTCTAATTTTTTTGGATTATTTATTTAATGAATTCAAATGTGTTGCCACTCGTTCACAATCTCCTAGAAAACAAAGGAATGAATATTCTCTTTTTATCAATTTAAAAACTTTATGGAAATCAACCAGTATACCTATTTTAGGGTTAGACACTTATTGTTGATTTAAAAAGTCATGAAATGTAAACTTAAATACAAATTATATTCCAAAAATTTCTCAAATTTCCAAGAATTTATTTTATTTATAGTAAGTGGACTATGTATGTGCCATAAGAAAAAGCTCTAAATAAATCTTTCAGCACACTTTATTTTAACTAAATTAGATGCACTGTTCTTAATTATTCAAAACTACAATGAACAGGGGCGCCTGGTGGCTCGGCTCAATCAGTTAAGCATTTGCCTTTGGCTCAGGTCATGATCCCAAGAGTTCTGGGATCCAGCCCCATGTCAACAGGCTCACTGCTCAGTGGGGAGTCTGCTTCTCCTTCTCCCTCTGCTCCTCCCTCCCAACCCCCACCACCACCCCGCTCATGTGCCTTCTCCCTTGCTCTGCTCTCTCTCTCAAATAAATAAATAAAAAATTTTTAAAAACCTACATTGAACAAATTAGGAATCCAAGAAGCATATAAGTATATAGTTCCTAAATTTTCCTAAGTTTGATTAATGAAGGAAGAAAACTAGTCACTATTAAGAGAATGCAGTTTTCAGCCCATTGGACAGAGGTTGTTGAAACAGGAATCAAAAAAGCTTCATAAATTCAGATTCACCCAGGTTTTTCCTAAGTGCGTGTGTGTGTGTGTGTGTGTGTGTATGTGTGTGTGTTGACAGGTAGGTATCATAAAGAGATGATACCCATATAAATCTATATAGATATACCTAAATGATGGAAATTTGTTTATGAACAAATATTTATAAAAATGTTCAGTTTTTTATGTGAGAAACTATTTCTCCTGATGATGGCTAAAATGAAACTTAGGAATTAAGAGAGAAAATGTATCATGAAAGCTAGGCTTCAAACAGACCAAAGTTGCTATTTAAGAGGAATGGATATGTCTTAAAAGCTTAGTAAACTAATTTCCTTCTAAATCCAGACAGAAGAAAAAAAAATCACAGAAATTTGAAAACAAATGGATGTTGGCAAAAATGTAGTTGAATTTTCTGACAAGAAAGTGAATTCCAAAGCAGCTCTACCCATAGAGTCACAAATTAGAAGTGTGGCAGGACTCAGGCCCCACGTTTCCCAGCTTCATGCCCTTTCCACAACCCCATACTAACCTTGAAAGGAGGGTAGCCTAGTAGTGAATTATGTTGTTGCCTAACTCTTTAGGTTTTAAATCTGGAGAGATTGGGGTGGAGGTGCAGAGATTGATGTCACAGTTGACCAGACAAATCTGACAAAATATATGTAACTTTTTTCTTCTGTGAGCCACTTCCAGAGCAATTATTTTTACAGAGAATTTCTGATATAAGAACTGTAGCTTGAATGTCAGAATGTGGCAGGCACCCAGGGTTGTCACTCCCCCAAAATAGCAGAGCTGTCAACACATCTTGATTTCCTCTATAATTAGAGAGATTTAGTCTATTAACCACTTGAATGCCCAATGGACACATGGTATATTCATAAGGCTACACCTGTAGCAATAAATGAATTTTGAAAAATTACTTTTAAAAATAAAGCAAACTATGTTCAATAGGCATAATTTCTTGCCAAAAGCACCTCTTAGAGAGTGCCTACTGATATCAGAACAAATCGCTGATCAATTTAAGTAAACCAAAGTAAGTCCATTTGGTGGAAAATAAGGCACCTGACTGAACTAATTACATGTTTTCTGACTCACGGTTATAAATGCACACATTCTTTATTCGATCTACAAAATTTTTCCCATAATTAAAAAAAATCTTTGTTGCATTTTTCTTATTGCAAAAGTAACATTACATTTATTTCAAAATATGCCAAAAATACAAAAAATTATAAAAGTAAAAATCATCTGTGATTTTATACTATTAACATTTCAATATACATGCTTCCAAGATTTTATTCGCACATGTACAAGAGGTATACTCTACATATTGTTTTGTAATCTAAAATTTTTACCATAATCTAAATATCTTTGTCATTTATTTTCCAAAAACAAGTTTAATGTCTTTATCTTATGAATGAATAAAAATGATTTAGCCAATCCTCTGCCTTTGTAGATACATGTAACTAATTTATTTTGAAATAAAAAACATGGCGGACTTAAAAAATATATATGTGATAAATAACACACTTCTGATAGTTAAAAATCAGTGTAAACTCAATTGACTTTAGTACAACTATTTCAATGACAAGGCTTGAATAAATAACTTTATATTACAGAATATTGATTGAAAGATTTTCAGTTTTGAAACCAAAGCATCTTATGGTCTTAATTTTTCCAAATATTTTTCATGAAAAAGAGTTTTGGACTTTTGTAAAAATTATAGCTAACGGTGCATGATTGGCAACAACAGAAGAAGAAAGATAATGAAAATAGTCTCACAAAAAAGATTTAGATTTCTGATGTCCTGAAACAGATTTTTTTAATACAATGTTGAAATATATATAATATTAATGTAACAGGAACTTTAAAAAAGCAATTTCATTTAATGTTTAAGTCAACCTAGTAAGACAAGTATTATCACATTATCACTACTACTATAACGATTTCTGTAATCATCATTTCCATACTGAAAGGATCTTAAGGCAATTTTACCTCCCTCCCTTGTCCTATTTTTCATGACAGGGATTAGAGTTATTAAGGCTCTTTACATGGTCTCTCACAGTGTGATCTATCTTAGAGAATATTTCTTGTACACTTGAAAAAGATGTGTATGCTTCTATTGTTGGATGGGAGAGTCTATAAATGACAATTAGGTTGGGGTGTCTGATGCCTCAGTCAGTTAAGCATTCCACTCTTGACTTCATCTCAGGTCATGATCTCAGGGTCCTGAGATAGAGCTCTGTGCTGTACACGGAGTCTGCTTAAGACTTTGTCTCTTCCTCTCCCTCTACTGCTCCCCACCCAACTTGTGTGCACACTCTCTCTCTCTCAAAAAAAAAAAAAAAAAAAAAAAAAGACAATTAGGTCAAGCTGGTTAATAGTATTATTCAAGTCTTCTATCTTACTGATTTTTTTTTATCTACCTCTTGTATCAACTACTGAGAGAGGAAAGTTAGTCCCATCAAAAGAAAAAAAATTGTCATGATGCGTGGTGATGGATGTTAGCTAAACTTCTTGTAATCATTTCATTATATATATATTATACATGTAATATATATAACATATATATTATCATTATATGGTTCATTTTAAACTAATTCAATGTTATATGTCAATTATATCTCAATAAAACTGGAAAAAAAAGATGAAAAAATAATAAATTGGTATCTGAAAATCCAAATGCTAAGTATAGGTTTCAAAAAATCCTAGCAGTAAAAAAAAAAATGAGATAAGTTACATTACTATAAATAAAACAAAACAAAACAAAATTGCTTGATAGAAAGGAACTCTAACAGTGGAAATTTTTTCAAGGGATAAAAGCATTTACTAGTTGAGTATATACTGCTTACTCCCCCAAATGATGTTCCAATTACACAGAGTATGTCTATTTTCACATTTCAATAGAAGAAAGAAAGAAAGAAAGAAAGAAAGAAAGAAAGAAAGAAAGAAAGAAAGAAAGGAAGGAAGGGAGGAGGGAAGGGTGGGGGGGAACGGAGGAAGGAAGGGAGAAAGAAAGAAACTGGTCTAGTAGGAGAAAAATTGTATTAGGTGTGAGTTATATTTCCCAATTATGAGCTATTTTGACAAGAATCTATAAAATGAACAAGATACATCACTTAAGTTTTTATTTGGAAAAAACCTCCAAGATATATTTTGAAGTGAAAAAAGTAAGGTGCCAAACAATCAGTGTAAGATACAAATATTTTGGTGTAAATAATATATGCATTTATCAAATGATATGTAAATTATCTTGAAGAATATTATAAGGAATTAATAGTATTTCCAACTGGAAAAGGTGACTGGGCTGGGAAGACAGGAAAAATCGTCACTTTTTATTTCATATTCTTCTGTATCAGTTTTATAGTTTTTAATTATATGTATTCTGTTTTACAGTTATTATCAATGATAATAATAGAAGAGCAATATTTTGCCTGCATTTAAAAATAAAAGGTATTTCTCACTAAGATGGAGCTGCATTCACTAACAACAAGAAATAATAAATTAATATTGTTTTCTTCAGAGAGTAGCTAAATGAGTAGATCAGAAATATGTAGTGGACACACTGCATTAGTACTTTAGTAAAGTTTTTGACAAATTATTGGTGATAATCTTGTAAATTAAATATGGACCGGTATATTGTAGAATCATAACTAATCAAACATTTCAAGGTAAGTGATTAATAGATCAGTGTCAACTTAGATGGAAATTTCCAGAAACATGATGCAAGATTTTGATATTCTGTATTTTCTATTGATTTATTTCATTAATAAGTTAGCAAATTTCAATTTAAAGCTTTCTTCCTAAGACCAGAAACATAACAGGGGTATCCATCATCACTAACTCTATTTAACATTTTAAATGGTGGTCTACTAAATGATTTAAGGTGAACAAACAAATTTAAAAAGGTGAATTAGAAAGGAAAATCAACAACTGTCTTTATCTGCAGTCGATATTATCCTGTATGTAGAAAATCCAAAGTAGTTTACAAACTGGTAGAATTAATAACTGAATTTAGCAATATGGCTAGATTCAAGATTAGTATACAAATCAATTATATATATATTTTATATAGCAGCAATTTAGAATTGGCAATTTATGCTGGGCTCAGCTGGGCACATCTTCTGGTTTGGGCTGGGCTTTCTCATGTGTTGACTATGATCTGTGGGTGTGTTAGGTGGCTTCTGTCATTTTGTTTGGACTCTTTCACATCTCTGGAGCCTTGGCTGGGACAACTGGGCTAACTCTACCCTGGTTCCTATGGTTTTTCATCCTCCAGAAGGATGACTGTGACTTGTCCACATAGCATAGGGCTTCCAAGAGACTGAGTGGAAGGTCACAAGGCCTCAAGGCCTTTGTTCAGATTTGACATTCTCTTACTTTTGCCACATTTGGTTGGCAAATCAAGTCATAAAGAAAGCCCAGATTGAAGGAAAGGGAATCTGGTCTCAATATTTTGATGAGAGGACCTGCAAAGTCACATTGCCAAGACTCTAGATACAGCACGAAATATTTGGCAATAAATAGAATTTTCGGAGGACATTCTTTGAACAAAAGAATGGCCTCATAAATGGAAATGTTCTCTGCTTTGATCAACTAGGTCATTTCCACGTGTAACATCACCACAGCATCTTTTGTAACAGAATGTAGTTACAAGACATCTTAACATAAGGGCCATTTGAGAGCTTTTGCCTTTGTAGATGAGAAATTCACTGTTTCAGTTTTCTTTAACCACAAACCATATCAAATGTACAGCAAGTATGACTGTAAATATAGACAAGTTTTAGAAAAGGCAAGAATATAAAGCCCTAAGGAGGGCGATAATTTCAGCTAGAAGGCATAGAGAATATTTCTCCCTTCTCATATTAGTGAAACAATAGGTTGTGGGAATGGCTTTCGTAAAAATTAAAAAAAAAAAAAAAACAAAGCACACTGACAGGGCCCATCCATAAGAGAGAGAGAAAAAAAAAAAAAGATCAGAAATATGCTTTAGTTTGTCAGTAAGTAAACATGAGATTTTGTGAAAGAGGCAATAATTAGAAAACAATCAGAAGGTGTTTTGAAGGTTGTCCGTCAGAATTTAATGTGAGATAAGTTAGTGTAAGATGGCCAACAGAAAGAACCAACATTTACTCAGCCATGAAGAGAAATGTATTTTGGACTTTAGGAGATGTGTTATATAGTACACGGAAATAGCCCCTGAGAGGATTCTAGAACAGAGAGGAGGAAGCCCTTACCATTCCAGCATTTGGCCCCTGAATATAAGAAGTTGGACAAGTTCTTTGCCTTCTTCTTTAAAGTGAGTTACACTGGGCAACTGAATATTGTTTCATTAATTACATGAATATTCGTAAAGCACTCCTTTCTTAAGAGAACATCAGGTAAAAGATGTATTTTAATCAAGGACAACAAATCCCAAGCTCTGAAAATGGTTTATTTGAGAACGAAGATGCTTTTGTAGCTTTTTATGGCTAAGGATTTAGGTGTCAAGCTGAACTAAACATAATAGGGGACTAGCCCTCGAGCCAGGAAGGTAAGCATTCATGAAATTGTAGCTGACCCTCACTTGGGAAGAAGGCAGGCATTGCTCCTCAGGAAAGCATTCAGGATAAATAGAACTGTTGTTAACTCTTTAAAAGATGGTGGTCCCTGCTGACTAAAAGTGAAATAAAGTGATGGGACTTCCTTTTCATGCAAAAACTGAGCGAAGGCTAGTATAAGTTCACTAATATACTGAATAAAAGATGGAATATACAGGAAACACATACAATGTTCTGAGAACTTGAGAAATTAAAAGAAACTTCCAGTGTAGTCTTAGAGATAATTCTAATTTAAGATACTGGAGAAGTTCATGTGGAATAGAACATAATAGACCACAAAGACTGATGGATTGATACAGAAAATAAGATAGTATACAATGTTACTACATAGTGGGCATGGATTTCACAAAAACATGTAAGTGAGTTAGTTTCAATGGGAAAAAGAAGCGATTTATCACAATTTCTGTCTGGTACAAATCTGTGTTTCTTTAATGAGATGTATGATTTTTCATGACACTGTATGGAAAGCCTATTAGGAAAATTTAAGAAGTGTTTTAATAGAATTTAGCATTATCTTAACTGGATGGATATACTGAATAATGAACTTATTTGATGTTGAAGACAAAAATGGATGATTGAATAGAAAGCATCTCTTGTGGGTATTTACAGAGAAGATTCTGAGTGCAGGAGTTAAGTTAGAATCACCCAGATTACTGTTATGGAGGGAATTCTGAACAGACTCTGCTTGAGGTAAAATAGATTACATACCCAAACTTTAAATAAATAAATAAATAAATAAATAAATGGTTTCATTCTCCTAATAAATAGAAGTAATTCTGTACACTTATATCAATCTATGGTAAAATCCTGAAAAAATAAATAAACTACAGGATATGCTAAAACCTGGGCAAACTGTTAGGAGACCAAAGGCTCCAGCTCTGGGATAGTGAGCAATTAGCTTTAGGGTCCACCTGAGTTTTGCAAACACGTTAGCGGCAATGATGGAAATAATGGAGCATGAATGTTAATAAAATTCTGCCAAACTGCCCTAGAAAGGAAGACATTGGTTGTGCATTTTAGACGTTATTCCAATCAAGGGTTGAACTTTGGAGTTTGGAGAGGATGTTGAGTATAGGGTTGATTGGCTTTGTTTTGTTCTGTTTTTAATGTGGATTTTTCTTCCCAAAGGATCTCCAGGTCATTCCATCAGAAACATTTTAAAAACCCTGCCTATTTGCCTTTCTATATTTCTACCTCTATGAATTCTCTGTTTACTTCCTGAAATTTTAGAGCTTCTAATTTATAAAACCATGAGTTTACTTTTAATAAGTTCCCTTTTCTCTTGGCAATTTTTGCAAATACTGACTAGCTGCTGTAATAAATTCAGTTGATGGTTTGGTCTGCCAAATAATACAGGTAGATCATAATTTTCCTTAAATTTTAGCAAGTAAATCAGAGAACAAAAGCAGCGAATACCACCTCCAGAGCAATTTCAGGGGCATTTTCTCTAAGTATTTATGAAAAAATGCTTTCCATTTACTCAGCTATTTTTCTCCCTTACTTTGTTTGCAGATATAATTAGGTGTCAGGCATTAATCCAATAAACTCTGTTAATATTCTTCGAAGTATACTCTTATGGAGTTTCTAGCAAGTGGACCCTGACCCTGTTGAGACTGAGTTTTAGTACCAGGATCTTCAATGGGCTACTTTTCCTCTCTTTTGCTATCTTTTCTAATAACAAAGATCTTTATTGAATGCATAAATCAGTTGCTATCTGTTCATCTAGTATTATAAAATGTTAAATAATCTCAATTAAACTCTCTTGAATATCATCTGTGTCTTCTCAGACTTTGGTGAATCTTTTGCTGAATTCCTAAGATCACAAGTGTCTACATATGTGTGTGTATTATGGCAA
The DNA here is from genome assembly GCF_024610735.1 of Ursus americanus. Lineage (NCBI taxonomy): Eukaryota > Metazoa > Chordata > Mammalia > Carnivora > Ursidae > Ursus > Ursus americanus. The sequence continues at coordinate 58,813,953 of NC_142130.1, forward strand.
TACCTCAACCAGGCAAGAGAGTTCTCTTGAAGATATCTGCATGATTTTAGTGCTCTCAGGTTCTAGTAATAAGTTCGGCTTTAAACTATAGACGGCAATTGAAATGAAGATTGTACAAATTGAAATCAGCAATAAAAAAGGAAAGAGACAGATTTTCTCCATATGAGAAGTAGTCAGTATATTCAGGGGTGATTATGCTTGATGAACAAGGCAATGAAGCAACCCCAAGTTAAGCTTATACATTGATGTCATTGTTATAAGGTAAAGGAATTGAATTTAAAGTTATTGGTTAATAAATAAATGTTAAGGGGATCAGCATGATACAGTTAATAAATTTAAATGAATGATACATTATAATATAGAATAAATATTATTTTCGAGTATCTATAAATGCCCCAGTTTATGTTTTGTAGTCATGGGAGCAAGTCCTTTAGTAAAAACTTACTGTCAGGGTCCCAGAAACGTGGGAGGGAGGAGCTCCAAACAAACAAAAAACAGTGGCTTGTTTATTTTAAAAACCAGCTCTTCAAAATAAAACAAAACCAAGCAAAACAAAAAACCCAAAACATTTGTAGTGTTCACTAATTTCCATGATGTAGGTATGGCCAATATCAATGGAACATGACTAAAACAACTTGGGAAGAGATATGCACAACATGGGTTGTATAAAAGTGCCTTCAAAACCACTGGAAGACTTGGTTAGAAGAGAACCCAAATGTGCCTATTATGGACAGTAGGCTATATAATGACTGAGTCACTGGCCATCCTGACCGCTAGAAACTGCTTCTCACATGTATGTGCTCAATAAATAGTTGTTAAATAAATAAACTCCAAATGAGTTACAACTATTTCTGAGCTAGTTAAATCACATTTAGAGTACTTTATTCACTTCCGGATTTTTACACTTTAATACAGATATAGACACAATGGAAAATATATCAGATGATACTGATAAAGATATTGATGCATACTAATAGTATATAATAACAGGGATATCTGAAGAAAATAAGAAGATACTGCTTATAGAAATGGAAATGTAGAGGTTACATTATAATCACTTTCAAATATTTCAAGTGCCAGGGCACTTGGGTGGCTCAGCTGGTTAAGCCTCTAGCTCTTGCTTTTGGCTCAGGTCATGATCTATGGGGGTCATGAGAGTGAGCTGGTGTCAAGCCCAGCCTGGAACCCAGTGTCAGGCTCCATGCTCATCATGAAGTCTACTTAAGACTCCTTCTCCCACTTCTCCTGCCCCTCCCCCCCGCTCTGTCACGCATGTGTGCTCTGTTTCTCAAATAAATAAATAAATCTTTTAAAAAATATCCTTGAAGTGCCATTATATTTTTTTAAAGATTTTATTTATTTATTTGAGAAAGAGAGCACGAGTGAGGTGAGGGGCAGATGGAGAAGCAGAATCCCTGCTGAGCAGAGACCCTGACATAGGGTTCGATCCCAGCCAGGACTCCAGGATCATGACCCCTGCCGAAGGCAGACACTTTACCAACTGAGCCGCCCAAGCACCCCTTGAAGTGCCATTTTAAAAAGATATTTTATTTTCCCATATATTGCTTTAAGAAGTAGAAACAAAAAAAAATATAAGTAGATTGGCTTATTTTGAAGACCTTACTCAATAATTTGAACTGTTCAAAGATATAATGAAACTCCATGACAATTAAAGAATCCATTAGCATTTCAAGGAAAGGAAGGAACTTTGTTGAAAATCTTATTCTGGAAATTCAAATGTCCAGTAAGACAGAATAAATGATCCCAAAGTCTTCTGAAGTCTTTAGATTTTATGATTCTGTATAAATAAATTCCCATAGCAGAGAGATGTAGACATTCCTTTTGATTCTAAAAGAATACCTGTATGTTATTATATATTCTCTCCATAGGTGAAACTGTTCCACTCATGCAGGTGGATGGCAAATTGTCTATTAGTGACTCAAATGAAGGCTGCTTGATTTGGTTCCTGAGAACCCATGTTCCAACTCATAAGGACTATATTTAGAGAAAATGAATACTTTATTTACATCACATGAATATCAAGCATGTCTCCTTTCAGTACGATTACATGAAATTATTATTTTTATATCTCAAAAATATTCTCTATCCATATAACAATAAAATCTATGTATGTATGAAATGTGAAATATTTTTCTGAACCACTTCAAATATTTTTGTAGAGAATGAGCATCCCCGAGATCAAAACCTCTATAAAGTGCATAGCTAATTCACTTTAAAAGTATGCTTTGTGATTGAGGATATATGTCTTTCCCTAGTTTATACATTCTGGCATTCTTTTTTACTCTGCCTTTAAAAATGCATAATATCGGACAATTTTGCCTTCTGAAATAAAATACAGTAATTATACTGGTGTTCATAATTTCATACATGTATTTCCAAGTAAAAAGATGATGATTTAAGCCCTTCTTTGATAAGAACAAATTTTCTGAACAAGACATTTAATACCTTAGGCTGTCAGAATTGTCACCTAGAAAATGAAGGGATTAAACTAGAAGAATCTAAGATCACCTCTATTTCTATAATCTATATTCTCCAAGAAATTATTTCAGTAGTTTATCAACGTTCTTTAAGCTGTTACTATGTACCGAGCCGTAAACTTGGCACTGGTGACATGGAGGAATAAAACCTGAGGCATAGGACCTCATTAATATGCACCATCATCTAAAGTGTTGTTAAAATTTATACTCGCTGTGCCCAAGTTACAGTGTAGGTACAAGGGCAGAGTGATTTACTCCATCAAGAGGATGGCATAGAGGAAATATTTTACAAAGGAGATAATGTTTGAGTGGTTTAAGAAAGAGAAGTAAAATTCACAAAGGACTCATGTATCTGACCATTTGTTATTTTTTAAAAAAACCTATACACTTAATAAAAGTCATAGTTATCATACTAATAATTCATATGGTTCTACTTTTCATGTTTAAATTATTTATAATATCCTTAAATGCTATTTACTTTCAAAATGATAAATAAATATTTGAAATACTTGGATAGCATATACCAATTCGTGCAAATATTCTCATGGTAGTTCCTCCAAATAGAGAATTTCATTAAATTGTTGAACTAATCTCTTCAGCTCCCATTAAGAATAATATAATTTTTGCAAGGCTAACAGGTAACAAATATACCTAAGAAAAAAATAGTTTTCCAAGTTTTCTGAATTCAAGATCTTTTGCCATGAACATAGAAGTCTGAATATGACTGAAATATACTAGGATTAAAAAAAATAGTTTTCATAACTTGAAACCAAAAGCCATTTGCCTCTCATTGTACTTTGCCTTTCAGCTTTAGTAAACCTTGTGGACCGCCCCCCTCCTAGAAATACGCTCCCTGCCCTTGCATGTTCAGTTCACATTTCCCCTTACCACCAGCCCCTCTGTCAGTTCGTCTTGATTCACCTTGCCAAGAAGACCACTATATGTTGTTGCATCTCAAATTTCTGTTCTAAGACTCCTATTTTAACATACATCACTGTCTCTTTAGGCCATTTCCTCCATTCTCATGACTTCAGCTAGCAAGTGTATGATGAAATGAGAATCCAGCCCAGACTCTCTTTTCTATATGTTCATTTGAATCTCTCACATAGCCAAAAATTTCACTTCCCATGTTCTTCATAAACTGCTTGTCTTCATTTATTTCTTATATCAGAAAATAGTGTGCCCATGTAAGATATGTCTGGGTATCTGGACACTGTTCTTGTTCTTTTTCAAATCCTCACTTCCTATATGTTTGAGCCATCTCCAAAATATCTTGTTTTATTGCAATGTCAAGCATTATTTATTGATGTTGAAACACATATGCACATGAAATACATACAAATCCATATGCAATTGTCTTTTGAACAATACAGAAGAAATGCAGTTAAGAACAAGGTTATTAACACAAAATGCTACTTCAACTTGAAGTGGTTTCTTGATTTAGTAGCATCAAAAGGGACTATGGGAGTTGTAGTAACTAAAATTTTGTCCATCACCACATTCTACATACGCTATCTCACTGAATTCTCACATGAATGTGTATTATATATCTAAATCATGTTACCTTTCCAAGGTCTCACAGCTTCTCTCATTCTATTTGATAATATCCAGCTATTCACTATCCTATATGTTACTCATTATGCCAAATGGCCCTTGTTCCATTGCTAGATTCCAGCAAGCCTTACATTTCTGCATTAAGCATCCCCACCCCTGGCTTGGAACACTTCCATTTGTATGGTTAGTTCTCTCAAATTCATGTCTCCCCTTACAGGACACCTCATACTTCCCATGGACAATCCATGCAGGACCTATTACCCTGTTTTAATTAAGGTTCATTTTCCTAGAATTATACTCAGTATGTATGCTTAGGTCACTGGGGAATCCCTAGTACCTATGGATTTTGAAGGCATAGAGAGTCAAGATATTTCTTTGTGCTTTATCTCTTACGATGACACCAAGAATACTTTGTATTTTAATATGGCTGCAAGAAACATTTCCAGGGACCCAAATGTTTTGTTTATTGTCAATACTTGGGCAATTTCGCATTCTGCCTGGCCGCTAACCCACATGCTTGTCAGTCTCATGAATCTCTCCTAAGCTGCGTTGTAGGTTTTATGGTTCCAAAATCAAATTCTTTTCACTAAGGTAAGGAAACAAAAATTTTAGGAAAAAGACAATAGGATTCATTATGACAAGTTGGCAAAAATAGTGGTGTTTTGACCATCACATTTAAATATGGCCTTGAGAACAATTTACTCATGTAGCTATTTAGGGAAAATGATCATGCTTGGGGCCCAATCACTTAGGTTTGACAGATGCTATTACTGTTTACACTGAATCCATTCTATGCAATGTTTGGCTAGTTTTAACCCACATTGTCTTATCAGCAACCTTTCCCTGTGATTCTGGTTAATCAAAAACTTCTTTTAATTATTCTGTTATGCCTTTTTCTCTTTCTTTATTTTCAGTATACTGTTCTACATTTTTTAGCTTCAGCGTCCTGACTTTCAAAATTACAGTTACATTAGGACTAACTATTCCATGATTTGACTGGCAATCAGACTTATCATTTTGATGCCTGGCATTTTTTCCCCAGTGATTCCTGTGTCTCTACTTTGCTCTTATCTCCACTAGTCCAGTCATACTTAGTACCCTGCACAAAGCCAAGATATCCCATACCTCTCTGTAAACTTGTGATCAATCTCCATAGAAACCTTATTAAGGATTTTCCCGCAAGTGCCAATACAAACTTTCACTCAGCTTTAATTATGATTACACTTTTTACATTTAAACAGGTGACCAAAGGTAAAACACCCATATTCAGAATTATTTGATTATAAGACTAACTGAAAACAAAGAATTCTCCACTTTTTCTTAAAGATTTATTATTTATTTATTTATTTATTTATTTGAGAGAGAGTATGAGTGGTAGGGAGGAGCAGAGGAAGAGGGCAAAGCCATCTCCCCACTTAGCAGGGAGCCAGTGCAGGGCTCAATCCCAGGACCCTGAGATCATGACCTGAGCCGAAGGCAGACACTTAACCCACTGAACCACGCAGGCGCCCCAAGAATTCTCCATTTTAAAAAAACTTAGTTTCATCTGTATTTTTGTATTTAAAACCATGATACATCTGGGAAGTAATCTACTTACGAACAGGCCGTGACCCTCTAGGACAGAGTGTGTTATGGTGATTCAATAAAAATCGCCAGAATCTCAAGGTCACATTAACCTAGATTTGATGTTGGTTCATAATCTTAGTATTAATTATTAGAATTAAAAATAATATAATCTGGCTTGATGAAATAAACTTATGTGTTTTCTTTCTAAATTTGTGAAATGAAGGGCTGTTTCCGATCACCTTTTTTTCATACAAGAGGCAAGTGAATCTCCTGGCATGAGCCAGAAATAGTTACACCTTAGGAACGTCAGCAAACTGACTTCTTTCAGTGGGCAGCTATGGAACCCTCATGCAAAATGAAGCTATAGCTCCATCAGTATTCATCAACCCCCAGGATGCTGGTAAGATCGTCAGGTTTTGACCAAGTAATTTTCCAGCAAGTATTCTCCCAGAAGTTTTGGGCTTTTCCTTTGTATCTTAGCATCGCCACGTATCAGCTCCAACGTACCATTGGGAGACAGTGCCATTGTTCCTACAACACAAGGAAAAACTCCCAAGCCCCATGTAAAAGCAGAATATCTTTTTTCATGTCTATCAGCTCTCTCCATCTCCACAGACATACCTTAAGTCCAAATCACAGTGCTTCTTAATGCCATAGAATTCTGTGGGGATATATCATGATCAGATCAATCATAGTCTCTTAATGAAATAGCTGGCTACATGTATTCCCACCTCCTCATTTTATTTCCCCATCTATTTTTGATGCTGTGGTTTTATTTTGTATATATCTGGCCATGTCAACCATTAATTAAAATCTTATAGATGATTTTCTATTGCCTTCAAAATAAAGACCAAATTCTTTCTTTGGATTTTAAAACTGTCTTATTTGGTACTAACGCCCTCTCTTCAGCCTTACTTGATGTCACTTATATGAAAGCTCTCCATACCAGCTATTATGAATTTCTTTCAATTCTTTTAGTATACCATTTCCCCACCCCAAAGCTATAGACAAGCAATTGGTTTTATATTTATATGAATATAAATATATATACATATAAATATAATATATATAATTTAGCTTAATAATTTCTTTTTTTTAAGACTTTATTTATTTATTTGACAGAGAGAGAAAGGGAGAGAGCACAAGCAGAGGGAGCAGCAGGTAGAAGGGAGAGGGAGAAGCAGACTTCCCACAAAGCAGGGAGCCCCAAGCAGGGCTCGATCCTGGGACCCTGGGATCATGACCTGAGATGAAAGCAGATGCTTAATTGACTGAGCCCCCTAGGTGCCCCTTGTTAATCATTTCTATTAAAAGTATTCAGAATTATTCTATTAGGACATGTAAAAAATATTTAGATCTGTGCTATATGCTGGGATAGAGTCCTGAGGAGAGGTGGAGGTGTGGGGAGGAAGAAAAAGATTGAAGGAGGGAGGGAAGAAAGGAGGGGGAGTGCTTTGCAATTTTTAATTTTCAGGAAAATAAGAGCAGTAGAAATAAATTTTATATGCCCGGAACTGCTGTGTTCATACTGAGGTGTAAGAACAGTTTAAATGAGACTCACAGCAATGATGGTTAAACATAGTTGCCTACAACTGCCTCCTAGCAGAAATTCACATATAAGATGATATATTATTTTCCCTTAGAAAATTGTCTTCAACTCAACAAAACTTGGCCAGTTTAATGTATGATATTCAATATGTATTGATCTAATATGCACATCTCCTCAGAGAATAATGGAGTGAAGAAATAAAGCGGTGATAGCAGATGACTCAAACCAAGAAATGCTTTTCACCTGAAATACTGAAAAACAGAGGTAAAATATTTTTATTTGCTAAAATTAGCCAGAAGTTATTAAGTCTCAAATTCACTTTGAAAAGGGAAAGCCTGGATAATCTTCCCAGGAAAATATGCTTGTGGACTTGAGACCTGTATTAACTATTTGAGATCAAATCTATGATGTATTCACCAATCCTTCTTGGTACTTTTTTGGTCTTAATTAATATATCAGAAATCCCAGATATCTTCTTAGAGAAGAGATTAAGTTTAGTTAAACATTTGCAAAAAGAATATTAAAAATACAACCTCTAACTTCTAGAAATTTTAAGTTTGAATACAGCCATATGTATAAAATCTCACATTTTCTTTCTTTCTTTCTTTCTTTCTTTCTTTCTTTCTTTCTTTCTTTCTTTCTTTCTTTCTTTCTTTCTTCTTTCTTTCCTTTTAAACAGCTATGGGCTAATTGAAAGCCAGAAGAGAGGGGAAATAAAAGATGGAGGATAAGGCATTTTATAATGAATGACTATTATTATTCAACTACCAGATTACAGTATACTTATTTCAGCATGAGATTTTGCATGGCAATGAACTACACCATTGAATACATAGTAGGATTGCCTCATATTTGAGACAAAGCAGTAGGGAAATAGGAGTGAGAACAGATGACACAAGCTCTCTGTAACACTATATCTATACTGAACTTGAAATGTAAGAATTTTACATTACATTTTACAGGGAAAATTTATCTTGGAACTCTAGGGCTAAATACTGTTGAATTAGAGTGTTATTGACATACAAACAAATAGTCTCACTATAACATCTTCATGACCATTAGTCTTGTACAGCTAAATAGAAAGCTAATACCAATTTTAAAACTAAAAAAAAAAGATTTTAAAACAAAATCAGATTAATGGCTCCAATATAACATAATGAAATAGATGATGCTGTCTTGGTAAAACTAATTTGTATCTCACCACATGAATATGATACAGAGAGTCACTACAATGTGTGTACTTATCTATATACAGTCAGTTCTGCTTTAATGTTGGTTTTAGAAATGCAGATGTATTTCAAGATGAATGACATATTAGGGAACAATTAAAACATAACACAAATTTCTTGTTTGCTTACGGGATACCTCCATGAGATGGGGAACACTACATGAGTGCAGAAAACTGAAACTGCGTAAATTCAGTAGGAATAAATTAAAAACTTGCCTCTCAAATACCTTCCAGCCACCTCAGTCCACCTTATTAGTCGTGAGCCATGCCGGTTCACGTGAGTTACAACTTCCTATCTGACTTCAGATAATCCTCCTTCCGCTAGGTCACAATAACTCCCACGCTGCAGTCTTTTGGTGCTTATTTCCACAAGCAAACTTCAGGTTTTTCCAAGGTAAAGTACAATAATTTACTATGGAATCTGTGTATTTCTTATCCATTTCTGTGTATTTCTAATTATTTCTTAATCATTTTTATGAGGTTTCTATATTTTTGGAGGTCATTGACAAAGTTTTGAGTATTATGTCCCTAGTCCCAATTTTTCCACAAGTCTTTTGTTTTCTATTGTGTGATTTTGCAAAAAGCAGTGATTCATTATGGAACTGACTACATCAGGACCTGAGATGACTCAAGGGTCCTATCACATTTCTATATTCCAAGGCTCCCCAAAAGTTTTACAAATTTAGGGCACTACGACATATGGTCTTCATGAAAAATGAAGGCATGATTTATAATATTTAGTCCACTTTGATCTTTCTTCCTTTGCCTAATAAAATTAAAGTATTATATTTGGCTCCAACAAAACTCACAAATACAATCATGACCCAATGGCAGTCCTTGAAAAAAAAATACTTATATTGTTGATTAAAATAATCTGATTACATTCTAGTGATTATTTTTTGGATTCTCTTCCAAATTTAAACATAAAAGGCTAAAATTGCTGAAATTCTCAAATTTCACATGCCATTGTCTTGCAGATACTGAGGTGGTCTGGATTTCAGAAATACTCCATTAAATTTTCAAAGTACAACTTGGTAACAAAAGAAACAACAGGCAATCTCAAAGACTAACTGCATTTTCGGATCAACCACATCCAGAAAAATGTAGATGACCATTACTGTCTTAGCTCAGGCCACTGTAACAAAACACTGTATACTGGGTCCCTTAAACAACAGAAATTTATTTCTCACAGCTCTGGAGTGGGGAAGACTTCAGATCAAGGCGCTGGCTGATTCGGTCCTTGTTAAGAGCACTCTTTCCAGCTCACAGACTGCAGCTACATTCTCTATCCTCACATGATAGAAGAAAACTCTGGTGTCCCTTCTTACAAAGGCATTCATCCCATCATGGGAACTCCATTCTCCTGAGCTCATCTAAACCTATTACCTCTCAAAGGTCTCACCTTCTCACACCATCGCATTGAGGGCTAGTAACGGCGGCTTCAGCATGATGAATTGGGGAAGGGGCGGGCAGAGCATTCGGTCTATGACACTGCCTTTCCCAGGCATTTTCCTCATTGACCCCACAATTAAGAACATCACTGATTTCCTCAGTCTTGGATAGACTCATGTGGTATCTGGCTCACATATATCCTTTACTTTAGCTGTGGTCAATATGTCTTTTTATTTTTTTTTATTTAGATGCCCTCCAGCCCTCTGTTTCTGAATCTGATAAAGTACCTATGCTTCCTGCTGTTGGTATTTTCGGAGTATGTCATGGGGCATAAAATCCGACTCCTGTTGGATTCAAATGAACAGGGTTTAAAAACCCCCAGGGTTTAAAACTCCCAGGGTTTAAAAACTGCCAAGCTCCCCGGAGCTTTCAGGAAAAAACTGCTGTTTCAGCTTGAGTTAATTACCCCAATTTTGTTTACTTCAACTTGTCCAGAAGTACCTGCTGCGTAAGAGAACAGTTTGCTTTGTCAGAAGAATTCTTAGTGAGGAACAAGTGATGATGTCAGAACAGAAAGGATTTTTTTTTTTTTAATTTTTGCAACAGTAATTAGACCTAAACTGGATGAGAGCCTAAGGCAAAACTGTGTCATAAGAGTCAAGAAATAAAGATTACCAAGTTACAGTTTAGTTAGAAATATGAGATGGAAAATGGAGGACTTCCAGTGGTGTTTAAAACTCAGAGCACTACGGTTGTTTTGGAGTGGTAATGTATGGAGATGTTTCCAATAATACCAGCAATCTAAATGCTGCAAGAAATTGTAAACAGAGAGGAACAAAGGGAAAAAAAAGGTCCTATAAATCTGTTGTTGAAGTAGAGGTTTTATATCTAATTTTAGGTACCTTTCAGGTAGTCTTTATTGAAGGAAAACGTACCTTACTTATAATGAAACAATGTAACGTTAGAACAATCATAAGAGAAAACTGCAAGTTTGTATTTATAATTTCTGAAATAAACTGTGCTTATTCAAATAAATTGCTTATCAAATATTTGTGACAATCCAACAATATAAAAAGCAATTTTAAGGGAAGATATTAATTAGTACTGGTTGGCACCTGAACATAGCATCATAAGTTCACTGCTATAGAAAATTCTTGGAAAGATAATTAAGTAGGACCAAACATCATTCAATTGACCATCCATCAGCCTATGGCCAAAAGTTTTCTGTTACAAATGCCTGTGAAGTAGGCCAACCAGCTTATTTTTCTTAGGCTTCAAAGTACATGTATAGTTCACGTCTCTTCAGAAAGCCTAATATAGGGCAGGGACAAAAAAATCTAAAAATAAAAGTATTAAGCATGTTTTACTAATCAGAAAACATACGTATATCTGCATTTTGAAAGAACATTAGGGCATTCTAGAAGGCCAAATCGTACACTGTCTGGAAAATGATACAAACAACAAAAACCAGAAAATCTAATGTGGGTTATTTCAAAGCAGCAGATAAAGGAAGAGGGTTAAATTGTGAGACATACTTTTTATTTCAGCAAAAAGATATATATACAAGTGTACAAAATTGAATGTCTTGCTTTATCTGCATAGCAATAACTGTAACAGAATCTGGGCTCACCTGTGTCCATATTCACTTTCCCTAGTCTCCTTTTTCAATAATTTTTTCTTACTTCCCACTTTAAGCAGTAATGGCTTAAATATCTGTTCTAAAACATAGCCCTTTTTTAATGTTAATTTTTAAAAACGTTTTGAGTTCTAAGACTGATATTTTCAACCATGTAAAGTAAGTTTTATACTATGTCCCCCTTTTTAGATGATCACAGTTCAGAACCTAAGAAATTCAATATTTGTCATTTAACAGTGCAGACCATGGCACTGACAGCACAAGATGACTGTAAGGTAAAAGGTGAATTTAGGCCGAGGCGAGAAGAAACTCCGCAAATAAGGAGAATGCTACAGAAAAGAAGGAACCCAGGGGCGCCTGCGTGGCTCAGCCGGTTAAGCAGCTGACTCAGGTCATGATCCCAGGGTCCTGGGATGCCCACAGCAGGGAGACTGCTTGTCACTGCCCCCCCTCCCCCCCCCCCCCCCCCCCCGCCGCAAACAAATAAAATCTTAAAAAGAGAGAGAGGAGAGAAAAGAAGAGAAAAGAAAAGAGAAAAGAAAAGAAACGGAATTCTTTATGCTGATTGACAAGCTCAGGATGCCGCAACACTGCGGAGCTGCCCTAAGCTTCAGCGATCACTGAGTGTTAAAGGGACTGGAAGTCAAGTAGAAACAACGGCACAGCTTTAGTCAAAATGCCCAGCTTGCGTGGGGTCTGGCAGCAGCTTTCCACAGGGTCTCTTCCAATGTACGGTTACTGCCAAATCTTTCTGAATCCACTTATGCACTTTAGCTTCCCTCCGCAGCAGAGCATGGATTCGAGTTAAAGCTGCCTATGCCTCTTGTTCAGAATTAATGCCAAGGTGAATTCAATTTTCAGGGACGTAAAAATTATCTCTCTTTTTCTCTTCCTCTCTCACCACCCCCCTCCTCTCTCTCTCTCTCTCTCTCTCTCTCTCTCTCTCTCTCTCTCTCTCTCTCTCTTTCTCTTCTGAGTTTGGGGTAGTCTGCAGTAGCCTGTTAGGTAATTAGCAATATTTACATGTAGATGGAAAGGAAATTCCTAAAATAGCACACTGCTGAAAAGAAATGGGACATTTCATGTGAAAAGATGAGATTCAGTTTTTGAGGGTAAAGTACAATTCACAAAAGAAAACAGGGCCTCATAGTTAAATGGGATCTTAGACATTATTTGGTTTCATTTTTTCCTTTTACCAATGAACCTAAGCCTCAGGAAGGTTACTGTGCCTTGTCTGATGTCACAGAGGCACCAAAAGTTGGTTTTATTTCTGATAATTCTTAATATGTGACTCAATGAAAGGAAGTCATATGTTCAAAATAGAGTTTCATCTGACCTATATAATAATTCATACTATGAAAGAGGTTTTACAACATACATTTTTTGTCCTTATGAAAAAGTGTGTCCATAATAAAAATAGAGGTGCTTCCTCCTAAATCTTATGCATTTATTGGGAAAAAAAATTCATTTCGTCCCTTGTGGGAGCTTGTAGAATCAGTTACCGAAGGAATATTTAATTTAAAGAGGAAAATTTCAAGGTTATTTGAAACAGAAGTTAAAAGCATTCTCTGAGTAAGAAATTAATAGTAAGAATCTTCATGAGTTTATTTTCCAACACAATCTTTTCAAATTCAACATAGATTATATAAAAGCTGATTACTTAAAATATTGAAAAATACAGATATCTTTCAGAAAAGGCAGATTGTTAAATTACATGCGAAGCTAAAAGAATACAGTAGAGTTTTTATATTGATTTCTGTATTTTTCATGGAATTTCTGGTGGAAACAAGGTATCAGAAGCTACATTATGGTAAGGTTTTTATTATAATATATTATATTATAACCAGCATTTTCTCATTCAGATGTCATGTTTTTATTGGTTGCCAAGTTTGTGGCCTTATACGTATGTTGATGGAATTCTAGTTTTTTTATTGATTATTATTCTGATTTCTTACTTGGAAGATTATTATTTTTTACTTTCATGGTGCTGGCAATTGCATTCAAAATAATATATGCAAGAATAATGATCATCTTGTTTAGTATTGGTAATTTAATATTTGCCACCACTTAACAGAACTCTCCCATCTGAAGCTTTGCCAGAAATCATTTTCCTTGGGTACAGTCATACAGTCAATGTGGTATAGGACTGATGTTGTCCAAATTATAACTGACAAAGAGTGCTGAGTCCTAAAGGACAAGAAAAAATTTAACAAAAAGTCAGGTCTACAGATAACTATAATTCATAAAAGAAAGAATAAAGATACTCAGCCCAAAGTGGCACAAATGGTCAGATAAAAACAAGAGGATCAAAAGAAAATAGAATCGTGAATTCCCAGAGTAGGAACAGGGGAAAGCGATCATAGGTGAAAAAAATCAGCCAATCGATAAATCAGCTAGATTGAGGTTACAGTTAAAACACTCACACTGGATTTAGAGATGATTTGTAATACCAGTGAGAATAATTTGAGAGAAAAGGAAAGGTGAGGATTTATTTTAAAAAATGCTGAAAAGAGTAAAGGTCAAAAAACAAGCACGTATATGTGTTTAAGTGAATATCTGTATAGGTAAATATTTTAAAATCTATTTCTATATTTCAGCCATTTTAATAACACCACCGTTTCTTCTCCCTCCAAATTTATTGTGACTCAATCTCTTAAGTGACATTGATCAGGCAAATGATGGTAGCAGTAACTTCACTGCTTATGTACTTGTATTTAATGCTTCACTGAAGTTGAAAGTTGGAGTATAGTTTCATATTTTTTTCTACAGAGTGATCTGACTACTCGTCTTCTAATGCTTTTTTTCTGTCTTCCATTTCCTTCTTGCTAGGGGTAGTGCTTTAGGAGAGGGGAAGTGTAGACTACTGTCGCAGTCTCAGAGTCCCTGAACCACACAGCCTTCTGCCAGGTAGGACTGCAACAGATCATAGCACAGATGCTCAACACCTCCATCCACCAGGTCAGGGCTCCACACACCTCACTGCCCCCCGCCAATCGCAGCAAACGTCCCATCGCATGTAGATGGTTGGGGGAAACCAATCTGATTAATACATTCATATGTGGATAAATCAACCACTTTTACCTTTTAAACTTTGTGTAAGAGATTTTACAGCATTTTCAGGCCTTGTTAATCCTCCTTCCTATCCTTAAGCCTGGTTCTAAAAAGGCCCTTAAATGTTAGATACTGAAAGCAAAGCGCTCTGTCAGAATTCTAATAATTCAGTTGAAGTCCAAGATTAGCTCAGTCTAAGACTTACATACATGCTAATTTAGAGTTGTAGGTTTTCCTAACATGTATAACAGGGTAAAAAAAAAAAAATCTCTGACTGTTAATTAAGGGTCACTATGAAAAATTGGCAACAAAGAAAAAGTTTTCAGACATTAGATCTTCAAAAGACTAGACAAAAAGTGATTGTTAAAATAAGTGAAATGACGTCCGTGCAGTGTCCCCCGATTCCCTTATCAAATTAGTTTTGTTACAGACAGCACAAAACGAAAATGTATTTCTAGTTTTCTGAGTCAGGACTATCTTTAGTTGAATCATATGTTACCTGTCAAAATGCAGACCTGTCCAATTGTGACCCAAAGTCTCACATAGAATTTCTATCAAGGAGTCATCTAATAACACAGTCCTTATTTGAAATGGGCTTTCAGGACCTGGCCTCAAACTCAGTTATAAAAACAGAAGCCTGCTTCTGCAATGAGAATCAAGCCCTTGCTCTTGTATGGCAAACCCCTTTACTGGCACCTCTACAACCATTTTTTAAATGCAGATTTACTTGCCTTCCTTTTAATCAATGAGTTAGTTCAGATTTGATAACAAATAGTCCACAAATAGAACCAGATCTTTATATTTAAACCATAGCTCCAATTACTTGTGTGAAAACATTTGGAATTATTTTATAAAGGGGCCTAGAAAATATTTCATTCCTATTTGTGAAGGATCTTAGACTCGCTCATGTTAACTGTACAAAGGCAAAGACATCTTGATTTCCCAGTCCTTTTTAATGACCACAGTTTTCTATTTTTTCCACAAATATATACGTGTCTAGCACTGTGCTCAGAACAATTCCAAACGCTTAATTCTGCAAATCGATTGTGGTTCTATTACAGCATATTTTCATTTGAACCAAATCCCTTGCGAAGATATGGGAAATTCAAATCCTTTCACTCAGAAGGAAGCCTGATGCCACCTGAATCCTTACGGAACTAAACTGGGTGTTGTAGTCAATGCTGGCTATTATTGAACTAATGATGATGGATCACTGGATGGTAGTGTTTCTAAGAAAACACAAACCTTAACCAAAGAGTGTATTATGTGCAGTCACTTTTTCACTCACTGAGGCAATATAGTCTCCTTGTGAAAGGACAAGATAAAACTTAAGGGGAATAAAGGCCAGATGCTACCCAGGTCTACATAGAAGAGCTTCTAGATTAGAAAACCTCCACTTAGAAAATACTGTCTGATTTAATCTGATTTGTTGTATGGGAAATGACAACCATTATATTGACACATGGAAAGAACCTAATCGTCAAGAATTATTTTGTTGAAACCTTTATTTTTTTTAATTTAAACAGACCATAACGGGTATTTTTATTACTATTATATAAATAAGAAACAACAAGCTAAAGAGATGTCATATAATTTGTATAAGGTCATAGAGTGAGCTGGGGTAGGGTTGAGATTTGAAGCTAGATTTATCTGGTCTCAGAAAGTTAATTCTTACCCATCTATGACAAAGATATAGCCTTATATAATTAAACAAAATACTTGGATAACAAACTGCTTTTTCGGTGTGCAACGGCAAATCCATACCTGTAAAGACTCTGCACATTACTGAACAAATGTTTGAATGTATAATGCACAGGCTGCAGTAAATAGATGAAAGTCGTAAATAGTACACACATTCATTGTTTGAACTTTTATAAAATAAGCTTATAGGAAAAAGCATGAATCAATCAATTCAATTTATAAACTCTTACATATCCAACACTATCCTGAACTCTAAAAGAAACACAAGAATATAAATCTCATCAATCTCTTTTAGTAGGTAACAACGGACACCCATAAAGCATCTAGATATAAAAAGCCAAAGAGCAAAATGGCATTAGTGAAGATAGATTTAATACTAAGATTAATATTTATTTGAAGAATATTTTAAACTGTATTATTTAATATTTTAAAAATAATATTAAGAATAATCATCATAATACATGAAAAATACTATTATTAATACATAAATTAAGGAGTTATAACGCACGGGTTCATTCTCAGTCAAAATATGGTTTGAAAAAGGGTGTGTTCACAGTAACTTAGGACTCAAAAAATTTCCTATATATCTAGTAAGACAATTACATGCAAACTCTTTTGGTCCTGACTCTAATACCTAATCTTTCATTTTTCTGATTGTTACTAAATTTTGACAGGAAATAAAGAGGCAACTTTTTAAAATGGGAGATAAAAAGATTCTTACAATTCTCCTAAAAAGCATTCTTTGGGTTTTTTAGTAAAATATCTTTATCACAGCTTTTGGCTTTCCATCTCAGCAGACAAAGCAAAGTACATGGGTCAGTAAATGCCATCAATACCATTCATGATTGCATGAATACAGCAAAACCATAGGTATAATAAACAGCTCCTGTCAAAATGCAAAAGACTTTCTTTTATAATGAATATAATTTTTCAGTAGTAAATATTGAGAACATCCACTCCCTTTGAGCCCAGATTGCCAATCATACATGAGCTTTTCCCTTTATCTCCGAAGTTTCCAGAATATAGATTTTAAATCCTTCTCAGGCTCAAATTCTTTAAAATAGTTTTCCAGAGGCAGGAGAGAGAGTAGGAATAGCTTTGAGAATTATGGAAGGATAGAGAAAAGCTAAAAGATATAAGGTAGAGGCTAAAAGTTATAAGCTATGGAACCTAGGGATTTTGGCAAAGGAACAGGCAACACAACCTAATTGTTAAACTGAAACACCATGCCCCAAATGGAGTTACTTTAGTTAAACCCCGCCTTTATACCCAAAGCTAATTACAGTTTCAGCCTCTCCCAGGAGTGGAATTTTAAACCAATCAGTCGACATTCCTGATCAGCTGTAGTGACATAATCCCTATGATAAAAGTCCCCTCCCTTCCCCCTAAGGGAAGGTGACCTTGTCTGAAACAATCCTTTCTTTCGCTGAAAGCTTTCTTGTCCACACCATTTTTGCCTACAAAAAAGCCTTCCATTTTGCACAACTCCTCTGAGCACCCTTCCATTTGTTAGATAGACCATTAACCTGGTTCATAAGTCACTGAATAAAGCCAATTAGATCTTTAAATTTACTTTGTTGAATTTTTTTAACCTAACACATGAACAAAAACATTCAAAAAGTAACTCAAAACACTCTTGCTGTTAACTATGTCAAAACTGATACATTTTCATATTGATTAGCCTAAATAATTAGTGTTAAAATGATCAAGTGTTCTTGTACAATTAATACAAAACCTGATCCTGGTAAATGCAAAGAGGAAATGAGCTGAACTTTAGGGTCATCCTTCCATTTCACCACCATGATCTCAAAACTTGGATTTTTCTTACCTCTGGGAGATTTTGAATATTCCAAGTAAGCTACAAAACCTTTCTTGGCATTATCAATAAATAACAGATAGTCACTTCAAATCCTCTTTGTAATAAGCAGATTATAGACATATAAATAGAAAATTCACAGCAGATATCCATTTAAATAGAAAAAGAAAAAAATCTACATTAGGCTAACTTATTGATGGTAGATATAAAAATCCATCATTTGTTTCAAGGCTTGTCTAATGGTTCCAGAGGGGACTTATAATTTATGCAGTGGAAGAAGTAGGTGTTAGGGAAATTAGCTAAATA